>NC_143579.1:143241719-143855031 GCF_048544385.1 Mastigoproctus giganteus | reverse complement strand
AACAAAACTTTTTATTTCGTAATACCATTTCCCACCAATCAGACCTGCTTCCATCCACGCAAATTTTGTTCAAATCTACTCCCAATACTGCTCTTCTTGCAAGCCATTTTTCAAAAAACTGCAAAGTGCTTCCATTGTGGCTCTGACCATCATTGTGTTGGACGTGAAACACTTGCCTTTCAGAGCTTTCTTCAGACTTGGATAAAAGAAGAAATCACACAGGGCTAAGTTCAGTGAATAAGGGGGATGTAGCAGAACCTCTGCACCTATGGCAGTGATCACTGCCTGCACAATACTAGCCATATGGGGCATTGTCTTGATGGAGAAACCACTTCACACTGGAAAGTTCTGTCACACCAGAATGTGGCCCTCCTACCGAGACACTCATTACCACACGCTTCATTCATCTCTAACTGTTTCCGATGCATTTAAGCCCCATCTGACACAATAACGAATAACATATTGCCGTTCAATCTGTATATCTGACATGATACTTGCTTCAAACACTTGCTTCTGACACACGCCGAAAAAAACTCTCTGAGCACAACACTAGCTTGACAAGTACTGGCATGTGCACAGTCTGCCCAGTAGCGATCAGGAAAAGTGCCTCTAGTGGCAGTTATGGAAAGTTTGCGTAGTAAACATAAAATATTGCACCTATCCGTGAATTAAATGATCACCTCTCATATATATAAAATAAATGAATTCAATCAGTGATAAATACTAAAAGGTATTTGTTTTTATTTTTTCAGTGTTACCATAGCATGCCACAAATCAGTAGCACTTTATAGCCAGGCACTACTGTGATACAGAATTCCTTTCAGTTCAGTTGTAGGTGTCCAAACCCTATGGAAATCAATATTTTGTATCAAAGTAACAATTTATTTTATTGGTTGCAGAACCACAAAACACCACAAGGGCTTTGAAAACCTTGATTTTGAGTCTGAAGAGGAAATTAGCAATTGTTTTTACCTCCAATGGATGTCTCATTCTTCGAGAAAGTTAAAGTTATTCTTAAAGCCAAAAACTGTATTTTGGGTTATTTAAAGCTGGAACTTTGTTCAAGAAAAAAATATGCACATAAAAATAAAGGCTTTGACATTAAAAATAAAACTTGATGATGTCATAATAACAGTGAAATCAAATCCCTCTTGCACCCAAGTTTAGGTGGCAAAAAAAAAAAACTTAATATGGCAGTTTCTAGAGTAATTGGAATTATGTCACAAAAAGTGTTGAGCTCAAATGTCCTTAATGTTTCATGTAAAGTTAAAAGGAGATGAAATAGAAATATGAAGGTGTGGAGTAAGCATTAGTGGTTTGGTTCAAACAGATATTTGTTCAGTTAGATGTACATAAGACTGGCCTTCAACAATTATTCTAAGTCATTTAGAAACAAACCATGATTGTGAAAGTGTAGATATCCTAAGTATATTACACGTTGCTATTTGTCATAATGTTGGTATGACAGTTGGATGAAGTGTATGAAACCTCTTAATAAAAATTCTTCGATAAAATCTAAACTAGGGCAGCTGGAGCTATTCATTTTAGCAACAGCAATATTAATTTCAGTTTGATGAAATGATCAGTGACAGCAATGGAAAAGTAAGTACAGTTATCAATATGAATTTTGAAATGCTCAGGAAGGTTATCTGGATTATCTGTAAGCAAGAGAACATCTAATATAGAATTAATGGTGTCGTGCCAAGTAGTGGTTTCAGTAGAGCTAGTCACAGAGCTATAGACAATGGGTGAATGGATCTTTTTCTGGGTTAGTCGATAAACAATTCCCAAGGAATCCTGATTATCTCAGGTGTTAATAAGTTCCTACAATAATCTGATTTTACAGTCACTGATGGTTTTAACATAGCGCCTTTTTATTGATGGGTAGTTCTGCACAAGGCAATCGACCTCAGAAGTTGGCCAACTCCTCCAGTGTTGTCGGAAGGCCTTCCAGCGACACTGCCATCGTAGGAGTGTTAGCTCTTGGTTCCACTATGGGGTAGGATGATTAGAGAGTACCATTTTCCTAGCAGCGTGGGAGCAGGCACGATATAGAAAGGATGCAAGATCAGTAGCAAAATAAGTATTCACAAAACCTAGAGTCAGAATGAAAATCAGAATTAACAGATGCTTCAATGTGATCCCACAGATTCTGCTTTAACGAGAAGCATTGAAGAATAGGAATAAATATATTGTCATTAGAAGTGAAAGAAAAGGTGATAGCTCAGTGGTCACTAGAGCAATGTTCAACCACAGACCAGTCAGCAATGAGGAAATATACTGAGAAGTGACAGTAATATCAACGTTGCTTCTCCATTTAAGGAACTAAAAGTGGAGGGCATACCCAGTTTATTTAGAACAGCAAGCTAACGAGACAACAAGTCCTCTAGCTGAAGACCCTTGGAATAAGTAGCACCAGAGAAGCAGAAACTAGATTTAGCATTGACAACCATGATTAACTAAACAAGAGTTCAAATAAGAGAAACATGATCCAGATAATACAGATGCTGAGCAATATCAGAGGTGGGTACGCAATAGAAGGACACAAGGAGGAATGAGCCAAATTAGCCTGAAACATTGATGCAGACCACAAATTGATTAGTTACACTAGTAATTATGACAACATTGAGAGTGTTATTCATTGCAATAATATCCGAATGATCTGATTGTATGACTCTTAAAAAAAAAAAACAGATATCCCAGCACCTTTCCAAAATGGCAGTATGGCTCTTGTAATGAGATTACATCAAAATGAACATCATCAGCATATTTGCACACCTCATCGGCAACAAGCCTGGAAAGTTGGCCATTCAGCTATAGTATCTTAAGATTAATGTAATTAATCTTATTTTTAATACTGCACAAGCATACCATTTCCTGTGCATGAAGATATTCTGGGCAGGTTGGATCCAAAATTGAGTGTTTATAGTTGCACTTTCTAGCTTGACAATTAGAAGAAGCAGGAGGATCAGCCCTACAGAACAGTCATTGATTGGATGCCCTTTCTAAGAGCAATGACCACATGTCGGAGCCCGGGCAACATATCTGAGACAACATATCTAGGCTGTGGACAAAGCCTAGACGTGTAAAACACTTTGTTACAACCACAAATAAATGGAATTTATGTGCAATCCAGCCCAGATAAAGACACGGCGAGTTTATAATAATTTTATAGAACCTAGGGGATAGTGGACACAGATTTTATTATTGGCCTTTGTGGTAAAATGGAAGACAAACTTCTTTCTTGACCTCCTCGAGGGAAAATCTAAAGTCACTCAGATTTTTGATATTCAGATCTTCCAAAATACCATCCATTGATGCTTCTTTGTCGGTGTCATATATTAATATCGCTGCATCAGCCTTCTTCGGTGGAGTAACAGTGATCCCCATCTTGGAAAGTGTAGGGAGTGAAGCAATCTTTGCAGTTGTTGCAACCTCTGAAACAGTTTCTATTATTACGCGTCAGGCACACAGCCTTAATCCTGACCTCCCAAAGGCTTTCTTTAAGCATTTAAGACACCACGCTGCACACCATTCTTTTCTTCTTTTCCTTGATCGGATTACTGTTTCAAAACTTCTGATGTCAATGTTTGCTGCTCCAATCGTGTTAGTGAAATTATTCTTGTAGGAATGGAATCCTTTATCTCACACTCAACTTTAAAATCTCGTCTTTTACCTAAACCTTGGTTTCCCAATAAATGTGCTAAGGCTGTTCAAGAGAAGAATGTTGCACATCGTAATTGGCTTGTTTCCAATTCTTCAGTTTCATTTTCTGCCTACACAATAATTGTAAAACAGTTATTAATCAGTCCAAACTAGATTTTGAACAGGCTAAGAGTAGAAAACTTCCTTCTTGCCCTAATGGTAGCTGGGCATTCTGGTCTCTTGCCAAAGCTATTGGTCGCAACTTTTGCCCACCTCTGTCAAAACCAGATGGTTCTTTGTCACTTCAGCCAAGGATAAAGCTGACCTGCTAGCTTTATCCTTGGCTGAAGATTTTGATGAATCTTGATGCTAAGAAAGCTCCAGGTCCCGATGGTACTTTACCGCCTTTTTTCACTTTCTTATTCCAAAGGTGTTTTTTCTTCTGCTTGGAAATTTGCTCATATCCAGCCAGTTCCTAAAAAAGGGCGACAAATCCCTCCCATCCAATTATCGTCCCATTGCAATTACTTCTACTCTTTCTAAAGTAATGGAGAAATCAATTAACCGCCAACTTTTAAACTACCTAGAAACCTTCCGTCTGATCAACGATCGCTAGTATGGATTCCGTCAGCTTGGATCCACTAGTGATATTCTAGGTTATGTTACCCATTTATGGACTAATTCAATGGAAAAGTTCTGTGAAATACAAGCAGTTGCTCTTGACATCTCAAATGCTTTCAATCATGTTTGACATAAAGGTCTTCTAAACAAGCTTCCATCTTATGGTTTGCCAACTGTTTTTTGTAATTGGTTATCCAGTTTTCTCTCTGATCGCTCACTGAGGGTGATGGTAGATGGCTCTCTCTTCTAACTTCTCCACTAATGCTGTCCTCCACTCTTTTCCTCTTGTATTTCTTTCCAATTCTTTCCTCCACGCTTTTCCTCTTCTATATTAATGACCTTCTTCCATTGACTGGAAATCCTATCCATAGTTTTTCCAATGATAGCACATTGCATTCCACTTTCCATTTTGAGAAACCTTGCCTTGCTCAATCAGCTTCAACTTCTCGAATATCTGCTACCAATTCTTTAAATGACGATCTCCAGGTAATTCTCCAGTGGAGCAAAGACAACTTGGTTGATTTCAATCCTTCTAAAACTCAGTCTTGTCTTATATTATATCTCGCGAAAAGGATTCTACTGCTCCTATGCTTATCTTTGGTGACATTCTGATTTCTAGGCAAGTTGACATATCTCTTTTAGGGATTACCCTGACTTCTAATCGCTCTTGGCACAAGCACATTACAAATATCGTTTCCTCTGCATCTAAAAACTTGGTTTTCTCTTTCGCTCTTGGCATTACTTTTCTTCCAAATGGCTGTTCACTCTGTACAAATCGCAAATCTGCCCTACCATGGAATATTGTTCCTACATCTGGGGCAGTGCCCCCCAAAACTTCTCTCAGATTTCTAGATTCCATTCAAAAGAGGGCAGTTAGGTTAATGACTCATCTCTAACAGACTCCACTCGCTGTCTCATAGACGTACTGTTTCTGCTGCATGCCTTTTCTACAGATACTTCCATGGGCACTAAATTGGCAAATTATAGAAGCCAATTCTTGTGAATTGGCTTCTATAATTCCCGCTCTCTCTTTCAAAACAGTCAAAACACGTGCTGCCACCAGCCAACATCCATTTGCTGTCCAACTTCACATCTTCTTCGTTTATTCATTCAACTGCCATTTTCTGGGACAACCTTCCATCATACATATTTCCTGAAAAATTGCAGTCTAGAGAAGTTCAAGTCTAATGTCAACAGATTTCTCTCATCTTCTCAACCTCCAACCCAAGCACAGTACTAAGTACTATAGGTTCTAATACCTCTCGTGTTTGGGTTTTCATAAAAAAAAAAAAAAAAAAAAAAAACATCATAACCAGTAGCTAAGAACGATCCTTTGGATGCTTTCAGGATTAGGAGATTTTGACTATGTTCCCTTTCGGTAGTCTGAAGAGAACCAGTCATTAATAAATCATTAGAAGCCAAATTAGGCTGTTGGTAAAAGAAAGTCCGTAGGTTTCTGGACAGCAGCAGCATAGCTTAGAGAGCTAGTAGAAAGAGAAAGTGACATGGACACATGCATATAGGAGTTGAAGAGATTTGGCTTTCCCTTTCCTTAAGTTGCACTTGTAGCTTCTCATTTTCAATTGTTAACCTGCTCACATGTTCCAACCCACTCCACTAGTGAAGCATATGTTAGTGGAGTGTTTAGTCCTTGCTATTCTCCCGAAATAAATAATATTCTAGACCTTTCCTACAGCAAGCTGTAGCCTCTCTTGGAGGAAATTCAGTGAAAGGGATAATGGTTGCAGATTTAGCCTTTGGTGGGGGTCTGTATCCACTTGAGGGTTATTTTCAGTAGTGGCACAAGGATTATTTATCACAGATTTGTCAATAGAAATTGCAAACTCAGTAGAATTACTTAGCTGTGATTCAGCATTATCAGGAGGAGTATCATGTGCACAGAATCAGTCTGTGATATCATCATTTCTATTTCAGCTGAATTCAAAGGAGTCAATCCAACACGTGGAAGAACATCACTGAAAGCCTATAGAATACAATCAGCTGCATGTTTGCCAAATCACAGTTGTCGACAGGCATCCCACAAGACACTGATCAAGGTCACATGTCATTCTCTGACCCACTATTTAAGCAGTCAACAATGGTCAAAAGCATGCACGAGCAAAGGCAGTAGAGAGCATAAGGAAGAACAGCGAATGCTTATCTTTAATCCACTGTTGTGACTGTAATTACCAAGCGCTTCCAGAAGTCAATATCCATGGGGTGGCCTTTATGAAAGCTGAATACCGTAACTTATACTTCGTAAAAAAAAAAAAAAAATTGCAGAGCACAACTTACAACCAACTGAACACAACCAGTCCCCCAAGTGGAACCTCAACAGTCAAATATGATGTTCTCTGGCCAGTACAGATAGGAAGCCAGGACAGGGATAAGGCGGAAATTATCCCATTGTATAAGGGAATAATCAGACCACATCTTGAGTACTGCACACAGATCCGGAAGCCTCATTTTAAGAAGGATATAGAGCTGTTGGAATGGGCACATAGAAGGGCAACAAGATTGGTAAGGGAACAAAGGGGTTCTTTTACCAGATGCAAATTGCAGCATTTGGAGAAGATTAGGCACCTGTCGTTGTTGTTGTTGTTGGCACATTGGCTTCTGTGCTAGGCACCTGTGAGGCGATCTGATCGATGTGTTTATGGCTTTGAATGACTGAGTAAATTCGATGCTGATAGGATTCTTCCTCTTGCGCAGACTATACATGAGGGGGCATAAATTCAAACTGAGGAAGAATGATTGTAGAATGCCAACTTCAGAACTCTTCATCCAGGGAAAATATGGAACCGATAAACCGGACCTGGACGTAAAATCGAAAAATCCAAGTACGCCTCTGAAAAAGGCTATAAATAACGATGACCCAATACTTATAGAGAATAACAAAGATTTGGACAGTAGCAACCACAGCAAAGAGAAAGGGCAAGCAATCCACAGCTACCAGATCATAGATGAAAACCCGACAATCTTCCAACAAGAAAATGTGACAGAAAAAGGGCAGGAAAAAAAAGAAACCCCACTGGACCCCAGACTGCCTGAAGGCACTGCACTGGAACAGTCTCTTATTCTAAGGACTACCCTAGAAAGCCTATTTAAAGATCAACGTAACAGGATTACGACTGCACTCCGGGGGGAAATAGTGGGATTATGGATGAAAATGGAGACAATCCTAGTCCAGACCAACTTGGAAAAAGAGGTTGCCTTAGCCAAACTTCAAGTCCATCAAAACAGTAGGGCAAAGGAAATGCTACAGCGCGTCCCTACCTACTCCCAAGCGCTGAGGACCAACCTAAACAAGCCAAATGAAAGCACCATTACAAATCGAACCACAACAGCCCAGAGAAAAACCCTCATACCAAAACAGCACCTAGTTGTACTAAAGCCAGCCTCTACAGAAACACACAAGACCAGTGAAGAAGTAAAGCAAACAATAGTAGAAAAACTGAAGGGTGACTTCAAGCATACTAAGATTAGATCTATTCGGAAAACAAGAAACGTAGGGGTGTTAATTGAAACTGAAACTGCAGAGGACATAAAAGGTATAATCAGCAACCCCAAAATTTCGACGCTGGGACTCCTAGCAGAGCCTCCTAGACGGAAAGGGCCATGCATCATTGTATTTGAGGTAGATAAAGAGACAGCACCTGAAGAATTAACAGAGGAAATATACTGCAAAAACTTGAAGCAGACACTCATGGAGGAAGAATCATGGCAACACATTATGCCAAAACATAAAACTAAATCCAGAAATGGAAATGCCATACATTGGATCATAGAGCTCTCAACAGCGGCTTGGAAATCTTTGAGCCAACAATCAAGAATCTATATAAACTGGGGCAGCCATCGTTTTCGTGAGCATGTGGCTGTTCCCAAATGCTACAGGTGCTGCCACTTTGGTCACACGACCCACACCTGTAAGCAAACACAGCCTACCTGTGGCCATTGTGCGGACATCGGACATGAATTCGCATTTTGCCCCAGGAAAGCAGAACCTGCAATTTGTGTGAATTGTAAAGAAACGAAGCTGCCATTTGATCACTCACTACAGGATAATAAGTGTCCAATCTACATAAAGGCCAAGAGGGATTTTTTTTTTTTGGTAGTTGTTGGCACATCAGCTTCTGTGGCCATAATGCACCTCCCAAGGTTTCTGCAGTACTTTGATCCAAGCCCAAGGTGGGATTAGTACCCGTGACCTTTGGGTTGCCAGGCAGGCACTTTACCCACCCGGCTAGCCCGGTCGACAGCTAAGAGTGCACAACAAAACAGAACCAACTATGGGGAATAACAGGAATCACTATAATCAAACAAAGATTAAATATGCACAGCACAATGCTCAGAGATCTAAGGCTGTTTCCGCACAAATGGCTAAAAAAAGAAAATTATGACATACTAATGCTGCAGGAGCCCTACACCTACAACAAAGAAGTAAAAGGCTGGTCACTCACACACTAGCAGGGCTTTTGTGGATTTATTGGATGATTGTTTTCTACATCAGCATGTTCGGGAGGCAACTAGAGGGAGTAATACTCTTGATTTGATTATCAGCAGTGATTCTTCATGCATTAAGAATCTGCAGATAAATGAACCACTAGGTGGCAGTGATCACAGTGTGCTGAAGTGGGATTTACTCAAAGAGGTAACTACCATTAGGGGTAAAGGGAAGGGTTATTGCTTCTGTAAAGGCGACTACGATGGACTGAGACAGTATTTAAATTCTATACAGTGGGACCAACTGATGATGTTACCAACTGCAAATTCAAAATGGGAAGCATTCAAAGAACTTATCTTGGAAGCTACTAGGCTTTACATACCTACTAAGAAATATTGTTCAAGGTTTAAGCCAAAATGGATGTCAGATGAACTAATGAAGCATACGGCAGAGAAGAAAAATGCATGGGATACTTACAAATTAACACATGACACAGAAGCCTATGATAGATACAAGTTGATATGCAACCAGGTTACAAAGGAGGTTAGGCAGGCGAAGGCAGATTACAAGAAATCCTTGGCAAGGGATGCAAAGAAAAACAGCAAAGAGTTCTTTACTTATGTAAACTCTAGAAGGAAGGGGATGAATCAGATTGGTCCACTTGATATTGATGGGTCAACTGTTGATGATCCTGCTCAGGTAGATAACAAACTAAATGAATATTTTGCTTCGACATTCACACATGAGGAGTTATTCAGCGAGGGGAATGCCAGAGGTGTATTCAACTCTAGCAGTAAGCTACAGAATCTTGAAATAACTGGGAGTAAAGTGGAGGAGAAACTGTTGAAGATAAACACAAGAAAGGCACCCGGGGTGGATGGGATCTATCCAGTTATATTAAAGGAGGCAGCAAAGGAAATAAGCAAACCCTTAGCCATAATTATGAGAGCTTCCTTGGACTCAGGGGAGGTACCCACAGACTGGAAATGTGCAAATGTGACCCCAATTCACAAAGGAGGATCAAAGGCTGACACAAGTAATTATAGACCTGTGAGCTTAACTTCTGTTCCAGGAAAATTAATGGAGGCACTGGTTAAAGAAGCACTGCAGGATCATTTAGACAAGACTTCAGTTACAGCTCGGATACAGCATGGGTTTGTTAAGGGGAGGTCTTGCCTGACCAATTTGATTGGATACTATGATGCAGTCACAAAAGAACTGGATGCAGGGAATAGCTTTGATATTATATACTTGGATCTTAGAAAGGCTTTTGATACTGTTGCACATGGAAGACTGCTACACAAATTGGAGCAGTGTGGCATTGGAGGCAAATTGCTGCTATGGATAAAGGGGTGGTTGAGGGGGAGAAGACAGAGAGTGGTAATCAATGGACACTGCTCGTCGTGGACTAATGTTATTAGTGGAGTCCCTCAGGGCTCAGTGTTGGGTCCATTATTGTTTTCTGTATTTATAAATGATATTGACGATGGTATATCAAGCTTAATGTCCAAGTTTGCAGACGATACAAAGGTTGGCAGGGTTGTCAAGGACACTACTGACACTATGCTGCTGCAACAGGATCTGGAAAGGTTGAGCAGATGGGCTGAGAGGTGGCAAATGAAGTTTAACATTGACAAATGTAAAGTACTACACATGGGAAACAGCAACCCCAGAGCAACGTATCAACTCTGTGGTACTACACTGACAGTGGTAGAGAATGAAAGGGACTTGGGGGTTGTTGTGCAGGCAGATATGAAGTTCTCTGAGCAGTGCAGACGGGCTGCAAGAGTAGCTCATGGAGTATTGTCAATGATATACAGGAATTTTTCCAGCAGGGATAAGGAGGTGATTATTCCCTTGTATAAGGCAATGGTCAGGCCACACCTAGAGTACTGTATACAGGTCTGGAGGCCTCATTTCAAGAAGGATGTAGAGCTGCTGGAGCGAGTACAGAGAAGGGCAACAAGATTAGTGAATGGAACAAAGGGGTGCTCTTACGAAGAAAGGCTTAAGTTTTGCAAATTACAGTGTCTGGAGACTAGGCACCAGCAAGGTGATCTGATAGAGGTGTATAAAGCCTTGAATGGTTTGAGCATGCTCAATGCTGATGAGATTCTTTCTCTAGCTCAGAATAATCACCTGAGAGGGCATAAATTCAAATTGAGGAAAGACAGATGTAGGATAGACGTGCGGAAATTTGCCTTTAGCCACGGGTGGTTGGTTGGTGGAACAGACTTCCATCCCTTGTAGTGGAGGTTGATAGCCTAAATAAGTTTAAGGCTCAGCTGCACAGGTAATTTGAACGAACAGAGGGGTGAAGTGGGTTTTTTTTTTTTTTTTTGGCTGATGCTGCATAAGCTTGCTTTCTTGCATCAAATGCCTCTACTAATGCTAATGGCTACCCTCTACATTACAAGATCATACAAGTTCATGGAGACAACCTGTGGGCTGCCATCGTTCTCCGGAATTCTGACCTATGTACAAAACTGGGCCATATGTGCCCATATAGCCTCGCCACTAGGGGAATTTTATGTCACCTCTATATATGCCCGTCCGGGAGAAGATATATTGCCCATGACAAGATATTTGCAAAATATCCAACTACAAATGCAGAATGCCAAACTCATAGTAGGAATGGATGCCAACTGTAGATCCCCTGCTTGGCACAGTGAAAGACCAGACCGTGGGTGTGCAAGAAATGGTCAGCGCCTGGAGGATTACATCTCCAACAGTAATCTAGCAGTTCTGAACAGACCTAATCAACCATCAACTTTCTCCAGCAAACTATGGGAGGCAAATATAGATGTAACTCTGGCCACTCGGTCGATTGTTGGGCATCTTTCCCCCGGGTGGTACAAGAACACTGGACTACCTCGGACCACAGAGTCCTAACCTTTGACCTCCACCACTCCCTCATAGCACAGTATCCACCTAGATTCCTCTCGCCAAGATATGCCATCCAAAAAGCAGACTGGAACTTATTCCAACAAACATTGATGGAAAAAGCCAGGAATTCGGACCCAAAATATCTCAATCCAGACCAACACCAACAAAAAGTAACGCAACTTATAACTGAAGCAGCAAACATGGCCATCAAGAAGAAGAAGCCCGTTCCCAAAGTGGTCCACTGGTGGTCACCAGAACTCCAGGCAATAAGACAGCGAGTGAATAATCGCAGATCTTGGCCCCCAAGCAGAGGATGACTTACTCAGACAGCAAAACTGGGAGGTCAGGAACCAATATACGGCTCAATTTAAAACAAGAAAGAGACACTCCTGGGAAGACCTTGTATCCACAGTGGGAAATGCAGACCCCTGGGGATTGGTATATAAAATTACCACCAGTAAATTCCCCAAGGGAGAAGTCATTGCTGCCACCTCAAGGGACATACACCAGATCCTGGCACTCTTCCATTAATAATATATTGGACCATATCCTCCTTCCTTCAACATTACCACACATGCACAAACAGAGAACTCTCTGTGAGGGGAATGATAAATACTCCACCCAGACAGTGGAGCCCCCTTTCCCGATAACAGAACTCAACATAGCTGCAGCCAAAATGCAAAACAGGAAAACTCCCGGCGAAGATCAAATAGAGCCGGAAATACTAAAAAAGGCAGTGGAAATTATACCGGATACTACATTAAACCTAGCATATCAATGCCTCACAGAGGGTTTCTTTCCAACTTCGTGGAAGACAGCCCGAGTCAGACTTATCCTGAAAAACCCCACTAAACCCCAGGACATGCCAGGTTCATATAGGCCAATCGCTCTGCTGTCAATGCTGAGCAAGCTCATTGAGCGACTCATCTATCACAGAATTGAAAACCGTTACCAGAATGCTCAATTGATGTCAAGAAACCAATTTGGTTTCAGGAGGGGATGCTCCACCACTGATGCCTCCACCACAGATCATCGATGCAATCAGAAACTGTAACAGGAAATATTTCCTCCTCGTCTCAATTGACTTCGCTGGAGCCTTTGACTCCCTCTGGTGGCCCAGTGTTCTGGCCAGGCTCCGACGGGCTGAAATCCCATCAAATCTATTTCGCTGCATGAAATCTTACCTGGAAAACTGAAGAATCACTGTCAGCACTCCCTTTACCTCTGTATCCAGACCCGTTTACAGGGGCTGCCCCCAGGGATCCTGGGGCTGCTCCTGTGGAACCTGGTGCTTGATGAGTTTTTAAACCTGGATGTTCCAAATGTCATTACACAGGCATACGCTGATGATCTGATTATGATGCTTCAAGCAGACAGCACGGCTCAACTGGAGGCCATAGGCAATCATGCCACACACATGCTACGGGATTGGGCCAAGAGGAATCTTCTAACGATCTCAACCGAAAAAACAAACTCAATACTCCTCAGGGGCTCTTGACTCTGGCAGATCTCCACTAATCAAAATAAATGGAGTGACCATCAAACTCAAACAGGAACTAAAATACTTAGGAATAATACTAGGCCGAAACTTGAACTTCACATCTCATCTCTGTTATCTCAGAACGAAAACAAGGAAGCTCTCGGCCCTGATAACCAAAATCACCAGGAGGGACTGGGGACTAAAGAAGAGGGCCCCTCCCTTCTATACAAAGCTCTCTTCATCCCTATCCTTGCCTATGGTGCAGGCGCCTGGTATCAGAAAGCAAACAGCAGTCAACAAGAAAAAGTTGGAGTCGATCCACTGATCCATACTATTGACAACAACAAGAGCCTGCTGCACTGTGAGCACCCATGCGCTCCAGGTCCTGGCGGGCTTACATCACCTGGATCTGGAGATTGTGCACTGTGGGCTGCTACACCAACATTCAAAAGGAAGAACCACAACTTATCTAGGTTACACAACAGATCCACAGAAAAGCAAATCCTCAGAAAATAAGAGGTTATCGGAACACCTGCAATCTATCTGGCAAAATAGATGGAATCTTACCACAAAAGGGCAAGTCACCAAAAAATTTATACCCGATGTCAGCAGGGTATATCCTATTTCCCCGTCCTGGTTTTCCTGGCTTGCACACCACCTTCCTTCTTACAGGCCACGGCTCCTTCAGAGGGAACTCCACGAGCTGGGAATCTCCGACAACCCGAGCTGTAACTGCGGTCAGGAGGAAGCCTGGGGACATCTTATCCATGACTGTGACAACTATGAGGACCTCAGATGTCAGCTATATACACGCATCAACTCCTTGCTAAAAGACCGAGAAGAAATAATATTGCAAAAAGAAGATAATTACCGGGCTTTCACCGTCTTTGCCCGCAAACTCTTTGAAACACAAAGATCCCTACCACATCATCATCACTAACCTATGAAAACACAAACGTAACTATCTGAGATGACTGCGAAACTCTAAACTAGTGACCACCTGAAGCAGATAACAACACATGAACGTAACAAACTGGACCTGACTTCTGGACTTGGACCGCCACCGGACCAATGCAAAGACGAAGATTGCAACTTGGACTCGGACCTTGAAGATTGCATCTTATGATGCCATACAGCCATATAGTGCCCCGGCTCTGTCTAGCCTGCTTTTTACTCCTCTTTCCCTAGCGCGGGGGGGCTGTCTCCTCCCCTCCCGCTACCCCTCTTTCTCCTCTGGTGGGGCATGGGCATGCCCCACTATTTCAACAGGGGTCATCTTCCCTATAGACCCCTTACTTCCAATTTCCAACCCCCCAGTCTTCCACCCCCTTCCATCTCATCTCTTTCTCCTTACAACAGCACCTGCCCTACACGTACAAATCTAAAACACCAAATTTCATGCCCGACCTATTAGGAAATCTTATCACCTCCAGCGCTTATCCCTTATAGCCCCTCTAAGTAGCGTATAATGTACCATCTGTGCCCAAAAGAAAAGAAGAATTTTTATTTTAATTATTTTTTATTTATTTATTATTTATATATATATATATATATATTCTTTTTTTTTTTAGGTCCTAGCCACTGAAATCTCAGGAAAATAGATGGTAGGACCTGTCAGAGCAAACTTTAAGGGAACACCTGGCTGGCCTCCACGTGGCGGAGTACGTAAACAACAGGTCCCATCTGGGGCCTGGCGGCTAACAAGCCAGAGGAACAAGGGGCACAACACATTACACAACACATGACCCACACACTTTTACACCTCTGGCCTTGACAGCGTACTGTCCTCGATACAAAGAATATACGCAGAGATGGTGCCGTTAGACCCAAAAATACTCTGTACTGTACTGTACTGTAGAATGCCAATGCAAAATAGGAACACCCCAAACATCTGATCCTTACCTAACTGGCCAACCGATCTTAACCTGGGTAGAATCAACTGGTCTACAGGCCGCCTGATTCGTCAGTGGCAACTTACACACGGCTCTCTTGCTGTGTCTTATTTATCCTCCTCCATGGGTTCCCCTTTCATCTGATGGTGCTTATTGCTCCACTGATAACCTGGAGGATGCCTTCGCCTACATCCTCCATATTTCTAGCTATACCCTCCTTTCTTCGTACACTTTGTACTTCCCCGACTATACTTTTTTTTTTTTTTTGCCTCCATCCAGGATGCTCTGGCGACCCTGGCAAAGACAAGCCAGAGAATAATGAGCAGCCTGGCTACCTCCTAGTGGTGTGTGCGGGCAACATAGAGTCTCACCATAGACCCTGCGGCCAAATGCCAGGACACACAACAGAACCTAACGCAATATGTCATATACAACACACAACACTTTTCTGGCATTTAGCTTAGTACTGTATTTCTTCACAGCGTACATATGGTGCAGATGTGGAAAACCACAGGTGGCACCTGACCCTAATACTATACACACTATGTAGAATGGTTTTAGATGTGTGGAAGTTTGCCTTCAGCCAACGGGTGGCTGATTGTGGGAAACAAGCTTCCACTCGTTGTGGAATTGGACAATCTGAACAAATTCAAAGAAGAACTAGACAAACTTTTGGAGGGGACGGATAGGTGATTTTTTTTTTTTTTTTGACTGATGCTAAATAAGCTTGCTTTCTTGCATCATTTGCTGAAGATTTTTCTATTGCTCATCTATAGCACAAACTATCCTGCTAAGGTTGAACAACTGCAAACTTCAATTACCAAGTTCAAGTTTTCGCGGCTTCCACTCCACAGGGTACAACACACATGTTGTGTTATAGAATTCTAAAAGCCTAACTTTGAGTATAGTATTCAATACATAATAAGGAAAAAAAAAAAAAAGGGTCTTATAAGCAAACCACAATAATAAAACTTAAGGCAGGAGACCCAACAAATAATTGTTATTATTACAGTTACTAACCTCATGTATTTTGACTCCATGGCTCCGACTCTTTTGTATGAGTGCTACAGCAGAATCCTGAGATAACGAATTCAAGTTGTATTTATGCCTATTAAAAATTAAGCTTTTTACTGAACTTTAAAAAAAAAACATTTTTCAAATATCAGAAGTTATTTCAAACAGAGAAATTTCAGACAATCACAAAAGATAAGCATTCAGTTATAAAAACTTGAACTGATAAAGTTTATTTTTTACTTCTTGTTTTTTAAACACCTGCATGCAAAGAAAAACTTATTCAGGTTAGTGGGCACAGTATTTTAAACAAAAGTATGACTAACAACAAATAATATGCAAAGACAGTAAGTTTATTTTGTAACAGCTCAGCAATTGGATCCTATCTCATTCCAATCGTTCAACTAAGCAATTGCAATGAGATAGGATCCTGATGAATGACAGTTATATCTCAATTATACTTTTTCTTCAGCTTCACTTTTGAGGGCTTTGTGTGATTCTTATTCTTTTCACATTAAACTATAAGGTTTTCAAGGGTATGGATGTTTTCTGCTTTTCCTAATCTCAGTATACATTAAACTATAAGGTTTTCAAGGGTATGGATGTTTTCTGCTTTTCCTAATCTCAGTATTTTTCACCACCTTTCGCCAGACAAAAACCTTTCTACAGCAATGCATATTAGTCTTCTGATGTTACTGTATTGTCTCACCTGATGAGGGTCAATTTACACATTTATATGTTAATGTGTACCGTATCAGTGCCATTTTTAATGTCAGAAGACATTAAAAATGTGAAATTCATACTAAATCAATTACAACCATGCTCTCTCTCTCTCTCATCTCTCACCCCAGGGGCTCATATCCGGTGAGTATGGGCTTGCCACACCCAGGGTCCTGAGCTGGATATCATCATTCTTTTCTTTATTGGTGAATTCCTTCTACTTCTAACTCTTGTTGTTCTCTCTCACTCTCTCAGGTAATTCAAAAAAAATTTTTTTTGGCTGGTGCAGCATCTCAGAACTCTTACTCTTAGGGCCATTAGTAGCAAAATGAACAACAATATCATCTTTTGTGCCCTTAAAAGATGATATCTGCCCTACAACATCATCAACTTTCGCGTCTGGAAGGCATACCCTGGTCTTGTTTCACCTATCCATTTTGCATAATATATTCCTCGTATCCCTTACAATAGAGTCACCAACAATAACTACTTCCTGTGGGACCAGCGGTTTCTGCCTTGGAGATTGCCACTGTGTTGCCTGATGCACAGGAGTGAGCTCTGGCATTGAGTTCGGCAGCTGAGAGCTTGATGGGCCTCTCATATTATTTGTCCCAGTTGATCCGATCCTGGTAAATCAAGAGTCTGCTACTTCTGAGAATTCTATTGATGGATAAATGTATTGTCTTTTCATAGTTTTTAAATAAAGGCTCTACAGTGATATATATATATTTTTTATTTTCATTCATCATCATCATCAGCTATTTTCAATCTACTGCAGGATGAGGGCCACACCCGCAACTTTCCAGTTCCTTCTGTTTTGCGCAAAGGCCATTCATTTACTACCCATAAATTTGTGAATTTCATCTGTCCATCTCCATCGTTGTCTTCCAAGTTTTCTTCTACCACTTTTGGGTACCATTCTGTTATTTTCTCAATCCATCTGTCATGATCTCTTCGAGCTATGTGTCCTGCCCAAGACCATTTTAGTTCTTTAGTTTTAATAAAAATATCCTTTACTCGAGTTTGCTGCCTAATCCCTGTGTTTCTCTTCTAATCTAACAGTCTGCTTCCTAATAAAATTCATTCCATCCTTTGCTATAGCTTCTCTTATATCATCTTCTCAGGACGAGAACAAGAGTATCCTGTGTGGACGTACATTTTTGCCGCTCCTGGAACAGAGAAGTTTTTTCTGATTTATTAGCTTAAATTGGCGTATTAATTTTTTTCTAGAGTAGTTTTATATTCTTATTTACGATACTTAGATTAAAGTTACTTAGATAGAGATTTTGTAGGAATTACTTAGTTTTATTACTTAGTTATATTACTTAGTATCAGAAAGGGTATCAAATCCACGTGTTTACCATTCGTAACTGCGCCATTGTAACGCAATACAAAATATCTCGAAATAGATAGCATAAGCTTAATATAGTATAGTATAGTACATAATATTGTCAATTAATCAGATAATTAATCTTGTTCAACTTCATTGTCAATTAAATTGTACTTTTAATTATACATATAACGACTTGGGTTACGTAACATAAAAATTTAGTAAAAAATAAATAATTAATACTTAACTTGATACGGAAGTTATATAAAGGGATTTCATAGATAAAAGTCAATACAGAAACATAAATATAGCTTTA
This sequence comes from Mastigoproctus giganteus, assembly GCF_048544385.1. Lineage (NCBI taxonomy): Eukaryota > Metazoa > Arthropoda > Arachnida > Uropygi > Thelyphonidae > Mastigoproctus > Mastigoproctus giganteus. The sequence continues at coordinate 143,836,686 of NC_143579.1, read as the reverse complement.
TAACTGTGTTGAGATATAAGTTTAGGGTTTTAATTTTGTACTGAAATTGAAATTTTATTGAAATTAAATCGAAATCATGACTCTGACCAGAGCAGCAAAGCAAAAGGCTCAAGCTAATGGGAGTGCTGTGGCTCAGGGGAGAACTGAGGGGGGCAGTTGCCCTCTGAATCACAACCTATTAAAATGCACTACTTGCTTGATGTTTGTGGAGCAGTCGGGTACGGGACATGATACTGCCATGGGGGATGTCTTTGTGTGTGCGCGCGATGCAAGGAGTGTAAGGAAATCAGGCGACAACTCAGCATTGTTATGGGCCTATATGAGAGCTTGAAGGACAGGGTGGATGCCCTCGAAGGATTAAAAGTGAGGGGCAAATCAAGCTCTCAGCTGCCCACACCAATGCCAGAGCTTGCACTTGGTCATCGCGCAACACAGCGGCAGCCCCCAGGGCAGAATGCGCTGGTCCCAAAGGAACTAGTAGTTCTTGGTGACTCTATTGTCAGGGAAACGTGCTTTGTAAAAAGGATAGGTGGAACAGGACCAGGGTATGTCTACCAGGGGTAAAAGTTGATGACATTGTAGAGCGGATATCATCCTTTAAGGGCACAAAAGGTGATATAATTGTACACGTTGACACTAATGATATTAAGAGTAGGAGACCGGCAGAATTACTTAACAAGTACAGGTCACTGTTGAAAAAAAGCCGTGAATTAGGGTTGAATTTGAAAGTGTCTGCAATTCTGCCCAGACAGGATAGAAGGGAGTATATGATGAGAGCCCTGTCGATCAATTCGGCCCTGGAAGGACTGTGCAAGGCTCAAGGGATAGAATTTTTTTCAGCCTGGTCTGTACTTGTTAACAGGAGAGGCTGCTTCTACAGGGATGGGATACACTTAAATAGAAAGGGTGCAAGAATGTTTGCTGATGCTATCGAGGCAGTGTTAGGTGGGTCGGAAAACTGCTAGATTGGGAGGACTAATAGATTAACAGTAGCCACTGGCAGAGGTAAAAGTGATTCTTGCACTGCTTCTATTGGAATGAGCCGCAGACTGGAAAATAAGATGCAGGATATTTCAGAGACTGCTGGGAATCATTGGGGTACAAATAAACACATAGGTTGTGTTAGGGTAGCTAAGAAAAAGAACAGGTGCATGTATACTTGTGTGTACACCAATGCTAGGAGTTTAGTAAATAAATTTGATGAATTTGAGGTATTGCTCAAAACATCAAAGACAGATATTGTGGGGATTTCAGAGACGTGGTGTCACACAGATATAAGGAATGCAGAACTGGAATTTGGGAACTACAATGTCTACAGAAAGGATACACAGGATAGGAAGGGAGGAGGGGTTATGCTATTAGTTAAGAAATACATAAAATCCAAGGAAGTGAAGCCAGTCGACATTGCTGGACAGTGCAGTTTTGAGTCAGTTTGGTGTGACATAAGCATTGGGAGATCAAAATTGAGAGTAGGAGTGTGCTATAGGCCTAATGACTCTGATGAGTATAATAAGAAACTGTACGGGGAAATAGAGTGGGCCAGTAAATCAGAGAGTCTTATTATGGGGGATTTTAATTTCCCAGATATTGACTGGAATTTGGGAGCTAGTCACTCACACACTAGCAAGGCTTTTGTGGATTTATTGGATGATTGTTTTCTATATCAGCATGTTCAGGAGGCAACTAGAGGGAGTAATACTCTTGATTTGATTATCAGTAGTGATTCCTCATGCATTAAGAATCTGCAGGTAAATGAACCACTAGGTGGCAGTGATCACAGTGTGCTGAAGTGGGATTTACTCAAAGAGGTAACTACCATTAGGGGTAAAGGGAAGGGTTATTGCTTTCGTAAAGGCGAATACGATGGACTGAGACAGTATTTAAATTCTATACAGTGGGACCAACCTATGATGTTACCAACAGCAAATTCAAAATGGGAAGCATTCAAAGAACTTATCTTGGAAGTTACTAGGCTTTACATACCAACAAAGAAATATTGTTCAAGGTTTAGGCCTAAGAGGATGTCAGATGAACTAATGAGACATTTGGCAGAGAAGAAAAATGCATGGGAAAAATACAAATTAACACGTGACACAGAAGCCTATGGTAGATACAAGTTTATCTGTAACCAAGTTAGAAAGGAGGTTAGGCAGGCGAAGGCAGATTACGAGAAATCTTTGGCAAGGGATGCAAAGAAAAACAGCAAAGAGTTCTTTACTTATGTAAACTCTAGAAGGAAGGGGATGAATCAGATTGGTTCACATGATATCGAAGGATCAACTGCTGATGATCCTGCTCAGGTAGCTAATAAACTGAATGACTATTTTGCATCGACATTCACACATGAGGAGTTATTCAGCGAGAGGAATACCAGAGGTGTATTCAACTCTGGCAGTAAGCTAGAGAATCTTGTAATAACTGAGAGTAAAGTGGAGGAGAAATTGTTGAAGATAAATACAAGAAAGGTATCTGGGATGGATGGGATCTATCCAGTTATATTAAAGGAAGCAGCAAACCCTTAGCCATAATTATGAGAGCTTCCTTGGACTCAGGGGAAGTACCCATGGACTGGAGATGTGCAAATGTGACTCCAATTCACAAAGGAGGATGAAAGGGCGACACAAGTAATTATAGACCTGTTAGTTTAACTTCTGTTGTTGGAAAATTAATGGAGGCACTGGTTAAGGAAGCACTGCAGGATCATCTAGACAAGACTTCAGTTATAGCTCAGACACAGCATGGTTTTGTTAAGGGGAAGTCTTGCCTGACCAATTTGATTGGATACTATGATGCAGTCACAAAAGAACTGGAGGCAGGGAATAACTTTGATATTATATACTTGGATCTTAGAAAAGCTTTTGATACAGTTGCACATGGAAGACTGCTGCACAAATTGGAGCAGTGTGACATTGGAGGCAAATGCTGCTATGGATAAAGGGGTGGTTGAGGGAGAGAAGACATTGAGTGGTAATCAATGGACACTGCTCATCGTGGACTAATGTTATTAGTGGAGTCCCTCAGGGCTCAGTGTTGGGTCCATTATTGTTTTCTGTATTTTTAAAGGATATTGATGATGGTATATCAAGCTTAATGTCCAAGTTTGCAGATGATACAAAGGTTGGCAGGGTTGTCAAGAACACTACTGACACTATGCTTCTGCAACAGGATCTGAAAAGGTTGAGCAGATGGGCTGGGAGGTGGCAAATGAAGTTTAACATTGACAAATGTAAAGTACTACATATGGGAAACACCAACCCCAGAGCAACATATCAACTCTGTGGTACTACACAGTGGTAGAGAATGAAAGGGACCTGGGGGGTGGTTGTGCAGGCAGATATGAAGTTTTCTGCGCAGTGCAGACGGGCTGCAAGAGTAGCTCATGGTGTATTGTCGATGATATATAGGAATTTTTCTAGCAGGGATAAGGAGGTGATTATTCCCTTGTATAAGGAAATGGTCAGACCGCACCTACAGTACTGTATACAGGTCTGGAGGCCTCATTTCAAGAAGGATGTAGAGATGCTGGAACGAGTACAGAGAAGGGCAACAAGATTAGTGAATGGAACAAATGGTTGCTCTTACGAAGAAAGGCTTACGTTTTGCAAATTACAGTGTCTGGAGACTAGGCACCGGCGAGGTGATCTGATAGAGGTGTATAATGCCTTGGATGGTTTGAGCATGCTCAATGCTGATGGGATTCTTCCTCTAGCTCAGAATAATCACCTGAGAGGGCATAAATTCAAATTGAGGAAAGCCAGATGTAGGATAGACGTGAGGAAATTTGCCTTTAGCCAGAGGGTGGTTGGTTGCTGGATTAGACTTCCATCCCTTGTCGTGGAAGTTGATAGCCTAAATAAGTTTAACGCTCAGCTGGACAGGTATTTCGAACGAACAGAGGGGTGAAGTGGAAGTGGTTATTTTTTATTTATTTATTTATTTGGTTTTTTTTTTGCTGATGCTGTATAAGCTTGCTTTCTTACATCAAATGCCTCTATTAATGCTAATGCTAACATCTCTAGCTCCTCTTCCATTTTTTGAGTGCCCAAGTTTTACTTCCATAAGTCATGGAAGAGAGTATACATTGGTTCATTATTTTACATTTCAGACAAATTGGGATATTGCTTCTCAGTAAGTGACTATATTTCCTGAATGCTCTCTATCCAAATATTTTCCTTCTCTTGACTAAGCCATTTATCATTATTACAGCTAATTACTTGTCCCAGATAAGTATATGAAATCAACTTTTCAATTACTGCTCCTTCAATCATTATATAACCCCAGGGGCTCACATCTGGTGAGTATGAGCTTAGCACACCCAGGGTCCTGAGCTGGATATCATCATCATTCTTTTTTTCGATGATCCCCTTCTACTTCTCTCTCCCTCGCTTACAGTAATTCAGAATTTTTTTTTTTTTTTCCCTTGTGCAGCATAAGCCTCAGGCTTCCTTGCACCATATGGCTAATAATAATAATAATATCCCTTTCTGTGGCATACTTGTTCATCATTACTTTTGTTTTAGCCATATTCATCTTTATTCTGAAATCCTTATTACCTCTGCATAACCGATTAAGATTTTCCTCTAATTCTTTGGGATCTTGGCTTGTGACTACAATGTCATCTGCAAATCGTAAATGGTGGAGGGTGACTCCTTCCTGCAACAAGACTAATCTTCTGAAAGCTTCCTCAAGGGCAGCAGTAAACAATTTTGAAGATATTGTGTCTCCTCATCGAACACCTTTCTCAATTTTAAATTTGCTGTCTAGTCTAATAAAGCAGGTAGTGTTTTCATATAATTTCTTCAAAATCACAATAGCATTAGCATTGGTAGAGGCATACGATGCAAGAAAGCAAGCTTATTCAGCATCAGCCAAAAAAAAAAAAAAAAAAACACACCAGTCCCATTTCACCCCTCCATTCATTTGAAAATATGGGGTATCTATGCCTTCTCTTTCCAGTGCTCAAAACATTGCTTATGCTGTATGGAGTCAAATGCCTTTCCATAATCCATAAAGTTCACATGTAATGGTGTTTCATATTCATTTGCTTTCTCCATTAACTGTGATATTACGCGAAAGTGATCCACAGTTGACAATTCTGTCCTAAAGCCAGTGTGCTCTTTTGGTTGATTCTCATCAACTATTCTTTCTAATTTGTTAGTAATGACACTTGTGAACAACTTGTAGAGGTGGGATAACAAGCTAATTGGTTTATAATTTCCAGTTTCTGATTTATCTCCTTTCTTATGAAGCAAATTATGATTGCATTATTCAACTCCTTAGGCATCACACCTTTACTAATGCATTTTGTGAAGTCTTGCCAGTTTCTATGTCATGTCTCTTCCCCCCAATTTTAACAACTGTACAGTAACTTAAACTTCCCCCCAGGGCTTTCTGATTCTTCATTTTATTCAACGCATGTTCTGCCTCATCAGGAAGGATATCGGGTATATCATATGTGTTGCTAATTTGTGATGCACCTTCCCTACTGCTTGAATCATTTCCTTCCTCCTTATAAAATTCTTTATAGTAGTCTTCTGCAATTTTAATTATGCCTTCTCTGCTATTTATAAGTACACAATCACTATTCTTCAGTTTCAGTATCATTTATCTTTCTGTATTCCTGGCTCAAGACTGCTGGTTTAAATCCTTTGTTTTCCCTTAATACGTGTTCTACGTTTCTTGTGTTAAATCTTATTATGTAACCACTGCTAGTGGCAGGCATGGAAGTGATTTTGCACTGCTTCTATTGGAATGAGTAGCAGCCTGGAAAACAAGATGCAGGGTATTTCAGAGACTGCTGGGAGTCATTGCAATACAAGTAAACACATGGGTTGTGTTAGGGTTGCTAAGAATAGGAACAGGTGCATGTATACTTGCATGTACACCAATGCTATTTGGTAAATAAATTTGATGAAATTGAGGTATTACTCAAAACATCAAAGGTAGATATTGTTGGAATATCAGAGACATGGTGTCGCACAGATATAAAGAATGCAGAACAGAATTTGGGAAGTACAATGTGTACAGAAAGGATAGACAGGATAGGAAGGGGAGGAGGGGTTATGCTATTAGTTAAGAAACACATAAAATCCAAGGAAGTGAAGCCCGTCGACATCGCTGGACAGTGCAGTGTGGAGTCAGTTTGGTGTGACATAAACATTGGGAGATCAAGATTGAGAGTAGGTATGTGCTATAGGCTTAATGACTAAAACTGTACAGGGAAAGAGTGGGCCAGTAAATCAGAGAGTCGTATAATGGGGGATTTTAATTTCCCAAATATTGACTGGAATGTGGGTTGGTCACTCACACACTAGCAATGCTTTTGTGGATTTATTGGATGATTGTTTTCTACATCAGTATGTTCTGGAGGCAACTAGTGGGAGTAATAGAGAGTAATAAAGTAACCACTAGGTGGCACTGTCATCACTGCCACTAGGTGGCAGTGATAACAGTGTGCTGAAGTAGGATTTACTCAAAGAGATAACCACCATCACGGGTAAAGGAAGGGTTCTTGCTTTCGTAAAGGAGACTACGATGGTCTGAGACAGTATTTAAATTCTATTCAGTGGGACCAACTGACCATGTTACCAACAGCAAATTCAAAATGGAAAGCATTCAAAGAACTTATCTTGGAAGCTACTAGGCTTTACATACCAACTAAGAAATATTGTTCAAGGTTTAGGCCTAAATGGAAGTCAGATGAACTAATGAGACAGAGAAAAGCAAAATCCATGGGATACATATAAATTAATAGGTGACATGGAAGCCTATGATAGATATAAGCTAGTTTGTAACCAAGTCACAAAAGAGATTAGGCAGGCAAAGGCATATTATTAGAAATCCTTGGCAAAGGATGCAAAGAAAAACAGAAAACAGTTCTTTACCTATGTGAACTCTAGAAGGAAAGGGATGAATCTGATTGGTCCACTGGATATTGATGGTTCAATATCCAGTGGACCAACAACAGTTGATCCAATAGGATCAACTGTTGTTGATCCTGCTCAGGTGGCTAACAAACTAAATCAGTATTCTATATTCACACATGAGGAGTTATTGTGGAAGGGGACTGCCAGAGGTGAAGTAAACTGTGGCAGTGAGCTAGATGATTTTGTAATAACTGAGAGGAAAGTGGAGGAGAAATTGTTGAGGATAAACGTAAAAAAGGCACTCAGGATGGATGGGATCTATCAAGTTATATTAAAGGAGGCAGCAAAAGAATTAAGCAAACCCTTGGCCATAATTATGAGAGCTTCTTTGGAATCAGGGGGAGCTACCCATAGACTGGAGATGTGCAAATGTGACCTCAATTCACAAAGGAGGATCAAAAGCTGACACAAGTAATTATAAACATGTGAGTTTAACTTCTGTTCCAGGAAAATTAATGGAGGCACTGGTTAAAGAAGCACTGCAGGATCATCTAGATAAGACTTCAGTTATAGCTCAGACACAGCATGGTTTTGTTAAGGGAAAGTCTTGCCTGACCAATTTCATTGGATACTATGATGCAGTCACAAAAGAACTGGATGCAGGGAATAACTTTGATATTATATACTTGGATCTTAGAAAGGCTTTTGATACTGTTGCACATAGAAGACTGCTACACAAATTGGAGCAGTGTGACAGAGCAAAAGTCACTGGGGACTGAGGGCCATTTGTTTTGTCATGCTCTGGAGGGTTTGTTCCCTTTCACAGTGACCAGGTGTCTTGAAGAGAACCACTCTACACGTTTGTTACCACCTAGATGACGTAACAGGGCTTACGACCAATAAGGTGTGCATGAGTGGATTTTAAGGAGGCAGGCCAACCAGACTTCTCCTAAATCTTCTGAAATAGAAAGATATTGGATCCAGAAGTGTTTTAGACCGAGTGTCTGATAACAGAATGCCTGTTCCCCTCTAAGCCCCTTATTTTCATCAGCACAAACTATATCATTAAATTTTCTATTTATTTGTGTTCTAAGTTGTTTTGTCTTTTAGGCATATCTTTTGCTTCACTAATCCAGATGACCCTTTTCCCCAATTAATCTGGTTGTTGTGTTTAACGACACATAGGCTGCTAGGGCCATATTGTGTCTTTCTAATGGTGAATATGGAATATTAGCTTAATTGTGATAACTATATTTTATGATATATTCCTATACGATTTAGGAAAGTAAAGAGTTCTTTTTGATTAAAATCATCTCCCAGAATCTGTAATAAATTTATTGATGACTGCGTATTAGAAATTGACTTAAAGATGTCTAAACGGATGGTTTGAAAGTGGGGACAGTCCACTAACAAATGTCGAATGGTCAGTTGTACTTGACATGATGTACATTGGGGAGCACTGTTATTAGTTAATAGATACAGGTGAGTGAGATGAGTGTGCCCAATCCTTAGCCTTCCTAAAATTATTTCATCTCATCTGTTTTTTCTGAAGCTGGATTGCCACAGCTTTGGTTCCAGTTTTATTTGGTAAAGTTTATTTCCTGGATAACCTTTCCAGATTAATGACCAGCTGTTATAACATGCTTTACAGATAATGTGTTTGTAATCCGTATATGGAACTTGAAAAGTCTGCGAAATAGTGGTTTCTGGTTGTTTGGCTGCATGATCTGCTCTTTCATTGCCAGCTATTCCAGAATGTCCTGGGATCCAGCAGAATGTCACAGTTTGGTTCAATTCCATACAGGCAAGTAACTTAGAATGAATCTGTTTTACTACAGGGTGAGAGGATTTGGTATTAGTATTTATGGCAGAGACAGCACTGAGTGAGTCAGTGAATATTAAAGCAGACGGAATTAGATGTTCAATAATGTGATCCAGAGCTAAGTTTATAGCATAGAGCTCAGCAGTGAAGATACTGCATTCTATTGGCAATGAGACAGAAGTGCTAAATGATGGGAAGATTGCAGCAGCACCTACTTGGGTCTTGGTTTTTGATCCATCTGTATAGATTTCACATGCGTTTCAATTAGAAAGAGTGTAAGTTGCATGTAACTGTGCGATATTGGAAGGAGACAGCATGTTCTTTCCCCACTGTTGAAAGTAGTCATCATATATTGCACAGATATTTTCCCAGGGTGGATCTGGTGGTGTTTTGTCCTGAAATATATTGCTGATGTCTATGTTCCATGATTGAGCCAGTTCCTTAAATCTAGGTGGAGCAGGTCGGTTTTCATTAGGTTTACTGATATAAAATGACTCGCATTCAGTATTGTACAGACGTCTCCAACAAGGATGAGAGGGCAGACTACGGATTTTTGCAGCATACATCAGAAGTAATGATTTTCTGCGAAGATGTAAGGGAGGTTCATGAGCTTCGATGTACAGGCTCTGAACCGGGGAGGTTTTGAATGCGCCTAGAGCGACTCTCAAAGCACAGTGCTGGATGGTGTTCGGTCGTTCTCAAGTACTTTTCCTCGCTGAATCATATACTGGAGAGGCATAGTCCAAGCGAGACCTGATGAGAGCTGTATACAGATGGATGAGGGTATGACGATCAGCACCCCATGACATGGATGACACCCCCCGAAGGATATTCAATTTCTTCAAGCAGATGGTACGAAGATAGGCCACATGTGCTTGAAAGTTCAGTTTCCTGTCTAGTATCAGACCAAGGAAACGGATATTGTGAGCAAGAGGAATTGGCACGTTATTTATCTTTAGCTCTGGATCAGGATGAAGTGACCGAAGTTTGCAGAAATGAGTGGTAGTGGTTTTCTGTTCAGCGAGATTATATCCATTTCGTAGGGTCCAGGATTGAATTTTCATTAAAGCAATTTGTAGCTGTCTTTCGATAGTATTCATGCTTTGCGATTGGCAGGATATAGTGAGATCGTTAGCATACATGTATACTTCAATCATTTTTGGAAGTTCTTCCAAAATATTGTTGATCCTAATCGCAAATAGGGTTGGACTCAATATGGAACCCTGTGGGACACCCTCTTCTCGAATGTGAGATGTTGACAGCATGTTTTTATATCGGACCTGGAATGTACGCAATTTTAAAAAGTTCTGAATTATTAAAGGGAGATGTCCTCTCAGCCCCAACTGATGCATATCTTTAATAATACCATGACGCCATGTGGTGTCAAATGCTTTATGAATATCCAGGTTGACCATCACTAGATGTTGTTTTCTCACGAAGGCATTACGAATGTTGGATTCAATTTTTACAAGTACATCTAGGGTGGACCTGTTTTTACGGAAGCCATATTGGTGATCAGAAAGGAGATTTTCGGAGTCTAGAATCCAGGTGAGCCTCTTATGTACCATCCTTTCAAAGATTTTGCCCAGACAGCTTGTCAACGATATTGGTCTGTAATTCTCAACTAGAGAAGGATCTTTGCCTGGTTTTGGAATAGCACAAATATAGGAATGACGCCATGACAGAGGATACGTATTTTCAGAGACGATCCGGTTATAAAAGAGTAATAGTGTGCCGAGATCGGCTTCACACAGATGCTTCAGCATACTGTAGTGAATGCCGTCTGGTCCTGCTGCGCTGTTCGGAGATTTGCTCAAAGATTCTCTCAGTTCAGATAGAGTAAACAGCTGGTTATATGAAAGTGAAAGTCTAGTTGCGAAATTAAACTTATGACGTTCTGATTCAGTTTTACTGCGTTGAAAGGAGATCACATAAGAGGAACAGGCAGAAATGTTATAAAAAGATTCAGCTAGAGCATTTGCAATGTCAGTAGGAGAGGATAAGTCCTGCCCACTGCATTGTATTATCGGAGATTGCTGCGGTAGAAATTTCCCATTGAGAGCTTGAATTTTTTTCCAAATGATTCGAGTGTCAGTATTTTTGTTAATAGCTGAGGCGAATTTAATCCAGGAGTCACGTTTTGCTGTCTTCCTAATTTGTCTTGCTTTGGCTCTGAGTTTTTTGTACATAATTAGGTTGGCAGTAGTTGGAAATTTGCGAAACTGGTTCCAGGCACGGTTTTTTCTCGTTTCACTTTGGAGCATTCTTCATTCCACCATTGATTTTGGTGTACCCGCTTGCTCTGGTTGGATTTTGGAATGGAAATTTCTGCTGCAGATAATATATGACTTGTAATGTGGTCAGTTACAACATCAATATGATTTTGTTGTACATATAGTTTGTCAAGTAGAACACAAGTTGAATAGTTTTTCCAGTCTGCTTTATGAAAGTTCCAAGAAGTACTGCCTTTAGGACATGATACTGTCTGTGTTTGAATTGTACTGATGATAGGAAAATGGTCACTGTGGAATGGATCATTTAGCACTGACCATTCCATGCTTGGAAAAAGAGATGCTGAATATATTGATAAGTCTATGGCTGTACATAATTAGGTTGGCAGTAGTTGGAAATTTGCGAAACTGGTTCCAGGCACGGTTTTTTCTCGTTTCACTTTGGAGCATTCTTCATTCCACCATTGATTTTGGTGTACCCGCTTGCTCTGGTTGGATTTTGGAATGGAAATTTCTGCTGCAGATAATATATGACTTGTAATGTGGTCAGTTACAACATCAATATGATTTTGTTGTACATATAGTTTGTCAAGTAGAACACAAGTTGAATAGTTTTTCCAGTCTGCTTTATGAAAGTTCCAAGAAGTACTGCCTTTAGGACATGATACTGTCTGTGTTTGAATTGTACTGATGATAGGAAAATGGTCACTGTGGAATGGATCATTTAGCACTGACCATTCCATGCTTGGAAAAAGAGATGCTGAATATATTGATAAGTCTATGGCTGATGTACTACCTGTAGGTAGTTGGATGTGAGTTGGAGAGCCAGAATTTAACAGTCAGGTTATGGTTATCCAGGAACATTTCTATTAATTGGCCTCTCCTATCCATGATGGAAGATTCCCACAATGGATGGTGACCGTTGAAATCGCCGAGTAAACAGACTGGAGGTGGCAATTGTGTAATAAGGTTGTCAAGTTCAGTCTGGGAGCAAGGATAATTCGGTGGGATATAAATGGATGCAAGGGTTAACGATATTCCCATTGCTATCCGAACCGCTACAACTTCTAAAGAGGTTTGTAGTTGGGGATGTCTTGACAGTATGTTAGTTCTGATAAGAATAGCCACCCCACCACGAGCAGGAGTGTCAGAATCCCTGTCTCGCCTAAACATAGAATAATTTTTAATTTTCAGAGAAACTTGTGGTGATAAAAAGGTTTCCTGTAAACATACACTTATTGCTTTAGTTTGTATTAGTAAATCATTCAAGTCATCTATATTACTGCGTAATCCTCTACAGTTCCATTGAAGGAATTTATTCATTTGCTGGATTTATTGTAGGAAGATTGATCTGACTGTTTTTTCTGGGAAGGTTTCTGTCTGCTTAGTTTTGATTTTTCATTTCTGGGAAATGTTGGGCATCCCGTATCCATGGTATCATTAGCATGTAATTCTAGTACTGTCTCTTCATCCTCTGACTGAACCTCAATTTCCATGTTGCTAATCCTTGGTTTCGATTTCTTCTGGTTTTCAATAGTAGCTGATTTCGTTGTTTCTGGCAAGGTTGAGATAGCATCAGTTGGATGCTGATTGGGGTGTTGCTGGTCTCACTGACTGTAGTTTTCTTATTATAAGTTAGCGCAGTTTTGGCCCAGGCGGCAAAGGAAATATTCGGTTCGATGGAGACATCTGTTTGGGTTGCAGCTGAGCGGCTATTTTTTGTGACCGATGCATATGATCGGCTAGGCATGGTTAGCATTATTTGCTTTCTTGCTTCAGGGTATGTGAATTTATGCTTCACTTTATACTTTTGAATTTTTTTCCCTGTTTTCCAAAGGTCACACGCTTTAGAAAATGCAGGATGGCTTCCTTTACAGTTTGGGCAAGTGGGAGCGGAAGCTGTACAGTCTCCTTGGGAATGCTCCTTGGAGCCGCAAATAGGGCACACAGCATCGCCTCGGCATGCCGTCTGAGAATGGCCGTACTTCTGGCACTTAAAGCAGCGAATGGGATTCGGGATGTAGGGGTCGAATCTTGCAGTTTAAGTAACCTGCTTTTACAGAAGATGGGAGATTCGGAGTACTGAATGTCAAAATAATGGACCTGGTTGGTAATAGGTTGCCATCTTTTTTCGTCATAATTCTCCGTGCATGAGTCACTTTTTGTTCGCTAAGCTCTTGAATGATTTCTTCCTCAGACAGATTTAGTAAGTCCCATTCACTGATAACTCCTTTAGAGGTGTTCAGAGTGTCATGGGCTGTTACTGACACAGGAATATTGTTAAAAGTTGTTAATTTTAACAATTTTTCTGAGTGATTTGGCTTAGAAGCTTCAATTAGAAGGTCTCCGGATTGGAGACGTTTAACCATTTTGGGAGATCCAACAACCGATTCTAAACATTTCTGTATTAGGAAAGGCGATAGCTTGCCAACAGGTTGTGTGGATAGGGAATGCATTATCAGAAATGTCGGCATGTCTGTTGTTTGTTTTTCTGTCTGTAGTCTCTTCGGACGATTCAAGTCATGCTCTGAATCAGAGTTGACGGGTCTGGAGACCGTGGGCTCTAGCGATGGATATGCATCGCAATCCATCGCTGCTCCTTTTAGCCCCGGAAGAGGGAATTCCTTCTCCCAGGTTACCGACCCCGCCACGTGGAGGCAGGAGCAGTGCCAACCAGTGACCAAGCGATCAGCAGAAGAGGAGAACAGTACGTTGCTAGCGATAGCAGTAACGTTGCAAGCGGGGTTAGCAGTAACGTTGCTAGCGGTGAAGCAGTGACGTTGCTCAGCGAGGGATGCAGTGACGTTGCTCAGCGAGGGATGCAGTGACGTTGCTCAGCGAGGGATGCAGTGACGTTGCGAGCGGTCAGCAGTAACGTTGCCAGCGGTGGAGGGATTATTAAAGCACTAGTACTCGCCCTAGGAAAAATCGCACTAGAAAGATCGCTTGGCACTCGGGGCCAATTAATCTGGATCAGCAAGGATTTGCTGTATGTATATATATATTTTTGGCTAATGTTGTATAAGCATGCTGTCTTCCATCATTTGCCAATTACTAATACATTTAGATGTTTAACTCATCACCACATTATAGAGAAGCTCGACAGAATTTCTATATTCAGAGGGGAAAATGCGTTCGTCTGCTTGGGAACAGAGTGATCAGCATTTTTGGGGATAGGGGAAGTAAAAATGCACTGTTTTGATTATTTCTGGCTCTGCTTATAAACTGAGCTCCACCATATCTTCACCAAATAGGTATAATAGTTTTAATGCATCCTTATATGGGATTTAGAATATGTGTTAACTGGATTTTGTTGAGGACATCAAGTATGATAAACAAGGGGATATTTATCCCCTTGTTTTCATTTTGCATGGTTTGAATATTAAACTAGCCAACACGATTTTTACCACCAAGAACTTAAATGCTGTTTTTAACCAATTTTCATGCGTCAATTTTGAAAATCACCATAATAGTTTCACATCACATCGCAGTTATTAAATATAGAGGGAACTACGTTTTACCAAAATATTTTAATAGACATAAGCTAATTCTCTTAATTTTAGCAACCGATTCTGGCCTCCGTTTTCTTGTGATAAATATAATCAGACTTCTACCTATGGTTCTTAGGTTCAAATTCCGATGCAACAATTCACAATTTGAAGGGAGCACCTTAGCATTTTTGTAGGCTGTGCCAAGGTTTTCAAAGCATTAAGTGATCGTAACATGTTCTCAGAGTTGTAAATCTGTCCTCCAAGCATAAACAGCCCTTGAGAGTAGGAGTGTGCAGCCCACAACCCTTGAGGTAGCAGTAAAATAATTTCGGCTCTACCTGCTGATTCGCAAATATATTTTTTTCAAAGTTTTCTGTGTACTGTGTAGTGATAAAAATTGAATTTGTGTTGTTTTTATATTATAGTGTTCAAAACTGAATTTACATTTTCAGAAATTCATTTAGTGCTACAATGAATAAGCAGACTCATAGGAAGTGTATCAACCATTCAGACAATTATTGTTATGTTTGTGGACAGTTTACCACAAAGGTTCAAAGTAAACATATCTATGACATTACAAAACTTTCGTATTATTTTTATTTAGAATATAAAATTGTGATCAAGATAAACCTTGGATGCCTCAAGTGCTGTACAAGTAGTTCTCAACTTTACGAGTTAATTCGTTCCTAGCATGTGCTCGTAAAGCTGGAATTTATTTCTCATAGACATAAGGTTAAAAATAGAGATTACGTTCTCAACAATGAAAAGCTAATCAGTTTATGTTTAAACAATGATAGATTTATTGAAAGAAATGCAAACATGGCCTGGAAAATCAAGCAAATTATAATAATAGAGAAATTATTTACGACTTACAAATGTTAAAGAATGTTTATTCTTCATCATCATCGACTAAATGCACGCTCATTGATCACTCATTATTGGCTCGGCACTCGTTGGTTTGTTGCACAAGGAGTCGTCTTCTACAGAAATAATCTTCTCTTTTAATTATAAATTTCATGATTGCATGCATAAGCATTTTTTAATGACACACACAAATTGCAACTAACATGATTCGCGTGGAGTAACAAGTTTACGAAGCTTTAAAAAAAAAAGGAATGAAGAGAAACTCTGAAAATTTATTTGTTTTTTATACAATTGAAGATTCCAGTAAAGGGGGAACACATTATTTCACCATAATAACATAAAAACCCAATAAACCGGAAAGTGCAAATTGTTTTTATTGTTTTATGGTCGTGACCTCCAGAAATATGATTTAGAAAAATATCACTAAGGCGTTTAAAATTGATTCTTATAACAGACCATATGATAACGATGAAAGTGTAGTGCATTTTAATGATTTGAATTGGTAACTAATTCAAGTTACAAACCATGCTCATGTCCTTTTATATGGCCTTAAGGTCACGCTCGCGACCTTAAAAATGATATTTTAAAGAGATAAATAGCTCTTTAGTTATACAGCAAAAATTTCGACTTCCAAGATCTTGAAACGAATTACCAAAAAAACAATGTGTTATTGGGTTCACATTACGATATTTCAACGATACGATGGTGTCTCTGGAACTGATTAATATTGTAAAGCGGGTACACTGTATTGTATAGCTATGCACGTGGTTTGGAATGCAGTATTTATGAATGTTTAACATTAATTTTTTGCAATTAATGTTCATATTTTCGATTTTGTTGATACTTGATACTTGAGGGGGGGGGGAACTCGTAAAGCGAGAACTGCCTGTATTACGGGTACAACAAACCTTAGGAAGTTATTACAGGGCAAATTCAAAGCGTTACCTTTTGAAGTTCCTATAGTTTGGTGAGAACCATCTAACCACATCAATGATTGCTACTTCTATGTTGGAAGTGATCACAGAATGGTAAGATGTACCCTTCATATAGAAGTAAGAAAAGAAAGGAAAAAACTGACTCGAGTAAATAATACAAAGTTCTTTGAGATAACAGAAGAGGAGAAAAAGCAGTGTGTACTAGAACTTAAGAACAAGCTTGAGTTTCTGCAGACTGCTCAAGACCAAGATATCGAAAAGTGATATTACAACTTCCTGAAAGTGATAAAGCCCAAGAAGCTTCTAGGTAAAAAGAAATTCAAAGAAGAAAAAATTAGTCAAGAAACACTTCTCATGATGAACCAAAGACGACAAATGAAGGGCAAGAAAAACACTGACAAGGAGAAAATTGAGTATACAAAGTTATGTGAAGCCATTAGAAAGAAACTCAGAGAGGACATAAGAATATTTAACACAAGAAAAGTAGAAAAAGCATTAAGGGAAAACAAAGGATTTAAATCAGCAGCCATGAGCAGTAATACAGAAAGTCAAACGATACTGAAACTGAAGAATAGCGATGGTGTACTTATAAACAGCAGAGAAGGCATAATTCAAATAGCAGAAGACTACTATAAAGAGTTATACAAGGAGCATTACCATCTTCTCCAATGCTGGAATCAAGGGAATGATTCCAGCATTGGAGAAGATGGATCGCAAATTAGTAACACATACAGAATACCCGATATCCTTCCTGTGAGGTAGAATATGCGTTGAAGAAAATGAAGAACAAGAAAGCTTCGGAGGGAAGATGAAGTTACTATAGGTGTTAAAATTGGGAGGAAGAGACATGACACAAAAACTGGCAAGACTCTTCACAAAAAAATGCATTAGAAAAGGTGTGACACCTAAGGAGTGGAATAATGCAATCATAGTTTTGCTGCATAAGAAAGGAGATAAATCAGAAATTGTAAATTATAGCCAATTAGCTTGTTATCCCACATCTACAAGTTGACCACAAGGGTCATTACTAACAGATTAGAAAGAATATTTGATGAGAATCAACCGAAAAAGCAAGCTGGCTTTAGGACAGGATTCTCAACCATGGATCACCTTCACGTAATATCACAGCTAATGGAGAAAGCAAATGAATATAAAACACCATTATGCCAGGCATTTATGGATTATGAAAAGGCATTTGACTCCATACAATGTTTCAGGCACTAGAAGGACAAGGCATAGATACCCCATATACAGTGAAACTTCTAACGGACACCTCTCTTTAACGGACATTTTCAAATTCCCCAACTCACCTCTATTGGTTTTAACGTGTTTTCAGCTTCTGTCTAGCGGACATTCTCTGTAACAGACGTGGACAGGCAATCTGCACTGTTTCGTTTAGATTAGCACTTAATTTGATCTCCCCATAACAGACAGCGGGCGAGCTCACGGCCCTTTTCTAGGAACTTTTCTTCCACGTATTGCCTCAATCGTGTGTTTATTTTCTATTTCCGATTCTCTAAACCCCTTTTCATGAATTTTAAGACACTTGTAAAACTTCTGATGAATTCGGTGTGTGCGGGGGGAATTTGGTCAGCCTTTCGTCTTTTCAATTTCAGTTTTGTTCAGTGTCGTGTGAAGTGCACAATGTCTTCTTGTAAACATTTAACTTTAAAAGATAAAGTCGAACTCATTAATGCGTATGATCAGCAAAAAAAAAATAGTGCTCGCAATCTCGCTGCAAAATTCAAAATCGGGAAGATGCAGGTAAGTGCCATCCTAAAGAAAAATAATGAACTGCTCAAACAATTTTGGCAACACAGAAATGATCAGGTTCAAAAACCATTCCCGAAAACTGTTGGACTTCAAATTGACAATGTTACGTATGAGTGTTTTTGTCAGCGCGCCTGCTAAAAAGATTCCCATTAATGGGCCTATTATTAGGGAAAAAGCTTTGGAGGTTGCGAAATCTATGGGAGTAAATGAGTTCAAAGCTTCTGTGGGATGGCTAGACAAGTTCAAAACTCGGCATAAAATTTCTTGGAAAACCTTAAGTGGTGAAGGTGGATCTGTTGATACTGGGGTTGTAACAGAGTGGACCGTCAAATTGGAAGATTTATGTCGTGATTTTGAAGCTAAGGATATTTACAACTGTGATGAAACAGGGTTGTTTTTTAAAGTTTTTCCTGAAAAAACAATGAGTCTAAAAAACAAAAAGTGCCAGGGCGGAAAAATTTCTAAGGAACGCTTGACTGTACTATTGTGTACAAATATGCTGGGAGACTTTGTACAACCTCTTATTATAGGAAAACCAAAAAATCCTCGTTGTTTCAAGGGCATAAAGTTGAATCTTTTGAATGTTGACTGGAAGTCTAATAAAAAAGCGTGGATGACACGAGATATCAGAGCGAATGGATAGTCACTTTAACCAAAACATGATTCGTCAAAACAGAAAAATTATTCTTTTCATGGATAATGCTGCATCTCACCTGCACATTGAATTGTCCAACATTCAAATCATTTTTCTGCCACCAAACACATCTGCAGAGTGTCAGCCCTTGGATCAAGGGATAATAAAAAATTTTAAACTTCACTACAGAAAACGTGTTTTAAGACATCTCATTGCAAACATGCACGATGTAACCTATGCGAGTGACCTTGCAAAGAAAATCAGCATCCTAGATGCAATTCAATGGGTTTCCTCTTCAGTAAATGCAATTAGAAAACAAACTGTCGTGAACTGTTTTGTAAAGTCTGGCTTCTCAAACGCAAAAATTGAAGTTGTGAACAGCAATGTGGAGCACCAAGAAGAACAAGAACTTCAACATCTATTGATAATATACGATACTTCAGCTACAAGTGACCCTAGCTACAAAGATATAGACTCGAACCTCACTACAGATGGTTCTCTAGATATCAACGACATTATCATCGATATTTTTCAAGGAGTTCCTCATGAAGAAATGGAAGGAGGTCATTCTGTCGAAGAACATACTAACAACGAACCACCGATGAAAATAGAAGAAGCACTCATACAAATCAATCGTTTAAAAATGTTTTTCGCTGCTGAAAAAGATACTGAAGGACTTTCGATGATTTCTTCACTCCAAACAAATGTTGAAAACAAAATTATCAGCCGGAAGAAGGTGCAGAAGAAAATATGTGATTACTGTATGTAAAGGGTTTTCCAATAGTAACGCTCGATGTTTGGCAACAGCGCATGACGAAGTCGACAGTCACACAGGTGGTATCTTTGGTAGCCGTATTCAGTTAGTCTCTGCATTTTATTATGGAGCGTTACACGACTGAGCAACGAGTCGAAATTGTAAAAAATCAAAACCAATGTTCTACTCGTCAAACGTTTTGTGCACTCCGTGCAGTTTATGGTGTCGACGCACGTCCTTCAGAATCCACAATTCGCCGTTTAATAAACAAATTCGAAGCAACTGGGTCTGTGGCAAATCTGAAAGTGCCTGTACGTCAGCGAAACGCAAGATCCGTTGAAAATATTGCTGCAGTCCGGGAAAGAGTGCGTGAGAATCCGCAACAGTCCATTCCGCGTCGGGCTCAAGAACTTGGCCTGTCTTCGACGACAACTTGGCGAATCCTGCATAAGGACTTAGGGCTTCACCCTTATAAAGTGCAATTAACCCAACAACTAAAGCCCAACGATCATGCGCAGCGGCGTGCATTCGCTGATTGGGCGCTAGAGCAGTTGTAGGTCGATCCTGATTTTGGGCGAAAAATAATGTTTAGTGACGTGGCTCATTTCTGGTTAAGTGGCTGTTAACAAGCAAAATTGCCGAATTTGGAGCGACGAAAACCCACGGGAGATTCATGAGGTCCCACTACATTCCGAAAAAGTTACATTAGGCGCATTATTGCTGAAATTGAGCCACTTTTATGCGATAACGTCATCACCAATTGGGTATCCATGATTAACCAAACCAGACAAAGCCGCGGCGGACATTTATCTGATATAATTTTTAAAACATAATGTTAACACATATACTTCATAATAAAAATAAAAATAGATCGCTATCACTCTCACAATTTGTTTTATTGCATTACACAAATCGAGCGTTACTATTGGAAAGCCCTGTATTTTTCTTAAGATAAAGTCATAATATGCATAGCACAATTGTATGTATATTATTTACAAAAATATTGTGCAAAATCTGTATATAATTTAATTTAATTTTACACGTTTAACGATTTTTCTTTATCTCTTGTGTATGTAATTGTATATTATTTACAAAAACATTGTGCAAAATCTGTATATATTTTAATTTTACATTAAACGTTTAACGATTTTTCTTTCTTTCTTTTTTTTTTTCTCCCTCAGACTTCTTGTTAGCGGACACTTCTCTCTAACGGACAAATTTTCGTTCCCCATGGCTGTCCGTTAAAGGGAAGTTTCACAGTATTATGATTTTGAAGAAAATATAAATGAGAATGCTACTTCCTTTATTAGACTAGACTAGACAAAGACAGTAGCTAATTTAAAATTGAGAAAGGAGTTCGACAAGAAGACACAATATCTCCGAAGTTGTTTACTGCTGCCCTTGAGGAAGAAGCTTTCATAAGAATAGATTGGTCACAGAAAGGAGTCAATGTGAATGGAGAGTACCTAAACCATTTACGATTTGCAGATGACACTGTGGTCATAAGCCACAATCCCAACGAATTAAGAGGAAAATCTTAATCAGTTATGCACAGTTAGTAAGGATTTTGGACTAAAGATGAATATGGCTAAAACAAAAGTAATGATGAACAAATATGCCACAGAAAGGTATATAATGATTGAAGGAGCAGTAATTGAAAAGGTGGAATCATATACTTATCTGGGACACATTAGCTGTAACAATGATAAATAGCTGGAAGTCAAGAGAAGAATAAATTTTGGATGGATAGCATTCAGGAAATATAGTCACATACTGAAGAGCAATATCCCAGTTTGTCTGAAACGTAAAATAATGAACCAATGTATACTCCCCACCATCACTTATGGAAGTGAAAACGTGAGAACTCACCAAAAGAATGAAAGAGAAGCTGAGAACGACACAGCGAAGAATGGATCGAATTATACTGGGAATCAGACTGTTAGATAAGAAGAGAAACACATGGATTAGGCAGCAAACTCAAGTAAAGGACATTCTTATCAAACTAAAGAACTAAAATGGTCTTGGGCAGGACACATAGCTCGAAGACATGATGACAGATGGACTAAAAAATAACAGAATGGTACCCAAGAGGAGCTAGAAGAAAACCTGGAAGACAAAGGTGGAGATGAATAAATGAAATTCATGAGTTTGTGGGTAGTAAATGGATGGCCATTGCACAAAACAGAAGGAACTGTAAAGTTGCAAGAGAGGGCTTCATCCTGCAGTAGATTGAAAATGGCTGATGATGATGACTTCTATATGACAAATATATCTGGTGTGTCTAAAAAAAGCAAACATGCTATAATATATCCAAATATGCTTTCTGCAATTTGGCCTGTTCCACACAGTGGCAATTTGCCAGTACCAGTGGCCCCCTCCCCACAAACTTGGGATAACCGTAGTGGGGAAGATAACAGTGATCAAGTTCAAGTTGAGGATTCCCTGGAAGCCTCCACTTCACAAAATATCAAATATCAGCCGGTAAGTTCAGGTAGTGAGGTACATTTCACCATACAAGATCAGTTGAATGATTTGGTTCAAGACTTAAATTTTCCAAGAGAACAAGCTCAACTGTTAGGTTCTAAGTTACAGCAGTGGAATATACTCGCAGCAGGAACAAAGATTTCAGTGTTTTGAAAAATACAGGAAAAGTTTTCGAAATATTTTGCTACGGAGGACAGTATGTATTTTTGCAAAGAATTTATTGTACTTCTGAAAGAACTAGGTGTCGTGCATAAAGTCATATGAATGGCATTTATTCATAGATGCGTCACATTTAAGTTTACAATGTCATTTTACTTCATAATGGCAATGAATTTCCATTAGTACCTGTGTTTCATTCAACTGGACTTCAGTCATGAAAGCATGTCTAAATTTGCCGAAAGGAAATTAATAAAATTAAATTTTAAAAAAATTAAATTAAAAGTATTTTATAGTAAGGTTCTATATGCTATAAAATACCAAGATTATGGTTGGAACATGTGCAGTGATCTTAAGGTTATTATTTTGTAGGTGGAAGGGGGATTCACAGAATAGTTGTTCTTTATATTTGTGACCAAGCTGTGCGACAGAAGAACATTATGTTGTGCAACACTGGGACAAGTTCATACCAGGACAATGTAATGTAAAATATATTCCTTTAGTGCAATCAAACAAGGTTCTTCCTTCCACCCCTGCACATCAAACTTGGATTGATGAAAAATTTCGTATAGGGACTAGATAAAGACGGTAATGGATTTGCATAGTTGAGAAGTATGCTTCCTAATTTAACGTAAGCCAAACTTAAGGAAGGAATTTTCATAGGACCCCAAATTAGGAAACTCCTGAAAGACTGTTGTTTGAAACAAGTCTTTCAGGAGTTTTTTGACCCTCACATGCCAGTTAAAAGAGGTTGAATTGGCAGCATGGTGATCATTTAAGACAGTAATACATGGTTTTTGGTAATAGAAAAGAAGAAAACTATGAAATGTTTGGTGTCCAATTTACTCGAATGCGACAAAAACATGGGCTGTCAAATGTCATTGAAAATTCACCAATCTTGAATTTTTCCCCAAAAATCTGGGAGGTGAGTGATGAACAAGGGTTTCATCAAGATATTTCCATGATGGAAAGCGGTACCAAGGTTGCAGGGATCATGTAATGATGGGGTATTACTGCTGGTTCCTTGTGAAGAAGAGTAAGCAGGAATACAAGAGAAAATCCCTTAGTAGCAAACATTTTTAAGGACAATTACAGGTATGCTGATTATATATTATTGAAATATAACTATTTCGCAGTGATTTATGACATTTTTCCGAAGTTAGATGAGTTGTAGATAATGTACAATAGTTTTTTACACTTGTATTACAAACTTGAATTATATGTATATATATCCCTTTATTTTAACATTAAATGTTGGTATATCTTTTTGATAGATGTGATAGACTTTTTATGGTGATTTTTGGAATCAGCACATTTATTTCCTCCAGAATCATATTTTATGTAAGACAAAAAATACTTTTGTTGGCTAGTAATAATGTAAGTGTTTTATTGGGTATTATGCCTCTGTAAATTGGGCTCACTGACCAAACTGGTAGAAGGAGCAGTTTTTCTCATTATTTTTGACCCTCACATGCCAAAACATCTCCAATAAACCAGAGGACAAACCGTACTCCCAACAACAAGGACTGAATAGCTACAACCTCATTTTACAAGTCCTTTAAGAATATTTCAAGCCTCATAGAGAATTAAGCCTCTCCCAAATATATTACAAGTGGGAAATCCATTATACTATCTGACAGGATTTCAAAATCTGTGTTGCAATTTCTTTTGTGCAATTAGATACCAAATTCTTATTGAACAATG
Source organism: Mastigoproctus giganteus (assembly GCF_048544385.1). NCBI lineage: Eukaryota > Metazoa > Arthropoda > Arachnida > Uropygi > Thelyphonidae > Mastigoproctus > Mastigoproctus giganteus. The sequence continues at coordinate 143,812,972 of NC_143579.1, read as the reverse complement.
GAGTATTAAATGAGGCTCATTTACAAAAAAAATGGGCCCCATTTAGTCCCTCAGAATGGACTTTAAAATTACTAAACTCTTCCTTTAATATGATCACCATATGATGTGACTTTATCAGATTTATTAATGGCCTATATTTTTTTGGAAAAGCCTTTTACCAAGAGGCCCTCAGACTTGCTCTTTGATCTGCAAGCACTATTACTCCAAAGTGTAGTCATCCTACACTCTAAGAACATTCATGATGGGAGGAGATGAAAATGTGAATATAAGATAAAGCTCCTCCTCATAGTGCAACTCCTGTTTTAACAAATGCTGATTATACTTTTTAAATAACACAATAAGTAATGGAGTTTATCTCTGCAAGTGGCTTGGTCATTTATCTGATCTCTGATTTTTGGCCATCAGGTATCTGATGCAGAAGAATATCTGCTTTAGATACCTGAAGCAGATGAGATCATACTTCAAATGTCCCAAACACATTCTCGAATTTAAAGTCTTGCATTTTCTAACACAACGTGAATATCACAATACCAAATATCTACTCAACATACTAAAAGAATCTTTTAGTATGTTGAGTTTTAGAGGAATACTAAAAAGAAAGCTTCAAACTATGTTTGAAGCTTTCTTTTTTGTTTGCTTCAAACTCATGTTTGAAGCAAATAACAATGATTACTGCATATATGAAATCACTAACAATCTTCTTTTTTTTTAAACCTGATACCAAGTAAATGTCAGCTGGAGAAAAAATATGTTTCTTACATTAGAGATCATTTCAAGGTGCCACATTTTGAGTTCTGAAACTCAAAAGATGCACACAGTAAATAATGCACATATCACATAAAGTGACTGATATGTCTGAATTAGGCATTTAGTTTGCCTCATCCTATACTTTGAATTCAGAAAATAAAATTTATATTTATCTTTACATAAAAATTAATAAAAACTCTGTAGTAAACTTGGGAAAGGTTTTCCCATAAATTAAAGGACAAACTGTAAATCGATGTAAGAATTGTTTCATAATATCGCTTCAAATACACCTGAAATATTGCAAAAATAATGACTGCTAGTACATCTATGGAATAATATTTTTTAAAAAAATTCTAAAATGCAATAATTAAATTACATCATCTTAATATTATTTTAGAAGATCTGCAATATGGAATATGGTTACCTGCGAAGCATGCTATTTGAAATAACAGTAGGAGAGTGAATTTCCAACAGCCAGCCAACTGTGTCACTTGATTTCTGAATTAATGTGAATAGCTCCAGTCGCCTCTCTTCATTCAATGTTTTTGAGTCTGGGAAAATAAAACTTTCTTTTATTAATTTTTTGTAAGTCACCAATAGACACCAATATATATATTTATTCTTACATAAAAAATAATATAAATCCTTGTAGCTAACTTTGAAATAGCTGTTTTCTCATCAATTGAAAATAATAATTATTATTATTATTATGTAAGTACAGGAATTATTATTAGTAGTAGTAGTACCGGTAAATTATGCAAAAAAGCAAGCATGTACAGCATGAATCAAAAAAAAAAAAAAACTTCACTTGACCATCCCCCTCTAACATGGCTAATTCTTCCTTAAATTTATTCAAATTACCTACTTCCACAATATCAGAGGACAGTTTGCCCCAACAATCACCCTCTGGCTGAAAACAAATTTGCAAACATCTATCCTGCAGCCATCGTTTCTCAATTTAAGTTTATGTCCTGTTGTCATGTGCTGTCCAGGAAAGAATAAGAATACTATCATAAGTTTAACAAAACCATTTAAAGCTTTAATACATGAATCAAGTCTCCCAACAAGTGCTGAAATTAACGGAACTGAATTTTTCTGTGGGAAGAGGCTTCCGGACTTCCTCTTTCATGCAGAACAGCGTCACAAAAAGATTTGCCGAAAATCTAAATATATGATGTAAAAATTGTTTGCATCTAGTTCCTTTGTTATATTTTGCATCATAGTAGCTAATCAGATTGGTCAGATAGGATTCCCCTCCCCCTCTAATAAATCCATGTTGTTATTTCTGTATAATTGCATTCCTATTAAGAATGTTCCTGCAATACATCTTTAACTACCAACTCTATTATTTTCCCTGGAACCAAAGTATTTTACATATTTATAAATGCTCATGTCGGCTTTGGATCCACCCCCTCCTTTGTGAACGGAGTGTCCCCTGAATCAAGGGAGGCTCTCATAATTATGGTCGAATATGTTTTATCTCTTTTGCTGCTTCTTTAATATAACTTGATTGATCCCATCAGCCACAGATATCTTGCTTACTTTTAGATACAGGAATTTCTCTTCAACTTTAGCGTTAACATTAGCAAGGGCACATGATGCAAGAAAGCAAGCTTATATAGCATCAGCCAAAAAAAAAAAAAAAAAAACCCTTATTTCACCTATCACCTCACTCCAAATGTTTGTCAAGTTCTGCCTTGAATCTATTTAAGCTATCAACTTCTATGACATGGAAGTTTGTTCCAGCAATCAACCACCCGGTGGCTAAAAGCAAACTTATGCACATCTATTCTACAACCATCTTTACTCAATTTGAATTTATGTCCTCTCAGGCAATTATTCTGAGCAAGAGGAAGAATCCCATCACCACTGAGCATGCTCAAACCATTCAAGGCTTTATATACCTCAATCAGATCACCTCGCAGGTGCCTAGTCTCCAGACACTGTAATTTGCAAAACTTAAGCCTTTCTTCGTAAGAGCAACCCTTTGCTCTGTTCACTAATCTTGTTGCCCTTCTCTGTACTCGTTCCAACAGCTCTACATCCTTCTTGAAATGAGGCCTCCAGACCTGTATACAGTACTCAAGGTGTGACCTGACCATTGCCTTATACAAGGGGATAATCATCTTCTTATTCCTGCTAGTAAAATTCCTGTATATAATTGACAAGACACCATGAGCTAATCTTGCAGACTGTCTGCACTGCTCAAAAAACTTGATATCTGCCTGCACAATTACCCCAGGTCCTCTTTATTCTTTACTACTGTCAGTGTGGTACCACAGAGTTGATATGTTACTCTGGGATTACTGCTCCCATATGTAGTATTTTACATTTGTTAATGTTAAACTTCATTTGCCACCTCTCAGGTCATCTGCTCAACTTTTCTAGATCCTGTTGCAGCAGTGTACTGTCATTAGTGTCATTAACAACTCTGCCAACCTTCGTATCATCTGTAAACTTGGACATTAAGCCTGATATACCATCATCAATATCATTTAAAAATACAGAAAACAACAATGGACCCAACACTGAACCCTGAGGGACTCCACTAATAAGATTAATCCACGAACACTGATCTGAAGAAAAGTCTAAGTTTACTGTCAGTTATAACAAAATCAATTAGCTCCCAGTTTTAATTTCTATGTACTTATGCTGTTTCGTCGCAAAAAACTTCTTCACACAAGAATGTAGAGGTAAAACATTAATTTGATAAACTTGATTATTTAAGTGTCAATACAAATTTATCCATTATACTTTCATGGTGATTCCAAACAGTAAAGTTATAATTTTATTTCCCCTTCAAATTTAGAGACCATATTTTTTTAAAATAAATCAGGCTTGGTCACTCTGAGTCTGATCTTTAATTTCTTTAGCCCATGGCTGAGGTCACATTTGTACCTAATTATGCCACTGATATTCAAGTGAATCAAGCACAGAACACTGATCTGAAGAAATATCTAAGTACGAAATGATTTGAATTACCTTTCAAATAACTTAATCAATAAAATAGAGAAAGCCAGTTCGAGAAAAAGAGACCGAATCAACTAAAAAAAGGGTAATCTTAGCCAAGAGTAAAAGTCTACTGGGATATATGTTATTTTATACTATGAATTGAATTAGAGTTAAGAAGCTTAAAAAAGACTTGCGGGGTTTGGAGGGGAACAGGCATTCTGTGTGTTTTCAGACACTCAGTCTAAAACACTGATGGATCCAATAGCTTACTATTTCAGAAGATTAAGGAGAAGTCTAGTTGGTCTGCCTTCCTAAAATCCGGTCATGCACACCTTCTCGGTGGTAAGCTGTGTTACGTCACTTAAGTGACAACGAGCGTGTACAGTGGTTCTCTTCAAAACGCCTGGTCAGCATGAAAAGGAAAAGACCAAACTCCCCAGCACATGACAACACGATGAAACAAATGGCCCTCACTCCCCAGTGGCTTTCGCTCCCCCATCTTACAGCAACGAGAGGATCAGAGAGTGCTAAGCATCTCTGCCATGCAAGGAAACTGAACTTGGTCTGTTACAACGTAAGATCGTTCATCGGTGAAGACAGGATATTAGAGCTGGAAAAAGAATTAGAACATGTGAATTGGAATAACATAGGTTTGGCTGAAACAAGGAGAAATTAATCACTTATAAGTTTATCAAGTGGAAATCTGCTGAAAGGAGTGAAGGTGGAGTTGGCTTTCTGGTTCATAAAGATATAAAAAAACAACACTTTGGAATTCAAAAGTACATCACCAAGGGTGTCAAGACTACTACTCAAAATTTCTAAGAGGTACAAGCTAAATGTTATAATGATTTATGAACCAACATCAAGACACGATGATGATGATGATGAAGAGGTTAAAGAAATGTACACCGAAATTGAGAGTGTTCTAAATGAGCAGAAAACCCACTGCACTATCATTATGGTGAACTTAAGAATGCTAACGTTGGAAAGAGACAAAACAGCACAGAAAGGGGAACTATAGGAAATTTTGGAATTGAAGAAAAAAATGAAAGAGGTAAAACACTTGTTGAATTTTCAGAATCTCAAGGAATGTCAGTAATGAACACTTTTTTCAAGAAAATGGTGAACAGAAAGTGGACATGGAAGAACTCAAATGGATTAACAATTAATTAAATCGATTTCATCCTCACTAACAGAAGATATATCGTGAATGTTCTGAGCAAGGTAAATATTGAAAATCACAGAATGGTAAGATACACACTTGATATAGATGTAAGAAAAGAAAGGGAAAAAAAACTGATTTGAATAAATAATATGAAGGCCTCGGAGATAACAGAAGAGGAGAAAAGGTAGCAAGTACTGGAATTAAGGAACAAGTTTGAGCTTCTGGAGACCTTTCTGGACCAAGTTATCAATGAGGAATGCAACAACTTTCTCAAAGTGATAAAGCCCAAGAAACCTAGAGTTAAAAAGAAATCCAAAGAAAAAATTAGACAAGAAACACTTGTCATGATGAACTGAAGCCAACAAATGAAGAGCAAGATAAACACTGATGAGGATAAAATTGAGTGTACTGAGTTATGCAAAGCCATTAGAAAGAGACTCAGGCAGGACATAAGAAGATTTAACACAAGAAAAGTAGAAAAAGTATTAAGACAAAAGAAAGGACTTAAATCAGCAGCCATGAGCAGTAATACAGAAAGACAAATGATACTGAAACTGAAGAATAGCAATGATGTACTTATAAATAGCAGAGGATTACTATAGAGAATTATACAAGGAGCGAGGGAATGATGCCAGCACTGGGGAAGATGGATCACAAGTTAGTAACACATATGACATACTTGATATCCTTCCTGATGAGGTAGAACATGCGTTGAAGAAAATAAAGAATCAGAAGGCCTCAGGGGGAAGGTGAAGTTACTGTAGAGTTGTTAAAATTGGTAGGAAGAGACTTGACACAAAAATTGGCAAAATTCTTCACAAAATGCATTAGAAAAGGTGTGATGCCTAAGGAGTGAAATAATGCAATCATGGTTTTGCTACACATGAAAGGAGATAAATCAGAAATTGGAAATTATAGACCAATTAGCTTGTTATCCCACATCTACAAGTTGTTCACACAAGGGTCATTACTAACAGATTAGAAAAAATACTTGATGAGAATCAACCGAAAGAGCAAGCTGGCTTTAGGACAGGATTCTCAAATATGGATCACAGCTAATGGATAAATCAAATGAATATAAAACACCATTATGTCTGGCATCTGTGGATTAAGAAAAGGCATTTGACTTCATACGGCAATGTTTCAAGCACTGGAAAGACAAGGCATAGATATATGATTTTGAAGAATATTTATCAAAATGCTACCTCCTTTATTAGACTAGACAAAGACAGTAGCAAATTTAAAATTGAGAAAGGAGTTTGACGAGGAGACACAATATCTCCTAAACTGTTTACTGCTACCCTGGAGGAAGCTTTCAGAAGATTAGACTGGTTGCAGAAAGGAGGCAATGTGAATGAAGAGTACCTAGGCCATTTATGATTTGTAGATGACATTCTGATCATAAGCCACGATCCCAAAGAATTAGGAGAGAGAGAGACAGAGAGACAGAGAGAGAGAGGAATTAGCAATGTAGCATTAGCAAGGGCACATGATGCAAGAAAGCAAGCTTATATAGCATCAGCCAAAAAAAAAAAAAAAAACACACCCTTCTCATTTCACCCATCCACTCGCTCCAAATGTTTGTCTAGTTCTGCCTTGAATCTGTTTAAGATATCAACTTCTGCAACGATCGATGGAAGTTTGCTCCAGCAATCAATCACACACTGGCTAAGAGCAAACTTCCGCACATCTATTCTACAACTGTCTTTCCTCAATTTGAATTTATGCTCTATTAGGCAATTATTCTGAGCAAGAAGAAGAATCCTATCAGCATTCAGCATGCTCAAACCATTCAAGGCTTTATACACCTCAATCAGATGACCTCGCAGATGCCTAGTCGCCAGACATTGTAATTTGCAAAACTTAAGCCTTCCTTCGTAAGAGCAACCCTTTGTTCTATTCACTAATCTTGTTGCCCTTCTTTGTGCTCGTTCCAACAGGTCTACATCCTTCTTAAAATGAGGCCTCCAGACATGTATACAGTACTCAAGGTGCGGCCTGACCATTGCCTTATACAAGGGGATAATCACCTCCTTATCCCTGCTAGAAAAATTCCTGTATATCATTGACAAAATGCAATGAGCTACTCTTGCAGATCATCTGCACTGCTCAGAAAACTTCATATCTGCCTGCACAATTACCTACAGGTATTTTTCATTCTCCATCTCCCTGAGTGTAGTACCACACAGTTGATATGTTAATATGGGATTACTGCTTCCCATATGCAGTATTTTACATTTGTCAATGTTAAACTTCAGTAGCCACCTCTCAGCCCATCTGCTCAACTTTCCTAGATCCTGTTGCACCAGCGTACTGTCATTAGTGTCATTACAACCCTGCCGACCTTCGTATCGTCTGCAAACTTGGACATTAAGCCTGATATACCATCATCAATATCATTAATGAATACAGAAAACAACAAAGGACCCAACATTAAACCCTGGGGACTCCACTAATAACATTAGTCCATGAAGAGCAGTGTCCATTGATTACCACTCTCTGCCTTCTCCCACTCAACCATCCCTTTTTACATAGCAGCAATTTGCCTCTAATGCCACACTGCTCCAATTTGTGCAGCAGTCTTCCACATGCAACAGTATCAAAAGCCTTTCTAAGATCCAAATATATGATATCAAATTTATTCTTTGCATCCAGTTCCTTTGTAACTACATCATAGTATCCAACCAAATTGGTCAGATAAAACTTCCCCTTAACAAACCCATGCTGTGCCTGAACTAGAACTGAAGTCTTGTCTAGATAATCCTTTAGTGCTTCTTTAACCAATAGCTCCATTAATTTCCCTGGAACAGAAGTTAAACTAACAGGTCTGTAATTACCTGTGTCTCGCTTTGATCTTCTTTGTGTTTTGGGGTCATATTTGCACATCTCCAGTCCATGGGTACCATCCCTGAGTCCAAAGAAGCTCTCATAATTATGGCTAAAGGTTTGGTTACTTCCTTTGCTACCTCCTTTAATATAACTGGATAGATTCCATCCACCCGAGGTGGCTTTCTTATGTTTTATCTTCAACAATTTCTCCTCCACTTTACTCTCAGTTATTACAAGATTATCTAGCTTAATGCCAGAGTTTAATACACCTCTGGCATTCCCATCCCCGAATAACTACTCATGTGTGAATGTAGATTTGGTTGATGCTATATAAGCTTGCTTTCTTGCATCATGTGCCTTTGCTAATGCTAATATGAGAGAGGCCTAATAGTATAGAGTAATTTAAATTACAGTCTAGTTTATGGCGAGAGACTCAGGTTACGTAGGGAGTTGACTAGCATACAAGTTAGTGCTATTGCATCAGTTCTGTACGTTAGTTAGTTAGTTAGTTATTTGGAGCATTAGCAAGTAAGGCCATATTGCTTCGGGATATGCAGTGGTCATTCCCTGACCTTTCCGCATCCTCCGTATTTGGTGGTGACGGGCTCGAACCCCGGTCTAATCAAGAAGCGTGTGCTACGCACTGCTGCTCTTTCCCATCTGGCTACGGAGACGCCTAGTTCTGTACGTAGCCAAATACTTAAGTAGTTATAAATTGGCATCATTAAGTTTATCTCACATTGTGAATACCTTCACAACAAGTTACCACGATATTGCACTTCCTCCAATAAGTAACGCTTCACCATAGGACAATGATGGCAAACCTATGACATGCATGTCAACGGTAACACGCCCTGATGTTTTGGGTGACAAGCCAGTATTCGCCAACACCCGACAACAACTATTCTCTGTGTTTGAGTTCAGTTCAGCTTTTTCATTTGTGTGAAAAGAAGTGTGTTGAATTATTTTGTGCCAGTTGAACAACACTGCTGGCGAGGTAAGAAAACAGTTATTATCAATAAATATTTCTCATTTCTTGTGAAATTCGTAATTTGTAATACAAAGTTTTTATTTCTTTTTTTTTCTCTACATACTCTTGCAAGACCTTATTCTCGGCATTAAACAACATTAAAATGGACAAAAGAAACCAACTGACAGACAAAGTTAGTGCTGCTTGCACTAACTTTAACTTGAAGTGCACAAAGTACCTACCTTCAATTTCAGATTTATCCATTAAGACTCTGCAACAAAATAGTCATTAATTGATGTTAATCATATCAAATGCAATGTATTCCATTTTTTTTTTTTTTTTTTAATTCAAAATTACTATTAAAAGTAGGCTAATTTTTTAGTGCACTATTTTAAGTCTAATTATCGGTGTGAATATTGTTTTCTCTATTGTAAATCACTGATTTTTCTTTTATTTTTTCTCTCTTTATACTTCTGCATAATTGCAGTTTTCCTCCTGTTTTATTAATGTGCAGTATGAAACGTTTTAATACTGAATCATTTTTCATTATTATTATTTTACATGTGTCTGAGTTTGTTTTACACTTATTTCATTTTTGTAATTATTTGATGCTTCAATTTATAATACATAACACCACATATGATTGGAACATATTTTTTTAAATAAATGAATATGTAAAGAATTGTTTCTCTTTTGTTCTGGGGGAGGGGACGGGGAAAGGTGGCATGCCAGCAGAGTCAAATTAGGCATTTTCCAAATTTTTGACACACCGAGCCTACAAGGTTCACCATCACTGCCATAGGAGAAGACTATTGTTACAATATTCATGTGACTTCACAATAGTCTTCTCCTATGGTGAAGCGTTACTTATTCGAGGTAGTGCAATATCATGGCAACTCGTTGTGAAGGTATTCACAATATGAGCTATAGTTAATGATGCCAATTTATAACAACTTAAGTACAGTCATGTCCTGATTAGCCAAGCTAATGTGGACCAAGTACAGCTCGGATATGGTCAAACTCAGTTAACACGAAATTTTTCGTGTTAACTGAGTACTGACCTTGCAACAATGTTCCCCTCCGCCTCTAGGATCTCCCTCATTCCTGCCATTAAGGAAGCACAACCATACATATATAATTACTGTAAGAAAAAGAATACATTTACATGTACATGTATTCTTTTTATTACAGTAATTATATATGTATGTTTGTGCTTTACTCTTTACTTTTGCCATGTTTATGGCAAAGGTAAAGAAGGCACACATGACAAGTACGGCAAATTTCGGAGTGGTTTACCAGTGGAACTAGTTTGCCGTGATGGCATTTGTATTGTTGCTCGCTCGGTAAACAGACGGTGGGTGTTATCGTTCAGGAGTAGAAATTGAATCCTATGGGAGCTTGAACCCTTCCTGAAGTGGAGGGGGGTAACCTGACCTTTTTCCTATAGAATTATGGGTGGACTAGAGGATAATTTGTTTATTATTCCCGTATTTTTTATTTTGTAATTTTTTTTTTATTTTTAAAGACACTTACGGGCGCAGAATATATTTTACAGTGCCAGAACTTTCCATTTGACTCCGTGATTCAATTAGGTTAAAATAATTGTTGCACTTAAAACAGTATAATTTCAGTCTTATTAATTTATCAAAAAAAAATCAAGGAAGTTGAAGCAACGTTTCATTTTTCCCCACATATTTCTTCCGACTTTAAAAGATTCATCACTAATATTACTATACGCCGTTCATTCTGAAATTAATTATGCACAGTTCTTTATTCATTAATACATGTCATAATGCCAACCAATGACTAAACCAATGTTATCATCTGTTCTGTTCATGCACCAATCAGTACATTGTTTGTCGGGCCTACCCGTCAATCAATATATCGTTCTCGACTTCTACTACTGCAGACTGATAACATCCACCATCTGTTTACCGAGCAAGCAACACTACAAGTACAGTATACTGTACTTTCAGAGCTAAACTTTGCTGAAATTTTCCGTGCTTCTGGCGTGGGCTTTCTTTACCTTAGCCTGTGTTTATTTACTTACACAGTATTGTACTGTACATACTGTACGTACAGTACATGCATCATCATGATTACAGCATCAGGCTTTAGAAAAAGTCTTTCAAAGTCTTCTGTTTTAAAGAAGTTCCTTGCTTGTTTGCTGCAATGTTTCTCAGGCGTCTCAACAACAGTAGATCGGTGGTCGTACTTTTGAGCCTTCTACTGGACACACACACACATTATCTTCATCTTCACTCTCTTGTTTTCCCCTCACTCACTAAATTTATAATCGTGTCATTGGTCATCCTCATTCATCCAATCTTGGATGTCTTCTGCTGTAATAGGTTCTAAATTTGGAAGATTTTTTACTAGCTCTACAAGCGGAAGTTATCTTCATCACCATCTTTTTCCTCGGTTTCACTGAGAATTTTTTTCCCAGGACTTCATGAGAGTTGATGTTTTTACTTCTTCGCATAATTCTGCCAGCCAGTAAATAACATCTTTCACATTTATGTTTTTAAGGCTTTCAGCAACAATTACACCATTTTCGAGATCTTCCAGTAGTTGTTTTAAAAGTCATCGTCTGTAGTTCCATTTCAGTCTCCAGGACACTTTGATCTAGTAGGTGGATTAGAGACATTACATTAGGAGCCAAAAAAAGAGTTTTAATATCACCAGAGACTAGTTCAGTTTCATCTGGATGAGATGGTGCATTGTCCAGAAGCAACAATGCTTTTTCTGGGAGATTTTCTGCCAAAAATTTATTTGTTGCAGGAACGAAGTCTTCATGGAACCGTTTTTTCAACAAACATGAATCCAGCCATGCATTTGATTGGTTAGCATACTTACAAGGAAGACTTTCCACATGTAGATGTTTGAAGGCTCTTGGTTTCTTAGCCTTTCCAATAAGTAGCAACTTATGCCTGTGACTTCCTGAAACATTTGAACATGCCAACACCGTTAGTCTCTCCTTACTACGTTTATACCCGGGCACTGCTTTTTGTTCTTGTGATGTGAGCATTTTGGTCGGAAGCATTCAATAATTTAAACCTGTTTTGTCACAGTTGTAAACTTGATCCAAACTTAAACCTTCCTCCTCTACGAATTCTGCCAACTTTTTGGTAAAAGACTGCACTTCTTCCTGACAAGCAGATAATTTTTCCCCAACGATGTTCAGCTGTCTTACTCCATACCTCTTTTTCCATCTATCTAATCATCCCATGCTAGCCATAAATTCTTCATCACCATCACAAAAATTTTTCTGAAATTGTGGCGCCTTTGCTTGTATAATCAGTCCAGAAATCAGGCTTCCTTTCTGTCTTATTTGCGTGAACCACAAAAAAAAGTGCTTCAAATGTTTGTTCAAACTCTCCCTTTTTTCATTTTTCATTGTTTTTCTTCTCACTGTTGTTATTATTTGGTTTTTAGGAGCATTAGCAAATAAGGCCATATTGCTCCAGGGATATGCAGTGGTCATTCCCTGAACTTTCCGCATCTTCCGTATTTGGTGGTCACAGGTTCAAACCCCAGTCTAATCAAGAAGCGTGTGCTACGCACTGCTGCTGCTCCTGCCCAGTGTTGGCATGTTCAAATGCTTCAGGAAGTCACAGGCATAAGTTGCTACTTATTGGAAAGGCTAAGAAACCAAGAGCCTTCAAACATGTACATGTGGAAAGTCTTCCCTGTAAGTATCACTGCCACCTGTAGGTGGCAGTGATCACAGTGTGCTGAAGTGGGATTTACTGAAAGAGGTAACTACCATTAGGGGTAAAGGGAAGGGTTATTGCTTCCGTAAAGGCAACTACGATGGACTGAGACAGTATTTAAATTCTATACAGTGGGACCAACTGACGATGTTACCAACAGCAAATTCAAAATGGGAAGCATTCAAAGAACTTATCTTGGAAGCTACTAGGCTTTACATACCAACTAAGAAATATTGTTCAAGGTTTAGGCCAAAATGGATGTCAGATGAACTAATGAGGCATACGGCAGAGAAGAAAAATGCATGGGATACTTACAAATTAACACATGACACAGAAGCCTATGATAGATACAAGTTGATATGCAACCGAGTTACAAAGGAGGTTAGGCAGGCGAAGGCAGATTACGAGAAATCTTTGGCAAGGGATGCAAAGAAAAACAGCAAAGAGTTCTTTACTTATGTAAACTCTAGAAGGAAGGGGATGAATCAGATTGGTCCACTTGATATTGATGGGTCAACTGTTGATGATCCTGCTCAGGTAGCTAACAAACTAAATGAATATTTTGCATCGACATTCACACATGAGGAGTTATTCAGCAAGGGGAATGCCAGAGGTGTATTCAACTCTAGCAGTAAGCTACAGAATCTTGAAATAACTGGGAGTAAAGTGGAGGAGAAACTGTTGAAGATAAATACAAGAAAGGCACCTGGGGTGGATGGGATCTACCCAGTTATATTAAAGGAGGCAGCAAAGGAAGTAAGCAAACCCTTAGCCATAATTATGAGAGCTTCCTTGGACTCAGGGGAAGTACCCATGGACTGGAGATGTGCAAATGTGACCCCAATTCACAAAGGAGGATCAAAGGCTGACACAAGTAATTATAGACCTGTGAGCTTAACTTCTGTTCCAGGAAAATTAATGGAGGCACTGGTTAAAGAAGCACTGCAGGATCATTTAGACAAGACTTCAGTTATAGCTCAGACACAGCATGGTTTTGTTAAGGGGAAGTCTTGCCTGACCAACTTGATTGGATACTATGATGCAGTCACAAAAGAACTGGATGCAGGGAATAACTTTGATATTATATACTTGGATCTTAGAAAGGCTTTTGATACTGTTGCACATGGAAGACTGCTACACAAATTGGAGCAGTGTGACACTGGAGGCAAATTGCTGCTATGGATAAAGGGGTGGTTGAGGGGGAGAAGACAGAGAGTGGTAATCAATGGACACTGCTCATCGTGGACTAATGTTATTAGTGGAGTCCCTCAGGGCTCAGTGTTGGGTCCTTTATTGTTTTCTGTATTTATAAATGATATTGATGATGGTATATCAAGCTTAATGTCCAAGTTTGCAGATGATACAAAGGTTGGCAGGGTTGTCAAGGACACTACTGACACTATGCTGCTGCAACAGGATCTGGAAAGGTTGAGCAGATGGGCTGAGAGGTGGCAAATGAAGTTTAACATTGACAAAATGTAAAGTACTACACATGGGAAACAGCAACCCCAGAGCAACGTATCAACTCTGTGGTACTACACTGACAGTGGTAGAGAATGAAAGGGACTTGGGGGTGATTGTTCAGGCAGATATGAAGTTCTCTGAGCAGTGTAGACGGGCTGCAAGAGTAGCTCATGGAGTATTGTCAATGATATACAGGAATTTTTCCAGCAGGGATAAGGAGGTGATTATTCCATTGTATAAGGCAATGGTCAGGCCACACCTAGAGTACTGTATACAGGTCTGGAGGCCTCATTTCAAGAAGGATGTAGAGCTGCTGGAACGAGTACAGAGAAGGGCAACAAGATTAGTGAATGGAACAAAGGGGTGCTCTTACGAAGAAAGGCTTAAGTTTTGCAAATTACAGTGTCTGGAGACTAGGCACCAGCGAGGTGATCTGATAGAGGTGTATAAAGCCTTGAATGGTTTAAGCATGCTCAATGCTGATGGAATTCTTCCTCTAGCTCAGAAAAACCACCTGAGAGGGCATAAATTCAAATTGAGGAAAGACAGATGTAGGATAGACGTGCAGAAATTTGCCTTTAGCCAGCGGGTGGTTGGATGGTGGAACAGACTTCCATCCCTTGTGGTGGAGGTTGATAGCCTAAATAAGTTTAAGGCTCAGCTGGACAGGTATTTTGAACGAACAGAGGGGTGAAGTGGAAGTGGGTTTTTTTTTTTTTTTTTTTGGCTGATGCTGCATAAGCTTGCTTTCTTGCATCAAATGCCTCTACTAATGCTAATGCTAAAGTATGCTAACCAATCAAATGCGTGGCTGGATTCATATGCTGTCTTTGAAAGCAAACGGCTACAGAGGCGCCTTTTTTCTTCTCATGTGCTCATCACTTTTCTCAGATGATCTCTGTGAACACCATTTTTCAATGTTCTGTCAATTTCTCACCCAATCTCCTGCAATCACTTCACCTACACCCAGCTCTCTAGTCAGTTTTTTAATTGTTTCGCTCTTGTGTACTTGTTTGGTGGCATCAAACTTAGTCTCTAATGAAACCACAACATGTTTCCGTTTTACACTCATCGTACATAAAACAAAAATAAAGAACCCACATTTACATTGTTATAACAGACAACTGAGGATGAGGTGCAAAAACACAAGGCCTTCCTAAACTCCAAGTATAGGACGTCAAATACAGTAGGCCCTTAATTTAACAGACTAATTGGGGGGAAGGGGATGTCTATTGCCGAAAGTCATTAAATCAAATGTATTTTAAAAATATATATTAATAACAAACTTATAATGTACAGGATGTATTAAAATGTTATTATAATGTATTTGTATGAATAAAATATTATTATAATGTATAAGTATGAATAAAATATTATTACACTGTACATTGAGTAATTTATACATGCCACTAAAACATCTGTTAAAAATATAAAAATAAATTTACGACAGGAACTAAATTTTATTTTAATTAAACATGTCAAAAACTATACAATGTAACTAATGGAGTGTTTCCACAATTTTTTTTATATTTTTTTCTTTCTTAAAGCTCACACAAAGTTGTTTTCAATGTAAACAGTTTTTTCATTTAAATCCATTTTAGTGGGAAAAAAATACTTAAAAATTTTTAAACTCCAATGAATAAAAAACACAAAAAAACTTTGAAAAAAGATATAATATTCAATATTAATATTAACTTAATTGAAAGAATTACAATTTTCAGAGTCAGAAACAACTGCCATATGGAGGGAGAGGTGTTCATTCCTTGCTGATAGAGGGTTCTGGTGAAACAGGTCCAGTTGATTAAGTGGTCTTGAAGAAATCGTCATGCTTCAGTTGTCTTACACCTTGGCACTGCTTCCTAATTACTGTAGATCGAAATTCTCTAAAATATTCATAATAAGGAAGCACATCAGGGTCTGATGATGATTCAATATGATGTAAGATTTCATCCATATGCTGTCTTATAACAGACAACTTAGGATGAGGTGCAACTGATTCTTCATCTTTGTCATCATCGTTGTCCTCTTGTTTTCCATGAAGAAAATTTTCCGCAATCTCTACCTCAGAAAAAATTTGATAGCCTCGATCACCTTCATAATTTTCGAGCCACTGTACCACATCATTCTAAGTTACATTTTTTGTTGCTGGCCCTCAGAAGAGTGTCCCAAAAATTGGAAGCCTCAACTCCCTCAAAGTCCATTTCAGGTTCTACATCACACAACTTCTTCCAAGCATTGGCCAAGGTAACAAAGTAATCTTCATATCATTCCATGCAGCTGCTAAGTTGAAGACAGCAGATCTGATGTTGTATGCATGTAAATTTTGCAGTGTCCTGCCTTTGGCAGAAGAAGATACAAGAGTATCTTCTTCTGCTTCTTCCGAAACAACCATCACCTCTTCCAAAAAGTTCTTCTTATACCACCTCTTACATGCAATGATTATACCCTGATCCAACAACTGTATCAGTGAATTAGTGTGTGTGTGTGTGTGTGTGTGTGTGTGTGTGTGAGAGAGAGAGAGAGAGAGAGAGAGAGAGAGCGAGCGCCTTTTCAACCTAATTCAATGTTGGAAAGACTATATAAAGCAGGCTTGTGGGATTGAATTTTTCTCAGAATGGTCTGGTCTGTAACAGGAGAGATTATTTTTACAGGGATGGTATACACTTAAACAGAAGGGGGATACATAACATTTGCTGATGCTATTGAGAAATTTGTAGATCCTTGAGGCTGTCACTGACAATCAAGCTGAGCTTGCTACCTGGGAGTTCTAAATAATGCAGATGGAACTGATATTCAGGTGACACTCAAATTAAGTTGACCAAATTTCGGTCGGTCTGTGACAACCAAATCCTTTGCTTGCAACTTCACAATGGTGGGACTGTTAATAACCCTGGGTATAATCCCCATGTGCAAGTCCCAAATACTAGGATACAGATGACTCTCACCAACCAGCACAATAACACTTCACTAATTGAAGGCTTGAAGTGGTGGAACCCTTTTACAGCCTCCCCAGCAAAGCTCTGGCAACTACCCCCATCTCTTCCACTGTACAGTATGATTGATGCCATTTGAGATTATGAGGGACATCGCGACAAGATTCAATCTTCCTTACATTTCAAAGGTAGAGCTCTAAAACAGTGTTGACAGGCTGACTGCTAGATAGTCCACCAGAGTGAACCTGCTGGTAACTCTCTAGGAGGCTTCCAGATCAATGAGTGTATAATCTTGGTGCCTCTACTCTGCCAGATAGTGACTGAAGGGAGGGGTCCGAGTAGTACCTATGTAGGGGCAGGCATTATCAAGGCCACATTATGCCAAGGAGTTGGGTATATTCTTGCCGTGTGTATGCCATATCCAATAATTTGATTACTTCATACAACATGCCTCCCTACCTTTTCTGAATAGATCATGAATTGTCAAACTAATAAAACAAACTTATCTGCAAAATGATCTAAACCTCCCAAACACTTCCTTGTTCATTTTACAAATATATGTGGTCTCAGTTCCAATCTCAACAATGTCCATTTCCACTTATAGTCTGAAAACCCCATGTACTTTTTCTGACAGAATCCCAGTTATCAGTTGATTAAACCACTGCTCATCTCAGTTGTCCTAATCATTTGCTGTATGATTCCTTTCACTTCAAAGGTGTTATTTGATCAAATGTCTGCTCTGATGTTCCCCGTTAAAGACTTAGAGTAATTTGGAATCTCCTCTTTTCAATTTTCTCTGCCTTAAAGTGTCTCTACCACATTCTCAAATTCATGTTGCCTCTATCATTTTCCCAACTCTTTGATTTCCTCTCTTTGAAACTTAACTTTCTCCAATCCAACTTTCCTAACAGTGAGGTAATTTTCCTTGGCGATTTTAATGTTCACAACTCCAACTGGCTTCTGTTTTCTTATCACACGGACCCAGCTGGTTGAGAGACTGAGGCTTTTCTGTTGAGAGACAGACTGTTCATTTACCTACCAGAATACCAGAAAATCCTAACCACACAGCCACACACCTGATCTTTTTCTCACAAACAACCCTTCTAAGTACAGGGTCAAGGTGAGTGGTCCTCTAGGCACATCAGATCACAACTTGGTGATGATCTCTTTTTCACTGAGGCCTTTGGCTCCAATGGAGAGGAGATGGCAATTCTTAACCTCGTTTTTAGCATTAGAAGAATGCAAAATGGGAAGACCTGCAAGATTTTTTTCTCCTTTTCCTTGATGGGATTACTGTTTCAAATATTCTTATGTCACCATTTGCTCAGATCGTGTCAGTAAAATTATTCTTGTAGGGATGAAATCCTTTATTCCACATTCCATTTTTAAAATCTCGTCCTTTATGTAAACCTTTGTTTTTCAATAAATGTGCCAAAGCTGTTCAAGATAAGAATGTTGTTGTTGTCGTTGTTTGGTTTTTAGGAGCATTAGCAACTAAGGCCATATTGCTCCGGAATATGCGGTGGTCATTCCCTGACCGTTCCGCATTCTCTGTATTTGGTGGTGACGGGCTTGAACCCCGGTATAATCAAGAAGCGTGTTCTACGCACTGCTGCTCCTTCCCACCTGGCTACAGAGGCGCCTAAGAATGTTGCATATTGCAATTGGCTTGTATCCAAATCTCCAGGTTCATTTTCTGCCTACATCAAAGCTCACAATAATTGTAAAGCAGTTATTAATCAGTCCAAACTCGAAAACTTGCTTCTTGTCCAAATAGTAGTCGAGCAATAGTCTTGCCAAGGCTATTGCCAGCAACTTTTGTCCATCTCTATTTCCACGTCTGTCAAAATCGGACAGTTCTATTTCCACATCAGACAAAGATAAAGCCGAACACCTAGCATCATACTTTTCTTCTGAACTCATGTATTGATGATTTTGGAAAGCCACCTCCTACAATTTCTAGTACACTCCATTCAATGCCTCCTGTGGTCTTCCATCAAAAAAGGATCTCAAAAAAATTTTGATGACATTTCTCCACTTGTTCTCAAAACCTGTGCACCAGCGCTTACTCCTATTCTATGTCTCCTTTTTACACTTTCTTATTAGACTGGTGTTTTCACTTTGAAATTTGCTCATATCCAGATAGTTCCTAAAAAAGGAATGACAAATCCCTCCCATTCATTTTTAGTCCAATTACACTTACATCTGGTAAAGTCTCATTCACTCCTGCATTCATTCATATCCTCAGATCCGCTCGTAACACCACTCCAAATAACAACACAAGAGGGAGGGTGCTTATTTACTCTTCAAAAATCACATACAAAGTTCACAACTTGTCCCACAATTAGTTATTCAGGGCTGTCATAGGTGCCACTGGCATTAATTATGTTAGGGGCAACATTCACTTCCATGGGGAAAACCCTCATACACATTCAAAAAGATATATCTAATTACAACATTATAAACATGTGGTTTACAGTTTGAGACAATCTCGGAGCAACCACTCACACACATTCTCATTCGTCCATTTACTCAACACAGCAGGCACTCACTCACTCATAATCCAATACAGCCAAACACACATACAATGGGGGCAAACAGATAATGTGCACAGAGAAAAAGGGTCCCAATTGTCAAGCAGGGAGGAGAAGTCATAATAGGGAGTCACAAAGGATTAATTTGGTATGTGTGTGTGCACGCTACAGTTTGGGACATTTAGCATTAGTAGAGGCATATGATGCAAAAGAGGGCTTAGAGGGGAACAGGTATCCTGTGTGTTATCAGACACTCAGCCTAAAACATCGATGGATCCAATATCTCTATAATACAGAAGATTTAGGAGAAGCCCGGTTGGCCTGCCTCCCTAAAATCCACTCATGCACACCTTCTCGATGGTAAGCCCTGTTAAGTCACTTCGGTGGCACGAACGTGTAGAGTGGTTCTCTTCAAGACGCCTGGTCAGCGTGAAGAGGAAAAGACCAAACCCTCCAGCATATGACAGCACGACAAAACAAATGGCCCTCAGTCCCCAGCAGCTTTCACTCTCCCTCTTACGGCAGTGAGAGGATCAGAGTGGAAGCGGAGGGTGCTAAGAATCTCTGGGTACGACCAGACTGCCATACACGGAAACTGAACTTGGCCTGTTATAATGTAAAATCACTCATTGGTGAAGACAGGATATTAGAGCTGGAAAAGGAATTAGAAAATGTGAATTGGAATATCATCGGTCTGGCTGAAACAAGAAGAAGAAATGAATCACTTATAAGTTTATCAAGTGGAAATCTGCTGTACACCAATGGAAACAGTGAAAGGAGTGAAGGTTTGTTTGTTTGTTTTAGGGCTTTACGGTGCAAGGACAGCAAAGGCCACAATGCGCCTAGCTATGGTGATATTAAGATACATAGTTCTATCTGTATAGATGATATTCAAAATTATATCGTGTTGTATAGTTTTATCTGTTTGAGGAAATCAAAAATTTTGGTCACATGTGGTGTGTCTGCTAGTAGGTCAGAAATGCTGAGAGAGGTGTTCGTCGTGGGAAATGAGATAAACATAGCTTGTCGCTCATTACTGTACTTGGGACAATCAATAAGTTATTTTGTTATTTGGTTTTTTTAGGAGCATTAGCAACTAAGGCCATATTGCTCCGGGATATGCGGTGGTCATTCCCTGACCTTTCCGCATTCTCCGTATTTGGTGGTGACGGGCTCGAACCCCGGTCTAATCAAGAAGCGTGTGCTATGCACTGCTGCTCCTTCCCACCTGGCTACCAATCAATAAGTAGATGATGGACAGTAAGCTGGGTGTTACAGTCTGTACACAATGGCAGGTCAGTGGCTGCAAGCAAATAAAGATGTGTTAGGTGCGTGTGGCCTATCCTTAATCGGGCTAATACAACTTCTTCGTGTCGGTTTTCACGTATACTAGATCTCCATGGTTTAAGACCTTTTTTTATGCCAAGTAGCTTATTGTTGACCTGATTCTGCCAGATATGTTGCCATTTTTCAAGGCATCGTTTATTTATAATGTACTTATAGTCAGATGCTGGTGTAGTGAAGGATTGGTCTATAGGATCGGTAGCAGTTTTGGCAGCTAGGTCGGCCTGTTCATTTCCAGGAATTCCAGCGTGACCAGGAATCCAACATAACAGAACTTGTTGTTTATTCTGGTTTAATTTAGTCAGTGTGTTCCAGATCTGTCTAAGTAAGGGGTTATCATTTTTTGTGTGTGTTATCAACTAAATAACGCTGTGCAGTTTAGTTCTTGAGAGTGTGTAGTTTAAGGCCATGTGGAGTGCACAGAGTTCTGCAGTATAGCTGCTACATTCAATGGGTTTTTTTGGACAAAGTGATGTTAGGAAATACTGCTGCTGCACCAACATGATTGTCTGTTTTAGACCCATCTGTGTAAATTGGTGTGTACTGGCCGTGCTGGGTTCTCAATGCGGTGTACATTTGCAGTATGTTCTGTTGAGATAAGGTGTGTTTTCCCCAGGCTGTCAATGAAAAGTCACACGGTGGTATATAATATGTCCAAGGTGGGACTGTATGAGAGGCAGTGGGCTGTATCTTACTAAAGTCAATTTGCCAATCGGCCTGCAATGCGCAAAGACGTATCCCGGTTGGTGGATTTATTGATGGATACACTTGGTATAGGTTTACCCATTTAGGAGAGAAAAGTCCGTTCCAAGTGGGATGGTTTGGATGCCCTTTGAGTTTTGCTGCATAGTGTAATAAAAGCATTTGTCTGCGTAGCTGAAGGGAGGTTTCATATGCTTCAGCATATAGGCTGTGGACAGGTGATGTACGGTATGCCCCCAGTGCAAGACGAAGAGCACTGTGGTGCACAGGATCAAGCCAGCGTAAAGCGCTTTGTCTAGCAGAGCTATAAACTACAGAACCATAGTCTAGACGTGAACGTATTAGCGCATGGTACAACTGTAATAGTGTGTATTGGTCAGCTCCCCATGTTGTGCCTGATAGAACTCTTAAGATATTTAGCTTTTTTAGACAGGTAATCCTGAGTGTTTTTATATGTTCCAGGAAGGTGAGTTTTTGGTCAAGTATCACACCAAGAAAGCGGACACTAGGGACAACTGGTGTGATTTGATTTTCTAGTCGAAGTTCTGGGTGTGGATGTAGATTACGCTTCCTGCAAAAGTGTATACCGACAGTCTTTTGAGTTGAGAGGCGAAACCCATTGTTTTGGGCCCATTTTGCTATTTTGTTGATTGTACATTGCAGCTGTCTCTCTACCATTCGCATATTAGGCAAATGGCAGGCGATACTAAAGTCATCGGCATACAGGGTAGAGGATATTGTTTGTGGCAAGTCCTGTGTTATTGAATTCATTTTTATATTAAAGAGGGTAGCACTTAGCACTGATCCTTGTGGCACTCCTTCCTGTATGAACTTTGAAGATAAGTGGTTGTGAAATCGAACCTGAAATGAGCGGTGTTGTAGGAAGTTTCTTATAAACTGTGGTAGGTGTCCGCGTAATCCAAGATCGTATAGATTTCGCATTATACCATATCTCCAGGTAGTGTCAAACGCTTTTTCAATGTCAAATAGGACCATCGTAAGATGTTCTTTGTGTACGAAGGCGTCACGGATGTTTATTTCTGTCTTAATCAAAAGGTCAAGAGTGGATCTAGCTTCACAAAAGCCACACTGCACTGGATTCAAAAGGTTATTTCGAGCTAGAAACCAGGATAACCGAGCGTTGATCATTTTTTCCATTACCTTGCATATGCAGCTGGTGAGTGCAATAGGTCGATAATGCTGCGGATTTGAAGAATCTTTTCCAGGTTTTGGAAATGCCAAAACATAAGCATGCCGCCATTTGTCAGGGAGAATGTTTTCTTTGAATATTCTGTTGTAGAGTAATAATAGTGTCTTCAGTGCAGATTCAGTAAGTTTTGCTATCATTATGTAATGTATTCCATCTGGACCTGCTGCACTGAGTTTAGTGGAGGCTAGAGCATGATGTAATTCTGACATTGTAAAAGGGAGATTGTATGCAGCACTGGATGTTGATTCAAAATTAATTGAGTGTTTTTCAGCTTGTGCTTTGAGTGTCTGGAATTGTGGCGAGTATGATGTCACAGCTGATATTTCCATGAAAGATCTACCTAGAGCGTTTGCAATCTCCTCTGGCTTTGTAATATCAGAGCCATTTACATTGAGCATGGGACAGTTGACACTTGGATGTTTTGTGTACATACGCTGTATTTTGGCCCAAATTGTTTGGGTTTTTGTCATTTTTGTAATTGTGGAAGCGAAACGCCTCCATGCTTCCCTTTTGCTGGTCTGTCTAACTCGTTTTGCTTTTGCCCTTGCCCTTTTAAAGCAGATCAAGTTTTCTGTTGTTGGAAACTTTCTGAAGATGTTCCATGCTCTGTTCTTCTCTTTTTTTGCGGCACTACATTCTTTATTCCACCACACTTTAGAGCGGGCCGATATTTTAGTGGATCGTTTCGGAATTGCTTTGTCCGCTGCTTGCAGTATTTTGTTAGATATATGTTCTACTGCCAAGTTTATGGGTGTTTGTTGGACTTGTTTTTCTTCTAGTGTAGCTAGCTGCTTGTACATATCCCATTCAGCTTTGGAGAATATCCATTTTGGAATTCGGTAAAAAATATGGGGAACGCTTGTATCAATGCGGAATATCACAGGGTAATGATCACTGCCCATTGGGTTGCTGTGAATAGTCCATCCGAACAGAGGGTATATGGTTGCTGAGCATAAAGAGACATCAATAGCTGAGGTAGATCCTGTAGGAAGATGCGTATAAGTGTGTGCTCCATTATTGAGAGTTATCAGATTGTGTTGATCAAGTAATTTTTTGATAGTTTTTCCATGCCTGTCCAGGTTATGGTTTCCCCATAGCGGATGGTGACTGTTCAGGTCTCCTAGGATACAGTAGGGTTTGGGAAGCTGGATCACTAGTTCTTCTAATTCACCATAGCTTATGTTTTGGTTAGGTGGTAAGTATAATGAGACTATGGTTAAATCAAAGTTGACATTGATTCGTGCAGCAACTGCTTCAAGATTTGTCTTTAGTGGGATTGCTTTTGAGGGTATCTGGGAGTTGATGATCAGTGCTACTCCTCCATATGCAACGTTGTTCAGATTGTGGGCAACACGATCTTGCCGATGTATTATGTATTTCTGAAGGGAAACAATTATATTTGGTGTTAGATTGGTTTCTTGTAGACAGAAGACAATAGGATCATACTGCGAAAGGAGATCTCGGATGTCAGACAAATTACTGCGATAGCCTCTGCAGTTCCATTGTAAGAAAGTAAGCATTATTTTGGTTTAGTGGAGCCCTCGATTTGTTTTCGAGGTGCAGAAGATTTAGATTGCTGAAGTTTACCTTTTCCCTTCTTTGGGAAATAAAGTTTTGCTGTATCCATCTCCTCTTCAGTAAACAGTTCTAAAACCTGTCCATCTTGGTTTGAATTCTCTTCCGAATCCATGTAGTCTGTTTGGTTTGAGTCGGGAGTGGTAGACACTGTAGTATTTTGCTGTTGAGTGGCATCTGGTTGTATTGTGATCGGCGTATTTATTGCTTTGCTTTGTTTGCTTTTTGTTTGGGGTGTTGGCACTGGGGACAATATTGACTTTGTCCATTCAGCTAGTGACTTTGTTGGTGGTATAGTTACCTCTGTTTGGGTAGCAATTGATACGTGATTTTTGGTTATTTGGGCATAACTTGGCTTGTTTGTATTTGGAACTGGTAAGGATTTTTTAGCTTCTTGGTAGGTTACATTATGTTCAGTTTTGTATCGCTGTATCTGTTTTTCGCCCAAAGGGGACACTCCTTCGAATACGCCGGATGGGCTTCTTTACAGTTAATGCAGTTTGGAGTTGTGTTAGTGCAGTCATTTGTAGAATGTTCAGTGGATCCACATGTGGCACAGGCAGCTGCTCCTCTGCAGACCGTCTGTGAGAGCAATTGCTGGCACTTATAGCAGCGTAATGGATTTGGTATGTATGGTTTAACTCGGCAGTTAAGGTAACCGGCTTTGATCAATGTTGGTGGGTTTAGGATTATCAAAAGTAAGGATTATATTCCGGGTAGGAACTAGTACATTATCCTTCTTCGTGAGAATTCGCCTTACATCGATGACTCCTTCTCGTAATTCTTGTTTGAGTTCTTCATCTGACAAATTGATGAGGTCCCACTCAGTAATGACACCTCTTGACGTGTTCAAGGAAACATGCGGTAAAACGCTGACCGAAATTCCACCAAAGGATTGTAATTTCTGTAGTTGTTCAGATTGTCTGGCAGTGACAACTTCAACCAGTAGGTCTCCAAATCTTAATCGACGAACTGTCTTGGGAGTACCTATTAAGCTTTCTAGGCATTTTTGCTCTAGGAAGGGGGAGAGTTTTCCAACAGGTTGTTCTTGAGTTGAATGTATAATCAAAAAGGTTGGGGTTCAGATTCTGCCTACGTCAGTCTTTTGACGTTTTGTTGCGACAGAACCAGATTCCTCTTGTTCTTGCCTTGTCAGAGTTTCTTCTGTGTACCCAGTGTTTTTCTGGGTTTTATGGACTTCTTGCTCCATTTCGCCCTGGAAGGAAGACCTTTTCCCCTCCAGGTTACCAGCCCCACCACGTGGAGGCAGGAGCAGTGCCACCTTTGTGACCAAGCGGTAGTGGGTTAGTAGTAATATGCAAAGAAAAAAGGGGAAAAAAAGAAAGAAGGTTACTTTTCCTCCTGTTCAAGTAAAGTGATTTCTTTACTGAAGCTTATTTAATTGATTGTTAGTGTAACGCTGTAAATAAAGAAGACGATTTTACTTATTCAAGAGAGCGCAATTCACTGGCAAAGACACTTGATCACAAAATCGCTTGGCACCTGGGGCCAAGGAGTGAAGGTGGAGATGGGTTTCTGGTCCATAAAGATTTTAAAAACAACATTTTGGAATTAAAAAGTACATCACCAAGGGTGTCAAGACTAATACTCAAGATTTCTAAGAGGTACAAGCTAAAGGTTATAATGATTTATGAATCAACATCGAGCCATGATGATGAAGAGGTTGAAGAAATGTACACCGAAATTGAGAGCCTTCTAGATGAGCAGAAAACCCACTACACTATTATTATGGGGGACTTCAATGCTAAGATTGGAAAAAGAAAAAAACAGTGCAGAAAGGGGAACTATAGGAAATTTTGGAATTGGTGAAAAGAAATTTTTTCTTCTTTCGATTTCTTTTTCCCTATAGGTTTCTAGGGCTTTACTGATTCGAGTAAATAATACAAAGGTCTTTGAGATAACAGAAGAGGAGAAAAAGCAGTATGTACTGGAACTTAAGAACAAGTTTGAGCTTCTGCAGACTGCTCAGGACCAAGATATCGACAAGGAATATTACAACTTTCTGGAAGACATAAAGCCCAAGAAACCTATAGGGAAAAAGAAATCCAAAGAAGAAAAAATTAGTCAAGAAACACTTGTCGTGATGAATCGAAGACGACAAATGAACAGCAAGAAAAACACTGATAGGGAGAAAATTGAGTATACTGAGTTATGCAAAGCCATTAGAAAGAGACTCAGAGAGGACATAAGAAGATTTAACAAAAGAAAAGGAGAACAAGCATTAAGGGAAACAAAGGACTTAAATCAGCAGCCATGAGCAGTAATACAGAAAGACAAATGATGCTGAAACTGAAGAATAGCGATGGTGTACTTATAAACAGCAGAGAAGGCATAATTCAAATAGCAGAAGACTACTATAGAGAATTATACAAGGAGCGAGGGAATAATTCCAGCAGTGGGGAAGATGGATTGCAAAGTAGCAACACATACGACATACCCCATATTCTTCCTGATGAGGTAGAACATGCATTGAAGAAAATGAAGAATCAGAAAGCCCCGGGAGAAGATGAAGTTACTGTAGAGTTGTTAAAATTGGGAGGAAGAAACATAACACAAAAACTGGCAAAGCTGTTCACAAAGTGCATTAGAAAAGATGTGATGCCTAAGCAGTGGAAAAATGCAAGCATAGTTTTGCTGCATAAGAAAGGAGATAAATCAGAAATTGGAAATTATAGGCCAATTAGCTTGTTATCCCACATCTACAAGTTGTTCACAAGGGTCATTACTAACAGATTAGAAAGAATACTTGATGAGAATCAACCGAAAGAGCAAGCTGGCTTTAGGACAGGATTCTCAACTATGGATCACCTTCATGTAATATCACAGCTAATGGAGAAAGCAAACGAATATAAAACACCATTATGTCTGGCATTTGTGGATTATGAAAAGGCATTTGACTCCATACAGCATAAGGCAATGTTTCGGACACTGAAAAGACAAGGCATAGATACCCCGCATATTATGATTTTGAAGAAAATATATGAGAGTGCTACCTCCTTTATTAGACTAGACAAAGACTGTAGGAAATTTAAAATTGAGAAAGGAGTTCGACAAGGAGACACAATATCTCCAAAGTTTTGTACTGCTGCCCTTGAGGAAGCTTTCAGAAGATTAGACTGGTCGCAGAAAGGATTCAATGTGAACGGAGAGTACCTAAACCATTTATGATTTGCAGATGACATCGTGGTCATATGTCAAGATCCCAAAATATTGGAGGAAAATCTTAATCAGTTATGCATAGTTAGTATGGATTTTGGACTAAATATGAATATGGCTAAAACAAAAGTAATGATGAACAAGTATGCCACAGAAAGAGAAATAATGATTGAAGGAGCAGTAATTGAAAAGGTGGAGTCACATACTTATCTAGGACAAGTTATTAGCTGTAATAATGATAAATGGCTGGAAGTCAAGAGAAGAATAAATTTTGGATGGATAGCATTCAGGAAATATAGTCACATACTGAAGAGCAATATCCCAGTTTGTCTGAAACGTAAAATAATGAACCAATGTATACTCCCCACCATGACTTATGGAAGTGAAACTTGGGCACTCACAAAAAGAATGGAAGAGAAGCTGAGAACTACACAGCGAAGAATGGAACGAATTATATTGGGAATCAGACTGTTAGATAAGAAGAGAAACACATGGATTAGGCAGCAAACTCAAGTAAAGGACATTCTTCTCAAAACTAAAGAACTAAAATGGTCTTGGGCAGGACACATAGCTCCAAGACACGATGACCGATGGACTAAGAAAATAACAGAATGATACCCAAGAGGAGCTAGAAGAAACCCTGGAAGACAAAGGCGGAGAGGGATAGATGAAATCCATAAGTTTGTGGGAGTAAATGGATGGCCAGTGTTCAAAATAGAAGGAACTGGAAAGTTGCTGGAGAGGCCATATTGCTCCGGGAATATGCGGTGGTCATTCCCTGACCTTTTCCGCACCCTCCGTATTTGGTAGTGACGGGCTCGAACCCCGGTCAAATCAAGAAGCATGTGATACGCAGTGCTGCTCCTTCCCACCTGGCTATGGAGGTGCCTAACCCCCTTTGTGAATTGGGGATACATTTGCACATATCCAATCTATGGGGACCTCTCCTGAATCTAAGGATGCTCTCATAATTATGGCTAAAGCTTTGCTTACTTCCCTTGCTGCCTCCTTTAATATAACTGGATAGATTTCATCTGCGCCAGGTGCCTTTTTTATGTTTAATTTCAACAATTTCTCCTCCATTTTTCTCTCTGTTATTAAACAATCATTTAGCTTCCTATGAGAGTTTAGCAAAACTCCCTTCTTACAGAATTCCTAACGTGTGAATGTAGATGCAAAATACTCCTTCTGTTTGTCAGCTATCTGAGCAGGATCATCAACAGTCGAACCACCAACATCAAGTGGACCAATCTGTTTCATCCTTTTCCTTCTAGTGTTTACATAAGTAAAGAAGTCATTGTTTTTATTTGTATCCTTTCCCAAGGATCTCTCGTAATCAGTATTCGCTTGCATAACCTCCTTTGTGATTTACTTACAGAATAGCTAATATCTGACTTAGGCATCTGTGTCACTTGATAATTTATATGCATCCCACGCATTTTTCTTTGTTGCCACAAGCCTCATTAGTTCATCTGACCTCCATTTAGGCGTAAATCTTGAACAGTATTTCTTAGTTGGTATGAAAGGCCTAGTAGCTTCCAAGATTAATGCCTTGAAGGCTTCCCCCATTTAGCATTCACTGTTTTTAACATCATCAGCTGATTACACTGTATAGAATTTAAAAATTGCCTGGGACAGCTGTAGTCACCTTTACGAAAACCAAAACCCTTCCCTTCCCTTTGCCCTGCATGGTAGTTACATCTTTAAGTAAATCTCACATGACTAGACTGTGATCACTATCACCTAGTGGTTCCTTTATCTGCAAATTCCTAATGCATGAGCCATGACTGCTGATAATCAGACCAAGAGTATTACTTCCTCTCATTGCCTCTCGAACACGCTGCTGTAGAAAATAATCATTCAATAAATTCACAAAAGTCTTGGTAGTGTGTGTGTGTGAGCGACCAACCCACAAATACCAGTGAATATCTGGGAAGTTAATATCCCCCATTATACGACAATCTGATTTACTGGCCCACTCTATTTCTCTGTACAGCTGTTCGTTATACTCATCAGAGTCATGAGGCCTATAACACACTCATACTCTCAACTTGGTTTTCCCAGTGCTTATATCACACCAAACTGACTCATCACTGCACTGTCCACCCATGTCAACTGGATGCACTGCCTTAGATTTTATGTGTTCCTTAACTAACAGCATCAACCCTTATCCTCTTCTATCCTTTCTGTACACATTATACTCCCCAAATTCCAATTCTGCATTCCTTATCTCTGTATGACAGCATGTGTCTGATATCCCAACAACATTAGCCTTTGATGTCTTCACCAGCACCCCAAATTCATCAAATTTATTTACTATACTCCTAGCATTGGTGTACAGTAATACCCCGAAGTTACGCGATAGGTGGGTCCGACGAAAATCGCTTAAGTCGAATTCGCGTAAGTCGGGGTACAACTTTGCATATAAATACATATAAATTTTGCTTAATTGGGACCAAGGACTAACAAAAACACTAGTTTAGAAGAAAAATATTAATAAAATTGCAGTTCTTTATACATATTAATACAAAATATGTATTAAAAAAACAAATGACTTACGTTAAAAAGTTATTTCGATGTCGATGGCTTCATAAAATCTAACAAATTCGTCTGACGACACAGCGCGTTCCTTTTTTTCACGCAGAATTTCTTCGTAGCAAGCTAATAATTTTTTTATTCCTTGCTTTGTAGCTATAACGCGTTCTTCGTTGGAGTCTGTATGTTTTCGAAAATTTTTAAGCCCTTTACAATTGAGCCCTTTTCAATTTTCAACCTGTCAAGTTTGCAATTGTCATGTGCTTTTCGCCGTTGCTTCATTTAGGCCTGTAGCACGTGCAATATCACATGGTCTTTCATTTCGCTCAAAGCGTTTCACAATTTCATATTTTTTCTCTATCGACAGAGGCGGACTGGCCATAAGCCTTACCGGGGAAACCCCGGTGGGCCAGTGTGATTTTGGCCATAAACCATAGTGTGAGGCCACTATAAATTTTCCCGGGTAAGAATTTTTGATCCAGTCCGCCTCTGTTTATCGATAATTTCTTTTCTTTTTCTCTCTGAATCTGCAGTGTCTTCACCAGGACGCTTCCTTTTCACACCTTTTAATTAAGTATTTTACTCGTTTTTAGGGAATAAAGCACAATTACAAAACGAGGAGCACGCTTGATACGCATAAACAAAGCTGCACGCATGTAGCAACTGAATAAACAACACCATAAAGGCAAAGATACACTATTAACACCTCACATTTCTAGGGGTTACTACCATAAAACAATAAAAATCCAGTTGCGTTTCTGCTAGTGAAATCTGTTATAAACTGGTAAACTCGATCTAATTGCATTTGCGATTATACCGATAGCTGGAATTGTGTTGGTTTTTACGTTATTATGGTGAAATGTGTTTCCCCTTCACTGATATAAAAAACATAAAAGCAGCAAAGTTGAATTTTGTTCATCTTTCGCTCTCATTCTCCGCCGTCGCACCGGATATCGATAACATATGAAAAACGACCTTGAAGATAGTGGGCGACAGCGTTGCCAAACGAAAAAATCAAGAACCGCGTAACTCCAAGTTCGCGTAAGTCGGGGTATTACTGTATATACAAGTATACGTGCATCTATTCTTACTCTTAGTTACCCAAACACAGCCCATGTATTTACTTGTTTCATGATGACTCCCACCAATCCCTGAATCCCCAGGACCTTACTTTCTAGGTGTCTGTTCACTCTGATAGCAGTGCAAGAATCACTTCCACCTCTGCCTGTGGTTACCGTTAATCTAGTAGTCGGTGAATCCCCCCCCCCAAGCCAGCAGTTTTCTGACCCATCTAACACAGCCTCAATAGCATCAGCAAATATTCTTCCATCTTATTTCTATTTAAGTGTATCCCATCCCTGTAGAAACAATCTCTCCTGCTAAGAAACACATGCTGTGTGGGCATTGCCTTTCTGAGCCTGTAGTACAGGCCTCAGCGTACTATTTCCAGTTCAAGGGAAAAGTACCTACTGCGATGTGCAGGGCAGGGAAACTCACTGTACAGAAAGGTGTGGTTATAGTCAGTAGACTAAGCCTTTGCATTTTTTGAATTTTTTTTTTTTGTTTCTGTCTATTGCAGTCCTGTGGGACCAGATACCCAATAGGTTATTATGGAAATAAAGACAGCTTTATAAGACAAAGTTTTACCTTTCAAGTTCCCAGTCAGCATGGCTAATCCTGGCAATCACGGCTGCATAATTTCTAATTTTTTGGCTATATGATTTATGTGTAAATGACAGCTTGTTATCGGAAATGATAAAGATTTTAATTCTTGGACCATTATGATAGAAGTGCCATTATTTTTTTATGCAGTAGTTAAAGATAAATGCACGGGTTTTAACTTCAGAAGAGAGGACTTTGACAATTTAAAGCTTTATATGCATATATGAACTGGGCGAATTGTCGAGCAATGGCAAATACATTTGAATTATGGAATACTTTTAAAGAAAAAAAATCAGAGAAGCCATTAATGCATACATACCTTTAAGAAAATACTGCAGGGGAGGATGCCAAAATGGATGACTGCAGAGCTGGCTAGTCAAACAGAGCAGAAAAAGATAGGATGGGGCAGTTACAGAGTTGCAAAAAATACTGAAGCCTACAACAGGTACAAGTTGATTTGTAATAGTATGTACACTAAAAAAAATGGGTGCATGCTTGGGTGAAGTCTACAGTATGTGTATGTCATATGTGCACAGGTCTAAGTGCAAGAGGGATGTTTTGTGTGTCCATGTCTATGTGAGTATGTGTGTGAGAATAAATGAGTGCCTAAAGCGTGCGATTATTGTACATTTTTAGATGGGTTTTTTTTTTTTGGTAGTTATTGGCGCATCGGCTTCTGTGGCCATAGTGCACCTCCCAAGGTTTTTTGCAGTACTTTGATCCAAGCCCGAGGCGGGATTCGAACCCGCAACCTTTTGGGTTGCCAGACAGGCGCTTTACCCACCTGGCTAGCCTGGTCAGCACATTTTTAGATGTACATGTGGGTGAGTGTGCATATACATATGTGGGTGTGTAGGTATATATATATGTGTGCATGATTAAGTGTGTATGTACAATTGAGTGGTATGCATATATGTGAGGAAGTGCATATACTGATTAATTGTGGATTTTGGTATTTAACTATGTATGCAGTAGTAGTAGTGGCAAATAATGCAAGAAAGCAAGCTAATATAACATTAGCAAAAAAAAAAAAAAAAGTACACATCTCTCATCCACACCCTTTAAGGATTTGTCTATTTCTTCCTTGAAGTTATTCATACTACTCAATTTCACAACAACAACAGATGGAAGCATGTTCCAACAATCGACCATCCACTGGCTGAAGGCAAACTACTGCACATATATCCTGCAACCATCCTTCCTCAACTTAAATTTATGCCTCCTCATGTGTGTAGTCTCAGCAAGAGGAAGAATGCCATCCACATTCAGCTTACTCAATCCAATCAAGTCCTTAAACACCTCAATTGGATCACCCCAGAAGAGCCTAGTCTCCAGAAGCTGCAATTTGCAGAAGTGAGGCCATTCTAGGTAAGAGCACCTTTCTGTTTCCCTTCACCAATCTGATTGCCCTTCTCTGTACCTGTTCCAGTGGAAATTTTGGCAGCATGTGTGCCAGAAAATCACAAAGAATTTCATATCTGACTGCACAATTGCCCCCCAAATTAGATCTTTTTTCATTTTATCATTAATAAATATTGAAAACAAAGGGACCAGCACTGAACCCTGGGGGACTCCACTGATTTAGTCCATGAAGAGCAGTGGTCACTGATAACCACTCTGTCTCCTCCAACTTAACCATCCCTTCATCCATAGCAACAACTTGCCCTTAATGTCACATTGCTCTAGTTTATACAGCAGCCTTTTATGTGCAACAGTGTCAAAAACATTCCTGTAATCGAAGTATATGATATCAAAATTGTTTTTGCATCCAGTTCCTTGGTCACTGCATCACAGTAACCTATTGCATTGGTTAGACAAGACTGCCACTTAATAAATCCATGCTGTAACTACGGTATAACTGCATTCCTGTCCAGATGTGAGTACAATACTTCTTTAACCTGTCACTCCATTATTTTCCCTGGAACAGATGTTAAGCTAATAGGTCTGTAATTACTCATGTCACCTTTTGATCTCCCTTTATTAATTGGGGATACATTTGCACATGTCCAGCCCATAGGGACCCCCCCCCCCCATCCTGAATCCAAGGCTTGCTTACCTCCTCTCTTAATACCACTGGGGTGGATGGGATCTAACTGAACATAAAGGCACCTGGGGTGGATGGGATCTATCCCATCCACCCCATGTGCCTTTATGTTGTTTCAACAATTCCTCTTCCACTTTCCTTTTTTCAATTATCTCAAATTCATTTAATTCCCCATTGGAATTTGATAAACTTCTGGCATTCTCTCCCCTAAAGAATTCCTCATGTGTGAATATAAATGAAAACTTCTGTCAGCAACCTGAGCAGAGTTATCAACAGTTAACCCATCGACATCAAGTGACCCAATGTGATTCAGTTGTTGGTTTAGGGATTTATTATGCACATCGGCATGTATGGCCATAGTGACGTGATTCAGTCCCTTCCTTCTACTGTTAATATAAGTATAGAAATCTTTGCTGTGGGAGTATCTAGATGTTCTTGCTTAACTCAGGTTGTGTACAAGAAATGCCGGTATGAAAAAATAAGTGCATTCTACCTAAATGATTGTGTGTATGTAGGGGGGGGGGGGAAGTGTGTTCCAGTCATCAGTGCAATTGTGTATCTGTGTGTAATCTCTGTGTGCTCCATATTGAACACAACCTGAAGGGAAATGAGTGGGGTACCCTACCTTAAGGGCTTTGCCTCCCATGACCTGCCCTTAGCCTCCATAGCCAGGTGGCAGTGCGTAGCACATGCTTCTTGATTAGACTGGGGTTCGAGCCCGTCACCACCAAATATGGAGGATGCGGAAAGGTCAGGGAATGACCACCGCATATCCCGGAACAATGTGGCCTTAGTTGCTAATGCTCCTAAAAACCAAACAAATAACCAGCCTTTACCCTGCCCGAGACCATCACTGCTGGCATCATACTGATTGCTCTTCCTAGCCATCACGACATAGGATGCTGACACCAATCGCAGTGCAGCCGGTGTGGAATTTTGTGAGCTACCACCATGCCTTGATGCAATCGCTACACCTGACTATAGGGCACTCTGTTCCTATGTCCTTACCCCCACCACAGTGATCTTGATCGACAAGTACTTGATCAGCACTGGCAAGGGACACAATCTGAAAAACTTCAAAAAAAGGCAGGGCTGTCAGGTACCAGGTTAACGGTGGCAATATTACGGAAACTGCAAATCTTGTAGGCTCAACCCAAGCATGGTACTAAGTACTATAGGTTCTAATACCTCTCGTGTTTGGGGTTCACATAAAAAAAAAAAAAAAAACAGTCACTGAGTTAATGGTGGGCGCCCATGCCTCGCAAATGGCCATGGTGAATGTACACTGTCACGTGGTGCAAACTGATAGACGGAAAACAGTGGAATGACTAACCACTGACACTTTAACCAGGGGACAACCAGCAGTGTTTCCAAGGTCATGATCCAGTGAACCCCTCTCCATATGGACCACCGGAGCAGTTTCCCAGTCAAGGTACCCATGCTTACAGCCACCTGTCGCCAATGACACCTAAAGTTTGCATCTGAACAATGTCATTCAACCACTGATGACTGAAAAAAGTTGCTTTTTTCAAAAAATCACATTTCCTCTTATGCCATGTGGATGGTAGCTAGTGGACACAGTAACAAACTGTGTAGAGAAATCATGCTGATGTCCTGTCAAATAGACAATTAGTGGTAGTGTTTTGGTATGGGGGATTTTTTTAGGAATCTCTTGGAGCCGTCATTACCTCCTAGGCCACACACTGAATGTAGATGCAAACTTCTGTCAGCAACCTGAGCAGGGTTATCGAGAGACTAAAAACTACTTATCATTGTGGCTGATCAGGTACACCCCTTCATGATAACTGTTTTCTGTTAACTGTGTGTTAAATGTTACCGCATCCGGGGTAGCCGATGCGCCAGTACTGGGGACCCAGGGTGCTGGTGTGAAGTGGACCACTGGCCACAGAACAAGCTCTTACAACAATGTTACCGCATCCGGGGTAGCCAATGCGCCAGCACTGGGGAACCAGGGTGCTGATGTAAAGTGGACCACTGGCCATAGCAATAAGCTTACTACGCCGAAAAGGGCAATTAACATTGGCGAATGGAATGTTCGAACGGGACACCACGTTGGACAAAAGGAAATCATTGCCCAAGAACTACTTATGTGCAAGGTATCAATTGCGGCATTATCCGAATTAAGGCTCACCGGGTTTGGAACGATGATCATCCAATCACCAGCACCTAACGAAGCGGTTATGCTATTCTACTCTGGTGGTGAGAAACGAGAAGCAGGAGTGGGCTTTATGGTCAATGTTCAGGCCACCAGTAGTGTTATCGCTTTCCAACCAATATCGGACCGCCTGGCAGTCCTTACTGTCAAGGGCACCATCAAGACCCATATTATGTCCACCTATGCACCAACTGAGAGTAGCCTGGACCCGACCAAGAATGACTTCTACAACCAGCTCCAACATACGCTGGATTCAATTCCACAGACAGAAGTGATCATCCTCGCAGGGGATTTAATGCCCACATTGGCGTGGACAGATCTGGTTGGGAAACAAACAATGGGCAAGTTTGGCCATGGGAAGATCAATCACAACGGACTACATTTGTTGTCCTTTGCCGCATCTAACAACCTGATCATCGGAAACAGCCATTTCCAGCACCCTCAAAAACATCAACTTACATGGCGAAATCCATCTGGCAAGGACTCAGCAATCCTAGACTACATTCTGATCAACGCCCGATTTCGCTCATCACTCATGGACGTTCGTGCCATGAGGGGACCTGATTGCGGATCTGATCACTACCTCATCCGGGCTAAGGTGCAGCTCAAATTACGGCATGCAAAAAGGTCATCTCGGTCAGCCAAGCTGGACTGGAGGCAGCTAATGAATGCTGCCAACAAAAGGGCATATCAAATCACCCTATCCAACCGCTTCGAGACGCTAGCCGTGCCTGAGGATATAAATGAAGAAGAAAAGCAGATCTCTGATGCCATCCTGGAATGTGCCAAGCCCCTATGTCCACCTGCCCGACGTCGAACACAACCATGGATATCAGATGAGTGCCTCGACCTCGTGGACAAACGGAAACAGGCAAAGTTGGTCGACTTTGAACGGTACCGGCAGCTCAACCGAGAAGTCCGACAGAGGATGACAGCGGAAAGAGAAGCACACTGGAACCAAGTGGCAGACGATCTTGAAGTGGCGGCATCCAAGAACGAGTACCGCACCCTCAGATGTCTGAGTGGAAAGACCAAATTGACTAGTGACAACATCAAGAATGCTGATGGGACCTTCGTGCGATCACCGTCCGAACGCCTGCAACGGTGGAGTGAATTCTTCAAAGCATTGTATAATCACGACCCACCTCAGGGACTGCCAGAAGCCGCACTATCGATCGATCCCCCTGAAGTCTCCATGGTCGATGCTGAGCCTACAGTAGAAGAAGTGAAAGCAGCCATACAATCCCTAAGGAATGGCAGGGCACCAGGAGTGGACCAAGTCACCACAGAAGCGATCAAAGCTGGGGGAGATGTACTGCTTCGCCGACTACACTCACTCCTCAAAACCATCTGGTGCACTGAACAAATTCCACTAACATGGAGGAAAGCCATTATCATACTGATCCACAAGAAAGGTGATAACTGGGATTGCAAGAACTACCGTGGCATCAGCCTCCTTTCCATCATCGGAAAGGTCTTTATGAAGGGCTGCAAAAACATTGCGAGCAAACCAGTCGAGAAGAACAGGCAGGATTTAGACCCGGGTGAGGATGCTGTGATCAAATCTTTGCCACCCGTCAAGCTGATGGAGGAGAGGATCCGGTGTGGACAGCGAACCGTCATTGTTTTCATTGACTTTAAGTCTGCTTTCGACTGTGTCCATCGGCCTGCCTTATGGAAACTACTAGAGGTCGAACGTGTACCTCGAAAAGTCATCACACTCCTCCAAACTGCATACAACGGTTTAACCAGCCAGGTGCGCATCCAGAACGATTTATCTGAGAAATTTACCATCCAAACTGGAGTCCGCCAAGGGAATGTAGCCTTCCCGTTGCTTTTCAACATCGTGGTCGACGCCATTATGAGGCAAGCATTCAGAAACAGACGGGGCATACAATATGACAAGGATTACTATGTGACTGACCTGATGTTTGCCGATGATAGTGCTATCTTTGCTGGTAACGACTCTGAAGCCACGGACATCCTCTACGTGGCTTCAGAGTCGTTACCAGCAAAAGCCACGGACATCCTCTACGACATTGCTCGCATTGCCCGGCCATACGATTTGAAGATCAATGCCGATAAGACAAAGGACCTGACAACAGATGGGTCGCAAGCCACCATCTATCTTAAAGATGTCCAAATCGAGCAAGTGCAGGACTTTAAATACCTTGGGTCGCTGGTCCAGGAGAAGAAAGTTGCATCCACCATGGAAATCCACAGCAGAATTGGACAGGCGGCCACTGCGTTCGCCTCGCTCAAATGGTGTCTGTGGAAGAGGACCAACATTTCCTCAAAGACTAAAATCCGACTCTTCCGGACTTTGATCCTGCCCATTCTCCTTTACGGATCAGAAACATGGATTTGTCTCGAGCTAGATTTAAACAAACTTGAGGTATTCCAAATGCGATGCCTGCGGCAGATTTTGGGCATCTCACTTCGTGACCGCATCACTAATGATACCATCCGCACCAGATGCCAACAGCAACCAACCATTGCCGACCAAATCCAGAAGCGAAGACTTAGATGGTTTGGCCACGTATGTAGAATGGGCACGAACAGAATACCATCCACACTCCTTTGGAGACAACGACCCACCCAATGGAGCATCCAACGGACTGCACCTAGGAAAACGTGGGCCAAGCAAATGGAAACTGACTTGAAGAGCCGACGTCTCGACCTTAACCAGGCCAGGATTGACGCCATGGATCGTAAAGTATGGAAGAACATCACAGAGCAAGTC
The DNA here is from genome assembly GCF_048544385.1 of Mastigoproctus giganteus. NCBI lineage: Eukaryota > Metazoa > Arthropoda > Arachnida > Uropygi > Thelyphonidae > Mastigoproctus > Mastigoproctus giganteus. Next base: position 143,774,497 of record NC_143579.1, on the reverse strand, counting down.
CGAAACCCTGCGGCACCTACAGCAGCATACTGGTTGCGTGGCCAACCGCCTCCGCCAGCTAAGGACCAAGAAGAAGAAGAACTGTGCCAGAAGGCACAGGCGCATTCCAGCCGAGAATGCATCCTGCCACATTGCTGGTACTGTTCAAGAGTTGTTGTTGTTATTAAGTTTAATGACACAAATGCCAAACTGTGTCAGTCCATAGTTTATTTCTTATATCCATATACCATTTAACAATTTAATTATATACTTGCGTATAGGGCAGTACGATTTAAGTATGTTAACAATTCTTCTGTTTGCATGGTTTCCAAGAAAGTGAGATAAAATCTAGGATTCATTTAATTTGCAGAATGACCAAAAGGTGCTAGAATGGATTGATAAGTAAAGAGGACAGTCAACAAGAAAGTGGTGAATTGTAAGTTGGGTCCTGACAGGATGTGCACTGGGGTGGATCTTCTCCCAATAATAAAAACAGGTGTGTAATATGAGTTATACCCAATTCTGAATCTTGCCAATAACCACTTCTTGTCTATTTCGTCAGAATCCAGACAGCCACAACTCTGGTTTCTGTTTGATCTGGTTGTTGTTATTCGGTTTAACGACACAAGGGCTACTAAGGCCAAATCGTGTCTGTTCATCATTAATTCACAAAAAGCATATTGTAAGAGAGGTTAAATTATATGCTTCTGTACAAGCCAATATGTATTAGATATAATAAAAGTTCTTCAATATTTGCTTCATTTCCTAAGAAATTAGATAAATCAGGTGATATATTCAACGTGGAGAGTGACTGAAAAGTGTTTGACTGGATGGTTGAATGTAAAGGACAATCAACCACAAAATGACGGGCTGTGAGTTACATCTGACAGGATGGGCAATGGGGTAGGTTTCCCCCCCAATAATGGGAAGAGATTAGTAAGATGAGTGTGTCAATGTCATTCAACCACTAATGACTGAAAAAAGTTGCTTTTTTCAAAAAATCACATTTCCTCCTATGCCATGTGGATGGTAGCTGAAGGGTACAGTAACAAACTGTGTAGAGAAATCACTCTGATGTCCTGCCAAACAGACAATTAGTGGCAGTGTTTTGGTATGGGGGATGTTTTTTTAGGAATCTCTTGGAGCCATTCGTAGTCATAGATAGGAATCATTCTTAGTCTTGCCAATATCACTTCTTCTTGTCTGTTTTGTTGGAAGCTAGGTAGCCACAGCTTTGGATCTTCTTTTATCTGGTAAAGTTCATTGTTTGTGTCACTTTTCCAGGTCCGTGACCATTTATCGTAGCACGCTTTGCGTATGACAGACTTATAATCAGAGTAAGGAACCTGAGGATGTTGTGAGAGAGAAGGTTGAGGATGTTTAGTGACAAAGTCAGCACTTTCATTTGCCGGAATGCCTGAATAGCCAGGAATCCAGAAAAAACTGATTGACTAATTGGACACAGCAAGCGAATAGCTGGGAATGAATCTGTTTCAATGTAGGATGAGAAGAGGGGAAATTCCTCCTTATGGTAAAGACAGCACTAAGAGAATCTGTGTAAATTATGGCAGATGAGATGGAAAGCTCAATAATCTTACTAAGCACTAACTTAATGGCATATAATTCGGCTGTGAAGACGCTGCAAGCAAGCAGTAGTGTGGCTAAACTTGTTCATAAAGGAAAAACTGCCACAGCACCTACCATACTCTCAGTTTTGGAACCATCCGTATAAATTTTACAGGCATGGTTGTTCATAGTAGCATGAGCTGAATGTAACTGTCTGATATTGCAGGAAGGTATAATATTTTTCCCCCACTGGAGGAAGTGTATATCTTGAGAGACAGACACATATGTCTAAGGAGCAACAGGTGTAGTTGTGTCTTGGAAAATTTCATTTAAATTGACATTCCAAGTATGAACAAGCTCTTTGATCCTGAGCAAGGCAGGTCTATTTTCATTTGGTTTATTCTCATAGAAGGATTCCCAACGAGTATTATAAAGATACTCCCAACTTGGGTGTGATGGTAGACTCTGAATCTTAACAGCATAGTGGAGCAATAGTGTTTTTCTACGCAGGTGTAATGGGAGATCAAGTGCTTCAATATATAGACTTTGGATCAGAGTAGTCCTGAAAGCTCCCAATGCCGTCCTCAGAGCACTGTGATGGATCATATTTAGCCATTTAAAAGTAGTGCTCTGGGCAGAGTCATACACTGGACAACCATAATCTAGTTGTGAACGGATTAAACTTCTATAAAGATGCAGCAAAGTATACCAATCAGCTCCCCATGACATAGATGAGACCGAATGAAGTATATTCAAATGCTTTATACAAGAAGTTCTCAAATAAGTGATGTGTGCTTGGAAATTCAGTTTGCAGTCTAATAGTAGTCCAGGATGAAGAGCTCATTTCTTGCAAAAGTGAGTGACAGTGCATTTCTTTTCTGATAGTCAGTAGCCATTCTGTGAAGTCCAGGATTCTATTTTGGTTATGGCAAGTTGGAGCTACCTTTCGATGGTATTTATACTTTGAGTCTGACTTTGAGGAAATGGTAAGGTCATCTGCATACATATAAGTCTGAACGGTTTTTGGGATATCTCGTGTCATGCTGCTAACTCAGATTGAAAACAGTGTTGGACTAAGTATTGATCCTTGTGGGACTCCCTCTTCCTGAATGTGAAACGTAGTGAGTACGTTTTTATATCGGACCTGAAAAGAATGCAATTGCAGGAAATTTTGAATTATTTCCGGCAAATGGCCCCTAAACCCCCAGATGGTAAAGGTCCATAATAATACCATGACACCATGTAGTATCAAATGTCTTTTCAAGATCTAAATTGACCATGACTAGATGTTGTTTCATGACAAAGGCATTGCATATATGAGACTCGGCTTTAATGAGCATATCTAGGGTTGATCTATTTTTTCGAAAGCCAAACTGATGATCTGGAAGGAGATTCTCTGACTCCAAGATGTAAGTGAGCCTTAGTATGAACTATTCTTTCGAAAATTTTTCCCACGCAGCTCGTAAGAGATATTGGTTTGATCTGGTAAAGTTTGTTGTTGGTATTACTTTGCCGGATTTGTGATCAGTTGTCATAACATGCCTTGAAAATTACATGCTTGTAATCCATATATGGAACCCAAAAGCGCTGTGAGAATGTGGTAAGAGGTTTTTTAGTGGCAAGATCAGCAGACCTATTTCCCGGAATTTCTGAATGTCCCGGTACCCAACAAAATGTTACTGATTGATTGGATTCTTTGCACAAGAGTAACTAACAGTGAATAGTTTTCAATGTAGAATGACAGACAGAAATTCTCCCTTACAGCAAAGACTGCACTGAGAGAGAGTTAGTACAGATTAGGGCTGGTGAAATGGAGCGTTCAAGTGCAAGCTTAGCAGTGAAGATATTGCATGTGGCTGGTAATGAGGCTGTAACAATAAATGACGGAAAAACTGCTGCAGCACCTACAGCATTTTCAGTTTTCAATCCGTCAGTGTATATTGCACAGGAATCGCAGTTGAAGTTGGAATAGGCTGCATGCAACTGTCTGATATTGGCTTTGTTAGTTTGTTATTTGGTTTTTAGGAGCATTAGCAACTAAGGCCATATTGCTCCGGGATATGCGATGGTCATTCCCTGACCTTTCCGCATCCTCCGTATTTGGTGGTGACGGGCTCGAACCCCGGTCTAATCAAGAAGCGTGTGCTACGCACTGCTGCTCCTTCCCACCTGGCTACGGAAGCACCTATCTGATATTGGCAGAAGCTAAAACATCCTTTCCCCATTGGAGAAAGTAGTCATCATGAGAGGCATGAAAATGTAACCAGGAAGAGTGGTGTCCTCTGAAATGTCACATATATATAATCTTTATTGTATACAAAAGTGGTATATACAAAACACCCTTCACAGCAGTAATGCCAGGGGTTCGATCAAAACTATCTAAGATCTAAGATCTTAGATCAGAACCACCTTGATCTAGGTCGCCTTAGATCAGCATTCCAAGTATGAAGTTCTTTAAGTCTGAGCGACCCAGGTCAGTTTTCATGTGGCTTACTCTCATAAAAGGAATTCCACTGGGTATTATATAAGTACTCCCAAAAAAGGATGGAAAGAGAGACTTTGGATCTTAGTAGCATATTGAGACAGCAGTATTTTTCTGTGAAGATGTAGTGGAGGATCATGTGCCTCGATGTAAAGGCTTTGGACCGAAGAAGTCCTGAAAGCTCCTAGGGCTGTCCTCAGGGCACCATGCTGTATGACAATCAGCCATTCTAATGTGCTTACTCTGTATGGTCCTTAGAGCCACTTATAGGACGATGGCATCCCCCTCTGTATGCTTGCTGAGAATAGCCACATTTCTGGCATTTAAAACAGTGGATTCGGGATTTACGGCCGAATTCGGCAGTTTCATTATGCGCTTCGCACTGATTACCTTCTGATTACTAATTTCTTGGACTAATTCCTCCTCAGACACTGAAAGTAGATCCCACTCTGTGATGACACCTTTCTATGAATTTAAAGTATTGTGGCGAGTAACAGATACTGGCAACCCACCAAATGTATTTGTCCTTAATAGCCACTCAGAATGTTTGGTGGTGGTGGCAGCTGTTTCAACCAGGAGGTCTTCTGATTGTAGTCTCATCATTTTTGGTGATCCTGCAATAGATTCCAAATATTTTTGGAACATAAATGGTTATACCTTGCCCACAGGCTGAGTAGACAGAGAGTGTATCACCAGAAAGTTTCAGAGGGCTCATGCATTAGCATTTTAGGATTAGCAAAGGCACGTTACGCAAGAAAGCAGCAAGCTTATATAGCATTAGCCAAAAAAAAAAAAAAAAAAAACCCTTATTTCACCCATCCACTCGCTCCAAATGTTTGTCAAGTTCTGCCTTGAATCTATTTCAGCTATCAACTTCTACAACGCAACGACAGATGGAAGTTTGTTCCATCAATCAACCACCCGCTGGCTAAAGGCAAACTTCTGCACATCTATCCTACAACCGTCTTTCCTCAATTTGAATTTATGCACTCTCAGGCGATTATTCTGGGCAAGAGGAAGAATCTCATCAGCACTGAGCATGGTCAAATCATTCAGGCTTTATACACCTCAAACAGATTACCTCACAGGTGGCTAGTCTCTAGACTCTGTAATTTGCAAAACTTAAGCCTTTCTTTGTAAGAGCAACCCTTTGTTCCATTCACTAATCTTGTTGCCTTTCTGTACTCATTCCAACAACTCTACATTTTTCTTAATTTAAGGCCTCCAGACATGTATACAGTACTCAAGGTGTGACCCGACCATTCCCATACACAAGGGGATAATCATCTCCTCATCCCTGCTAAAAAAAATTCCTGTATATCATTGACAAGACATCATGAGCTACTCTTGCAAACCGTCTGCACTGCTCAGAAAACTTCACATCTGCCTGCACAATTACCCCCAGGTCCTTTTCATTCTCTACCACTGTCAGTGTGGTACCACAGAGTTGATACGTTACTCTGGGATTACTGCTTCCCATATGCAGTACTTTACATTTGTCAATGTTAAACTTCATTTGCCACTTCTCAGCCAATCTACTCAACTTTTCTAGATACTGTTGCAGCAGTGTACTGTCATTAGTGTCATTAACAACCCTGCCAACCTTCGTATCGTCTGCAAACTTGGACATTAAGCCTGATATAACATCATCAATATCATTTATAAATATAGAAAACAACAATGGACCCAACACTGAACCCTGAGGGACTCCGTAATAACATTAGTCCATGAAGAGCAGTGTCCATTGATTACCACTCTCTGTCTCCTCCCACTCAACCATCCCTTTATCCATAGCAGCAATTTGCCTCCAATGCCACACTGCTCCAATTTGTGCAACAGTATCAAAGGCTTTTCTAAGATGCAAATATATGAAATCAAAGTTATTCTTTGCATACAGTTCCTTTGTGACTACATATAGTATCCAATCAAATTAGTCAGACAAGACTTCCCCTTAACAAACCCATGCGGTGTCCGAGCTATAACTGAAGTCTTGTCTAGATGATCCTAAAATGCTTCTTTAACCAGTGCCTCCATTAATTTTCCTGGAACAGAAGTTAAACTAACAGGTCTGTAATCACCTGTGTCTCCCTTTGATTCTCCTTTGTGGATTGGTGTCACATTTGCACATCTCCAGTCCATGGGTACCTACCCTGAGTCCAAGGAAGCTCTCATAATTCTGGCTAAGGGTTTTCTTACTTCCTTTGCCGCCTCCTTCAATATAACTGGATAGATTCCATCCACCCCAAGTGCCTTTCTTGTGTTTATCTTCAACAATTTCTCCTCCACTTTACTCCTAGTTATTACAAGATTATCTAGCTTACTGCCAGAGTTGAATACATTTCTGGCATTCCCCTCCCAGAATAACTCCTCATGTGTCAATGTCAATGCAAAATACAGTAGGCCCTCGTATAACATGTGTTTATATTACACGAATTCGATCATACACGATTTATAAATAGGGGAACGTTATCTTATATAACACGAACCGAATTCGCTTACGCACGATTCGCCTTTTACAAGAAATGGCAGTCGAACGCGGAATCACCCCAACTGAACGCAACACGATAGGAATGAAGAAGATTCTGAAAATGTATTTATGTGTTTTATATCAGTGAAGGGGAAACACATTTCACCATAATAACGTAAAAACCAACACAATTCCAGCTATCGATATAATCGCAAATGCAATTAGATGGAGTTTACTACCAGTTTATAACAGATTCCACTAGCACAAACGCAACTGGAAATTGTTTTTATTGTTTTATGGTAGTAACCCCCAGAATTGTGCTTTAGTAAAATGTGAGGTGTTAATAGTGTGTCTCGGCCTTTACGGTGTTGTTTATTGAGTTGCTACAGGGGCGCAGCTTTGTTTATGTGTATTAATCGTGCCTCCTCGTTTTGTCATTGTGCTTTATTCCCTAAAAATGAGTAAAATACTTAAAAGGTGTGAAAAGGAAGCGTCCTGGCGAAGACACTGCAGATTCAGAGAGAAAAAAAAACAAAGCAATATCGATAAACAGAGGCGGACTGGTTAAAAAATTCTTAATGAGGAGTTGTTCCCGCTATGAAACAACTTTCATAGCGGGAACAACTCAAAGTGTAATTAAAATCCATTAGATTAAGACACAAGAATTGGAAGAGATGAAACAGCTGTCATCTGTTTGGATAGAAAATCAAACAAAAAACAAGTTTGCTTACGATAGAAGCAAAAGCATTAGCAATATTTTATTACGTAATAGTCGTAATAAAATACGTGAGCATTTTATTTCGACTTACGTATTATAATTACGTATTATAAAATACGTATTTTATTACCACTATTTTATTTAATATAATAAATTTTTTACGAATAAAATATGTATTTTATTCGTAAAAAATACTTTTTTAGTATTAAAAAATACTAAAAATACTTTATTATAATATAATAAAAAATAAATATTTTTTATTATTTATTATATTATAATAAAAATAAAAAATATTATAATATTATTTTTTAAATCGTTATAAAATACGTAAGTATTTTATAACGATTAAAATTACCCGATTATTTATTGTGTTTGGTAATGTTTTGGTTCCAAGTGTGTGTTCAATCTTGGGTGGTTGGCACCTAACCCCACTTTTCCCATAGGGCCTGTTGTTTATATTGCACGATTTTGCATTGCACGAGGGTTTCTAGGAACACAACTATCGTGCTATACGAGGACAGACTGTATTCGTTTAGTTTGTTAGCTACCTGAGCAGGATCATCAACAGTTCAACCATCGATATCAAGTGGACCAATCTGATTCATCCCCTTCCTTCGAGAGTTTACATAAGTAAAGAACTCTGCTGTTTTTCTTTGCATCCTTTGCCAAAGATTTCTCGTAATCTGCCTTTGTCTGCCTAACCCCCTCCGTAACATGGTTACAGACTAACTTATATTTATCATAGGCTTCCAATCTCACAAATTAATTTATATGTATCCCATGCATTTTTCTTCTCTGTCACATGTCTAATTAGTTCTTCTGACATCCGTTTAGCCTAAATCTTGAACAATATTTCTTTGTTGGTATGAAAAGCCTACTAGCTTCCAAGATTAATTCTTTGAATGCTTCCCATTTTGAATTTGCTGTTGGTAACATCATCAGTTGGTTCCACCATATAGAATTTAAATACTGTCTCAGACCACCGTAATCACCTTTACGAAAGCAAAAACCCTTCCCTTTACCCTGTTTGTTATGTTTGTTTGTTATTTGGTTTTTCGGAGCATTAGCAACTAAGGCCATATTGCTCCGGGATATGCGGTGGTCATTCCCTGACCTTTCCACATCCTCCGTATTTGGTGGTGACGGGCTTGAACCCCGGTCTAATCAAGAAGCGTGTGCTACACACTGCTGCTCCTTCCCACCTGGCTACGGAGGCAGCACCCTTTACCCTTGATGGTAGTTACCTCTTTCAGTAAATCCCATTTCAGCACACTGCGATCACTGCCACCGAGTGGGTCCTTTATCTGGATTCTTAATGCATGAAGAATCATTATTGATAATCAGATCAAGAGTATTACTCCCTCTAACTGCCTCCCGAACAGCCTGCTGTAGAAAACAATCATCCAATAAATCCACAAAAGCCTTGCTAGTGTGTGAGTGATCAACCCACAAATTCCAGTCAATATCCGGGAAATTAAAATTCCACATTATAAGACACTAACTTACTGGCACCTCTATTTCTCTGCACAATTGTTCATTATACTCATCAGATTCATTAGGCCTATAACACACACCTATTCTCATTTTTCCACTCCCAGTGCTTATGTCACACCAAACAGACTCAACATTGCATTGTCCACCAACATCAATTGGATGCACTTCATTAGATTTTATGTTTCTTAACTACCAGCATAACTCCTCCTCTCTTCCTGTCCTGTCTATCCTTTCTGTACACATTGTACTCCCCAAATTCCAGTTCTGCACTGCTTATGTCTGTGTGACACAATATCTCTGATATCCCAACAATATCTGCCTTTGACGTCTTGACTAGCACTTAAAGCTCATCGAATTTATTACTATACTCCTAGCATTGGTGTACATGCAAGTATACATGCACCTGTTTCTACTCTTAGTTACCCTAACACAGCTCATGTATTTATTGGTCCACTATGACCCCAGCAGACCTGGAAATTCCCAAAGCATTGCTTTTCAGGCTGCTGCTCAATTGCAATTCAATATAAGTAGTGCAAGAATCACTTTTACCTTAGTTGAGTGGAAGCAGACAGAAGGTGGTAATTAATGGGTGCTGCTCTTCATGGACTAATGTTATTAGTGGAATCCCACAGGGTTCAGTTTTGGGTCCAGTGTTGTTTTGTATATTTATCAATGATATTGATGAAGGTATATCAGGCTTAGTGTCGAAGTTTACAGATGATACAAAGGTTGGCAGGGTTGTTAATGACAGTAATGGCAGTGTGCTACTGCAACAGGATCTAGATAATTTGGGCTGATGGACTAAGAAGTGTCAACTGAAGTTTAACCTTGACAAATGAATGCAAAGTATTGTATATGGGTAGAAGTAACCCCAGAGAAACGTACCACCTGTGTGGTACTACACTTAAGGTGGTAGAAAATGAAAAAGACCTGGGAGAAATTGTGCAGTCAGATATGAAGTTTTCTGAGCCATGCAGCCAGGGCAGGTCATGGGGTTTTGTCAATGATATATATAGGAATTTTGCTAGCGGGGAGAAGGAGGTGATTGTCCCTCTATATAAGGCAATGGTCAGGCTGCACCCTGTGTACTGCGTACAGGTCTGGAGGCCTCATTTTAGGAAAGATGTAGATTTGCTTGAGCGTGTACAGAGAAGGGCAACAAGATTGGTGAGGGGAATGAAGAGACCCTCTTACTAAGAGAGGCTTAAGTTCTACGAATTGCAATAGCTGGAGACTAGGCACCAGCGCGGTGATCTGATTAAGGTGCATAAGGCTTTGAATGGGTTGAGCATGCTGAATTCTGATGGGATGCTTCCACTTGTTCAGATTACGTACCTAAGGGGGCCTAAATTCAAATTAAGAAAAGACAGATGTAAAGGGTTTTCCAATAGTAACGCTCGATGTTTGGCAACAGCGCATGACGAAGTCGACAGTCACACAGGTGGTATCTTTGGTAGCCGTATTCAGTTAGTCTCTGCATTTTATTATGGCGCGTTACACGACTGAGCAACGAGTCGAAATTGTAAAAAATTATTATCAAAACCAATGTTCTATTCGTCAAACGTTTCGTGCACTCCGTGCAGTTTATGGTGTCGACGAACGTCCTTCAGAATCCACAATTCGCCGTTTAATAAACAAATTCGAAGCAACTGGGTCTGTGGCAAATCTGAAAGTGCCTGTACGTCAGCGAAACGCAAGATCCGTTGAAAATATTGCTGCAGTCCGGGAAAGTGTGCGTGAGAATCCGCAACAGTCCATTCCGCGTCGGGCTCAAGAACTTGGCCTGTCTTCGACGACAACTTGGCGAATCCTGCATAAGGACTTAGGGCTTCACCCTTATAAAGTGCAATTAACCCAACAACTAAAGCCCAACGATCATGCGCAGCGGCGTGCATTCGCTGATTGGGCGGTAGAGCAGTTGGAGGTCGATCCTGATTTTGGGCGAAAAATAATGTTTAGTGACGAGGCTCATTTCTGGTTAAGTGGCTTTGTTAACAAGCAAAATTGCCGAATTTGGAGCGACGAAAACCCACGGGAGATTCATGAGGTCCCACTACATTCCGAAAAAGTTACGGTATGGTGTACGCTTTGGTCCGGCGGAATAATCGGTCCGTATTTTTTCGAAAACGAAGAAGAAGTGGCACTTACGGTCAACGGTGAGCGATACAGGGCTATGATAAGAGATTTTTTTTGGCCTGCAGTGGATGGAATCGATCTAACAAAGATTTGGTTTCAGCAAGAGGGTGCTACGTGCCATACGGCACGTGATACAGTAACACTATTGCATGAGAAATTTGAAGGTTCTGTTATATCGCGAAATGGTGACGTTAATTGGCCGCCCAGATCCTGCGACCTAACGCCACTGGATTTTTTTCTCTAGGGCTTTCTAAAATCCAAAGTCTATGCTAACAAACCACGGACGGTTGCCACCTTAAAGGCCAACATTAGGCGCGTTATTGCTGAAATTGAGCCACTTTTATGCAATAACGTCATCACCAATTGGGTATCCAGGATTAACCAAACCAGACAAAGCCGCGGCGGACATTTATCTGATATAATTTTTAAAACATAATGTTAACACATATACTTCATAATAAAAATATAAATAGATCACTATCACTCTCACAATTTGTTTTATTGCGTTACAAAAATCGAGCGTTACTATTGGAAAGCCCTGTAGAATAGATGTGCGGAAATTTGCTTTTAGCCAGCGGGTGGTTAATTGCTGGAACAAACGTCATTGTGGAAGTTGATAGATTAAATAAATTTAAGGAGGAACTGGACAGGCATTTGGAGGGAATGGTGTGATGTTTTTTTTTTTTTTTTTTTTTTTTTTGCTGATGCTGCATAAGTTCATACACTTGCTTTCTTGCATCACATGCCACTACTACTACCAGTGGTTACTGTTAATCTATTAGTCCAAGTATCCCCCAAAGCTAGCAGTTTTCCTACCCACCTAACTCTGCCTCGATAGCATCAACAAATATTCTTGCACCCTTTCTATTTAAGTGTATCCCATCCCTGTAGAAGCAGTCTCTCCTGTTAACAAGCACAGACCAGGCTGAGAAAAATTCTACCCCTTGAGCCTTGCACAATCTCTCCAGGGCCGAATTGATCTACAAGGCTCTTGTTATATACTCCCTCCTTGTTATATACTCACGGCTTTTTTTCAGCATTATCTTGTACTTGTTAAGTAATTCTGCCGGTCTCCTACTCTTAATATCATTAGTGCCAACGTGTACAACAATATCACCCTTTGTGGCCTTAAAGGATGATATCTGCCCTACAACGTCATCAACCTTTGCCCCTGGCAGAATACACTGGTCCTGTTCCATCTCTCCTTTTTGCAAAATATGTTTCCCGTTTCCCTGACAATAGAGTCACTTACAACAACTAGTTCCTTTGGGAACAGTGCATTCTGCCTTGGTGGTTGCCGCTGTGTTGCGTGATGTTCAAGTGCAAGCTCTGGCATTGATGTGGGCAGCTGAAAGCTTGATAGGCCCCTCAACTTAAATCCTTCGAGGGCATCCACCCTGTCCTTGAAGCTCTCATATAAGCCCATAACAATGCTGAGTTGGCACCTGATTTCCTCGCACTCCTTACATCACACACCCACAAAGACATTCCCCTTGGCAATATCATGTCCCATTCCTGATTGCTCCACAAATATGAAACAAGCAGTGCATTTCAATAGACTGTGATTCAGAGGAAAATTGCCCCCCTCAGTTCTCCCCCTGAGCCACAGCACTTCCACTAGTTTGAGCCTTTTGCTTTGCTGCTCTGGTCTGAGTCATGATTTCTATTCAAGTTCAATAAAATTCCAATACAAAATATAACCCTAAACCTATATCCAAATGCAGTTATAACACTATATATATGTATTTCGGTATCGAATATTATCTCCAAGTTACGTTATATGACTTTTTTTTTTATCCCTTGTCAACTTTTATGTATTAATTTATGATGTTACAAACGTAACATCATAAATTAAAAATATATGATGAATAGAAATATAGAAATATATTAAAAAATATAAAATATATACATCATAAATTTTAGTTTAAAAAGTACAATTCAATTGACAATGAAAATTAATAACATTAATAAATTTTACTGATTAATTGATACTACTATACTCGCTATCTAGTTTTCCGTTAAACCTTACGCTAGCACACATTGTATGATATAACAATGGCGGCAAGTTACGAACGGTTAATCTACGGACACAAGGTATTATTTACTTTCCAAATCGCGCTATCTAAATTCAAAATAAAAAACAGTGCTTGACTAGGTCTATAAGCTACTTTTAGAAAATAATATAATCTAACAATTAAGTCAATAAAGCAGCAAAGTATAATTAAAAACTTATTTGCGGGAGCTGCAAAACCTGTCTACATGTGGATTTGATACCCTTACCGATACTAAGTAATAACCTACAAAATCTCTATCTAAATTCAATTTAAACTAATGTATTGTTACTAGGAATAAAAAGCAACTCTAAAAAATAAATTAATATGCCAATTTAAGTCAATAAAAAAGCAAAAACTTCTCTATTTGCTGGAGCTGTAAAAACTTCGCCTGTTCACATGTACTCTCGCACCCACTCTCAAGTTAGGGAGGTTAAGAAACTACTTCTCTTCAAAGTCTTTTAGGTTGGTTTGAGACATTTTCATTGGACATTTCTAAAGGAGGAAAATTATTTAAGTCCACCTTTGCTCCTTTTAGCCCCGGGAGAGTAACTTTCTTCTCTCAGGTTACTGGCCCCGCCATGTGGAGGCAGGAGCTGTGGCACCAGTGACCAAGCAGTTGAGGAAGTCAGTTGGGTTAGTATGCAGATTATATATACAGTGAAACTTCCCTTTAACGGACAGCCATGGGGAATGAAAATTTGTCCGTTAGAGAGAAGTGTCCGCTAACAAGAAGTCTGAGGGAGAAAAAAAAAAAAGAAAGAAAGAAAAATCGTTAAACGTTTAATGTAAAATTAAATTAAAATATATACAGATTTTGAACAATATTTTTGTAAATAATATACAATTACATACACAAGAGATAAAGAAAAATCGTTAAATGTAAAATTAAATTAAATTATATACAGATTTTGCACAATATTTTTGTAAATAATATACATACAATTGTGCCATGCATATTATGACTTTATCTTAAGAAAAATACATACAGTAATCACTTATTTTCTTCTGCACCTTCTTCCGGCTGATAATTTTGTTTTCAACATTTGTTTGGAGTGAAGAAACCATCGTAAGTCCTTCAGTATCTTCTTCAGCAGCGAAAAACATTTTTAAACGATTGATTTGTATGAGCGCTTCTTCTATTTTCATCGGTGGTTCGTCGTTAATATGTTCTTCGACAGAATGACCTCCTTCCATTTCTTCATCCTCATGAGGAACTTCTTGAAAAATATCGATGATAATGTCATTGATATCTAGAGCACCATCTTCTGTAGTGAGGTTAGAGTCTATATCTTTGTAGCCAGGATCACTTGTAGTGGAAGTATCGTACATTATCAATAGATGTTGAAGTACTTGTCCTTCTTGGTGCTCCACATTGCTGTTCACAACTTCAATTTTTGCGTTTGAGAAGCCAGACTTTACAAAACAGTTCACGACAGTTTGTTTTCTAATTGCGTTTACTGAAGAGGAAATCCATTGAATCGCATCTAGGATGCTGATTTTCTTTGCAAGGTCATTCGCACATGTTACATCATTCATGTTTGCAATGAGATGTCTTAAAACACATTTTCTGTAATGAAGTTTAAAATTTTTTAATATCCCTTGATCCAAGGGCTGACACTCTGCAGATGTGTTTGGTGGCAGAAAAACGATTTGAATGTTGGACAATTCAATGTGCGGGTGAGATGCAGCATTATCCATGAAAAGAATAATTTTTCTGTTTTGACGAATCATGTTTTGGTTAAAGTGACTATCCATTCGCTCTGATATCTCGTGTCATCCACGCTTTTTTATTAGACTTCCAGTCAACATTCAAAAGATTCAACTTTATGCCCTTGAAACAACGAGGATTTTTTGGTTTTCCTATAATAAGAGGTTGTACAAAGTCTCCCAGCATATTTGTACACAATAGTACAGTCAAGCATTCCTTAGAAATTTTTCCGCCCTGGCACTTTTTGTTTTTTAGACTCATTGTTTTTTCAGGAAAAACTTTAAAAAACAACCCTGTTTCGTCACAGTTGTAAATATCCTTAGCTTCAAAATCACGACATAAATCTTCCAATTTGACGGCCACTCTGTTACAACCCCAGTATCAACAGATCCACCTTCACCACTTAAGGTTTTCCAAGAAATTTTATGCCGAGTTTTGAACTTGTCTAGCCATCCCACAGAAGCTTTGAACTCATTTACTCCCATAGATTTCGCAACCTCCAAAGCTTTTTCCCTAATAATAGGCCCATTAATGGGAATCTTTTTAGCATGCGCACTGACAAAAACACTCATACGTAACATTGTCAATTTGAAGTACAACAGTTTTCGGGAATGATTTTTGAACCTGATCATTTCTGTGTTGCCAAAATTGTTTGAGCAGTTCATTATTTTTCTTTAGGATGGCACTTACCTGCATCTTCCCGATTTTGAATTTTGCAGCGAGATTGCGAGCATTATTTTTTTTTTTGCTGATCATACGCATTAATGAGTTCGACTTTATCTTTTAAAGTTAAATGTTTACGAGAAGACATTGTGCACTTCACAATGCAGTACTGAGATGCCCCCGTAGCCAGGTGGGAAGGAGCAGCAGTGCGTAGCACACGCTTCTTGATTAGACCGGGGTTTGAGCCCGTGACCACCAAATACGGAGGATGCAAAAAGGTCAGGGAATGACCACCGCATATCCCCAGAGCAATATTGCCTTAGTTGCTAATGCCCCTAAAAACTAAATAACAACAATGTCAGCTATGTCAGCTAAGGCTGTCACTAGAGTCTGAAATGCTGATGGAGCCACTAATCATGTCTCACAAGTGAGACCTGAATATCAGCTCCAAAGCAGACCAAATTCTAGCAAAGTCTTATTCATGATAGCTGCAAAAATGCTTTGCATCTTTGCAGCCCTCATGAAGTATGGATCATGTCTTTTGAGGTTATGACATGGCAAAGTCCAATATTACTGAGGGCACAGCTTTAAAATGGTTTTATATGTCAGCCACCAGATAGCACACTGAACAGAATATACTGGTAACTTCGGGAAGCATCTGGATCAGCTAGTAAATAATCTCTATAATCTCACTCATTCTACTCTGCCAGCCATGACTGGCAGAGTATTTTTGGAGTATGTATAATATCTGATACATTTCAAAGAAACAATATTCACAGGAAATAAATTAATCCTCAGATAAGATGCACAGCTCCCAACATTTTTTTTTTTAAATAATTAGGAATGGTAACCTAAAATGTTTTAGAAAAATTAAACAAGGAGGAAAAATCATAAATGAATTGCAGAAAACAGAGAGAGAGATGCTGTGATCTTTGATGGTATCTAACAAGAGCTGAACTAGATCCACAGCATATGCTAAGGCTGTAGGTCTAATGGTCTTCCGCCTTAGTATAAGACAAACGCACAAGCTAATGAGACCGTGTGCTCACAATCAGTATAAGCTGTTTTCTAAGTTAAATATCAGTGGAGATACAAATATCCACACAAATAAATATAGTTTTGAGGCCATATAAATTATATGAATCTTCATCTCCAAACTCAACATGATACAAAAATCTAGCAGATAAATAAATTTCTGTAAAAACATAAAATATGATTTTGCAAATCATCTGTGTTGCAGGTTTTCAAGTGCATAGAGCAGGGGTCAGCAACCTTTTTAGAGTGAAGCACCGTTTTTGATCTATTAAAAAAAAAAAAAAAAAAAAAAGAATCCAAAGAGTCGCATCTCAGCTCAAGCTGAGAGGAGGAGGAAGGGTTTAAGAAATGGATCAGAGTGGGAAGGTGTTTTATTAAAAATTTATTTTTTTTTAAATATTTTTTAACACTGAAAAAATGTAACAAACATCCAATTAGGTACAAATTAATGTGACTTTTGCTGCTGGCTTCTTTAGCGAGTCTCTCAACATCAGGAGAGTATGCCATTTTCTCTTTAAACATGCCGAGAGACTCTCATTGTTCAGATGGTTTCTTGATTTATGTTTAATATAGTTCATGTTTTGAAAACATTTGCTCACAGAAATACGTCAAACCAAAAACCGAGAGAAATCCAAACGCAAATATTTTCAAATTTGTGCGTGTCCGGTAAGCTACTCCACGCATAGAACACAATTTTTGTCTTGCTTTTTCGACTCATCTATTGCCATTCATTTGTGTAGAATTGCAAGGGCAGTCTTTTGCCTCTCCAAATCCTCAATTTCAGTTTTAAGGCATTTTAGTCTTGCACTCCACATGTCCTTGATTTTTAAGTCCTCTAATTCCATTTAAAATTCCATCTAATTCATCAATTTCAAGGAATGGAGAAAAATTTAACTGAGATGTACTCACTTTGAGAGGTTTGATTAAAAATAATGTTGCCTTTTTCTTCCTAAAATCCTCAAATCTACAGCCTAAATTCGGTATGCATTTTCACAATTGTTTGTTGAAAAATTGGCAAATCAATAGGACTGGGATTATTTTTAGTACCTTGATATTTGTTTAACATTGGAAAATGTAATAATTTGCCACTTTAAATGTCTCCTTCGAAAACAAAATTTGTGTTCAAACGAAAGCAGTTCTTCTAGAAGCATAACTTCTGTTTTACCTTTTTCTTGTAATTTCTGATTTAGTACATTGAAATGTGAAGTCACATCTGCCATAAAATAGACATGGAGGACACAAAATTGTGTGTCCTCCATGTATAGCATAACAACTGTTTTCTGATATGACAGCTCATATCAGAAAATTACTTACTGAGTTTAAGCTATTATCTGTTTAATGAACCCTATAATGCATTACACATAGCAGATCTGGGTAATGAAGATAGGCACACAAAATTGGCACAAAACTTTATTAAAATACCAGCAACATGCAACTGCTGTTAGAGAGTACACAGTAACACATTTTAACAAAACTCATGGATAACATGTATATTTATCAGAAATTAATTTTTGTGGGGATATGGATTTCAGAACACCCTAAGAACAAATTTGTCAATCATGAATAATAAGTAAGTTTCACAATCAGGTAATATTACATAGCTAATTATTTTGTTAAAAGTATTTGGACCATTAATAAATTCAATACTGCCTGACATAACCTCACCTGCAAATCCCAGCTGTTGAAACCAATTTATAGCAGAAAGAGGACAGTACACTGCTGCATATACCATTGCTCCTAAAAATAATCAAAGTAAACTTTATACTTTTAAGTTTATCAGAAACTAATTTTCATTTTATTCAAAAGTGATAACAAAGTTCTGCTGAAAGTCCTTCCTGACAATTAGTAATCCAGAGGATTACTAATCGTCAGGAAGTATAACATTATTACTAACCATTCATCTGACAGACTCCTCCTATGAAAAATATTTACATTTACTAACCCTATCACAAGCATCCTAAGCACCCTATCACATGCATATATACTTTTTTTCATGCAAGAGACCAAGTGAGCACACATTTTGAAGTTTCTTTCAAAGCAGTAGCAACAAATTTTCTATATATGTATAGATTTCACTTGAAACCTCTACAGAGCCATGGTGTTTGCCTTTAGTGTTTGCAAGTAACATTAGCCATGTTTAGATTTAAGATATTTTTGTAAATAAGAGGGTGCACTCATGTAGCCAAACTATCATATCACTGGGTTATTGAAGAGGGAAGACAGGGAGTTGGGGGAGGGGGCAACAACTGCTTTGGTATGGGCCTCTCTCAGCAATGTGGCAGGGAGGATCTAGAATTTATAATTTTGCCACTGGTATGCCCTTTCAACAAAATTTGAGACAATGTGGGTTCATAACACAAATTTGAAGATATTCTCTGGAATTCAGATCCTGAAGTTGATGAAATTGAATCAACTAATATATACAGTATACATATACATAAACATAGGATATTACTTCAAAAATAAATGATTTTTTTATTTTTAAATATTATCTGAATTTTTTTTTTTTTTTTTGTAGAAAATTTTGATTTTCATTTCATTTATGACAATAATCCTTCTCTCCAAAAATCAATTAGCCAGTTTATACAAATACATAAATTCCTCAAAAATCCTCACTCCAAGTCACATGCAATATTATATATTATATAACCCACTAACTAAAAAAACTAAAACTGACTGCCGATTAAAATAATTATCATAAGAAATAACTTTAAATCATTGTGATGAAGATTAATGAACACTTTCAAATGAACAATTACAACTATGTTTATTTTAAAATTATTATAATTATTTATTTTATTATTTTATTTATTGCATATTGTTACAAAATTTTACATATTTTTGCAATGTTTTGCACACTGCATATTTTATTATAAAAAGTAGAATTATTTATTGTAAAATTATCATACTGATAGTGACAAATTTAATTTAATGTGTTATTTTGGTAATTAACCAGTGTTCATTTAATCTGTAGTTCAGATAGTTTGTAATTTTAAATTTTATTTAAAACTGATTATGGATTCATCTAGAAAAATTAGTCATAACATGAAAAAAACCATGTCATGAATGAGATAAAATAGAACCAGAGGTGCAGCATTTCCCAAACTGTGATCCACAGACCCCTGAGGATCCATAGACCAGTTCCAGGGGGTCTGCAAAATGGATCATCTGAAACTGGTCAAATTATTCATCCTATGTATAGCAAATCGATAATAAATAAAGTTATTATTATGTATTTATGCAAAAGTAAGAATAAAGTTGAGTTGTTTTAAACATAAAACTTTGAATTTTCTTTTCAGAAAACCCAGTGTTCCTACACACACACACACACACACACACACACACACACACACACACACACACACACACACACACACACAGGGTGATTCACTACAAGTGCGACAAACTTGCAGGAGGCGTAGGGGCACAAAGACAAATCGGAATCACATAGCATTGCAGGGTCCGAAATGCCTTTGTCATGCGGTAGAGGACGTTGAACGGGAGGTCGCGTGAACAGCGATCCCGCTGGAAGTCAGCATTTGCGAACCGGTTTCCGAGGCAGTAGGATGGACGAGTATTCAAACGTTGAACTGGATGACATGCACCTCGTGTATGGAGCTGCAGACTGTAATGGGCGCGCCGCTCTGCGCTTGTACCAGGAACGTTTCCCACACAGGCGTGCTCCTCATCATACAATTTTCGCACGTGTGCACAGAAGGTTACGTGAGACTGGTTGTTTCATGAGAGGTACCATGAATCAAGAGTGAACGACGAAGACGCCAGACAATGAGGAGAATGTCCTACATCTTGCAGAAAGCAATCCGAGTAAGAGTACTCGAGCGATAGGCCAACGACTGGGTATATCCCAATCCACTGTATGAAGGATACTGTCAACAAACCAAATGAGTTCATACCATCTGCAACACGGCAATCATTGCAGCCTGCGGATTATCCACTCCGGAGGACTTTTGCCACTTGGTTTCTTCAACAGAGTGCGGCAGACAGCGCATTTGCTGCATCCGTACTGTTCATGGATGAGGCAAGTTTCACAAGAGAGGGAACCTTCAATTAACATAACGCCCATTTGTGGGCTTTGGAGAACCCCCATGGTACGTGAACACGTGCAACTCAACGCCATTTTTCTGTCAATGTTTGGGCCGGCATTGCTGGAGACCACTTCATTGGACAGTACCTTCTGCCCCCTCGTCT
Source organism: Mastigoproctus giganteus (assembly GCF_048544385.1). NCBI lineage: Eukaryota > Metazoa > Arthropoda > Arachnida > Uropygi > Thelyphonidae > Mastigoproctus > Mastigoproctus giganteus. The sequence goes on along the minus strand of NC_143579.1, from coordinate 143,753,986 downwards.
GGACGGTAGGGCATACTTGATCTTTCTACAGCAAGTCCTGCCCAAACTTATTGAAGAAGCACATGTTCCTCAGTCGTTGTGCCGCTCAATGTGGTTACAGCATGATGGGGCTCCCCCACATTACATCAATGACATCCGCCAATACCTAAACGTTACATTTGGACAGCATTGGATAGGTCGTGGTGGTCCGGTTCAATGGCCTGCTAGATCGCCGGACCTATCATGTCTGGACTACTTCTGCTGGGGTCAAATGAAGACATTGGTGTACGAGACCCCTGTTGATTCAGTTGAAGACCTCGTCGCTCACATCTCTGTAGCTGCCGGGGAGATTCAAGACACGCCAGGAATCTTCCAGAACATTAGGGATTCCATGCGGCGGCGATGTGAAGCCTATGTGACTGCTTCTGGTTGAACTTTTGAACACCTTCTGTAGCATGGCTTTTTGTCAATGTAAAACTTGTCATTAAAATGATTTCTGTTACACCAACGAGTTGCTGTTTCTGTTCTTTTTCTTCGCTTCTTTGCTCAATGACATAGGCATTTCGGACCCTGCAATGCTATGTGATTCTGATTCGTCTTTGTGCACTCGCACCTCCTGCAAGTTTGTCGCACTGATAGCGAATCACCCTGTATATATATTACAGTATTTATTGAACCGTATACCCAGGGAATCAAATGAAATTTAATAAGAATATGGAATATAGGTATTCAGAGTAAAAGTATACAGGCAGTTCTTGCTTTACGAGTTCCGGGTTAACAAGTTTTTTTCTTTCTTTTTTTTTTTTTTTTCCAAGTACAGTAATACCCCGACTTACGCGAACTCAGAGTTATGCGGTTCTTGATTTTTTCATTTGGCAACACTGCCGCCCGTTATTTTCAAGGTCGTTTTTCATATGCTATCGATATACGGTGCAACGGCGGAGAGTGAGAGCGAAAGATGAACAAAATTCAACTTTGCTGCCGCACGAGCTACACACATATACAAGAATTTGCATTCCAACTGTCATATTTATATGCGTGCGTTCAAATTCATGCTCAACTTTTGTCAGAAATTACATCGTTTTTACGAATAAAAAAAACTTTCCAGGCTTTAAGGTTTTCAAAGACCGATTGACAATGATGGTCGGCAGGAATGTAGCTGGTGACTGCAAGTTAAAACCTCTCTTAATATATCGCTCCGAAAACCCAAGAGTTTTAAAAAATATATCTAAAATTAGCTTACCAGTGATTTGGAAGTCAAATCATAAAGCTTGGGTGACAGCTTCCGTTTTTGAGGACTGGTTTGGTCACCACTTCATACCCGAATTTGAACGTTATTGCAAGTCTACACAGATTCCATTTAAATTGATCCTTCTTATTAACAATGCACCCGGTCACCCTCCTGCCACCCTAATTAATTTCGACTGACGTGTGAAAGTTGTGTTTTTGCCTCCAAACAGAACCAGCTTGCTTAAACCAATGGACCAGGAAGTCATCAAAACATTCAAGGCCTACTACATGAGGTGTTTGTTTGCCCGTCTGAATGAAGCTATGAAAGAAAATAGTGAGACATCTGTTAAAGACTTTTGGAAACAATTCAATGTTTTAGATGCCATAAGAATCATTGAAGAATCTTGGGATGAAATTCACAAAAAAACATTGAATGGTGTCTGGAAGAAACTTTGTCCATTTTTTTTCAAAAACGATACAAAAACAACACCAGACAATTAGATCTTGCCAGGCAATTAGATTTGGAAGTCAATGGTGATTATGTCAACGAGCCGTTGGATTCACATAGTGAGGAGCTGACAATGAATAAGCACATAGAGATGCGTGAGCAAAACGTCACTGAATTATCCGACACTTCAGACCCAGTTCCACCAGAAAAGCACATGACAATTGCAAGCTTGACAGAAAGTCTCAGCTCAACTGAAAAGGGCTTAAAAATTTTAGAAAACAGACCCCAACAAAGAACTCGTTATAACTACAAAGCAAGGAATAAAAAATTATTAGCTTGCTACGAAGAAATTCTGCATGAAAAAAAGAAGGCGCTGTGTCGTCAGACAAATTTGTTAGATTTTATGAAGCCATCGCCATCGAAATAACTTTTTTACGTAACTCATTTATTTTTTTAACACATAATTTGTATTAATATGTATAAATAACTGCAATTTTATTAAATATTTTTCTGTTTTTGTTAGTCCTTGGTCCCAATTAAACAAATTTTATATGTATTTATATGCAAAGTTGTACCCAGACTTACGCAAATTCGACTTAAGCGATTTTCGTCGGACCCACCTATCGCGTAACTTCGGGGTATTACTGTATCAACAAAATCGAAAATATGAACATTAATTGCAAAAAATGAATGTTAAACATTCATAAATACCGCATTTCAAACCATGCGTGTAGCTATACAATACGGTGTACCCTGCTTTAAGATATTAATCCGTTACAATCGTATTGCGAAAATATCGTAATGTAAACCCAATAACACATTGTTTTTTGATAATTCATTCCACGACCTCAGAAGTTCAAATTTTCGCTATATAACTCCCTAAAAGGTCGTTTTTATAGTGTAAATTGTATTACTTACCAATTCAAATCTTTAAACGCACCACACTTTCATCGTTATCATATGTTATAAGAACCAATTTTGAACAGCTTTGTGATATTTTTCTAAAGCATGTTTCTGGAAGTCACGACCATAAAACAATAAAAACAATTTTCACTTTCTGGTTTATTGGGCTTTTCTGTTACTGCAAGCAATTATAAATGGGTAGTAAACTGGATGTTATTGCATTTGTGAAAGTATGAACCAGAGCTGTAATGCTCGAATTTGTGAAAATACCGATAGCTGGAATTCTGTGGATTTTTTCGTTATTATGGTGAAATGTGTTTGCCTTTACTTAAATCTTCAATCGTATAAAAAAACATAAATAAATTTTCAGAATCTTCTCTTCATTCCTCTTTTTTTTTCAAGCTTCGTAATCTTGTTACTCCACGCAAATCGTGTTAGTTGCTATTTTTGCGTTCCTTTAAAAAATGCATGCTTATGCATGCTATTGAAATTTATAAAAAAAAAAAAGGAGATTATCTTGGAAATAAACGCCTCTTGAAGCGTTTCTGAAGAAGACGACTTCTTGTGCAACAAACCAACGAGTACCGCGCCAATGAGTGTGCATTTAGTCGATGATGAAGAATAAACATTCTTTAACATTTGTAAGTTATAAATAATTTCTCTATTATTATAATTTGCTTGATTTTACAGGCTATGTTTTCATTTCTTTAGATAAATCAATCATTGTTTAAACAAACTAATTAGCTAACTAATTTCACTGTTGATAAGGTAACCCCTATTTTTAACATTATGTCTATGAGAATATATTCCCGGTTTACGAGTTTTTGCTTTACGAACACGCGCGCTAGGAACAAATTAACTCGTAAAATCGAGAACTGTTGTTGTTGTTTGGTTTTTAGGAGCATTAGCAACTAAGGCCATATTGCTCCAGGGATATGCGGTGGTCATTGCCCTGACCTTTCCGCATCCTCTGTATTTGGTGGTCACGGGCACGAACGCCGGTGAATCAAGAAGCGTGTGCTATGCACTGCTGCTCCTGCCCACCTGGCTCCAGAGGTGCCCCCAGTCGAGAACTACCTGTACCTATAGAGTCATAAGGCTGTAAGGCCACATATTTAGGTAACCTAAGCTGGACTTTGTTGTTATACCCTATAATTAAACACACAATTTATAATAAAATACAATAAAATAGTATCAAAATAATAATAAAATGATGAAGCTAATTACTTTTAAAATGATACACTGAATGGTGCATTTTCAAGGGCTAGCACCACTCAATACATCCTATCAATATTTGGCTAAGGCTGTTTCTTTTTGCTATTAGCCAGTTTGTCTAAGTTCAAATTTCTAAATTTATAGATTCAAATACTCTAAAATTATATGCAATTTTTGTTAAATTTAGCAGCAAACTGGCAGAATAACAGCTAGCCTGACAGACAGCAGTGAATCAAAATAATGAAATAAGTGCCAACCAATAATTTTCTTATAGGTTTATCTACTAGTGAAAAATAATTATGTAGTGAAAAGGAAAGGCTTCTGCCAATTTAAGGCAACGAGGAGGAGGAGTAAGGATAGCAATAGTGCCTCAATTTCCCTTGAATTGCTCTAATAGATTTTGAGGTCTAAAAATTTAGGGTTAGCAAGCATAAAGCAAAAGCAAAGAAAAAGAATATTAGAGAGATACTCTAGATTTACTGGGAACGTAACTGCCCGTCCCTTTAGGAGGGATTCTGGTATTACAGTAAGTAGTGATGCTTGAAGTAATATTGAAGAACTTATAGAATACCAGATGTACTATATTACAGAAATCCAATAAAGAATAGAGAAATACCTGATGTAATAGTAGATTTTAGAATAAAATAAAATAAAATAAGTATAAAATTCTACCAAATAGTACATCTCATTTAGTTTTTAGAAATAATAAGATAGTATGAATCAGAGCTGTAATACTCAATATGTTCTACGTTGATAATAATATTAGTAAATTAATAAGAGGAGTTTACCTCAATATAGTACGTGGAACACTTCCGTATGATACCCTCCAGAAATTAAAACGGAAAAAACGAAAAAATCGGCAACTTACCGGTACATTAAAGTAAAATATAAATAATTAAATAATCAATTTAACACAATTCAAAAACAATTAAAATTCAAATTAACGCAATTAAAAGAATCTAACGAAAAAAGGAAGGAAAGAAAAATCGTTTTGAATATTTTCGTTAGATTCTTTTAATTGCGTTAATTTGAATTTTAATTGTTTTTGAATTGTGTTAAATTGATTATTTAATTATTTATATTTTACTTTAATGTACCGGTAAGTTGCCGATTTTTTCGTTTTTTCCGTTTTAATTTCTGGAGGGTATCATACGGAAGTGTTCCACGTACTATATTGAGGTAAACTCCTCTTATTAATTTACTAGAAATAATAAGAATAAACCAGCCATAATGAAATAGTACATCAAATTTAGTTTAGCGTAATGTAATATTAAATAATATATAAAAAATGAATAATACCTTCTTACTGCAAGAAACATAGCTAAAAGGATTATAACTCAGATTGCTGCCTGATATATGATAAAGAAAGATAGCAGCACCCTCTCAATTTTGGTAACTATGTAACAAATTTAAATAAATACTTTTTTTTTATTTGAGTTATAAATCCTTTTAGCTATGTTTCTTGCAGTATGAAGGTATTGTCAATTTTTGCAAGCTGATGGAGAGATGGTTTCATCTCTCCATCAGCTAGCAAAAATTTCATGACATCAGAGAAGCTAGCCATCCTCTGAGGTCAATCGCCTTAGGCAGAACTACCAGGAAATAAAAAGGAACTCTGTTAAAACCATCAGTGAATGTAAAATCAAATCATGGCAGGAGCTTATTAACACCTCAAGTAATCAGAACCCCTAGGGAATTGCTTATCAACAAACCCAGAACAAGGTCCATTCACCTACTGTCCATAGCTAAGCAACTACTAGCTCTACTGAAACCACTACTTGGCATGACACCGTTAATTCTATATTAGATGTTCTCTTGCCTACAAATAATCCAGATAATGACCTTCCTGAGCATTTCCAAATTTGTGCTGATAACTGTACATATCTTCCATGGTTGCTACTGATCCCTTCATTCAAAATGAAGTTTAACTTTGCTGTTGCTAAAATGAATAGCTCCAGTTGTCCTAGTTTAGATCTTATTGAAGAAATTTTTATTAAGCGGTATCACAACACACTGTCCAACTGTCTTATTAACATTATATAATAAAAGTTTGAATGAAGATCTATTTCCTTCAATCTGCAAGTCTATCTCCCTGCTAAAATTAATTCTTAAATTATCTAATGCAACAACAATGAAATCATACAGACCTATTGCCCTTCTGTCCCACTTAGACTAACTTTTGAATAGTTGATCTCTGTGAGGCTCACTTCTCTTTTTGTAAACAAATCACTTATCTCTGTCTATCAGTATGGCTTTCATCCACAGCGTAGCACTGAGGAAGCTCTGGTTGAGCTTGTCATGTGTCCAAGATTGTGACTCCAAATATGTCTTTGCCATCTATGTTGATTTTACCATCTTTGATCATCTTTAGTGGTCCAGTTTGTTTGCTCGGTTGCATCGAGCATCATGTCCAGTCTCTTTATATAATCTAACAAAAAGCTGTTTTGAAGATTGATCTGTTACTTTTCTCTCAGACTCCAGCTCCATCACTGGGCTTGTCAGTCATGGCTGTGGTTATCCACAAGGTTTAGTGTTAGGTCCACTCATCAGGAACCTTGTCCAGGATGAGTGGCTCTTTAGGATGGCTCATGTCTCCAAACGGGCATATGCTGATGATCTCCCACTGCTTGTAAAAGGATTTTCTCATTCCTCGATCTAATGCAAATGCTATTATGACCGATTTATCTCAATGTACCATCAACAAGTTATCTATTTTATCAACACTTCCCAGTTCATTTCACAAATATATGTGGTCTCGATTCTAATCTCAACGATGTCCATTTCCACTTGCAGTCTGCCAAACCCCGTGTACTTTTTCTGTACAATCTCAGTCTTTTTCTAACAGAATCTCGGTTGATTCAACTACTGCTCATCTCAGATGCCCAAATTATTCGCTTTATGATTCCTTTTGCCTCAAAGGTGGTATTTGTGCATATGTCCGTTCTGATATTCCCTGTCAGAGACTTGGTAATTTGGAATCTCCTCTCTTCGATCTTCTCTGGCTCAAAATCTCTCTACTTCATTGTGTTAACTCCAGGGGCTTACACCAGGTGAGTATGGGCTTGGCAAACCCAGTGTCCTGAGTTGGATATCAATCATTCTTCTCTTTCTTGGTGATTCTTTTCTACTTTCTCTCTCTCTCTCTCAGGGTAACTCGGGAATTTTTTTTTTTTTTTTTTTTTGCCTGGTGCAGCATAAGCTTCAGGCTTCCTTCTACCATATGGCTAATAATAATAATAATAAAAATTCATCTGTTGTCTCTACTGTTCTCCCAACTCCACTAATCACATGGAGCTCTTGACTTCCTCTGTTTGCAACTTGACTTTCTCCAGTCTAACTTTCCTAACAGTGAGAAAATTTTCCTTGGTGATTTTAATGCTCACAACTCCAGCTAGCTTCCATTTTCTAGTCTTTTGCATTTACTAATGACCTTGCACAGATTGTTCATTTACCTACAAGAATACCGGACAATCCTAACCATACAGCCAACACTTGATCTTTTTCTCACAAACAACCCTTCTAAGTACACAGTCGAAGTGAAAGGTCCTTTAGGCACTTCAGATCACAACGGCCCTGAGATAAAGGCTCCAATGGAGCCTTTATCTCGGGGCTATTCCCAACCTCATGTTGTTTGGCATTACAAGAATGCAAATTACTGGTGTACACAAATCTAACCATCTTTTTCACTAGCAGAATATTGGTCTATTAAAAAAAAAAAAACCACAGTTCACCAGCCTATACATATTTTTGCCGTCTGTAGTCATTAGAAAAATGGCATTCGGTCTAACAGAAAACCACAGTGATTAGCAGCCTATGGGAACAGTCGGTGGGCGGAGCTAGACCTGCCATTCAGTTCTCATCACAAAGATCCATAGGAATTGTGCCCCATATTCTTGAAGATTAAGCAACTGGAATTATTTTAATCTGATACATCAAAGAAATGTCAAAATGCCTCATATATAATCTAGTTCTTATTGTACAGAATCATTTACACTATATCCTAAAAGCTATATCTTTGTTGATGTCAACTGTTAGATAAGCCACTATATTAACTTTACTCTTATACATTTTCTCAAATTCGACATCGATTCTGCCCCTCTAAATTAATGTTTTGACAACACTCATCATTTCTCATTATACTGTTTTAGTTATATACTACATGTTCGTAATTTTTTTGTTACCATGTACCTTAGTTAATTTCTTTGTTTTTGTTTCTTTTATTGTTAATTTTAATTATGCAAACCCTTCTGCTCTCTTAACTGTTTTGCAACATGCCATTTGCTAATGGTTGTGGTCAGCAAAGCTATGGTCTTTTGCACCTGTGGAGGATCCTCCTGGTGTCATCCCCCTAAATAATGTTAATGTTATCAACTTGGAAAAATGTCTTAAAAACTTAATTGATTTTAAGAAATCACAGAAAATTAAGGAACATTTTGCAAGAAACATTAACAGAAAAATTTAGTGAATAAAATATAGTGTATTTACATAGTATTTAACATAATAATAAAAAGAGATAAAAATGTGAAAATAAATGAGAGAAGAAATTTATAGATTCCACTTTCATGTCTTCATTTCAGCAAATTTATCGATAACCTCATCAAAAATTTTTTGCAAATTGTATTTTGATTCTAATAAACAGCAATTATAGTAAGCAAAAATCGATAGATATTATCCACAAGCTATAAAAATAAAGATAAAGCACAACTTTACACTTTATTACCAATTAAATGATACGTGAATATCGGAAGAATATTATCCACAGGTTAGCAAAATAAAAATAAATTTATACTTAGGTACATAGCTTAATTGATATACATATTAATTAAACATAACACTTTGCAATATGACTATAATTTAAAATATGTAGTCACTTATTTTAGATTGCTTTAAATTATTACTACAAAGTCTATTTATAATATGAATCAGAGCTGTAATACTGTAATATATTGAGGTAAATTCCTCTTATTATTTTACTAAAGTCTATTGATAGATTTTTCAATATTGTATAATGGTCTACATTCACGATCACTTGCACCAGTTTCTTCCAACGTTCTCCTCAGGATGGCTATAGCATCACGAGTTTGCCGTTTTGTCACTGGAATTCATTTGGGTTCATCTTCATTTTCCTCCTGCTTGGCAAAATTATCCATAACAGACTGAGCAATTTCTTCATCTGTTAAAGCTGTAGTAACTTGTAGATCACCATCTATGTCCACTCAATCATTAAACTCCTGTTCACCCATGTTTTCAGGCTTTTCAACATAATCAGTATCGTGATTTAGTTGACCATCATGAATAATTAATCCACGTTTTTTGAAACAGTTGCTAATGCAGGTTTCGGAAACTTCATTCCAGGCACTCACTGTCATATGAAGTGCATCTAGAACAGTTTTCACCTTTGCGATATCGGATGATATTCCTAAAGCATCATCTATCGACTGGATGATTCTTTGCCTCATACCCAATCTATAAAATGTCTCAAAGGTTTTTATTATTCCCTGGTCAAGAGGTTGAATCAGTAATGTGGTATTCAAAGGGTAGAAAATCTAATTCAATGTTTTTTAAAAGTCAACTTTGGATGAGGTGGCCAGTTGTCCAAAACCAATTGCAATATTTTTGTTTTTCTTATTCAATTGTAAATTTCATTTATGAAAATAATCTTCATATAAAGAAGCTGTCTTCCAAGCGTTACCATTATTGGCATATCCAACAGGCAGCTGTTTTATTCCTTTAAAACATCTAGGTAATTTACTATTGCTTATAACTAATGGCATCAACTTGACTGTTCCCGTCACGTTGCATTGTTAAAGGAACTATAATCCTGTCCTTGATCTTCTTTCCTGCAGATGCAGAGGAATTTTAAAAATCATGCAATGGTCTGGGGTAGCCCTGTGGTACAAACCTCTTTCATCTGTATATTTTTGTCTTCAGGATTATAAGTGCTTAACACTGTTTGCCAAGAGGTTTTCAACCAGTTGTCAGCTGCAGAACCATTGGACACTTTTTTTTTCCTCTGTGAAGTTTTTTATAAACAATATCATGCCTCTCCTTCCATCCATCCATCCATCCATCATATTAAAACTCTTTGTGTAGTTTTCAGCAAAATCATTGGCTTTTTGAAGAATGATACAATTTATGGGTACATTAAATGAACTGGCCTGTTTGAACCAAATGAACAGAGCTTCATCAACTGTTTGGAATTTCCCTTCACACTTCCATTTTGTTGTTTCACTAATCACATTAGTGTTTAATGTGTGATGCAATTTTAATAATTTTGATAAAGATGACTGAGACACATCTAACTTTATCGCTGCTTCCCTTTGAGACATTGTTTCTATAATTCATAACTTATCTTTTACACTCAAATTCACTCTCTTTCCCCCCCCCCTCTCTATTCACTGACATTTTTTTGGAGTAGTAAAATTTAAAACACAGTAAAAAAATAAGTGTCAACCAATAACAAAGCATACAGCACGCACAAATTGCAACTAACATAACATGCACAAGTGAGATACGAAGTTAAAAGTTTGAAAAGTTTACATACAGGAATAAAGAGCAGATTCTGAAAATTTATTATTTTTTTTTTATATATGATTGAAGACTTCAGTGAAGGGTAAACACATTTCACCATAATAACACAGAATTTCAAGTTTTATACGCAGATAAATTCCATTCTTCTCTCTTTGCTAGTACTAAAAATATTGGTCACTTTTTCATACAAATTGTAAGTTGGATTTTGCTCCATTTTAATTAATCTTTCCTTTTCAATGGAAATTAAAGCAAGTGACGAAAGCCTTCAATTTTTCATTTTCTATTTCTGGTGAAGCTTTTGTTTCTTGTTAAAGCTGAAAATGACCTCTCAACAGAAACTGTTTTAGATGGAATTGTTAAAATCAATTGCAGCAGCTTTACCACTTTAGGGAACATTTGTTGGAGTCCATTTTGAAAAATAAAAGTAAGCAAATTTTGAAATGATTTATCCCAGAATCAGTTTTGACTCCTATGACATCGAAGATGTCAATATAATTCTTTTATAAACTTTCTAATGCATCTTTATCAATTTCACCAGCTAGTTTTTGAAACTTTTTACTATCAACTAATGAAATAAATTGTAAATTTTTAAACTCACTGTATCTTGCTTCCATATGCTTCAAGATATCATTCAATATTAGACAGAGTATTCTTTCTCTTTCTTCTTTCATTGAACATTTTGTAAGACATTTTGATTCAATCAAGTTTTTTTTATTTATGTAAACCCCAAAAATGAGAGGTATTAGAACCTATAGTACTTAGTACCATGCTTGGGGTGGAGGTGGAGAAGACGAAAGAAGATATTTGTTGACAGTGGACTTGAACTGTAATTTTCAGGAAATACGTATGAAGGAAGGTTGTTCCAGAAAACGGCAGCTGAATGAATAAACGAAGAAGATGACAAGTTGGTTCTGCGAGTTTGAAGTTGGACAGTAAATGGATGTTGGCTGGTGGCTGCACATGTTCGGACTGTTTTGACAGAGAGAGCGCGGGAATTACAGAACACAAATCAGAAAAACAGTGCCCATGCAAATATCTGTAGAAGAGGCATGCAGCAGAAACAGTACGAATATGAGACAACGAGTGGAGAGACTCTGTTAGAGATGAATCATTAATTAACCTAACTGCCCTCTTCTGAACGGAATCAAGAAGCCTGAGAGAGGTTCTGGAGGCACCAACCCAGATGTGGGAACAATATTCCATGGTAGGGCAGATTTGCAATTTACACAGAGTGAGCAGCTGTTTGGAAGAAAAGTAACGCTGAGAGCAAAAGGAAAAACCAAGATTTTTTAGTTGCAGAGGAACCAATATTTGTAATATGCTTGTGCCAAGAGAGATTAGAAGTCAGGGTAATCCCCAAAAGGGATATATCATTTTGCCTAGAAATTGGAGTTTCACCAAAGATAAGCATAGGAGCACAAGAATCCTTTTTGTGAGATAAGACAAGACTGAGTTTTAGAAGGATTGAAATCAACTAAGTTGTCTTTGCCCCACTGGAGAATTATCTGAAGATCGGCATTTAAGGAATTGGTAGCAGATTTGAGAGAAGTTGAAGCTGATTGAGCAGGGCACGGTTTCTCAAAATGGAAAGTGGAATACAATGTGCTATCATCGGCAAAACTATGGATAGGATTTCAAGTCAAGGGAAGAAGGTCATTAATATACAAGAGGAAAAGAGTGGGGGAAAGAACTTAACCTAGTGGGACACTGGCATTAGTCAAGAAGTTAGAAGACAGAGAGCCATCTACAATCACCCTCAGTGAGCATTCAGAGAGAACACTGGATAACCAATTACAAAAAAACAGTTGGCAAACTGTAAGATGGAAGCTTGTTTAGAAGACCTTTTGCCAAACACGATCGAAAACCTTTGAGATGTCAAGAGCAACTAGTTGTGTTTCACCGAACCTTTCCATTGAATTTGTCCATAAATGGGTAACATAAGCCAAAATATCACCAGTGGATCGACAATTACGGAATCCATACTGGCGATCGTTGATCAGATGGAAGGTTTCAAGGTAGTTTAAGAGTTAGCGGTTAATTGATTTCTCCATTACATTAGAAAGAGTAGCAGTAATTACATGGATGGAAAGGATTTATCATCCTTTTTAGAAACTGGCTGGATATGAGCAAATTTCCAAGCAGAAGGAAAAACACCTTTGGAATAAGAAAGCGAAAAAAGGAAGCAAGGAATTGGAGTAAGTTCAGGAGCACAGGTTTTGAGAACAAGTGGAGAGATAACCAACGGGACCAGGAGCTTTCTTAGCATCAAGATTCGTCAAAATCCTTCTGACATCCTTTTGACGGAAGACCACAGGAGGCATTGAATGGAGCATGTTGGGAATGGTGGGAGGTGTTTTGCCAAGATCATTAATACATGAATTGGAAGAAAAATGGGATGCTAGAAGGTCAGCTTTATCCTTGGCTGAAGTGACAACAGAACCATCTGATTTGGACAGAGGTGGGAGCAGAGATGGGCAAAAGTTGCGGCCAATAGCTTTGGCAATAGACCAAAATGCTTGGCTACCATTAGGGCAAGAAGCAAGTTTTCTACTCTTAGCCTGTTCAAACACTGGTTTGGACTGATTAATAACTGCTTTAGAATTGTTGTGAACTTTGGTATAGGCAGAAAACGAAATTGAAGAATTAGAAACAAGCCAATTACGATATGCAACGTTCTTCTCTTGAACAGCCTTAGCACATTTATTGGAAAACCAAGGTTTAGATAAAGGATGAGATTTTAAAGTGGAGTGTGGAATAAAGGATTCCATTCCTGCAAGAATAATTTCACTGACACGATCTGAGCAAACGTTGACATCAGAAGTTTTGAAACAGTAATCCGACCAAGGAAAAGAAAAGAAATCTTGCAGGACACCCCATTTTGCATTCTTGTAATGTCAAACAACACGAGGTTGGGAATAGCCATGAGATAAAGGCTCCATTTGAGAAGAGACAATCACCAAGTTATAATCTAAAGTGCCTAAAGGACCTCTCACTTCTACCGTGTACTTAGAAGTGTTGTTTGTGAGAAAAAGATCAAGCATGTTGGCTGTATGATTAGGATTGTCCAGTATTCTTGTAGGTAAATGAACAATCTGTGCAAGGTCATTAGTAATTGCAAAAGCCTCAGCATCTCGACCAGCTGGGTCGGTGTGACTAGAAAATGGAAGCCAGCTGGGAGGTATGAACATTAAAATCACAAAGGAAACTTACTTCACTGTTAGGAAAGTTGGACTGGAGAAAGGCAAGTTGCAAAGAGAGGAAGTCAAAGAGCTCCAAGTGATTAGTAGAGTTGGGAGAACGGTAGAGACAACAGATGAATTTGACACAACGAGGTAGAAAGATTTTAAGCTAGAGAAGATCGAAGAGAGGAGATTCCAAATTACCAAGTCTCAGACAGGGAATATCAGAATGGATATATGCATAAATACCACCTTTGAGGCAAAAAGAATCATACAGCGAATAATCTGGACATCTGTGATGAGCAGGATACCTGTTCCCCTCTAAGCCCTCTACTAAGCAGTAGAGGGCTTAGAGGGGAACAGGTATCCTGTGTGTTATCAGACACACAGCCTAAAACACTGATGGATCCAATATCTCTCTCTACTGCAGAAGATTTAGAAGTCCGGTTGGCCTACCTCCCTAAAATCCACTCATGCACACCTTCTCGATGGTAAGCCCTGTTACGTCACTTAGGTGGCAACGAACGTGTAGAGTGGTTCTCTTCAAGATGCCTGGTCAGCGTGAAGAGGAAAAGACCAAACCCTCCAGCATATGACAGCAGGACAAAATAAATGGCCCTCAGTCCCCAGCAGCTATCACTCTCCCTCTTATGGTAGCAAGAGAATCAGAGTGGAAGAAGAGGGTGCTAAGAATCTCTGGGTACGACCAGGCTGCCATGCACAGAAACTGAACTTGGCCTGTTATAACGTAAGATCACTCATCGGTGAATACAGAATATCAGAGCTGGAAAAGGAATTAGAAAATGTGAATTGGAATATCATCGGTTTGGCTGAAACAAGAAGAAGAAATGAATCACTAATAAGTTTATCAAGTGGAAATCTGCTGTACACCAATGGAAACAGTGAAAGGAGTGAAGGTGGAGTTGGGTTTCTGGTCCATAAAGATTTTTTAAAAACAACATTTTGGAATTCAAAAGTACATCACCAAGGGTATCAAGACTAATACTCAAGATTTCTAAGAGGTACAAGCTAAAGATTATAATGATTTATGCACCAACATCAAGCCATGATGATGAAGAGGTTAAAGAAATGTAGACCAAAATTGAGAGTCTTCTAGATGAGCAGAAAACCCACTACACTATTATTATGGGGGACTTCAATGCTAAGGTTGGAAAAAGACAAAACAGCGCAGAAAGGGGAACTATAGGAAATTTTGACATTGGTGAAAGAAATGAAAGAGGTGAAAGACTTGTAGAATTTGCAGAATCTCAAGGACTGTCAGTAATGAACACTTTTTTCAAAAAAAGGGTGAACAGAAAGTGGACATGGAACAGTCCAAATGGATTAACTACTAATGAAATCGACTTCATCCTCACTAACAGAAGATATATTGTGGATGACGTTACCGTCCTGAATAAGGTAAATGTTGGAAGTGATCACAGAATGGTAAGATGTACATTTGATATAGATGTAGGAAAGGAAAGGAAAAAACTGACTCGAGTAAATAATACAAAGGTCTTTGAGATAACAGAAGAGGGAAAAAAGCAGTATGTAATGGAACTTAAGAACAAGTTTGAGCTTCTGCAGACAGCTCAGGACCAAGATATCGACAAGGAATATTACAACTTTCTGAAAGTGATAAAGCCCAAGAAACCTATAGGAAAAAAGAAATCCAAAGAAGAAAAAATTAGTCAAGAAACACTTCTCATGATGAACCGAAGACGACAAATGAACAGCAAGTAAAACACTGAGAGGGAGAAAATTGAGTATACTAAGTTATGCAAAGCCATTAGAAAGAGACTCAGAGAGGACATAAGAAGATTTAACACAAGAAAAGTAGAACAAGCATTAAGAGAAAACAAAGGATTTAAATCAGCAGCCATGAGCAGTAATACAGAAAGACAAATGATACTGAAACTGAAGAATAGTGATGGTGTACTTATAAACAGCAGAGAAGGCATAATTCAAATAGCAGAAGACTACTATAGAGAATAATACAAGGAGCAGGGGAATGATGCCAGCAGTGGGAAAGATGGATTGCAAAGTAGCAACACATACGACATACCCGATATTCTTCCTGATGATGTAGAACATGCATTGAAGAAAATGAAAACAAAAGCCCCGGGGGGAAGATGAAGTTACTGTAGAGTTGTTAAAATTGGGAGGAAGAGACATAACACAAAAACTGGCAAGGCTCTTCACAAAGTGCATTAGAAAAGGTGTGACGCCTAAGCAGTGGAATAATGCAATCATAGGTTTGCTGCATAAGAAAGGAGATAAATCAGAAATTGGAAATTATAGACCAATTAGCTTGTTATCCCACATCTACAAGTTGTTCACAAGGGTCATTACTAACAGATTAGAAAGAATACTTGATGAGAATCAACCGAAAGAGCAAGTTGGCTTTAGGACAGGATTCTCAACTATGGATCACCTTCACGTAATATCACAGCTAATGGAGAAAGCAAATGAATATAAAACACCATTATGCCTGGCATTTGACCTCTATACAGCATAAGGCAATGTTTCGGGAGGGCACTACAAAGACAAGGCATAGATACCCCATATATTATGATTTTGAAGAAAATATACGAGAGTGCTATCTCCTTTATTAGACTAGACAAAGACAGTAGGAAATTTAAAATTGAGAAAGGAGTTCTACAAGGAGACAGAATATCTCCGAAGCTGTTTACTGCTGCCCTTGAGGAAGCTTTCCGAAGATTAAGACTGGTCACAGAAAGGAGTCAATGTGAACGGAGAGTACCTAACCATTTACGATTTGCAGATGACATTGTGGTCATAAGCCACAATCCCAAAGAATTAGAGGAAAATCTTAATCAGTTATGCACAGTTAGTAAGAATTTTGGACTTAGATGAATATGGCTAAAACAAAAGTAATGATGAACCACAGAATGGGAAATGACTGAAGGAGCAGTAATTGAAAAGTAGGAGTCATATACTTATCTGGGACAAGTTATTAGCTGTAATAATGATAAATGGCTGGAAGTCAAGAGAAGAATAAATTATGGATGGATAGCATTCAGGAAATATAGTCCCATACTGAAGAGCAATATCCCAATTTGTCTGAAACGTAAAATAATGAACCAATGTATACTCCCCACCATCACTTATGGAAGTGAAACTTGGGCACTCACCAAAAGAATGGAAGAGAAGCTGAGAACTACACAGCGAAGAATGGGACGAATTATATTGGGAATCAGACTGTTAGATAAGAAGAGAAACACATGGATTAGGCAGGAAACTCAAGTAAAGGACATTCTTATCAAAACTAAAGAACTAAAATGGTCTTGGGCAGGAAACATAGCTCGAAGACATGATGACAGATGGACTAAGAAAATAACAGAATGGTATCCAAGAGGAGCTAGAAGAAAACCTAGAAAACAAAGGCGGAGATGGATAGATGAAATTCATGAGTTTGTGGGTAGTAAATGGATGGCCAGTGCTCAAAACAGAAGGAACTGGAAAGTTGCTGGAGAGGCCTTCATCCTACAGTGGATTGAAAATGGCTGATGATGATGATGAGCAGTAGTTGAATCAACCGATAACTGAGATTCTGTCAAAAACGTACATGGGGTTTGCAAACTGCAAGTGGAAATGAACATCGTTGAGATTAGAATTGAGGCCACATATATTTGTGAAATGAATTAGGAAGTGTTTGGGAGGTTTAGATCTTTTCGCAGATAGGCTTGCTCTATTAGTTTGACAATTCGTGGTGTATTCAATAGTATGAAAAAGTGGGTGGGACAGGCTGTATGAAGTAATGAAATTTTTTGGATATGGCGTACACATGGTAAGAATATACCCAGATCCTTGACATAACGTGGCCTCGACAATGCCCCCCCCCCCCGCATACACACTACTCTGACTTCCTCCAGTCACTATCTGGCAGAGTAGAGGTAGCAAGATTATGCACTAGCTGATCCGGAAGCCTGCTAGAGAGTTACCAATAGGTTCGGTCTGGTGTACTAACTAGCGGCCGGCCTGCAAACACTGCTTTAGAACTGTACCCTCAAAATGTAAGGAATATTGGATCTCGCCACGATGTTCATCATAACCTCAAAAGTCATCAATCATACTGCATGATGGAAGAGATAGGGAAGGTTGACCGGAACTTAGCTTTAGAGACTAAATATGGGTTCCACTACTTCAAGCCTCCAATAAGCAAAATGGTGGTATTGCACCAGTTGATCAGTCATCTACCACCTAATACTGCCTGGTAACATAGAGGGGCAGCATTCCTCCATGTGGTGTGGGCGCCACAACTCGACCCCAGCTTGCATTGGTTCACACCTGTTTGGTCACCCACCATGTACTTGTGCATGGAGATTATATGCAGGATTACTAACAGTTCCACCATCTTAAAGGTGCAAGCAGAGGATTTGGCTGTCACAGACCGTCCGGACTTCGCCGAAATTGGGTCCACTTGACTTGAGTGTCACCCGAATATCAGTTCCGTCAGCGTTTTAGACTCCCAGGTAGCAAGTACAGCTTGTCTGGTATATCTGAGAGAATGTCTGTGACAACCTCAAGGAACTCATTTCTTTCTTTTTAACATTCTTCAAACTTCTCGTATATATCATCAAAATGTCTGCACAGATCTTCGAGCAAATTTATTGTTTCATTGATTCTTTCAATGCAATATGGAATATCTATAATTTTAGTTTGTAAGATATTGAAGTGTGTCAGTTTTAATGAAAATTTTATCATGAACTTTACGAAGAAAGTAGAAACACCAGAAAAAAATGATGTCTGTAAATGTTGTTCCAATTTTCATCAAATTTTGCAATGTAGTTCAGTAACTTAATATAGTTTCCGCAATTTAAAGAGGATCTGCCTTCATTATTACCGCAAAAAGCAAGTCCTTGTTTAATTAAAAAGCAAGTAGCAGATATTAATTTTTGCAGCATGTCTCTGTTCTCCTTTACCTTTTTATTGTGAATTTCAATGCTAAGTTTTTTCAGCTTATCTATGCTCAAGTCGATTTGTATAGATCCAAATGTTTTCACTGATATTTAGCTTTCGATATGCGCAGCAGATCTTTCATGTTTACTTAAAGCATTAGGCAAATTATTTAAATCACAATATCCGGTTCTTATCCACACACTTTCACTGGATACAGAAAATAATGGGCATGGGAAACAAAAGAGCCTATTTGTTGTAATACAGCAGCACAACCAATCTTTCTTGCTGTACCACGTGGTTTGAAATGTTCTTATTATTTTTGTCCCTTTACGCCATTGAAGTTGTTTCAGTTCCAGTGTTGGTCTTCCACTTTTAATCACATTAGACTTTTCTTCATAAGACAGATTAGAAAAATTTTTAAGAGACTCACTGTCCATATTTGAAATGGGATAAATTTTGAAATAAAAATATTTGTAAAGTAATAAAGTATCAGCTCTATCACTAGAGGCAAATGATGCAACAACCCACATGCATACACTCCTCACTCTGCAAAGACCAATGGCACACTGAAGCGAAGGCAGGAATTATTCTGCCTTTATAACACGGTATTTCATGCATCTGGAGCTGCTTAACACAGCACGTGGTTTAACAACATAACGCGTTAGTATATATAATGAGGTTGAAAGGTATGGGGAAATTGTGCCTTTCTAATCTCAAAATATACCCTAAATAATGCATTAAATTAATATTTTTATAATGAATTGGAAATCATTTACTTTTTATATTTAATAATATTTATAATTTTATTCTGGCCAGGCACTGCCTACCCAGAGGGCACGTCCCTGATTGGACTTGCATCTGGTGAGTATGGGCTTGGCACACCCAAGGTCCTAAGCTGGATATCATCATTCTTCTTTTTCTTGGTGATTCCTTTCTACTTCTGACTCTCTCTCTCTCTCAGGGTAACTTGTGAATTTTTTTTGGCTGGTGCAGCATAAGCCTCAGGCTTTCTTGCACCATATGGCTAATAATAATAATAAGAGCCCAATAAACCAAAAACTGCAAACTGTTTTTATTGTTTTATGGTTGTAACATGTGGCCCCCAGATGTGCTTTAGAAAAATATCACAGAGGCATTCAAAATTGATTCTTATAACCGATAATGTGATTCTAATAAACAATTAAAATGTGTAGTGCATTTTATTGATTTGAATCAGCGCTTAGTGTAATTTTACTGGCATATTCATTTTCAATAGTAATATAGGTAGATTTGATAATCTAGTCTGACTCATTGATGAGTGGAAGTAATTTTTAATTAATTTTAATTTGGAAAAGCCTCTTTCGCAAAAAGCTATAGATACACACACTGTTTAAAAGAACGTTAAACATAATAATAAATTTGGTAGAGACTCCGAAAAATTGTACTTTATAATAAACCCTACAAACTGCAAAACTGTCCACTATTCTGCTTCCTCAACAGTTATTTTTGTAGCTTGTAAGTGATGTCTTAGTCGGCCAATTTCTAATACAATTTCTTCATGACGAAATTCATCGAAAATTTCAATAAGCTTTGAAATATGCACTTCGCATTCTTCTTTCTTCGCAACAACCAAATTATACAGTTGAATAACGCCAAACTTTGAAAGAATTTCGTCCATTGCTTTCGAATGAACTCTAATTCTCAACAAAACCTATCCAGGCATTCATACATCGCTCTTTTTAATTCTTCTTGGATGAACAGTCCAGCATCCTTCGTTGTTTCTCAAGAATTGGTTTCTTTATTCTTATTCTTCCTCCTCTTCCTATTGAAATGCCTATTTCCTCACAAGTTGGATTTGCAAATTGAAGAGCCCTTTCTACAATTTTATTTCTTTCTTCATTAATAAATAATTTTAAGGTCTGTAACTTTACAACACATTTTTCAAGGTATATTCCGACTGTTTATAATATTTTTTTGTGTAAGGTTAACTTATTTTAGAATTTCTTGCCAGAAAGAAAGATAACTTAGAAAAGAAAAATGACATATGGATGATAATAAAATTTCAGCAGTACCTCTGGTATCTATATTCTCTTAAGGTTTGCACAATGTTTGTAGAGCAGAAATTATTTTTTCAGAATTCATTTTGACCCTATTTACAGATTCATAATGTGCATTCCATCTTGTCTGGGCAAATCTTTTGACTGTCATTCCTGTGTGTTTTTTCATTATTTCCCAACGGTGTGGAGAGACTGAAAAGAAAGAATAAAGGTGTTCCAAAAAGGGTTAGGCAAGATAAAACACTTGCAAATGAATGCACTCTGCATAAATTTAACAAATAGTTTGCATAGGGCATAAACAGGGCTTTGAGATTAATTTCCTTGATTTCATACTGGACCCCACCTTGACCACGGCACAGATTTATATCCAGTCCATCCTTTTCTAAATTATTCAAAATTTATTTTGCGAGTTCAGCAGCAGTCTTTCCAGCAATGGGGAAGAAGCCTAAAATTGAGTCCTTCACTTCAACCTTGTCACCTACAATGTGAATATATCTAATTACTTCACACATTTCATCAGCATGGGATACATCTGGTATACTGTCAAATAGAATTCCAAAATATTTAACTTGTGTTATATTATCAGCCACTATTTTTTCTTTCACATAATTTCCTAAAATGTTAATAAATTCATTTTGAATTCTGGCAATAAATATGAAGGTTCTTTCCTATGAGATGAACATTCAATTCTTAAAATATGTTCTTTCAAAACAGGGTCATAATTTGATAGCAACTCTACCATTTCTCTAAAATTTCCTTTATTTGTAGAAAATATGGATTCATTGTGTCCATGAAGAGGAAGATTCTGACGAGCCAGAAATAAGATTATGTCTAAAAGCTGATGTAAAACATCTCTCCATTTCTTTCTTTCTTTCTTTCTTTCTTCATCCAGTACTGTCTGATGAATGTTGTCAATAGTTAGTTGAAACTTCCACCTTGTACTTAGGTTTTCCACTTCTCCAAGCACGAGAGTTACTGTTCACTGTTTTCATATTCAGAAATCTTTGGGTTTAATTTCCACCAAGTTTTAAATTAAAGCTGGATGTTTCGATTTCTTTACTTTCCAAATAAAATAGTTTCGGCAAAACAAAATAAATTTCCTGATGAATAAACCATCCATGTTTTTAAAAATATTTTCTACGTTTGGCAGTCTTATAAAACCAGGAAGTTGTTAGCTGTTAGCATTTCCCTTTAATTTTTTTCTCCTACTCTTTCAGCAGTGTCAAAAGGTCCATCCTTATATTGAAAATATTCCCTGCCTTTCTTAATAGAATAAATTCTCAGGTTATCTGGTACAAGGATAGTCCAAAAAGCAACATCGGAATACTTTAAAAATATGTTTATTTCCTCTTCCTTTTCAGAATCTTCTCTCTGTTCATATGCATTTTCACTAGATTCTTCTCCACTAGTGGATGAATAAGATTCTTCTCCACTGGTGGATGAATAACTTTCTCTGTTAGATCCTCTTGAGAAGATGACTCTTGTAGTTGCTCTACTGATTTATCATGCTGAATATCTATTGCACTAGATGTTGAAGGAATACTTAAATAACATACTTCTACAATGCTCCAGACATTGCTTGAATAACTTCTCTTGCATTCTTTGCTTTTCTCTGCTGGGTCAGTTTTGCCATAATCTGCTGAGTCAGTTTTCTACATTTTGCACTTATATGTACAAACACCTATAAGTACCAAATGTAGCAAAGGTGACTTCTGTATATAGGGACCTATATACAGAAGTAACTGTATTTGACAGTATATAAGATGCATATAGGACGCACCCCCATTTTAGAAAGGAAGATTAAGGGAAAAAAAAATTTAGTATATTTAGGCATTTAATATTTATTCTAATGTGTATAGTATAAAAAAGCTCATCCTAAACATGTGATCAGAGCAGCAAGAAAAATACTAATATTGTATAATAATACATTAATTATTATTATTAATTTACCAATACAGCAATTTAAAAGAGAAATAAAAGAACCTTAACTACATTAGAAAATATTTTATATGAAGCAAACTACCACTAGAATTGAAAATGAACAAAACGTCAGTGAGGTAATGGTAAAAAACAATGTTCTGCAAATGGAAAGTTCAGTCATTTTGAAAACCAAAAAAATCATCGCCGTCAAACCCAAAAACTCTTCCTCGCTAATGTTGGTATCACTATCTTCAAATAATGCAGTGTCTTCAGTGCCATCAAGGACATTACTAATTCCAGTCTTCTTGAAAGACTTTATAATTATTTTACCACTTATATTTCTTCAAGATTCCTTAACCCATTCACACACCTGTGCAGTGGTGGGCCTCTTCATTCTTCCTGTGGGTATGAGGTCATGATTGCGTTCTCCCATCCTATTTGTTCCACTTCTCTTATATTTTGCTTAAATGCCTTGTTTATGGACAAATCCAAAGGATGCAATTGGCTTGTCAGTCAACCAGGAATGGCAAACTACCTGTGTATTCAATTCCCTCACCCTCTTTTTAATGATTTCAGTTCTATGAACTCTGAACTGGTCCAAAATGAGAAGAGATGGTTTCCTTAAGAGACCACCAGGACCACCGTTGATTACGTGAGAAAATTTCCTTGATCACATGTTCTTATTTTCCACTATCCTGGAAAAATAAATGCAATTTTCAGAGGTTTTGAAAGTTTTTCCTCTAGTATACAGCTAAGATTTGTGCAAAATTTCATTAAATTTGGTCCAGTAGAAGATAAATTAAATTGGAATAAATTTTCGTAATGCTTTTCGCATGACGGTTTTTCGTTACAAAATTTTTGGAATAACGCCAGTAAAAAAGTTTTTAACGTCAAAAATGGTAGTAGTTTTGTGGCATCAGCACAGCAGGCCAAAACTGGTATACTATTAACACTGTTCTTTATTTTATTTCAGTCACCCACAATTATTACAATTGATTGTCATGATTATAGTCACTTCACACACAATTAAAGTACAACACCACGAAAGACCGCAGAGAACTAACTAGCAAGCGAGTCACATTTTAAAGGATCGGTGAACTACTGAGAAACCTGGAGAAGAATCTTGAAGCTTCCATTGCCTTCTAAAGGCTTTTCCTGTGTTCCCGGCTTTCAAAATTATTGGAACTGATTCCAAACAACTCTGCAAACCCAAAAGTACCCTAGGGTGTCCCATTATCTTTCAGAAACGAAAATATTCTGACCGAACAGCAAAATACAACCTGCCCGCTCACCTCAATGCCAACGAAGGAGGGCTCACTTCCGCGTATGGGATGCAGGGTGATTTTTCAAGATTTTTCGGAAAAAAAGTGCATCTTATATACCATCAAATACAGTAATTAAAATATCTGTAAAATGTAAAATAATTAGAAATCAAAATTTAAAAATGAGTTTTCAGGAAATACAAAGGCCCAACTGTATACTTCGTATAAATCCGCTGATCAAAAATGTGGTGCTAACTTGTAAGACAAACTTGTGTACAAAAAATGTGGTTAAACTAAACGTAGTAGTAGTAGTAATGGAGGTATGTGATTCAAGAAAGCAAGCGTATGAGCTTATGTGGCATCAGCCAAAAAAAAAACCCATTTAATACATCCATTCCCTCTAAAATGAGAGTAGGAGTGTGTTATAGGCTTAATGACTGTGATGAGTACAACCATACAGAGAAATAAAGTGAGTCAATAAATCAGATTGTCTTATGATAGAGAATTTTAACTTCCCAGATACTGACTGGAACTTGTAGATTGATCACTAGCACACTAGCAGGTCTTTTGCGGATTAGTTGGATGATTATTTCCTACAGCAGGATGTTCAAGAGGTAAATAGAGAGAGTAATATTCTTCATCTGATTATGAGCAGTGATCCTCCGTGAATTAAGAATCTGCAGATAAAGGAACCAGTAGGTGACAATGATCACAGTGCGCTGATGTGGGATTTACTTAAAAATGTAACTACCATCAGGGGTAGTAGTGGCATGTGATGCAAGAAAGCAAGTGTATGATCGTATGCAGCATCAGCCAAAAAAAAAAATAATAATAATAATAATAATAATTCACACATCCATTCCCTCTAAATGTTTGTCCAGTTCCGCCTTAAATTTATTTAACCTATCAACTTCCACAACGAAGATGGAAGTTTGTTCCAGCAATTAACCACCCGCTGGTAAAGGCAAATTTCCTTACATCTATTCTACATCTGTCTTTCCTTAATTTGTTCAGATTACAAACCTACTCCATTAGGTTTGTAATCTGAACAAGTGGAAGAATCCCTTCAGAATTCAATGTGCTCAACACATTCAAGGCCTTATACACCTCAATCAGATCAATGTGCTCAACACATTCAAGGCCTTATACACCTCAATCAGATCACCGCGCAGCTGTGATCTGATTGAGCAATGCAAAGTATTGCATATGGGTAGAAGTAACACCAGAAAACTTCATATCTGACTGCACAATTACTCCCAGGTCTTTTTCATTTTCTACCACCTTAAGTGTAGTACCAGACAGTTGGTACGTTTCTCTGGGGTTACTTCTACCCATATGCAATACTTTGCATTCGTCAATGTTAGACTTCAGTTGCCACTAGTCTGCCAAAATTTTCTAAATCCTGTTGCAACAGCACACCACCATTACTGTCATTAACAATCCTGCCAACCTTTGTATCATCTGCAAACTTCAACATTAAGCCTGATATACCTTCTTCAATACCATTGATAAATATACAAAACAACAGTGGGCCCACCACCGAACTCTGAGGGACTCCACTAATAACATTAGTCCACGAAAAGCAGCATCCAGTGATTAACGTGTTTGTAAAGGCTGAATATTTTGATTCTCGGTTTTATGTGCCTTAAAAATTTACCAAACATTTAAACGAAAGTATTACAGTTGCAGTCAGTTAATATAAAAATCAAAGTATCTTGTCATTAATTAAATTGTGTCAAATAAAAATTCCAACTAACAACTAAATTTAAGTGGAGAAAGGTAAAATTTAAAAAAAAGTTGAAATTATTTCGTTAAAGTGAATACTTTCCTTCTTGTATTTTCAAGTGATGGCACCTCTTTCTTTCTGGCATCCGGGGCCGACCACCCCGCCCCTTGCTATGGCACTGGGCGTAGCAAGGGGCAGGGTGGTCGATCTGTACTTGTAACTTGGGCTAAACTCCAGAATTTGGGTACAAGTTTTCTCTGCACAGTGGGTGTGGTCTTAAACTACACCCACTGGAGATATAGTAGAGTCGAGTTCTGTGATTGGGTGATTACTGCGAATGCATAATTTTTGCTTCTGATTGTTTCATTGGATGTGAATTTAGTTTGGTTTAGAGGGAAGTACTCAGTTATCATTTGCACGTGTGCATTTGGTTTTCCTGTTGCCATTTCCTGGTGCTGTTAGTATATTTTGTGCTGCCTTTTGCTTGTTGTGTTAGGAGTTTTCTGATTTCGTTATTGTGCCATTTACGCATATTACTCTCTGTTGCCGTGTGCTCTACTGCCGTCAAGTATTATTTTCCATTTTTTGTTGTTGTTCCTTCTTTAGTCCCAATGGGGCAGGTGAATGCGAAATGTGAATATGGTGTTTATCCCCCACCATACTGCTGGTTTTATAGCGGAAAAGGAGTTCCCTATTTAAAAACAGCGGTAACGAATATTCTATCCAAAGATTATGTCCAGCCCTCGCTAACTACAGTCTTAGTTAGGCTGTTTTTATATCGGAAAACGAGATCCCTATTTAAAAACGGCGGTAACGGATATTATAACCAAAGATTATGCCCAGCCCTCGCTATCTGGAATCTTGGTTAGGCTTTTCATTTCCCTCCTCACCGCTGTTTTATAGCGAAAAAAAAAAAAAAAAAAGAGATCCCTATTTAAAAAAACAGCTATAAAAGATATATAAACCAAACGTTAGGTTTTTACGAAACTTCGGAAGACATTTTAATTAAAAAACGGACTTATTTTTCAAAATTTATAATTATTTTCGCTTATTTTAACCGTACTCTTATCTCCTCTATCAAACTACTGTATTGCAGTTTCTCTTCTGTTCATTTAGGCTTTGATGTACTACGATTTCATGTGACTTTGGCGTGTTACATGTGGGCGTGGAAAGCATACAGTGGCAGCGGGTCAATCACTGCATCGTTTCTGACTGTTAATCGAATTATGGACTTGTACCTAAGATCTGGAATATTACGGTGACTTGCTTTAGAAACACTTGGTTTCTAGAGCAAGTCACGTTTGAATTCATATAATCACATTCGAAACACTTGGTTTCTAGAGCAAGTCACGTTTGAATTCATATAATCACATTCGAAACACTTGGTTTCTAGAGCAAGAATACTGACAATTACAGAACAAACAATAACAAATAAGAATACTGACAATTACAGACACCTCAAAGTTTTCGTTAATTTGGCGCTGAAAACACACATAAATCTGAACGTACCGAGCACTGGGCCCCTGCCTGCTTCATCAATTCCTAATATACAGGATTCCGATTTAGTGATATTAGGTATAGTTGACAGAATCATGATATTGTGGGAATTGTCTTTCTCATATTCAGAAATATCCATATTTTCGGATAATACAAAAAAAATAAAAAATCACACAATTAACAATTTTTAAGGCAAACACTGTCCAACTGGCAAGACATTAACAATTACACTTCGAAACAAAAAAATTCACTTAATCTAAATCGAAAAACAACCAAACGTACTAACAATCGAAAGAACAGTCCACAACGAACCCTATCGGCAAAGAAACAAAGACACACAGAATTGTTTAAAGGTTGTTGATGTTGAAGATTTTAGCACAGAGACGGCAGCCGCCATACTATGCCTTTCAAGTTCATTAGTTTTTAGATGTGAGAGAACATAAAAACTTAGGTGTAGGGTAGATGCAATCGAAGAAATTAATATGAGGGGCCCATCAAGCTCTCAGCTGCCCAACTCAACCCCAGAGCACACTCCTGAGCATCGGGCAACACATCTCCAAGGCAGAATGCGCTGGCCCCAAAGGAACTAGTTATTGTTGGTGACTTTATTGTTAGGGAGACGAGGAATATATTGCGTAAAAAAGATAGATGGAACAGGACCAGGGTATGTCTGATAGGGGATAAAGTTGAAGAGGTTGTAGCAGCATATATCATCTTTTAAAGGCACAAAGGTGATATTTTTGTAAATGTTGCCACCAATGACATTAAGAGCAGGAGATCTGCAGATTTAATTAACAAGTACAGGTTAGTACAAGTACAAGTACAGCTTAACAAATGTTGAAAAAAAGTCGTGAGTTAGGCTTAAATTTGAAAGTGTCTGCAATTCTGCCCAGATAAAATAGGAGGCAGCACATGATGATAGCCTTGTCAATCAATTCTGCCCTGCAGGGAATGTGCAAGGCTCAAAGGGTAAATTTTTTTCAGCGTAGTCTCTGCTTGTTCCCCAAAGAGAGTCCTTCTGCAGGGTTGGGATACACATAAATAAAAAGGGTGCAAGAATATTTCCTGATGCTATCGAGGCAGTGTTAGGTGGGTCGGAAAACTGTTAGCTTGAGGAGATTCACAATCTAAAAGGTTAAAAGTAGCTGCAGGCATAGGTGAAGGTGATTCTTGCACTACTTCTATTAGAATAAGCAGTGGCCTGGAGCAAGGGGTACGAGGGGTTTCAAGGACTGATGGCTTTCATCATGATACAGGTGGGAATATGGGATCTGTTAGGGTAATTAGGAATAGGAATAGGTGCATGTATGCTTGCATATATACCAATGCTAAAAGTATAGTAAATAAATTTGATGAATTTGGAGTGTTGGTCAAGACATCAAAGGCGGTTATAGTTGGGATATCAGAGATGTGGTGTCAGGAAGATATCAGGAATGCAGAATTGTAATTGGGGGAGTACAATGTTTACAGAAATGATAGGAAGGGAGGAGGCGTTATACTGTTAATTAAGAAAAACATAAAATCAAAAGAAGTGCAACCAGTTGACATAGATGATCAGTACACTGTTGAGTCGGTTTGGTGTACCATAAACAATGCGAAAGTAAAAATAAGAATAGGAGTGTGTTATAGGCCTAATTACTCGATTGATTACAATGAATAATTCTACAAAGAAATAGTGGGGGCTAGTAAACCAGAATGTCTTATAATGGGGGATTTTAACTTACCAGTTATTAACAGGAACTTTTCGGTTGGTCATTCACACACTAGTAAGACTTTTCGGGATTTATTGGATTATTATTTTCTGCAGCAGCATGTTCGAGAGGAAACATAGGGTCGTACTCTTGATTTGGTTATCAGCTGTGATCATTCGTATATTAAAAAATTGCAGAAAAAGCAACCACTATGTGGCAGTGATCACAGTGTATTAATATCGGATTAACTTCAAGATATAATTACACTCAAGGGTAAAAGAAAGGGATTTTGTTTCCGTAAAGGTGAGTACAGTGGTCTCAGACAGTTTTTAAATTCTGTACAGTGGGACCAACTGATGATGTTACCAACAGCATATTCTTAGTGGAAAGCATTCAAGGAATTATTCGAGCAAGCTACTAAAAGTTTCATACTTATTCAGAAATATTGTTCAATGTTTAGGCCTAATGGAGGCCTCATTTCAAGAAGGATGTAGCGCTGCTGGAACGGGTACAGAGAAGGGCAACAAGATTAGTGAATGGAACAAAGGGTTGCTCTTACGAAGAAAGGCTTAAGTTTTGCAAATTACAGAGTCTGGAGACTAGGCACCGGCGAGGTGATCTGATAGAGGTGTATAAGGCTTTGAATGGTTTGAGCATGCTCAATGCCAATGGGATTCTTCATCTTGCTCAGAATAATCACCTCAGAGAGCATAAATTCAAATTGAGGAAGTACGGATGTCGGATAGATGTGCGGAAATTTGCCTTTGGCCAGCGGGTGGTTGGTTGGTGGAACCGACTTCCATCACTTGTTGTTGAAGTTGATAGCCTAAACAAATTTAAAGCTCAACTGGACAGGTATTTCGAACGAACGGAGGGGTGAAGTGGGAGTGGTGTGTGTTTTTTTTTTTTTTTTTTTTTTTGGCTCATAATGAATAAGTTTGCTTTCTTGCATCATATGCCTCAACTAATGCTAATGCTAATGCTAAATGGTTATCTAAAGAACTAATGCGACTGGTGACAGAGAAGTTAAATGCATGGGATGCATATAAATTATGAAGCAACACAGAAGCCTAGGGCAGATATAAGCTAGTCCGTAATCAAGTTACAAAGGAGGTTGGGTAGGCGAAGGCAGATTACGAGAAATCTCTAGCAAAATCCTTGCTAAGAAAAACAGCAAGGATTTCGTTACTTATATAAGCTCTAAAAGGAAGGGGATGAACCTGATTGGTCCACTTGATATCGATGGTTCGACTGTTGATGATCCTTCTCAGATAGCAAACAAACTGAATGAGTATTTTGCAGCTACGTTCACAAATGACAGTTATGAAGGTTTGAAAATGGCAGAATCGAAGGGTGAAACGAGTAATTACAGATCAGTTAGTTTAACTTCTATTGCCGGTAAAAAAAAATGGAGTTATTGGTTAAAGATGCATTGCAGGATCATCTAGACAAGACTGCAGCAATAATTCAGAAACAGCATGGGTTTGTTAAGGGAAAGTCTTGTCTAACAAATTTTATAGCATATATTATGATGTTGTTACAAAGGAACTGGATTTAAAAAATTATTTTGATATCATATACTAAGATTTCAGGAAAGCTTTTGAGACAGTTGCGCATGGAAGACTACTGAACAAATCGCAGCAGAATGTTGTTAAGGGTAAGTTGCTACAATGGATAAAATGATGGTTGAGTGGGAGAAGACAGAGGGTGGTAATCAATGGGTGCTGCACTTCGTGGACTAATGATATTAGTGGACTCCCACAGGGTTCGGTGTTGGGTCCACTGTTGTGTTATATATTTATCAATGATACTGATGAAGATATATCAGGATTAGTGTCCAAGTTTGAAGATCATACAAAGGTTAGCAGGATTGTTAAGGACAGTAATGGCAGTATGTATTTCAACTGCAACAGGGTCTAGAAAATTTGTGAAGATGGGTTGAGAAGTGGTAACTAAAGTTTAACCTTGACAAATGCAAAGTACTGCATATGAGTAGAAGTAACCCCAGAGAAACGTACCCTTAAGGTGGTAAAAAATAAAAAAGACCCGGGAGTAATTATGCAGTCAGATATGAAGTTTTCTGAGCAATACAGAGAGGGTTTCAGGGCAGGTCATGGGGTTTTATCAATGATATACAGGAATTTTGCTAACAGGGAAAAGGAAGTGATTGTCCCTCTGTAAAAGGCAATGGTCAGGCGACGCCTTAAATACTGCGTTCAGGTCTGGAGGCCTCATTTTAGGAAGGATGTAGATTTGCTGAGCGTGTACAGAGAAGGGCAACAAGATTGGCGAGGGAAATGATGGGTTCCTCTTATCAAGGGCAATGTTGAAAAAAGCCGTGAATTAGGGTTCAATTTGAAAGTGTCTGCAATTCTGCACACACACACACAATAAGAGGGAGTATATGATGAGAGCCTTGTCGCTCAATTCGGCCCAGGAAAGATGGTACAAGGCCCAAGTGGTAGAATTGTTTTCAGCCTGGTCTGTATTTGTTAACAGGAGAGACTGCTTATACAGGGATGGGATACACTTAAATAGAAAGGGTGCAAGAATATTTTCTGATGCTATGGAGGCAGTGTTAGGTGGGTCGGAAAACTGCTATCTTGGGGGGCGGATAAAGGACAAATAGATTTACAGTAGCCGCTGGCAGGTGTGAAAGTGATTCTTGCACTGTTCTATTGGAATGAGCAGAAGCCTGGAAAACAAGCTGCAGGATATTTCAGAGACTGCTGGGAGTCATTGCGGTGCAAGTAAACACATGTTGTTAGAGTAGCTAAGAATAGGAACAGGTGCATGTATCTTGCTTGAACAGCAAAGCTAAGAGTTTGGTAAATAAATTTGATGAATTTTTGGTATTGCTCAAAGTATCAAAGGCGGATATTGTTGGGATATCAGAAACGTGCTGTCACACAGAAATAAGGAATGCAGAAGTGGAATTTGGGGAGTACAACGTCTACAGTAAGGATAGACAGGATAGGAAGGGAGGAGGGATTCTATTAGTTAAGAAACACAGAAAATCCAGGAAGAGAGACAAGTCGACATCGCGGGACATTGCGGCGTCGAGTCAGTTTGATGTGATGCAAGCATTGGGGGATCAAAAGTGAGAGTAGGAGTGAATTATAGATCTAATGACTCTGATGAGTATAATAAGACACTGTACAAGGAAATAGAACGGGCAAGTAAATCAGAGAGTCTTATAATGGGGGATTTTAATTTCCTAGATATTAACTGGAATTTTTGGTTGGTCACTCGCACACTAGCAAGGCTCTTGTGGATTTATTGGATGATTCTTTTCACGAACATCAGATTGTTCGGGAGGCAACTAGAGGGAGGAATACTTTTGATCTGATTATCAGTAGTGATTCTTCATGCATTAAGAATCTGCAGACAAAGGAACCAATAGGTGGCAGTGATCACTGTGTGTTGAAGTGGTATTTATTCAAATATGTAATTACCAGCAGGGGTAAAGGGAAGGATTATTGCCCTCGTAAAGGCGATTACGATGGTCTGAGACAGTATTTAAATTTTATACAGTGGGACTAACTGATGATGTTAACAATAGTAAATTCAAAATGGGAAGCATTCAAAGAACTTATCTTGGAAGCTAATTGGCTTTACATACCAACTAAGAAATATTTTTCAAGGTTTAGGCCTAAGTGGATTTCAGATGATCTAATGAGACATATTGGCAGAGAATAAAAATGCATGTCATACATAGAAATTAACACGTGACACAAAAGCCTATGATAGATATAAGATGATCTGTAACCAAGTTATAAAGGAGGTTAGGCAGGCGAAGCCAGATTACGAGAAATCTTTGGCAAGGGATGCAAAGAATAACCGCAAAGAGTTCTTTACTTATGTAAACTATGGAAGGAAGGGGATGAATCGATTGATCCACTTGATATCGATGGGTCAACTGTTGATGAGCCTTCTCAGGTAGCTAACAAACTAAATGCATATTTTGCATCGACATTCACACATGAGGAGTTATTCAACGATGGGAATGCCAGAGGTTTATTCAACTCTGGCAGTAAACTAGATAATTTTGTAATAACTGAGAGTAAAGTGGAGGAGAAAGTGTTCAAGATAAAAAACAAGAAGGGCACCTTCGCTGGATGGGATCTATGCAGTTATATTAAAAAGGCACCAAAGCAAACACTTAGCCATAATTATGAGAGCTTCCTTGGACTCAGGGGAGGTACCCGTACTCTGGAGTTGTGCAAATGTGACATTTAATTTATTGATTTTATTAATTTAAACTACCATGCCCCAAACTAGAGCAGCAAAGCAACGGGCACAAAGTGGCAGGAGTGCTGTGACTCGGGGGAGAACTGAGGGGGGCAATTCTCCAACGCATCACAGCCTAAAAAAATGTGCAACTTGTGAAAGGTTTGCCGAACTCTCTGGAACGGAACATGATATTGCCATGGGGGATGTCTTTGTGTGTGCGCGATGTAAGGAAATCAGGCGACAACTCAGCATTGTTATGGGCCTATATGAGAGTTTGAAGGACAGGGTGGATGCTATCGAAAGATCTAAATTGAGGGGCCCATCATGCTCTCAGCTGCCCACATCAACACCAGAGCTTGCACTTGTTCATCGCGCAACACAGCGGCAACCCCTAAGGCAGAATGCGCTGGTCCCAAAGGAACTAGTAGTTCTTGGTGAGTCTATTGTCAGGGAAACGTGCTTTGTAAAAAGGATAGGTGGAACAGGACCAGGGTATGTCTGCCAGGGGCAAACGTTGATGACATTGTAGAGCGGATATCATCCTTTAAGGGCACAAAAGGTGATATAATTGTACACGTTGACACTAATGATATTAAGAGTAGGAGACCGGCAGAATTACTTAACAAGTAAAGGTCACTGTTGAAAAAAAGCCGTGAATTAGAGTTGAATTTGAAAGTGTCTGCAATTCTGCCCAGACACGATAGAAGGGAGTATATGACGAGAGCCCTGTCGATCAATTCGGCCCTGGAAGGACTGTGCAAGGCTCAAGGGGTAGAATTTTTTTCAGCCTGGTCTGTACTTGTTAACAGGAGAGGCTGCTTCTACAGGGATGGGATACACTTAAATAGAAAGGGTGCAAGAATGTTTGCTGATGCTATCGAGGCAGTGTTAGGTGGGTCGGAAAACTGCTAGTTTGAGGGGATACAAAGACTAATATTTTAACAGTAACCGCAGGCAGAGGTGAAGGTGATTCTTGCACAACTTCTATTAGAATAAGAAGCGACCTGGAGCGAGGGGTCTTGGGGGTTTCAGGGACGCATGGCAGTCATCATGGAATAGTTGGGTATATGGGATGTGTTGGGGTAACAAGGAATAGGCATAGGAGCATGTATGCTTGCATGTATACCAATGCGAGAAGTATAGTAAATAAATTTAATGAATTTGAAGTGTTGGTCAAGACATCAAAGGCGGATATTGTTGGGATAGCAGAGACGTGGTGTCACAAAGATATAAGGAATGCAGAACTGGAATTTGGGGAGTACAATGTGTACAGAAAGGATAGACAGGACAGAAAGGGAGGGGGTGTTATGCTGTTAATTAAGAAAAACATAAAATCAAAGGAAATGCACCCAGTTAATATATATGAACAGTGCTCTGTTGAGTCAGTTTGGTGTGAGATAAGCACTGCGAAAGGAAAAATAAGATTAGGAGTGTGTTATAGGCCTAATGACTTGAATGAGTACAATGAACAATTGTACAGAGAAATAGAGTGGGCCAGTAAATCAGAATGTCTTATAATGGGGGATTTTAACATTCCAGATATTGACTGGAACTTGTGGGTTGGTCACTCACACACTAGTCAGACTTTTGTGGATTTATTGGATGATTGTTTTCTGCAGAAGCATGTTCGAGAGGCAATCAGAGAAAGTAACACTCTTGATCTGGTTATCAGCAGTGATCATTCGTGTATTAAGAATTTGCAGATAAAGGAACCACTAGATAAAGGAACCACAAGACTAGGTGGCGGTGATCACAGTGTGCTGAAGTGGGATTTACTCAAAGAGGTAACTACCGTCAGGGGTAAAGGAAAGGGTTTTTGCTTCCGTAAAGGGGAGTACCGTGGTCTCAGACAGTTTTTAAATTCTGTACAGTGGGATCAACTACCAATGTTACAAACAGTAAATTCTAAGTGGGAAGCATTCAAGGAATTAATAGTGGAAGCTACTAGACTTTATATACCGATTAAGAAATATCGTTCAAGGTTTAGGCCTAAATGGTTATCAAATGAACTAATGAGACTCGTGACAGAGAAGAAAAATGCATGGGATGCATATAATTATCAGGTGACGCAGAAGCCTGTGGCAGATATAAGCCAGTCTGTAATCAGGTCACAAACGAGGTTCGGCAGGCGAAGGCGGATTACGAGAAATCCTTGGCAAAAGATGCTAAGAAAAACAGCAAGGATTTCTTTACTTATATAAACTCTAAAAGGAAGGGGTTGAATATGATTGGTCCACTTGACATCGATGGTTCGACTGTTGATAATCCTGCTAAGATAGCAAACAAACTGAATGAGTATTTTGCATCTACATTAACACGTCAGGAATTATTAAGGTTTGAAAATGGTAGAAGGTTATCAAATTGTAGCAGTGTGCTTAATGATTTTGTAATAACTGAGAACAAAGTGGAGGAGAAATTGTTGAAGTTAAACATAAGAAAGGCACCTGGGGTGGATGGGATCTATCCAGTTATTTTAAAGGAGGCGGCAAAGCAACTAAGCAAACCCTTAGCCATAATTATGAGAGCATCCTTGAACTCAGGGGAGGTTCCCACGGACTGGAGATGTGCAAATGTGTCCCCAATTCACAAAGGTGGATCGAATCGTGACACGAGTAATTACAGACCAGTTAGTTTAACTTCTGTTCCGGGTAAAATAATGGAGTCACTGGTTAAAGATGCATTGCAGGATCATCTAGACAAGACTGCAGCAATAATTCAAACACAGCATGGGTTTGTTAAGGGAAAGTCTTGTCTGACAAATTTGATTGGTTATTATGATGTGGTCACAAAGGAACTGGATGCAAAAAATAATTTTGATATCATATACTTGGATTTCCGGAAAGATTTTTGACACTGTTGCGCATGGAAGACTACTGTACAAATTGGAGCAGAATGTTATTAAGGGTAAGTTGCTACAATGGATAAAAGGATGGTTAAGTGGGAGAAGACAGAGGGTGGTAATCAATGGGTGCTGCTCTTCGTGGACTAATGTTATTAGTGGAGTCCCACAGGGTTCGGTGTTGGGTCCACTGTTGTTTTGTGTATTTATCAAGGATATTGATGAAGGTATATCAGGCTTAATGTCGAAGTTTGCAGATGACACAAAGGTTGGCAGGGTTGTTAATGACAGTAATGGCAGTGTGCTACTGCAACAGGATCTAGATAATTTGGGTAGATGGGCTAAGAAGTGGCAACTAAGAAGTGGCAACCTTGACAAATGCAAAGTACTGCATATGGGTAGAAATAACCCCAGAGAAACGTGCCAACTGTGTGGTACTACACTTAAGGTGGTAGAAAATGAAAAAGACCTGGGAGTAATTCTGCAGTCAGATATGAAGTTTTCTGAGCAGTGCAGACAGGCTGCTAGGGCGGGTCATGGAGTTTTGTCAATGATATATAGGAATTTTGCTAGCAGGGAAAAGGAGGTGATTGTCCCTGTGTATAAGGCAATGGTCAGGCCACGCCTTGAGTACTGCGTACAGGTCTGGAGGCCTCATTTTAGGAAGGATGTAGATTTGCTTGAGCGTGTACAGAGAAGAGCAACACGATTGGTGAGGAGAATGAAGGGATTCTCTTACCAAGAGAGGCTTAAGTTCTGCAAATTGCAGTGGCTGGAGACTAGGCACCTGCGCGGTGATCTAATTGAGGTCTATAAGGCTTTGAATGGGTTGAGCAAGCGGAATTCTGATGGGATCCTCCCACTTGTTCAGATTACGAACCTACTGGGACATAAGTTCAAATTAAGAAAGGACAGATGTAGAATAGATGTGCGGAAATTTGCCTTTAGCCAGCGGGTGGTTAATTGCTGGAACCAACTTCCATCTGGCGTTGTGGAAGTTGATAGGTTAAATAAATTTAAAGAGGAACTGGACAGGCATTTGGAGGGAATGGTGTGATTTGTTTTTTTTTTTTTTTTTTTTTTGGCTGATGCTGCATAAGCTCCTGCACTTGCTTTCTTGCATCATGTGCCACTACTACTACTTGTACTACTATTACTATTCACAAAGTAAGATCAAAGGCTGACACAAGTAATTATACACCTGTGAGTTTAACTTCTGTTCAGGAAAATTAATGGAGGCACTGGTGAAAGAAGCCCTGCAGGATCATCTAAACAATAATTCAATTATAGCTCAAACACGACAAGAGTTTGTTAAGGGAAAGTCTTGCCTGACCAATTTCATTGGATACTACTATGATGCAGTCACAAAACAACTGGATGCAGGGAATAACTTTGATATTATCATTAGCGTTAGCATTACCAGAGGCATTTGATGGAAAACGCAAGCTTATGCAGCATCAGCCAAAAAAAAAAAATAAATAAATAAATAAAAAATAACCACTTCCACTTCACCCTTCTGTTCCTTCGAAATACCTGTCCAGCTGAGCCTTAAACTTCTTTACGCTATCAACTTCCACGACAAGGGATGGAAGTCTGTTCCACCAACCGACTACCTCTGACTAAAGGAAATTTCCTCACGACCATCCTACATCCGTCTTTCCTCAATTTGAATTTATGCCCTCTCAGGTGATTATTCTGAGCAAGAGGAAGAATCCCATCAGCATTGAGCCTGCTCAAACCATTCAAGGCTTTATACACCTCTGTCATTAGCATTAGCATTAGTAGAGGTATTTGATGCAAGAAAGCAAGCTTATGCAGCATCAGCCAAAAAAAAAAAAAAAAAAACCCACTTCCACTTCACCCCTCTGTTCGTTCAAAATACCTGTGCCGCTGAGCCTTAAACTTATTTAGGCTATCATCATCCACGACAAGGGGTGGAAGTCTGTTCCACCAACCAACCACCCGCTGGCTAAAGGCAAATTTTGGGACGTCTATCCTACATCTGTCTTTCCTCAATTTGAATTTATGCCCTCTCAGGTGATTATTCTTAGCTAGAGGAAGAATCTCATCAGCATTGAGCATGCTCAAACCATTCAAGGCTTTATACACCTCTATCAGATCACCTCTCACCTCGCTGGTGCCTAGTCTCCAGACACTGTAATTTGCAAAACTTAAGCCTTTCGTCGTAAGAGCACCCCTTTGTTCCATTCACAAATCTTGTTGCCCTTCTCTGTACGCGTTCCAGCAGTTCTACATCCTTCTTGAAATGAGGCTTTCAGACCTGTATACAGTACTCTAGGTGTGGCCTGACCATTGCCTTATAGAAGGGAATAATCACCTCCATGTCCCTGATGGAAAAATTCCTGTATATCATTGACAATACTCCCTTTCATTCTCTACCACTGTCAGTGTATTAACACAGATTTGATACGTTGCTCTGGGGTTGCTGTTTCCCATGTGTAGTACTTTACATTTGTCAATATTAAACTTCATTTGCCACCTCTCTGCCCATCTGCTCAACTTTTCCAGATCCTGTTGCAGCAGCATAGTGTCAGTATTGTCCTTGAAAACCCTGCCAACCTTTGTATCCTCTACAAACTTGGACATTAAGCTTGATATACCATCATTAATATCATTTATAAATACAGAAAACAATAATGGACCCAACACTGAGCCCTGAGGGATTCCAATAATAACATTAGACCACGATGAGCATTGTCCATTGATTACCACTCTCTGTCTTCTCCCCCTCAACCACCCCTTTATCCATAGCAGCAATTTGCCTCCAATGTCACACTGCTCCAATTTGTGCAGCAGTCTTCCATGTGCAACAGTATCAAAAGCCTTTCTAAGATCCAAGTATATAATATCAAAGCTATTCCCTGCATCCAGTTCTTTTGTAACTGCATCATAGAATCCAATCAAACTGGTCAGGTAAGACTTCCCCTTAACAAAACCATGCTGTGTCCCAGCTATAACTGAAGTCTTGTCTAAATGATCCTGCAGTGCTTCTTTAACCAGTGCCTCCATTAATTTTCCTGGAACAGAAGTTAAACTCACAGGTCTATAATTACTTGTGTCAGTCTTTGATCCTCTTTTGTGAATTGTGGTCACATTTGCACATTTCCAGTCTATGGGTACCTCCCCTGAGTCCAAGGAAGCTCGCATAATTATAGCTAAGGGTTTGCTTACTTCCTTTGCTGCCTCTTTCATTATAACTGGATAGAACCCATCCACCCCGGGTGCCTTTCTTGTGTTTATCTTCAACAATTTCTCCTCCACTTTACTGTCAGTTATTTCAAGATTCTGTAGCTTACTGCTAGAGCTGAATACACCTCTGGCATTCCCCTAGCTGAATAACTCCTCATGTGTGAATATCAATGCAAAATATTCATTCAGTTTGTTAGCTACCTGAGCACGATCATCAACAGTTAAACCATCGATATCAAGTGGACCAATCTGATTCATCCCCGTCCTTCTAGAGTTTATATAAATAAAGAACTCTTTGCTGTTTTTCTTTGTAGCCCTTGCCAAAGATTTCTCCTAATCTGCCTTCGCCTGCCTAACCTCCATTGTAACTTGGTTGCATATCAACTTGTATCTATCATAGGCTTCTGTGTCACGTGTTAATTTGTAAGTATCCCATGCATTTTTCTTCTCTGCCATATGCCTCATTCGTTCATCTGACTTTCATTTTGGTCTAAACCTTGAACAATATTTCTTAGTTGGTATGAAAAGCCTAGTAGCTTCCAAGATAAGCTCTTTCAATGCTTCCCATTTTGAATTTGCTGTTGGTCACATCATCAGTTGGTCCCACTGTATAGAATTTAAATACTGTCTCAGTCCATCGTAGTCGCCTTTCCGGAAGCAATAACCCTTCATTTTTACCCCTAATGGTAGTTACCTCTTTGAGTAAATCCCACTTCAGCACACTGTGATCACTGCCACCTAGTGGTTCGTTTATCTGCAGATTCCTAATGCATGAAGAATCACTGCTGATAATCAAATCAAGAGTATTACTCCCTCTAGTTGCCTCCCGAACATGCTGATGTAGAAAACAATCATCCAATAAATCCACAAAAGCCCTGCTAGTGTGTGAGTAACCAGCCCCCAAATTCCAGTCAATATCTGGGAAATTAAAATCTCCCATTATAAGACTCTCTGATTTACTGGCCCACTCTATTTCCCTATACAGTTTCTTATTATACTCATCAGAATCATTAGGCCTATTGCACACTCCTACTCTCAGTTTTGATCTCCCAGTGCTTATGTCACACCAAACTGACACAACACTGCACTGTCCAGCGATGTCGACTGGCTTCGCTTCCTTGGTTTTTATGTGTTTCTTAACTAATAGCATAACCCCTCCCCCCTTCCTATTCAGTCTATCCTTTCTGTAAACGTTGTACTCCCCAAATTCCAGTTCTGCATCCCTTATATCTGTGTGACACCAGGTCTCTGATGTCCCAACAATATCTGCCTTTGATGTTTTGAGCAATACCTCAAATTCATCAAATTTGTTTACTAAATTCCTAGCATTAGTGTACACGCAAGTATACCTGCACCTGTTTCTATTCTTAGCTACTCTAACACAACCCATGTGTTTACTTGTACCGCAATGGCTCCCAGCAGCCTCTGAAATATCATGCATCTTGTTTTTCAGGCTTCTGCTCATTCTAATAGAAGCAGTGCTAGAATCTCCTTCACCTCTGCCAGTGGCTACTGTCAATCTATTGGTTTTTGTCTCCCCCCCCAAGCTAGCAGTTTTCCGGCCCACCTAACAAAACACTCCCTCGAAAGCATCAGCAAATATTCTTGCACCTTTTCTATTTAAGTGTATCCCATCCCTGTAGAAGCAATCTCTCCTTTTAAATCA
The DNA here is from genome assembly GCF_048544385.1 of Mastigoproctus giganteus. Classification (NCBI taxonomy): domain Eukaryota; kingdom Metazoa; phylum Arthropoda; class Arachnida; order Uropygi; family Thelyphonidae; genus Mastigoproctus; species Mastigoproctus giganteus. The sequence continues at coordinate 143,713,498 of NC_143579.1, read as the reverse complement.
CCTCGGTGGTGCCTAGTCTCCAGACACTGTAATTTGAAAAAATTAAGCCTTTCTTCGTAAGAGCACCCCTTTGTTCCATTCACTAATCTTGTTTCTCTTCACTGTATTCGTTCCAGCATCTCTACATCCTTCTCAAAATGAGGCCTCCAGACCTGTATACAGTACTCCATGTGTGGCCTGACCATTGCCTTACAGAAGGAAATAATCACCTCCTTATTCCTGCTAGAAAAATTCCTAATATATCATCGACAATACGCCATGAGCTACTCTTGCAAGCCCGTCTGTCAGCGCTGCTCAGAAAACTTCATATCTGCTTGAACAACCACACCCAGGTCCCTTTCATTCTCTACCACTGTCACTATAGTACCACAGAGTTGATACGTTTCTCTGGGGTTGCTGTTTCCCATGCGTAGTACTTTACATTTGTCAAACAACATTTGACACCTCTCAGCCCATTCTGCTAAATCTTTTCAGATCCTGTTGCAGTTGCATTATATAGTATATATTTGGATCTTAGAAAGGCTTTTGATACTGTTGCACATGGAAGACTGCTGCAAAAATTGCAGCAGTGTGGCATTGGAGGCAAATAGCTGCTATGGATAAAGCGGTGGTTGAGGGGGAGAAGACAGAGAGAGGGAATCAATGGACATTGCTCTTCGTGGACTGATGTTATTAGTGGATACCCTAAGGGTTCAGTGTTGGGTTCATTATTGTTTTCTGTATTTATAAATAATATTGATGATTGTATATCAAGCTTAATATCCAAGTTTGCAAACGATACAAAGGTTGGCAGGGTTGTAGACGACACTGCTGACGCTATGCTGCTGCAACAGGATCTGGAAAGGTTGAGCAGATGGGCTGAAAGGTGGAAAATGAAGTTTAACGTTGACAAATGAAAATACTAGATATGGAAAACAGCAACCCCAGAGCAACGTATCAATTCTGTGGTACTACACTGACAGTGGTAGAGAATGGAAAAGAACTGGGGGTAATTGTGCAGGCAGATATGAAGTTCTCTGAGCAGTGCAGACGGGCTGCAAGAGTAGCTCATGGTGTTTTATCAATGACACTGAAGAATTTTTCTAACAGGGATAAGGAGGTGATTATTCCCTTGTATAAGGCAATTGTCAGGCCACTCCTCGAGTACTGTATACAGGCTGGAGGCCTCATTTCACGAAGGATGTAGAGCTCCTGGAACGAGTACATCGAAGGGCAACAAGATTAGTGAATGGAACAAAGGGTTGCTCTTACAAAGAAAGGCTTAAATTTTGCAACTTACAGTGTCTGGAGACTACGCACCGCGAGGTGATCTGATAGAGGTGTATAAAGCCTTGAATGGTTTGGGCATGATCATTGCTGATGGGATTTTTCTCTTGCTCATAATAATCACCTGAGAGGGCATAAATTCAAATTGAGGAAAGACAGATTTAGGACAGATGTACGGAAATTTGCCTTTAGCCAGCGGATAATTTGTAGGTGGTATAGGCTTCCATCCCTTGTTGTGGAAGTTGATAACCGAAAAAAATTTAAGGCTCATCTGGACAGGTATTTCGAACCAAAGGTGGGGTGAAGTGGAAGTTTTTTTTTTTTTTTTGTTTTTTTTTGGCTGATGCTGCATATGCTTACTTTCTTGTGTCATATGCCTCTTCTAATGCTAATGCAAAGATTGGCTTAAGTTCTGCAAATTTCACTGGCTGGAAACTAGCCACCTGCGCATTGATCTGATTGAGATGTGTAAGGCCTTGAATGGTTTGAGCACGCTGAATTCTGATGGGATTCTTCCACTTGTTCAGATTACGAACCTAAGGGGACATAAATTCAAATTAAGAAAAGACTGATGTAGAATCGATGTGCGGAAATTTGCCTTTAGCCAGCGGGTGGTTAATTGCTGGAACAAACTTCCATCTGCCGTTTTGGAAGTTGATAGTTTAAATAAATTTAAGGAGGAACTGGACAAATATTTAGAGAGAATGTTTGTGTGAAATTGTTTTTAATTTTTTTTTTTTTTTTTTTTTGGCTGATGGTGCATAAGCTGATACACTTGCTTTCTTTCAGCACATGGCACTACTGCTACTATTTCTATTTCCTAAAAAAGAAGTAGAAGGGTTCATGTAAGTTTACTTCATCCCAGAAGATATACTTCATTGTTATAACTTCCTGTAAACTTCTGAGAGATAAAAATGTTTAAAGCCTTTCTTGTTCGCAACAAGAAAGGCTTGAAACCTTGCAGCGAACACCTACAAGGAACTCCAGAAAGTCGCAATCCTTAACACCTGTAGGATTGTCAGAGAGTTCCTCGACGAACACTAACATCAGACTTAACACCAACCACTCTGTGTTCTTGGTAGCAATACCGGTGACGAGGTGGAACCCCCAAATCAGGGAGAAATAATATAACAGCAGCAATAATAATAATAATAATTCTTTACTTACAAGGAACAAACTATTTCGTCTCTTTTCGAATGTATAATGACCCAAACCTGACTTAAACCTTTCTGTGTGGGTACCGAAAGTTATTATTATTATTATTATATTTAACCCTAAGGTGCAAGGAAGCCTGAGGCTTATGCTGAACCACCCAAAAAAAAAAAAAAAAAAAAAAAATCCCGTGTTTCCATGAGAGAGTCAGAAGAAGGGAATCAATAAAAAAAGAAGAAAGAAGAATTAGCATTAGAAGAGGCATATGATGCAAGAAAGCAAGCTTATGCAGTATCAGCCAAAAAAAAAAAAAATAAATAAATAAAACTCCCATCTCGCCCTTCTGATCGTTCAAAATACCTGTCCAGCTGAGCCGTAAATTTATTTAAGCTATCAACTTCCACAATAAGGGATGGAAGTCGGTTTCACCAATCAACTATCCGCTGACTAAAGACAAACTTCTGCACATCTATCATACAACTGTCTTTCCTCAATTTGAATTTATGCCATCTCGGATGATTATTCTGAGCAAGAGAAAGAATCCCATTAGCATTGAATATGCTCAAACAATTCAAGGCTTTATACACCTCAATCAGATCACCTCGTAGGTGCCTAGTCTCCACACTGTAATCTGCAAAACATAAGCCTTTCTTTGTAAGAGCAACCGTTTGTTCCATTTCACTAATCTTGTAGCCCTTCTCTGTACTCGTTCCAGCAGCTCTACAAACTTCTTGAAATGAGGCCTCCAGATCTGTATATAGTACATAAGGTGTGGCCTTAAGTACTGTATACAGGTCTGACTTATACAAGGGAATAATCACCTCCTTATCCCTGCTAGAAAAATTCATGTGTATCGTTGACAAGACACCATGAGCTACTCTTGCAGCCCGTCTGCACTGTCAGAAAACTTCATATCTGCCTGCACAATTAACCCCCGGTCCTTTTCATTCTCTACCACTGTCAGTGTAGTACCACAGAGTTATACTTTACTCTGGGGTTTCTGTTTCCGATATACAATAATTTACATTTATCAATGTTAAACTTCATTTGCCACCTCTCAGCCCATGTGCTCAACCTTTCCAGATCCTGTTGCAGCAACGTGCTGTCACTGGTGTCCTTAACAACCGTGCTCATCGTCTGCAAACTTGGTATACCATCATCAATATCATTTATAAATACAGAAAACAACAATGAAACCAATACTGAACCCTGAAGGACTTCACTAATAACATTAGTCCACAAGGAACAGTGTGCATTGATTACCACTATCTGTCTTCTCCCTCTCAATCATCCCTTTATCCATAGCAGCAATTTGCCTCCAATGCTACACTCTCTAATTTGTGCAGCAGTCTTTCATGTGCAACAGTATCAAAAGGATTTTTAAGATCCAAATATATAATATCAAAGTTATTCCCTACATCCAGTTCTTTTGTGACTGCATCATAGTATCCAATCAAATTGGTCACGCAATACTTTCCCTTAACAAAACCATGCTGTGTCTAAGTTATACTGAAGTCTTCTCTAGATGATCCTGCAGTGCGTCTTTAACCACCGCCTCCATTAATTTTCCTGGAAAAGAAAATTTGCTGCATCAAATGCCCCTACGACTACTACTACTGCTACTACTACTACTACTACTTGTGTCAGCCTTTGATCCTCCTTTGTGAATTGGGATCACATTTGCACATCTCCAGTCTATGGGTACCTCCCCTGAATCCAAAGAACTCTCATAATTATGGCTAAGGGTTTGCTTACGTCCTTTGCTGCCTCCTTTAATATAACTACAGTAGATAGATCCCATCCACCCCAGTGCATTTTTTATGTTTATCCTCAACAATTGCTCCTCCACTTTCCTCTCAGTTATTACAAAAGTATCTAGCTCACTTCCAGAATTTTCTTCACCTCTGGCATTGCCCTTAGTGAATAAATCCTGATGTGTGAATGTAGACGCAAAATACTCGTTAATTTTTTAGCCACCTGAGACACCCGATCAACAGTTGATCGGGTGTCTCAGGGGGACCAATGTGATTCATCCCTTTCCTTCTCTTGTTTACATAGATTTTCCTTATTGTGTTTACACAGGAAAAGAAGTCTTTTCTGTTTTTCTTTGCATCGTTTGTCAAGGATTTCTCATAATCTGCCTTTAGCTGTTTAATCTCCTTTGTGGATTGGTTACAGAACAGTTTATATCTATCACCCATTAATTTATATGTATTCTATGCATTTTCCTTCTCTACCATATGTCTCTTTAGTTCATTTGACATCCATTTAGGCCTAAACCTTGAACAATATTTCCTAGTTGGTATGTAAAGCCTACTAGCTTCCAAGATAAATTCTTTGAATGCTTCCCATTTTGAATTTGCTGTTGGTATGATCATCAGTTGGTCCCACTATAGAGAATTTAAATACGGTCTTAGACCATTGTAGTCGCCTTTAAGAAAGCCAAAACCCTTCCCTTTACACCTGATGGTGGTTATCCCTTTGAGTAAATCCCACTTCAGCACACTGTGATCAGTGCCATCTAGTGGTTCCTTTATCTGCAGATTCTTAATGTATGGAGAATCACTACTGATAATCAGATCAAGAGTATTACTCCCACTAGTTGCCTCCCGAACATGCTGATGTAGAAAACAATCATCCAATAAATCCACAAAAGTCTTGCTAGAGTGTGTGTGTGTGAGACCACCCACAAATTCCAGTCAATATCTGGGAAATTAAAATTCTCCATTATAAGACTCTTTGCTTTACTGGCCCACTCTATTTCCCTGTACAATTTCTTATTATACTCATCAGAGTCATTAGGCCTATAGCGCACTCCTTCTCTCAATTTGGATCTCCCAATGCTTATGTCACACCAAACTGAGTGGACATTGCACTGTCCAGCGATGTCGACTGGCTGCACTTCCTTGGATTTTATGTGTTTCTTAAGTAATAGCATAACCCCTCCTCCCCTCTTATCCTGACTGTGCTCTCTGTACACATTTTAATCCCCAAATTACAGTTATTCGTTCCTTATATCTGTGTGACACCACGTCTGTGATATCCCAACAATATCTGTCTTTGATGTTTTGAGTAATACCTCAAATTCTTCAAATTTATTTACCAAACTCCTAGCATTGGTGTACACGCAAGTATACATGCACCCGTTCCTATTCATAGCTACCAAATTTGTTTACTTGTACCGCAATGACACCCAGCAATCTCTGAAATACCCCGCATCTTGTTTTCCAGGCTGCTGCTCATTCCAATAGAAGTAGTGCAAGAATGACTTTCACCTCTGCCAGTGGCCACTGTTAATCTATTAGGCTTCCCCAAGCTAGCAGTTTCTGACCCACCTAACACTGCCTCGATAGCATCAGCAAATATTCTTGCACTCTTTCTATTTAAGGGGGATGTCTTTGTGTGTGCACGATGTAAGGAGTGCAAGGAAATCAGACGACAACTCAGCGTTGTTATGGGCCTTTATGAGACCTTGAAGGACAGGGTGGATGCCCTCGAAGGAAATAAATTGAGGGGGCCCATCAAGCTCTCAGCTGCCCACATCAACGCCTGAGCTTGCACTTGGTCATCAGGCAACACAGGGGTAGCCTCCTAGGCAGAATGCGCTGGTCCCACAGGAACTAGTAGTTGTTGGTGACTCTATTGCCAGGGAAACGGGGAACATGGTTTGTAAAAAGGATAGGTGAAATAGGACCAGGGTATGTCTGCCAGGGGCAAAGGTTGATGACGTTGTAGAGCGGATATCATCTTTTAATGGCACAAAAGATGATATAGTTGTACACGTTGGCACTAATGATATTAAGAGAAGGAGACCGGCGGAATTACTTAGCAAGTACAGGTCACTGTTGAAAAAAAGCCGTGAATTAGGGTTGAACTTGAAAGTGTCTGCAATTCTGCCCAGACACGATAGGAGGGAGTATATGATGAGAGCCTTGTCGATCAATTCGGCCCTGGAGGGATTGTGCAAGGCTCAAGGGGTAGAATTTTTTTCAGCCTGGACTGTACTTGTTAACAGGAGAGATTGCTTCTACAGGGATGGGATACACTTAAATAGAAAGGGTGCAAGAATTTTTGCTGATGCTGTTGAGGCAGTGTTAGGTGGGTCGGAAAACTGCTAGTTGGGGGGGATACAAGGACTAATAGATTAACAGTAGCCACTGGCAGAGGTGGAAGTGATTCTTGAACTGCTTCTATTCAAATGAGCAGAAGTCTGAAAAACAAGATGCAGGATATTTCAGAGACTGCTGGTAGTCATTGCGTTACAAGTAAACACATGGGTTGTGTTAGGGTAGCTAAGAATAGAAACAGGTGCATGTATACCTGCGTGTACACCAATGCTAGGAGTTTGGTAAATAAATTTGATGAATTTGAGGTATTGCTCAAAACATCAAAGGCAGATATTGTTGGGATATCAGAGACGTGGTGTCACACAGATATAAGTAATGCGGAACTGGAATTTGGGGAATACAATGTATATAGAAAGGATAGACAGGACAGGAGGGGAGGAGGGGTTATGCTATTAATTAAGAAACACATAAAGTCAAAGGAAGTGAAGCCAGTTGACATCGATGGACAGGGCAGTGTCGAGTCAGTTTGGTGTGACATGAGCATAGGGAAATCAAAATTGAGAGTAGGAGTGTGCTATAGGCCTAATGACTCTGATGAGTATAATAATATATTGTACAGGGAAATAGAGTGGGCCAGTAAATCAGAGAGTCTTATAATGGGGGATTTTAATTTCCCAGATATTGATTGGAATTTGTGGTTTGGTCATTCGCACACTAGCAAGGCTTTTGTGGATTTATTGGATGATTGTTTTCTACATCAGCATGTTCGTGAGGCAACAAGACGGAGCAATACTCTTGACCTGATTATCAGTAGTGATTCTTCATGCATTAAGAACCTGCAGATAAATGAACCACTAGGTGGCAGTGATGACAGTGTGTTGAAGTGGGATTTACTCAAGGAGGTAACTACCATCAGAGGTAAAGGGAAGGGTTTTTGTTTTCGTAAAGGCGACTATGATGGTCTGAGACAGTATTTAAATTCTATACAGTGGGACCAACTGATGATGTTACCAACAGCAAACTCAAAATGGGAAGCATTCAAGGAACTAATCTTGGTGGCTACCAGGCTTTACATACCAACTAAGAAATATTGTTCAAGGTTTAGGCCTAAATGGTTGTCAGATGGACTAATGAGACATGTTGCAGAGAAGAAAAATGCATGGGATACATACAAATTAATGGGTGATATGGAAGCCTATGATAGATATAAGTTGGTCTGTAACCAAGTCACAAAGGAGATTAGGCAGGCAAAGGCAGACTACGAAAAATCCTTGGCAAAGGATGCAAAGAAAAACAGAAAGGAGTTCTTTACATACTTGAACTCGAGAAGGAAAGGGATGAATCAGATTGGTCCACTGGATATTGATGGTTCAACAGTTGAGGATCCTGCTCAGGTGGCTAACAATCTAAACGAGTATTTTGCATCTACATTCACGCATGAGGAGTTATTCAGGAAGGAGAATGATGTAGGTAAAGTAAACATTGGCAGTGAGCTGGATGATTTTGTAATAACTGAGAGGAAAGTGGAGGAGAGATTGTTGAGGATAAACATAAAAAAGGCACCCGGGGTGGATGGGATCTATCCAGTTATATTAAAGGAGGCAGCAAAGGAAGTAAGCAAACCCCTAGCCATAATTATGAGAGCTTCTTTGGACTCAGTGGAGGTACCCATAGGCTGGAGATGTGCAAATCTAACCCCACTTCACAAAGGAGGATCAAAGGCTGACACAAGTAATTATAGACCTGTTAGTTTAACTTCTGTTCCAGGTAAATTAATGGAGGCACTGGTTAAAGAAGCACTGCCGGATCATCTAGACAAGAATTCAGTTATAGCTCAGACGCAGCATGGTTTTGTTAAGGGCAGGTTTTGCCTGACCAATTTGATTGGATACTATGATGTAGTCACAAAAGAACTGGATGCAGGGAATAACTTTGATATTATATATTTGGATCTTAGAAAGGCTTTTGATACTGTTGCACATGGAATACTGCTGCACAAATTGGAGCAGTGTGGCATTGGAGGCAAATTGCTGCTATGGATAAGGGGATGGTTGAGTGGCAGAAGACAGAGTGTGGTAATCAATGGACACTGCTCAACGTGGACTAATGTTATTAGTGGAGTTCCCCAAGGTTCAGTGTTGGGTCCATTGTTGTTTTCTGTGTTTATGAATGATATTGATGATGGGATATCAAGTTTAATGTCCAAGTTTACAGATGATACAAAGGTTGGCAGGGTTGTTAAGGACACTCCTGACGCTATGCTGCTGCAACAGGATCTGGAAAGGTTGAGCAGATGGGCTGAGAGGTGGCAAATGAAGTTTAACATTGAGAAATGTAAAGTACTACATATGGGTAACAGTAACCCCAGAGCAATGTATCAACTCTGCTGTACTACACTGACAGTGGTGGAGAATGAAAAGGACCTGGGGGTAATTGTACAGGCAGATATGAAGTTCTCTGAGCAGTGCAGACGAGCTGCAAGAGTAGCTCATGGTGTCTTGTCAATGATATACAGGAATTTTTCTAGCAGGGATAAGGAGGTGATTATTCCCTTGTATAAGGCAATGGTTAGGCCACATCTTGAGTACTGTATACAGGTCTGGAGGCCTCATTTCAAGAAGGATGTAGAGCTGGTGGAACGGGTACAGAGAAGGGCAACAAGATTAGTGAATGGAACAAAGGGTTGCTCTTACGAAGAAAGGCTTAAGTTTTGCAAATTACAGAGTCTGGAGACTAGGCACCGGCGAGGTGATCTGATAGAGGTGTATAAGGCTTTGAATGGTTTGAGCATGCTCAATGCCAATGGGATTCTTCATCTTTCTCAGAATAATCACCTCAGAGGGCATAAATTCAAATTGATGAAGGAGGGATGTCGGATAGATGTGCGGAAATTTGCCTTTGGCCAGCGGGTGGTTGGTTGGTGGAACCGACTTCCATCACTTGTTGTTGAAGTTGATAGCCTAAACAAATTTAAAGCTCAACTGGACAGGTATTTCGAACGAACGGAGGGGTGAAATGGGAGAGGGTTTTTTTTTTTTTTTTTGGCTGATGCTGAATAAGCTTGCTTTCTTGCATCATATGCCTCTACTAATGCTAATGCTAAAGTGTATCCCATCCCTGTAAAAGCAGTTTCTACTGTTAACAAGTAGAGACCAGTTCTGAAAAAAATTCTACCCCATGAGCCTTGCACAATCTTTCCAGGGCCGAATTGATCGACAAGCTCTCATCATATATTCCCTCCTATCGTGTCTGATTTACACTAAATAAGGTTTACTTACACTAAATTAAAATAAATAAGCACAAAATGAAAACCCGTACCTGTTATGTTTATTCTGTATCAGCAAACGCTCTAATCTCACATGACAGTTTCTTTTGTTACATTTATGATTATGCACCCGTTCTCCATCCACATACTTCTCACCTCATTGCTCACTCAGTAGTAACGACGGTCGACAAGAGAACTGATTCATGGGTGAATATTTAAATGGATAATGTTCGTGGGCATTTCTCTGTTTATTTAAATTTCCTTTCGTTTCCGTCAACATTTAAAGCAGTGATGTATGTATCGCTTTAAGATTAACGGTACGGGAATAAATGAATTTAAACACAATGAAAATTAAACATTACATAAGCTTAAAACCTTGTATCTACTTTATTTAACGAAACCATTCACAATGAATTACGTAAGTATAACCTTAAACTTAATCATAAGACGTTAACACGAAAGTTTGCAAACTCCAAGCCTTTATGGTTTTGTTTACGTGGTTTAAAACAGGACATAACCGTAGAGGTTATGGAAGTCCAATTGTTGAATTCTTCTCTGGTTCAACGGATGAACCTCTATCGCCTGTGCTTGCACTTCTAAGTTTTCTGATGCAAAATACCTAACATGTATGCTTTGGCGTTATTTATAACCATAAACAGCACAGTTATATCATCCGTCATCATGCAAACATCAATTTTTCGAAGTATGAAAGAAGAGCATGTTGTGTTTCCATGGTTACCAAATACGTTTACAGTCATGTTTATGTTCCCATTGTGAATGTTGTATGACTTCTTAAATTTAAGGTAACGTTTGTTACGTTATTTTTATGTTTAATTTTCATTGTGAATGGGCCTTTAGAGAATACAATATTATTTATTAACGATGCCACGTTCGCTATTTCATCGCCGACCACTATATTAAAATAATATTAAAATACATTTTAATTTTATTCTTTAAAGTGCACTATTGGCAGCCCTAGGGATTTGGCCGCCTGCGTGCATGCACGCACTGGACACCTACCAGAACCGGCCCTGCTTGCTGTTACATCGTTCATTCCTCTGTCAGCGCCATCTTCAGCTGATGAACATTTTCTAGTGGGTGTAGACGTGCCGCTAGGCGTCTACTCAGAACGTCCCATATGCGTTCGATGGGATTTAGATCATTAAACAGGCAGGCCAATCCATGCGAACAATGTACTCACTTTCCAAAAGCATATCAACAGCTGAATTGCGATGAGGTGCGGCGTTATCATACATAAACATGAATTCGGGGTCAATGACACTTCGGAATGACGCACATGGGGAAGGATTACCTCAGCAGTAGTGTGCACCGGTTACAGTACCGCCTTCCAGCATCTGGAGTTGTGTACGTCCATCCAAGATAACTCCTCTCCACCAAACGAAGGCACCTCGACCGCCATATCGATCCCTTCCAGTGATGTTTGCGGAGTAATATCGTGTGCCAACCTCTCGCCAGATTAGCTGACGTCCAGATTCGCTGCTGAGACTGAATCTACTCTCATCAGTAAAGAGTACCTTAAGTAAAGATTTTGTGGTTGTAACCTTTAGAAATAGTGTTGGTTCTTAAGTTTTGCCCACCAGTGTCATAAATAAAATAGAACGGGGCGTAATCAGAAGTATATTAACGGCAGAATATAATATTGGGTCGGCACCACGTTTTTTTTTTTTAATTGCATCCTTAATCTCTTTATTTCTTATATGGCCTCATGATGTCTACATTAAATATAAAAATAAAACTTTCTAGATAACGGAAAAATCGAAATAATGGCGCCTTGAATTCCCGAAGATGCCGTTTTCACTATACTGTACATATTTTTTAAATTCTGATTTAATTTTTCCACCTGGTGGTCACTTTATGTATAATGAAAGTACATTTGTGAATAGTAGTGCGATATTTGTCAGTTGTTATTTAGTGATGATTTTTGAATTTGTGTTTCTGCAATTTGTGCATAGATAAAGATTTTATTTTTCATCCTTCTGTATTGCTCCCCTCCCTGCTTTGGAGATATGTTATAAAAATTGGCATGCATTCAATAAGAAAGTGGTTTTACAGACCAAAGGTAAGCGTAAATGAAGGGATGGATTACATTATTTCAGGAATATGAATGTGATAATACGGATATACAGAAACTTGCAACTTTATTAGAATACTAAAAATGTGTGGAAGATATGTACAGTTCTGGAGGTTTCGTTTAATTCTAGGAAGGATGTAGAGTTGCTAGAACGCGTTCAGAGAAGGGCAACAAGACTTGAGGGGAACGCAGGGGTCCTCTTACCAAGAAAGGCGTAAGTTCTGCAAATCAGGTGATCTGAATGCAGTGTAAGGCCTTGAATGGTTTGAGGAAGCTCAATGCTGATGGGATTGAGCTTCTGCTTGCTGAGATTAAGAACCTGAGGGGGCATAAATTCAAATTGAGAAAAGACAGTTGTAGAATTGATTTGCGGAATTAAATTTGCTTTTAGCCATCGGGTAGTTGATTGCTGGAACAAACTTCCATTGGTGTTGTGGAAGTCGATAGCTTAAAGAAATTCAAGGAAGAACTAGACAAAGTTTTAGAGTGAATGGATGGGTAAAGTGGGAAGGTTTTTTTTTTTTTTGTCTGATGCTGTATAATGCTTCCTTGCATTATATGGCATTGTTTTACATTAAATAGAGAATGTAGAATCTCTACAAGTTTCATTTTTTGTGAAGGCATTAGTGGTCAAAAAAGTTTCTTTACTGTGGTTTTTTCTTTTTTTTTTAACTCATTGAAAAATGTATAGATTAGGATAATTAGAATATGATTTATCAAATTGAGATAATTAGAAAATGATTCATCTAGTAAAAAGAGGTGGCAAAGTTTTCTCATCAGAGGTGATGGATTTGAAGAGAATGGGGGTTGGGGAGCACCCTGTATATGGAAAATTTTGACGGAACCAAGGGCTGATCAGATATGTCACTGTTAGCCACCAAATTTATTGGAATTAAAAAAATAAAATGTATGGTACTGTTTGTTTTATGTATGGTACACATAGAAAACCTATGAGAGTGCTTATTGTAAAAATTAGTTGTTTTGGCAGGTACATTGAATAACCTGTTAAGCTATTCCATATGACTTTAATCTGGCATTAGTATTGCTTGGTTTTATAACACTAGTGATATTGTGTAGCCTGACAAGCAACAGGTTCTAACTTTAATATTTGAAAAAAGTATTCAATTTGTTTTGAATTGTGCTTGGGCTGTACTAATTCTTGGCTTTTTACTTGTAAATTTCACTGTGTATTAATTTTATTTCTAAATTTTTTTAGTAATAAATGAAAGTATTTGTAATGTTATTTTTCAGCGACTAAAAATACTCAGTTTTTTTAATGAAAAAAAGTTAATAAAATTAACTTTTTTCATTAAAAAACTGAGTTAAAAAAATTTCATTATAAAAAACTTCTTAAATTTTTAGAAAAATGTCAACATTTTTCTGAAACTTGGTTACATAAACCAGAAATGTGAAACAATCTCTCCCAAATTTAAGTTTGTGGAGGCATTCACATACCAAATTATGGCATTACTCCAACACAACAGACTAAGCCACTATTTACAAAAAACACTGAAATTAACATTTTTCAATAGCAACAAAAATTTTTTAATAGTTCTGCCTATCATAGTAACATATTGGAAAATATCTTCCCCCCCCCCACCAAAGTTACACTACATTAATATTCCGCATAGCTGAAATATAAAAATAATAGCACATATCACTTTATGCACTCGTCTTTTGTCACAGTCATTTTTAGAGTTCGTAATCTAACGAAGGACCCTTATAATGTCACTCAGTTGTCTATCTATCTGTCTGTCTGTCCGTCGGTCTGGTCCGTCCGCCTGTCACAGCATTGTATCTCTGGAATCACTCAACCTATCGACCTGAAATTTTGTATTGGTTTGTACATCATGTGGGCCAACATAATGTCATATTGTTGTTGACAAAAATTTGTCTGAGAAATGGGGGGGGGGGCAAAATGTGGCGGGGGACAAAAATGTTGTCAACAATCTATAGCTTATTATACACCATTGTAAAGAGCCCAATGAGTAGGTTTAAAATATTTTTAAAATTAAAAAGGCAGCGCCAGACAGGAAAATGTGAGTAATTTGTGTCCCTCCCTCTATTTCCGTTGCTAATGGAGCTAAAAATTTAAAATCACATTAGCTATACGTTATTCGTATAGCTAATGTGATTCAGAATCAGAATAGTTTTTCCTTGATGCTTATCAAGGAAAAACTATTCTGATCGAAATCTATCATTTACTTTTTGTGTTAAAATTAAAAAAAACAATTTTTTATTGCACTTTGATAACGCACTTCTTTGTACTAAGTAACTCTCCTTTTAGTGACAAAAAGGTTGCTAAATAGTTAGTTAATAATTCTATAAAGGTCATTTATAAATTTTTTTCGATAAGTATTTTTTAACAGTTTTCAAAGCTGGAGTTGTACTGGCAAAGAGGTACTCAGAGAGCCAGTGTTACTTCTTCTTCTTCTTGGTCCTTAGCTGGCAGCTGGGGGAGGCGGTTGGCCATGCAACCAGTATGCTGCTGTAGGTGCCGCAGGGTTTCGGACTTGCTCTGTGATGTTCTTCCATACTTTACGATCCACGGCATCAGTCCTGGCCTGGTTAAGGTCGAGACGTCGTCTCTTCAAGTCATTTTCCACTTGCTTGGCCCACGTTTTCCTAGGCACAGTCCGTTGGATGCTCCATTGGGTGGGTCGTTGTCTCCAAAGGAGTGTGGATGGATGGTATTCTGTTCATGCCCATTCTACATACGTGGCCAAACCATCTAAGTCTTCGCTTCTGGATTTGGTCGGCAATGGTTGGTTGCTGTTGGCATCTGGTGCGGATGGTATCATTAGTGATGCGGTCACGAAGTGAGATGCCCAAAATCTGCCGCAGGCATCGCATTTGGAATACCTCAAGTTTGTTTAAATCTAGCTCGAGACAAATCCATGTTTCTGATCCGTAAAGGAGAATGGGCAGGATCAAAGTCCGGAAGAGTCGGATTTTAGTCTTTGAGGAAATGTTGGTCCTCTTCCACAGACACCATTTGAGCGAGGCGAATGCAGTGGCCGCCTGTCCAATTCTGCTGTGGATTTCCATGGTGGATGCAACTTTCTTCTCCTGGACCAGCGACCCAAGGTATTTAAAGTCGTGCACTTGCTCGATTTGGACGCCTTCGAGATAGATGGTGTCTTAGTGTTACTTAGTTGATTTCAACCCTTCTAAAACTCAGTCTTGTCTTATATCTCGCAAAAAGGATTCTACTGCTCCTATGCTTATCTTTAGTGACACTCCGATTTCTAGGCAGAATGATATATCTCTTTTGGGGATTACCCTGACTTCTAATCTCTCTTGGCACAAGCACATTACAAATATTGCTTCCTCTGCATCTAAAAAACTTGGTTTTTCTCTTTCGCTCTCAGTGTTACTTTTCTTCCTAATAGCTGCTCACTCTGTATAAATTGCAAATCTGCCCAGCCATGGAATATTGTTCCCACATGTGGGGTGGTGCCCCCAAAACCTCTCTCAGGCTTCTTGATTCCATTCAGAAGAGGGCAGTTAGGTTAATTAATGATTCATTTCTAACAGAGTCTCTCCACTCACTATCTCATAGACGTACTGTTTCTGCTGCATGCCTCTTCTACAGATACTTCCATGGGCACAGTTCTTCTGAATTGGCTTCTATAATTCCCGCTCTCTCTTTCAAAACAGTCCGAACACGTGCCACCACCAGCCAACATCCATTTACTGTCTAACTCCAAACTCACAGAACCAACTTTTCATCTTCCTTGTTTATTCATTCAACTGCTGTTTTCTGGAGCAACCTTCCTTCATACGTATTTCCTGAAAATTACAGCCTACAGAAGTTAAATCCAATGTCAACAAATCTTCTTTCATCTTCTCAGCCTCCAACCCAAGCATGGTACTAAGTACTATAGGTTCTAATACCTCTCGTGTTTGGGGTTTACATAAAAAAAAAAAAAAAAAAAACTCCCATTTTCACCCCTCCATTCGTTCGAAATACCTGTCCAGCTGAGCCTTAAATTTTTTTTGGCTATCAACTTCCACAACAAGGGATGGAAGTCTGTTCCACCAACCAACTACCCGCTAGCTAAAGGCAAATTTCCACACATCTGTCTTTTCTCAGTTTGAATTTATGCCCTCTCAGGTGATTATTCTGAGCAAGAGGAAGAATCCCATCAGCATTGAGCATGCTCAAACCATTCAAGGCTTTATACACCTCAATTAGATGACCTCGCCGGTACCTAGTCTCCAGACACTGTAATTTGCGAAACTTAAGCCTTTCTTCGTAAGAGCAACCCTTTGTTCCATTCACTAATCTTGTTGCCCTTCTCTGTACTCGTTCCAGCAGCTCTACAAGCTATTGTTGAATGTTGAAAAGCTTGTGAATAGTAGAAAACATGCTATCGTTTTGATATTAGTACATAATACTTTTTCCGTTTAGGATTTGCATTTAGTAACATTTTCAGTTGGTCACACTGATCGAGACTACTGCATATTTGAATATGCAGTAGTCTCGAATAGTACAAGAATCACTTTACCTCTACTTGAAACTGCAGTTAACCTGTCAGTCTGAGTATCACAAAAGTAATACTTTTCTCACTTGCCCTGCACTGTTTTGACAGCATCAATAAGTCCATTCTCGAGTGCATTTATTGCTTGACAGTTAGTGGAAGTCCCCTTGGGTTTTGTATTGCGTGGGGATCCCAGGCACTGAAACAAATCAAAACTAATATGAATCCTTATAATCAAAATTCTTCTGGAAATCCAACGTGGTTTCTACTATAAAATAATGACAATGAAGTAGATTCATTACTTCAGCAATGAGTCACGGAACTGAAACCCTTATCAGATTCAAACCTAGATACCTGACAATCTAGGATGAAGGCAAACTTCTGCACATCTATTCTGAAACCATGCTTTCTCAATTTGAATTTATGTCCCCTCAAGTTGTTAGTCTGAGAAAGAGGAAGAATCCCAGCGGCATTGAGTTTGCTCAAGCTATTCAAAGCCTTAAACACCTTAGTCAGATCACCTCTTGGTGTCTGCTAACTTCAGCGGCTCTTACTTCCTCATTAGAATGGTCCCTCTGCAATCGCAGAACTGAAGTCTTCCTTAGTAAGAGCACTCCTTTGTTCTCCTTGCCAATTTTGTTGCCTTTCTCTGTGCCCATTCCAGCAACTCTACATCCTTCCTGAAATGAGGCCTCCAGACTTGTATGCAGTACTTGAGATGTGGCTTAACTGTTGCCTGTACAACAGGATAATCACTTCCTTATCCCTGCTAGCAATTACTATATATCATTGACAAATCCCAATGAGATGCCTTGGCAGCCTATCTGCATTGCACAGAGAACTTCATATCAGCCTACCAAATTAACCTCAGGCCATTTTCATTTTCCACTACCCTGGGTGTAGCATCACATGGTTGATATATTACTCTGGTATTACTGCTACTATACCCTGCAAATTTTTCAACATTCAAATTCAGTTGCTATTTCTCAGCACATCTAACTAATTTTTCTACATCTGGTAGTAGCAGCATGCCTTCATTAATCTCCCTGCCAACCTTTGTATCAGCTGCAAAATTAGACCTTAAGCCTGATATACACTCATCAGAATCTTTTTAAATATAGAAAACAACGTGCCCAGCACCTTATCCTATGTGACTCCACCAATAACAGTTCACAAAGAGCAGTGTCTGTTGATAACCACTCTGTCTTCTCTCACTCAACCATTCCTTTTATCCATAGCAGTAACTTTCTTTTAATGCCATACTGATCCAATTTGTACAGCAGTATTTTATGAGTAACAGTATTGAAAGTTTGCCTGAAATCCAAGTATATGATATCAGAATTATTTCTTGCATCTAGTTCCTTTGTCATTGCATCATCGTACCCAAACAATTTGGTCAGACTAAGATCTCCCTTTAACAAACCCATGCTGTGACTGAAATATAACTGCACTCCTGTCCAGAAGGCCCTGTTTAACTTCTTTAATCAGTGACTAAATTATTTTCCCTGAAACAGAAGTTAAGCCAACAAGTCTGTAATTACTCATTTCATACTTTCACCCCCCCCACCCATTTTGTGAATTGGATATATAGTTGAACTTGGTTATAACGAGCACGGAAATAATGAGATCACGGCTGTAATGAGCAAAACGCCATAATGATTTTAATTTATGCACATTCCCATACAATCGCTCACTGTTATAATGAATGTACTACTCAGATATACCGAACAAATTTTGGCAACTATGCAAACGGTGTTAATTTGCTCGGTTAGTCGAAAAAAACCCCAATTCTTGGAATAGATGAAAATGAAAAGGGCGAAGAGTGACTTAGCTTTATGATCACCTGCATCGGATTAGCGGTCGGTTTATGATCTTGTCCTCCGGGGATGGGGGCTATACAATAGTATATTGGTCCACTTGTTGCATTACCCTATTTACAGATTGTCTGTATTCTCTGAATCATAAATTTATTTCGGGACTTTAAGAATGTTGTATGCATTTCGGGACTTCTAGGAATGTCCTATGCATTTTGGGACTTCTAATAACTTTGTATGCAGATAACTTGATCATTTTAAAGTAAAATCAGTTAAAAGTGAACCCTTCTTTCACAAACATGTCTACTAACAAAAGAAAGTCTCTCTCGTTTCGCGAAAAAGTCGAAATTATTCGTGGGTTAGAACGTGGCGTAAAAAGTTTTCTTTCTCATCTTCAAGTGTATTGACATTGTGGAAGGATACAGATGTCTACATATCGGTACAAGAAATGAACACAACCAAAAAAAAAAAATTTAGAAAGTGCGAGGTTACAAATGTTGAAGAAGCATTGCTTCAATGGTTCACCACACAAAGAATTGCTGTATTTTCAATAGATTGTCTGATCTTGAAGGCTCAAGCAGAAAAATTTTATAAACAATTTGGACATGATGATTTTGTGTGTAACAACGGTTGGCAGGATTGATTTAAAAACTGACATAACATCGTTTACACAAATTAATGAAGAATTTTGATCTGCAGATCCAATAATGGCAAATGAATGGATTGATCTTTTTTGTTCAGAAATCGGAAAAGATTTCAATGATGAAGACATCTACAACAGTTCTGGTACTGCAACAGTATCTAGAAAATTTGGGCAGAAGGGCTGGGAAGTGGCAACTGAAGTTTAACATTGACAAATGCAAAGTAATGTAAATGGTAGAAGTAATCCCAGAGGAACGTACCAAGTGTGTAGTACTACACTTAGAGTGGTATAAAATGAAAAAGACCCGGGAACGACTTTGCCAGCAGGGAAAAGGTGCTATCCCTTTGTATAAGGCAATGGTCAGGTAAGGCCAAGCTTTGAGTACTGCGTACAGGTCTCAAGGCCTTAATTTAGGAAAGATGTAGAGTTGCCTAAGCCTATACAGAGAAGGTCAACAAGGTTAGTGAGGGGAACGAAGGGGTCCTCTTACCAAGAAAGGCTTAAGTGCGGCAGATTGCAGTGGCTGGAGACTAGGCACCTGTGAGGTGACCTGATTGATGTGTATAAGACTATAAATGGGTTGAGCATGCTGAATTCTGATGAGATTCTTCTGCTTTCTCAGATTATAAGTCTGAGGAGGCATAAATTCAAAATGAGGAAAGACAGGCGAAGAATAGATCTGCGGAAATTTGCCTTTAGCCAGTGGGTGGTAAATTACTGGAACAAGCTTCCGTCTGTTGTTGTGGAAGTTGATAGCTTAAAATAAATTTAAGGAGGAACTGGACAAACTTTTAGAGCGAATGGTTGTGCGAAATTGTTTTTTTTTTTTTTAACTGATGCTACATAAGCTCATATGGTTGCTTTCTTGCATCACATGTCTCTATTATTACTACTACTACCACAATGCCGATGAAACAGGACTTTTTTTTTTAATTGCAAACCTGACAATACATTTAAATTCAAAGGGGAAAAATGTGTTGTTGGAAAAAATCAAAGGCTCCCTTGACGGTTCTCATATGCATAAATATGACCAGAATTGATTAAAAAAAAAAAAAAAAAAACTGGGTAGAAATTTTTTCAGCCTGGACTGTACTTGTTAACAGGAGAGATTGCTTCTACAGCGATGGGATGATGGGATACACTTAAATAGAAAGGGTGCAAGAATATTTGCTGATGCTATCGAGGCAGTGTTAGGTGGGTCGGAAAACTGCTAGCTTGGGGGGGGGAGACAAAGACAAATAGATTAACAGTAGCCAATGGCAGAGGTGAAAGAGATTCTTGTACTGCTTCTATTGGAATGAGCAGAAGCCTGAAAAACAAGATGCAGGATATTTCAGAGATTGCTGGGAGTCATTGCGGTACAAGTAAACACATGGGTTGTGTTAGGGTAGCTAAGAATAGAAATAGGTGCATGTATAGTTGCGTGTACACCAATGCTAGGATTTTAGTAAATAAATTTGATGAATTTGAGGTATTGCTCAAAACATCAAAGGCAGATATTGTTGGGATATCAAGACGTGGTGTCACACAGATATAAGGAATGCAGAACTGGAATTTGGGGAGTATAACGTCTACAGAAAGGATAGACTGGATAGGAAGGGAGGAGGGGTTATGCTATTAGTTAAGAAATACATAAAATCTAAGGAAGTGAAGCCAGTGGACATCGCTGGACAGTGCAGTGTCGAGTCAGTTTGGTGTGACATAAGCATTGGGAGATCAAAATTGAGAGTAGGAGTGTGCTATAGGCCTGATGACTCTGATGAGTATAATAAGAAACTGTATAGGGAAATAGAGTGGGCCAGTAAATCAGAGAGTCTTATAATGGGAGATTTTAATTTCCCAGATATTGACTGGAATTTGGGGGCTGGTCACTCACACACTAGCAAGGCTTTTGTGGATTTATTGGATGATTGTTTTCTACATCAGCATGTTCGGGAGAAATACTCTTGATTTGATTATCAGCAGTGATTCTTCATGCATTAAGAATCAGCAGATAAATGAACCACTAGGTGGCAGTGATCACAGTGTGCTGAAGTGGGATTTACTCAAAGAGGTAACTACCATTAGGGGTAAAGGGAAGGGTTATTGCTTTCGTAAAGTCGACTACGATGGACTGAGACAGTATTTAAATTCTATACAGTGGGACCAACTGATGATGTTACCAACAGCAAATGCAAAATGGGAAGCATTCAAAGAACTTATTAGCATTAGTATTAGCATTAGTAGAGGCATATGATGCAAGAAAGCAAGCTTATTCAGCATCAGCCAATAAAAAAAAAAAAAAAAAACCACTACTCCCATTTCACCCCTCAATTCGTTCGAAATACCTGTCCAGCTGAGCCTTAAATTTGTTTAGGCTATCAACTTCAACAACAAGCGATGGAAGTCTATTCCACAAACCAACTGCCCGCTGGCTAAAGGTGAATTTCCGCACATCTATCCGACATCCGTCCTTCCTCAATTTGAATTTATGCCCTCTCAGGTGATTATTCTGAGCAAGAGGAAGAATCCCATCGGCATTGAGCATGCTCAAGCCATTCAAAGCCTTATACACCTCTATCAGATCACCTCGGCGATGCCTAGTCTCCAGGCTCTGTAATTTGCAAAACTTAAGCCTTTCTTCGTAAGAGCAACCCTTTGTTCCATTCACTAATCTTGTTGCCCTTCTCTGTACTCGTTCCAGCAGCTCTACATCCTTCTTGAAATGAGGCCTCCAGACCTGTATACAGTACTCAAGGTGTGGCCTGACCAATGCCTTATACAAGGGAATAATCACATCCCTGTCCCTGCTAGAAAAATTCCTGTATATCATTGACAAGACACCATGAACTACTCTTGCAGCTCGTCTGCACTGCTCAGAGAACTTCATATCTGCCTGCACAATTACCCCCAGGTCCTTTTCATTCTCTACCACTGTCAGCGTAGTACCACAGAGTTGATACGTTGATCTGGGGTTACTGTTTCCCATATGTAGTACTTTACATTTGTCAATGTTAAACTTCATTTGCCACCTCTCAGCCCATCTGCTCAACCTTTCCAGATCCTGTTGCAGCAGCATAGTATCAGTAGTGTCCTTAACAACCCTGCCAACCTTTGTATCGTCTGCAAACTTGGACATTAAGCCTGATACACCATCATCAATATCATTTATAAATACAGAAAACAACAATGGACCCAACACTGAACCCTGAGGAACTCCACTAATAACATTAGTCCACGTTGAGCAGTGTCCATTGATTACCACTCTCTGTCTTCTGCCACTCAACCATCCCTTTATCCATAGCAGCAATTTGCCTCGAATGCCACACTTCTCCAATTTGTGCAGCAGTCTTCCATGCGCAACAGTATCAAAAGCCTTTCTAAGATCCAAATATATAATATCAAAGTTATTCCCTGCATCCAGTTCTTTTGTGACTACATCATAGTATCCAATCAAATTGGTCAGACAAGACCTGCCCTTAACAAACCCATGCTGTGTCTGAGCTATAACTGAATTCTTGTCCAGATGATCCTGCAGTGCTTCTTTAACCAGTGCCTCCATTAATTTTCCTGGAACCGAAGTTAAACTAACAGGTCTATAATTACTTGTGTCAGCCTTTGATCCTCCTTTGTGAATTGGGGTTACATTTGCACA
This sequence comes from Mastigoproctus giganteus, assembly GCF_048544385.1. Taxonomy (NCBI): domain Eukaryota; kingdom Metazoa; phylum Arthropoda; class Arachnida; order Uropygi; family Thelyphonidae; genus Mastigoproctus; species Mastigoproctus giganteus. Next base: position 143,691,081 of record NC_143579.1, on the reverse strand, counting down.
TCTCCAGTCCATGGGTACCTTTCCTGAGTCCAAAGAAGCTCTCATAATTATGGCTAGGGGTTTGCTTACTTCCTTTGCTGCCTCCTTTAATATAACTGGATAGATCCCATCCACCCCGGGTGCCTTTTTTATGTTTATCCTCAACAATTTCTCCTCCACTTTCCTCTCAGTTATTAGAAAATCATCTAGCTCACTGCCAATGTTTACTTCACCTACGACATTCCCCTTCCTGAATAACTCCTCATGTGTGAATGTAGATGCAAAATACTCGTTTAGATTTTTAGCCACCTGAGCTGGATCCTCAACTGTTGAACCATCAACATCCAGTGGACCAATCTGATTCATCCCTTTCCTTCTTGAGTTTAAATAGGTAAAGAACTCTTTTCTGTTTTTCTTTGCATCCTTTGCCAAGGATTTCTCATAATCTGCCTTTGCCTGCCTAATCTCCTTTGTGACTTGGTTACAGACCAACTTATATCTATCATAGGCTTCCACGTCACCCATTAATTTGTATGTATCCCATGCATTTTTCTTCTCTGCCATATGTCTCATTAGTTCATCTGACAACCATTTAGGCCTGAACCTTGAACAATATTTCTTGGTTGGTATGTAAAGCCTGGTAGCTTCCAAGATTAGTTCCTTGAATGCTTCCCATTTTGAATTTGCTGTTGGTAACATCTTCAGTTGGTCCCACTGTATAGAATTTAAATACTGTCTCAGACCATCATAGTCGCCTTTACGAAAGCAAAAACCCTTCCCTTTACCTCTGATGGTAGTTACCTCCTTGAGTAAATCCCACTTCAGCACACTGTGATCACTGCCACCCAGTGGTTCATTTATCTGCAGATTCCTAATGCATGAAGAATCACTACTGATAATCAGATCAAGAGTATTACTCCCTCTAGTTGCCTCCCGAACATGCTGGTGTAGAAAACAATCATCCAATAAATCCACAAAAGCCTTGCTAGTGTGTGAGTGACCAACCCACAAATTCCAGTCAATATCTGGGAAATTAAAATCCCCCATTATAAGACTCTCTGATTTACTGGCCCATTCTATTTCCCTGTACAGTATCTTATTATACTCATCAGAGTCATTAGGCCTATAGCACACTCCTACTCTCAATTTTGATTTACCTATGCTTATGTCACACCAAACTGACTCAACACTGCACTGTCCAGCGATGTCAACTGGCTTCACTTCCTTGGATTTTATGTGTTTTTTAACTAATAGCATAACCCCTCCTCCCTTCGTATCCTGTCTATCCTTTCTGTAGACGTTGTACTCCCCAAATTCCAGTTCTGCATTCCTTATATCTGTGTGACACCACGTCTCTGATATCCCAACAATATCTGCCTTTGATGTTTTGAGTAATACCTCAAATTCATCAAATTTATTTACTAAACTCCTAGCATTAGTGTACACGCAAGTATACATGCACCTGTTTCTATTCTTAGCTACCCTAACACAACCCATGTGTTTACTTGTACCGCAATGACTTCCAGCAGTCTCTGAAATATCCTGCATCTTGTTTTTCAGACTTCTGCTCATTTGAATAGAAGCAGTGCAAGAATCACTTCCACCTCTGCCAGTGGCTACTGTTAATCTATTAGCCCTTGTATCCCCCCCAACTAGCAGTTTTCCGACCCACCTAACACTGCCTCAACAGCATCAGCAAAAATTCTTGCACCCTTTCTATTTAAGTGTATCCCATCCCTGTAGAAGCAATCTCTCCTGTTAACAAGTACAGTCCAGGCTGAAAAAAATTCTACCCCTTGAGCCTTGCACAATCCCTCCAGGGCCGAATTGATCGACAAGGCTCTCATCATATACTCCCTCCTATCGTGTCTGGGCAGAATTGCAGACACTTTCAAGTTCAACCCTAATTCACGGCTTTTTTTCAACAGTGACCTGTACTTGCTAAGTAATTCCGCCGGTCTCCTTCTGCATTAGCTTAGTATAGTATTGTATAGTCAAGTATAGTGTAGTGAATTAAATTTATTAATCTTATTAATTTTCATTGTTAATTAATTACATTGTATTTAAATGGAAATCATGCCCCCCGACTAGAACAACAAACTCGCACAAAGTAGCGGGAGTGATGTGGCTTGGAGGAGAACTGAAGGGGCGATTCTCCAGTCCATCACAGATTACAAAAATGTGCAACTTGTGAAATGTTTGCAGACATTTCTGAAACAGGACGTGATCTAGCCAAGGAGAATGTTTGTGTGCTAGGTGGAGAGAGTGTGAAGAATTCAGGTGCCAACTCAGTGTTCTGATCAGTGTCTATGAGAGTTTGAAGGAATTAAAATGAGAGACCCATCAAGCTCTTGGCTGCCCAACTCAACACCTGAGCTTACTCTTGTGCATCAGGCAGCACAGTGGCAGGCTTCAGGGCAGAATGTGCTGGTCCTGCAGGAACTAGTTATTGTTGGTGACTCTCTTGTCAGGGACATGGGAAATATATTGTGCAAAAAGGATAGGTACAATAGGACTAAGGCATGTCTCTGCCAGGGGCAAAAGTTGATGACATTGTAGAGCAGGTATCTTTTAAGGGGTCAACAGGTGATATTGTTGTACACATTAGCACTAATCATATTAAGAGTAGGAGATCTGAGGACTTACTTAACAAGTACAGGTCAATGTTGGAAAAAAAAAAAAAAAGTCGAGAGAGTTAAATTTGAAAGTGTCTGCAATTCTGCCTAGACATGAGAGGAGGGAGTATATGATGAGAGCCTTGTCAATCAATTCAGCCATGGAGATATTGTGCAAGGCTCATGGGGTAGAATTTTTAGCAGCGAGATCTGTGTTTGTTAAGAGGAGAAATTGTTTCTAAAGGGATGGGATACACTTAAATAGAAAGGGCGCAAGAATATTTGCTTCTATCGGGGCAGTATTAGGTGGGTCGGAAAACTGCTAGCTTGGGGGGATTCACAGACTAATAGGTTAACAGTAGCCACAGGCAGAGGTGAAAGTGATTTTTGCACTGCTTCTATTGGAATGAGCAGCAGCCTGGAAAGTGAGGTGTTGGAAATTTCAAGGACTACCGGTTGTCATCAAGGAACAAGTAAATACATGGGCTGTGTTAGGGTAACTAAGAGTAAGAACAGATGCATGTATACTTGCATGTACACCAATGCTAGGAGTACGGTAAATAAATTTGATGAATTTGGGGTGTTGGTGAAGATATCATATTCTGATATTGTTGAGATATCAGTGATGTGGTGTCACACAGAGATAAAGAATTCAGAATTGGAATTTTGGGAGTACAATGTGTCAGAAAAAAAATAGAAGGGGAGGAGAGGTGATGCGGTTTTTTAATTAAGAAACACATAAAATCTAAAGAAGTGCATCTTGTTGACATGGGTGGACAGTGCAGTGTTGAGTCAGTTTGGTGTGACATAAGCACCGGGAAAGCAAAGTTAAGAGTAGGATTGTGTTATAGGCCTAATGACTTAGATGAGTAAAATGAACAACCATACAGAGAAATAGTGGGCCAGTTAATCAGATTGTCTTATAAAGGGGATTTTAACTTCCCAGATATTGATTGGAACTTGTGGGTTGGTCACTTGCTCACTAGCAAGATATTTGTGGATTTATTGGATGGATGATCGTGTTCTACAGAAGCATGTTTGCAGTGATGTATCAGCAGTGATTATTCATGCATTAAGAATCTGCAAATAGAGAAACCAATAGGGGACAGTGATTACAGTGTACTGCTGTGGGATTTATTCAAAGATGTAACTGCCATCTTGGGTAAAGGGACGGGTTTTTGCTTTCGTAAAGGTGACTACATTGGTCTCACAGATTTTTTAAATTGTATACTGTGGGACCAACTGATGGTGTTAAGAACAGCAAATTCTAAATGGGAAGCATTCAAGGAATTAACCTTGGCAACTACTGGGCTCTTCATACCAACTAAGAAATGCTGTTCAAGGTTTAGGCCTAAATGGATGTCAGATGAATTAACGAGATGTGGCAGAGAAGAAAATTTCATATAATTTATCAGGAGGCATAGATGCCTACGGTAAATATAAGATAGTCTGTAATCAAGTCATATAGGGTGTTAGCAATCAAAGGCAGAGTACGAGAAATCTTTGGTAAAGGATACAAAGAAACAGTACAGACTTCTTTACTTATGTAAGCTCTAGAAGGAGGTGGATAAATGATTGGTCCACTTGATATCGGGATTCGATTGTTGAAGATTCTGCTGAAGTAGCTGACAAGCGGAATGAGTATTTTGCATCTACATGCACCCACAAGGAATTCTGTAGGGAATTGGAAGCCAGAAGCTTATCAAACTCTAACAGGGAGGTAAATGATTTTGTATTTAACTGAGAGCAAAGGGGAGGAGAAATTGGTGAAGTTAAACATAAGGAGGGCACTTGGAGTGGATGGAATCTATCCAGTTATATTAAAGGTAGCAGCAAAGGAAGTAAGCAGGCTCTTAGGTATGATTATGAGGGCATTCACGGACTGGAGATGTGCAAATTTATCCCCAATTTACAAATAGGGATTGAAAGTGACATGAGTAATTACAGACCTGTTAGTTTAACTTCTGTTCTGAGGAAAATAATGGAATCACTGGTTAAAGAAGCATTACAGGATCATCTAGACAAGACTGTAGTTACAGTTTAGACACTGGATGGGTTTGTCAAGGGGAAGACTTGTCTCACCAATTTGATTGGATACTATGATGTGGTCACAAAGGAACTAGATGCAAAAAATAATTTTAATGACATATAGTTGGATTTCAGAAAGCATTTGATACTATTGCACATGGAAGACTGATGTACAAATTGACATTTGTACATCAGTCAAAGTTGCTACAATGGATGAAAGGGTGGTTGAGTGGGGATGATAGAGAGTGGTAATCAATGGACGCTCCGCTGCTCTTGGACTAATGTTATTAGTGGAGTAACCCAGGGTTCAGTGTTGGTCGCATTGTTGTTTTGTAAATTTATTAATGCTATTGATGAAGGTATATCAGGCTTAATGTCAAAGTTTGCAGACAATATGAAGGTTGGTAAGGTTGTTAATGACTGTAAGGACGTTATGTTACTGTGAAGAAATCTGGAAAAGTTGAGCCGATGTGCCGAAAGGTGGCAGCCGAAGTTTAACATCGATAAATGCAAAATACTGCATATGGGTAGCAGTAACTCCAGAGTAACTTACCAACTGTGTGGTACTACAATCAGGATAGTGGAGAATGAAAAAGACCTGGGGATAATTGTGTAGTCCGATGTGAAGTTTTCTGAGCAGTACAGACAGGCTGTAAGAGTCTTGGGATCTTGTCAATGATATTTAGGAATTTTGGTAGCAAGGATAAGATGGTGATTATCTCCTTGTATAAAGAACTGGTCAGGCCACACCTTGAGTACTGCATACAGGTCTGGAGGCCTTATTTTAGGAACAATGTTGAGCTACTAGAACGGGTACAGAGAAGGGCAATGAGATTAGTGAGTGGAACAAAGGGTTGTTGTTATCAAAATAGGCTTAATTTTTGTAAATTGCAGCATCTTGAGACTAGGCACCTGTGACGTGATCTGACTGAGGTGTATAAGGTCTTGAATGTTTTGGGCAAGCTCAGTGCTGATGGGATTCTTCCTCTTGCTCAGATTCTGCATCTGACTAGGCATAAATTCAAATTGAAGAAAGACAGATGTTGAATAGATGAGCAGAAATTTGCCTTTAGCCAGCAGGTGATCGATTGCTGTAACAAGCTTTCATTGGTCATTGTGGAAGTTGACAGCTCATAAAATTCAAGGCTGAACTAGACAAACATTTGGGCTGAATGAATGGGTGAAATGGAAGTTTTTTGGCTGATGGTATATAAGCTTGCTTCCTTGCATCATTATGCCTCTACTAATGCTAATATCTGCTCTGTCTGATCAACTTTTCCCATAACAGACTAGTACTATTTCAGAGATAGAAAGCTTCCTTATACAGTCTGTCCTCGTATAGCACGATAGTTGCGTTCCTAGAAACCCTTGCAATGCAAAATCGTGCAATATAAACAACAGGCCCTATGGGAAAAGTAGGGTTAGGTGCCGACCACCCAAGATTGAACACGCATTTGGAAACAAAACATTACCAAACACAATAAATAATCGGGTAATTTTAATCGTTATAAAATACGTAAGTATTTTATAACGATTAAAATACGTAATAAAAATATTATATTATAATAAAGTATTTTTAATACTAAAAAAGTATTTTTTATGGATAAAATACGTATTTTATTCGTAAAAAATTTATTATATTAAATAAAATAGTCGTAATAAAATACTTACGTATTTTATAATACGTAAGTATAAATTATAATACGTAAGTTGTAATAAAATATTGCTAATGCTTTTGCTTCTATCATAAGCAAACTTGCTTTTCGTTTGATTTTCTATCCAAAGAGATGACAGCCGTTCCATCTCTTCCAATTTCTTTGTGTCTTAATCTAATGGATTTTAATTACACTTTGAGTTGTTCTCGCTATGAAAGTTGTTTTTATTTTCTCTGCATTCTTTGTAATTCTCCGCGTTGCCTCATTTAGGTCTGTAGCACGTGCAATATCACATGGTCTTTCATTTCGCTCAAAGCGTTTCACAATTTCATATTTTTTCTCTTTCGACAGAAGCGGACTGGCCATAAGCCTTACGGGGAAACCATGGTGGGCCGGAGGCCGGTGTGATTTTGGCCATAAACCGTAGTATGAGGCCACTACAAATTTTCCCGGGTAAGAATTTTTGACCCAGTCCGCCTCTGTTTATCGATATTGCTTCTTTTTTTTCTCTCTGAATCTGCAGTGTCTTAGCCAGGACGCTTCCTTTTCACACCTTTTAAGTATTTTACTAATTTTTAGGGAATAAAGCACAATTACAAACGAGGTGGCACGCTTGATACACAGAAACAAAGCTGCGCGCGTGTAGCAACTGAATAAACAACACCATAAAGGCCGAGATACACTATTAACACCTCACATTTTACTAAAGCACATTTCTGGGGGTTACTACCATAAAACAATAAAAACAATTTCCAGTTGCGTTTCTGCTAGTGGAATCTGTTATAAACTGGTAGTAAACTCCATCTAATTGCATTTGCTATTATATCGATAGCTGGAATTGTTGGTTTTTACGTTATTATGGTGAAATGTGTTTCCCCTTCACTGATATAAAACACATAAATACATTTTCAGAATCTTCTTCATTCCTATCGTGTTGCGTTCAGTTGGGGTGATTCCGCATTCGACTGCCATTTCTTGTAAACACAAAGGCGAATTGTGCATAAGCGAATTCGGTTCGTGTTATATAAGATAACGTTCCCCTATTTATAAATCGTGTATGATCGAATTCGTGTAATGCAAACAAGTGTTATACGAGGACCGACTGTATTTGTAAAACAGCTCCATTCTGGCAATATCCTTGTTGAAACAAGGCACTGTACTCATCATAAAGCTTCATCTCAATTTAGGACCTTTTTGAGGTATCCTAAGATCTCTGAATCAAAACTTACCATTTGTTAGCTGCTAAACAAATGTTCTTCCATAGGGATTGGAATTGCCCTTGAGGCTGTCACAGACATCTGAAGTATGTCAAGCTGGTCTTGCTACCTGGGAGTCTAAAAACTATGATGGAACTGAAACACGAGTAAAGTGGACCTAATTTTGGTGACGTCTGGTTGGTCTGTGAAAATCAAATCCTCTGCTTGCATCTTCACAGTGGTGAAGATGCAGGACTTAGTAGTTGTTTGTTTGTTTGTTATTTGGTTTTTAGGAGCATTAGCAACTAAGGCCATATTGCTCCTAGGATATGTGGTGGTCATTCCCTGACCTTTACACATCTTCCGTATTTGGTGGTGACAGGCTCGAATCCCGCTCTAATCAAGAAGCGTGTGTTACGCAATGCTGTTCCTTCCCACCTGGCTATGGAGGCACCTGCAAGACTTAGTAACCCTGGGTATAACCCCAATGTACAAGTCTTGAAATACAGCACCCAGTATACTGAAGGTGAACACCCATGTGTGAACCAACATAAGTAGGGATCGATGTGTGATGCCCTCACCACATGGAGGAATGCCGCTCGTCATTACCAAGCGATACTAGGTGGAAGATGACTCTCATCAACTGATGCAATACGACCACTTTGCTAATTGGTTGCTTGAAGTGGTGGTACTCATGTTTAGTCTCCACAGCAAATCTTAAGCGGGCCCTCCCCATTTCTTCCATCATGCTGTATGATTGGATGTCTTTTGAGGTTATGATGGACACTATTGCTTGATCCAATCTTCCTCATATTTTGAGGGTGCAGCTCCAAAACAGTGTTCTCTGGTCAGCCGCTAGATAGTCTACTGGATTTGAACCTATTGCTAACTCTAAAAGACTTCTGGATCATCTATTGCAGTGGTTCCCAAACTACTGAGATCTACGGACCCTTTTAAAAATCAAAAAAAGTTCATGGATCCCTTCAATATCAAAAAAAGTTTGCAGACCCCTATATATAACATATGCATTTGTTATATGCGTGTGTGTGTGGTCAACCACTGTTTCGTGGATCCCCTGGAACTGGTCTATTTACCCCAGTTTGGACAACGCTGATCTGTTGTATAATCTCACTTCCTCTGCTCTGCCAGATAGTGACTGGAGGAAATCTGTGTAGCGTGTATGCAATGGTGGGGGTGAATTGTTGAGGTTATGGTATGTTAAGTAGCTGGGTATGTTTTAGCTGTGTGTAATCCATATCCAATAATTTCATTACTTCATAAAACATGTCTCCCTACCTTTTCTGACTACAGCATGAATTGTCAAAGTAATAAAACGAACTTATCTGCAAAATGATCTAAACCTTCCAAAGACTTCCTTGTTCATTCCACACAGATATGTGATCTCATCTCCAGTCTTAGTGATGTCCATTTCCACTTACAGTCACCCAAAACCCACATATTTTTTCTGACAGCATCTCAATTATTGGTTGATTTAACCACTTCTCATATCAGTTGCTAATTATCTGTTGTATGATTCCTTAAACTTTAGTGCATTATGGCCATGTTGCTCTTGTGCTGTAAAGCCCACATTCAAACAAACATCCTTAAACTTCAAAGATGGTATTTGTGTATATGTCTGCTCTTAGTAATTTGGAATCTCATCTTTTTGATCTCTAGTTTTAAGTCTCTCTACTACATTCTGACCAATTCATCTGTCGTCTCTATCATTCTTCCAGTTGCACTAATCACTTGAAACCCTTTGAATTCCTGTCTTTGAAACTTGACTTTCTGCAGTCCAACTTTCTTAACAGTGGGGAAATTTTCCTTGGTGATTTTTATGTTTGCAACTCCAGGTTTCTTCTGTTTTCTAGTTGCACACAACTAGCTGCTCAGATGCCTTTTGCAATTACCAATGACCTCACATAGATTGTTCATTTACCTACCAGAATACCAGACAATCCTAACCACACACAGCCAACATGCTTGATCTTCATCTCACAAACAACCCTTCTATGTTGAAGGGAGTAGTCCTCTGGGTACCTCATACCGTAACTTGGTGATGGTCTCAGCCTCATGTTTGGCATCAAGAATTCGGAAGATTTCAAAGAACTCTTTGAAATCTTCTGATGTTAGTGTTTTGCTCAGATTGTGTCAGAAAAATATTTCTTGTAGGGATGAAATTCTTTATTCCACATTCCAACTTAAAATCTCTTTGTTTATCTAAACCTTGGTTTCCTAATCAGTGTTCTAAAGTTGCTCAAAATAATGTTGCTTATAGCAATTGGCTTGTATGTAAATCTTTAGGTTCATTTTCTTCCTACTCCAAAGCTAGCTTGCAATAATTGTGAAACAATTACTAATCAGTCAAAACTAGATTTAGAACAGACTAAGAGTAGAAAACTTGCTCCTTGTCCAAATGGTATTAGCATTAGTAGAGGCATTTGATGCAAAAAGCAAGCTTATGCAGCATCAGCCAAAAAAAAAAAAAAAAAAAAACCACTTCCACTTCACCCCTCTGTTCGTTCAAAATACCTGTCCAGCTGAGAATTAAACTTATTTAGGCTATCAACCTCCACTACAAGGGATGGAAGTCTGTTCCACCAACCAACCACCCGCTGGCTAAAGGCAAATTTCCGCACGTCTATCCTACATCTGTCTTTCCTCAATTTAAATTTATGCCCTCTCAGGTGATTATTCTGAGCTAGAGGAAGAATCCCATCAGCATTGAGCATGCTCAAACCATTCAAGGCTTTGTACACCTCTATCAGATCACCTCGCTGGTGCCTAGTCTCCAGACACTGTAATTTGCAAAACTTAAGCCTTTCTTCGTAAGAGCACCCCTTTGTTCCATTCACTAATCTTGTTGCCCTTCTCTGTACTCGTTCCAGCAGCTCTACATCCTTCTTGAAATGAGGCCTCCAGACCTGTATACAGTACTCTAGGTGTGGCCTGACCATTGCCTTATACAAGGGAATAATCACCTCCTTATCCCTGCTGGAAAAATTCCTGTATATCACTGACAATACTCCATGAGCTACTCTTGCAGCCCGTCTGCACTGCTCAGAGAACTTCATATCTGCCTGCACAACCACCCCAAAGTCCCTTTCATTCTTTACCACTGTCAGTGTAGTACCACAGAGTTGATACGTTGCTCTGGGGTTGCTGTTTCCCATGTGTAGTACTTTACATTTGTCAATGTTAAACTTCATTTGCCACCTCTCAGCCCATCTGCTCAACGTTTCCAGATCCTGTTGCAGCAGCATAGTGTCAGTAGTGTCCTTGACAACCCTGCCAACCTTAGTATCGTCTGCAAACTTGGACATTAAGCTTGATATACCATCATCAATATCATTTATAAATACAGAACACAATAATGGACCCAATACTGAGCCCTGAGGGACTCCACTAATAACATTAGTCCACGATGAGCAGTGTCCATTGATTACCACTCTCTGCCTTCTCCCCCTCAAACGCACCTTTATCCATAGCAGCAATTTGCCTCCAATGTCACACTGCTCCAATTTGTGTAGCAGTCTTCCATGTGCAACAGTATCAAAAGCCTTTCTAAGATCCAAGTATATAATATCAAAGCTATTCCCTGCATCCAGTTCTTTTGTGACTGCATCATAGTATCCAATCAAATTGGTCAGGCAAGACTTCCCCTTAACAAAACCATGCTGTGTCTGAGCTATAACTGAAGTCTTGTCTAAATGATCCTGCAGTGCTTCTTTAACCAGTGCCTCCATTAATTTTCCTGGAACAGAAGTTAAGCTCACAGGTCTATAATTACTTGTGTCAGCCTTTGATCCTCCTTTGTGAATTGGGGTCACATTTGCACATTTCCAGTCTATGGGTACCTCCCCTGAGTCCAAGGAAGCTCTCATAATTATGGCTAAGGGTTTGCTTACTTCCTTTGCTGCCTCCTTTAATATAACTGGATAGATCCCATCCACCCCGGGTGCCTTTCTTGGGTTTATCTTCAACAGTTTCTCCTCCACTTTATTGAAGCATTCTGGTCTCTTGTCAAAGCTATTGGCTAGCTTTTGTCAATCTCTATTCATACCTCTCTCTCTCTCTCTCTCTCAAAACCCGGATGGTTCTATTGCCACTTCACCCAAAGATAAAGCTGACTTGCTAGCATCCTACTTTTCTTCTAACTTATGTATTGATGATCTTAGTAAACTACCTCCTACCATTTCCAGTAGATTCAATTCGGTAACTCCTGTGGTATTTTGTCAAAAGGATATCAGAAAAATTTTGAACAGTATTGATGCCAAGAAAGGTCCTGATAGTATTTCTTCACTTATTCTCAAAACTTGTGTTACTGAGTTTACTATTGTTCTGTGTCAGAATTTTTCACTTTCATATTCCATAGTGTTTGCATTTTGCTTGAAAATCTGCTTATATCCAGCCAATTCATAAAAAGAGTGACAACTCCCTCCCATCCATTTATTGTCCCATTGCAGTTACTTCTGCTCTTGCCAAAATAATCAAGAAATCTATTAACCTGCAACTCTTAGCATTAGTAGAGGCATATGATTCAAGAAAGCAAGCTTATGCAGCATCAGCCAAAAAAAAAAAAAAAAAAAAAACCCTTCCACTTCACCCCTCTGTTCGTTCGAAATACCTGTCCAGCTGAGCCTTAAATTTATTTAGGCTATCAACTTCCACAACAAGGGATGGAAGTCTGTTCCACCAACCAACTAGCCACTGGCTAAAGGCAAATTTCCGCACATCTATCCTACATCTGTCTTTCCTCAATTTGAATTTATGCCCTCTCAAGGCATAAATAATGCTTAAACTACCTTGAAACCTTTTGCCCAATCAATGATGATATTCTGGCTTTACCTATATTATGTTAACCTGGCTTATGTTCCTATATTATGTTAACCTGGCTTATGTTCCTATATTATGTTAACCTGGCTTATGTTCCTATATTATGTTATATTATGTTAACCTGGCTTATGTTACCTTAAACATAAGGAAGGCACCTGGAGTGGACGGGATCTATCCAGTTATATTAAAGGAGGCAGCAAAGGAAGTAAGCAAATCCTTAGCCATAATTATGAGAGCTTCCTTGGACTCGGGGAGGTCCCCATGTACTGTAGGTATGCAAATGTATCACCAATTCACAAAGGGGGTTGAAAAGGTGACACAACTAACTATAGACCTGTTAGTTTAACTTGTGTTCCGGGGAAAATAATGGAGTCACTGTTTAAAGAAGCATTGCGGGATCATTTAGACAAGACTGCAGTAATAGTTAAGACACAGCATGGGTTTGTTAAAGGGAGGTCTTGTCTGACCAATTTGATTGGATACTATGATGTGGTCACAAAGGAACTGAATGTCAAAAATAATTTTGATATCATATAGTTGGATTTCAGGAAACCTTTTGATACTGTTGCACCTGGAAGACTGCTGTACAAATTGGCAAGGTATGGCATTAAGGGTAATTTGCTACAATGGATAAAGGGATGGTTGAGTGGGAGACGACAGAGAGTGATAATCAATGGATACTGCTCTTCATGAACAAATGTTATTAGTGGAATTCCCCAGGGTTCGCTGGTGGGTCCATTGTTTTGTGTATTCATCAGTGCTATTGATGAAGGTATATATCAGGATTAATGTCCAATTTTGTAGATGATACAAAGGTTGGCAGGGTTGTTAACGACAGTAAAGACAGTATGCTACTCCAACTGGATCTAGATAAGTTGGGCAAATGGGCTGAGAAGTGGCAACTGAAGTTTAACATTGACAAATGCAAAGTACTGCATATGGGTAGCAATAACCCAAGAGAAACATACCAGCTGTGTGGTACTACACTCAGGGAAGTGGAAAGTCAAATAGACCTGGGGATAATTGTGCAGTCAAATATGAAGTTTGCTGACAGTGCAGACGGGCTGCAAGAGCAGGTTCATTGAGTCTTGTCAATGATATATAGAAATTTTGCTAGCAAGGATAGGGAAGTGATTATCCCATTGTACAAGGCAATGGTCAGGCCACACCTAGAGTATAGTTGTAAAATAGATGTGCAGAAATTTGCTTTAGACAGTGGGTGGTTGATTGGCGGAACAGACTTCCATCTTTTGTTGTGGAAGTTGATAGCCTAAATAAATTTAAGGCTGAGGCGGACAGGCATTTGGAACGAATGAAGGGGTAAAATGGGAAGGTTTTTTTTTTTTTTTGGCTGATGCTGCATAAGCTTACTTTCTTGCATCGTATGCCTTTACTAATGCTAATGTTATATATGGAAAGATTCAATGAAAAAGTTTGGTGAAACTGAAGGAGTTGCTCTTGGATATTTCAAAGACTTTTGATTATGTTTGACATACAGGTTTTCTAAATAAGCTTTCATCTTATGGTTTGCCAACTGTTTTTGTAATTGGGTATCCAGTTTTCACTCTGACCACTCACTGAAGGTGTTGGTAGATGACTCTGTCTTCTAACTTCTACACTGATGCAGGTATTATTATTATTATTATTTGTATTATTATTAGTAATGGCCGCACGGTGCAAGAAAGCCTATGGCTTATGCTGCACCAGCCAAAAAAAAAAAAAAATCCGAACAAAACAATGATAAAAATAAATAAATAAAATAAATAACTAAATAATAATAATTAATAAATAAAAAAATAAAAAATAAATAAAAAGGAAATTAAACCTATCATCCTATGTGCTTCCCTTACCTGAAAGTACTATCCAGATGACCTTTGAATTTCCCCAAACTGTCAGCCTCTACCACCCATGAAGGCAACTTATTCCAGTAATTTATAACTCGCTGGCTAAAATAAAACTTCCTGCAGTCCAATCTAAACATTTCCCCCCGTAACTTGAATTTATGTCCCCTAGTTCTAGCATCATTTATAATCTTGAAAATTTTGTCCTCATTCATTTTACTGATGCCTCTCAGAGCCTTAAACACCTCAATCAAATCTCCTCTAAGGTGTCTAGTTTCCAAACTCTGCAACCCACATATTCGAAGTCTTTCTTCATAAGGACGCCCTTTTGCCGATCTCACCAGGTGAGTTACCCTTCTTTGCACCCTTTCAAGAAGCTCGATGTCTTTCTTTAGGTGCGGTCTCCGTACTTGAACACAGTATTCCAAGTGTGGTCTAACATAAGCCTTATATAATGGGATTATCACGTCCCTATCTCTACTTGCAAAAGTTCGATACATCATCGATAGGACACCATGGGCCTTCCTTGCAACCTGTTTACAATGCTCAGAGAATTTCATGTCTGACCGTATCGTAACACCCAAGTCCCTTTCCTCCAGTACTGGGTTTAGTTGAACTCCACCAAGTGAATAAGTTTTTTTGGGATTACTGTTTCCCAGGTGTAATACCTTATACTTTGTTGGATTAAAGCACAGCTGCCATTTTTCTGACCATTCCTGAAGTCTATCTAGGTCTCTCTGAAGAAGCTCAGCTTGACAGTGATCATTAACTACTCTACCAATTTTAACATCATCTGCAAATTTAGACATCACGCCCTCTATCCCTTCATCAATGTCGTTCATGAAAATTAAAAACAACAGTGGTCCTAATACTGATCCTTGGGGAACCCCACTCCTTACATCAACCCAATCTGAGGAATAGCCATTTATCACAACCCTCTGCCTCCTGCCCTGAAGCCATCCTTCTATCCATCTAAGGATTTTCCCAGTGATTCCAACCTGTTCCAGCTTATAAAGCAACCGCTCATGTGGGACTGAGTCAGAAGCTTTGCTGAAATCTAAATAAACAATGTCGAAATTATTCCCTAAATCCAGCTCGTGAGTGACCCTTTCGAAAAAGCGAACCAGATTTGTTAAACATGATTTTCCCTTTGCAAAACCATGCTGAGTATCCTTGAGAATTTCAATTCGATCCAAATGATCCTGAATTCCACCCTTGATCATTGCCTCCATGATTTTCCCTACTACTGAAGTCAGACTGACAGGTCGATAATTTCCAACTTCACTTTTAGAGCCACCCTTATGTATGGGAGATACATTTGCACTTTTCCAATCCAAGGGAATCTCCCCAGAATCTAGTGATGCTCGCATAATTAGCCTCAATGGTTCAATGCACTCGCTTGCCGCCTCTCTTAAGATTATAGGGTATATTCCATCAACTCCAGGAGCTTTACTGGTCTGAGGCTCGAAAGTTTTTTCATTAAATAATCTTGCGAAATTTCAATATCATTAATTACATATTCCCCAAGGTTCATTTCTTTCTCTCACTCTTTTCCTTTTGATATTATTGACTTGCTTCCATTAACCAGAAATCCTGTGCATAGTTTTTATGATGATAGCACATAGTACACCTAATTCTGTTTTTGCACAAACTTTTTTTACACGCATTTGGTTTAACACGAATTCAAAATAAATATTTCATTCTCTTTTTACGCGAGTCATTTTGATTTAACACGATTTCTATGAATTTTTTTTTGCCTAAATTCTAAGAAATTTTTTTTTTATTTGTGGCATATTAGTATCATTTCTATATTACACGCATCAATAGATTGGATAACAGCTAGTGTTTGCGTTTTGAAACGCGTGCTTTTGCTTACCAATGTTTACGTCTGGGTATCTATGAATCATCAACGTTTTTATTAATTTTGTGCACATCTACGGTATTCGTGCATTGTATCTTCAGCAGACATGTAGTAGTAAGCTCTATTTCAAAGTGAAAGAATCTTTAGTGAAATTTGTGCACATATAAATTTATTAATTTTGCCGATAGTCAATAAATTGTAAGTTTACAAAATTTTCATACCTTTTTTTATTAATTATAACTGAGATATTTTTCGGTAGCCCTTATATAATGTCGAATAATTCGCCTATTACCAAAATGAAAAGGAAAGCGATTTCTTTGGAACTTAAAATTCAAATTTTAGATCGTCTTGCAACTGGACAAGGGGCTACGTCTGTAGGAAGGCATTTTGGTGTACATGAAGCTACCGAAAGAACTATTAAGAAAAATGAAGCTGCAATTAGGAAGTCGGTATGTTCTGGAACAAAAGTAAGTGTTAATTCATCATCATATACAAGAGATATTGTCAAGGAAAAAATGGAAAAGGCCCTGGTAATGTGGATAGAAGATCAGTCACAAAAAAAGAGTACCAGTAGATGGAAATGCCATCAAGCAAACAGCACTAAGAATTTACAGACAGATTAAAGAAAAGGAGCCAAGCACTTCATCTCAGTTAAACAGAAAGTATGAATTTTCTGCGAGTACAGGTTGGATGACAGGGTTTCTTAAAAGGAATGCTCTTCATAATATAAAAATTAAAGGTGAAACTGCATCTGCAGATGAATCGGCTGCTAAAGTATTCCCGCAGGAACTTGCAAAAATTATTGAAGATGGAGGATACACTCCTGATCAAGTGTGGAATGCAGATGAAACTGGTTTCTTCTGGAAACGAATGCCGAACAGAACGTATGTAGCCAAATCGCAGAAAACTGCTGGTGGTTTTAAGGTAGCTAAGGATCGTGTGACCTTATTATTTTCCTCCAACGCTTCAGGAGATCGTATGTTGAAACCACTGCTGGTAAATCGAGCCCTAAACCCACGTTCAATGAAAGGTGTAGATATCAATAAATTGCCTGTTCACTGGATGGCAAACAAGAAGGCCTGGGTGACCACTACTATTTTTACAGAATGGTTCAACAAATGTTTCGTCCCAGAAGTCAGACGTTATTTGAATTTGAAAGGTCTCGAATTTAAAGTTCTTCTGATTCTTGACAATGCACCCGGCCATCCTGTCTTGGAACACCCAAATGTACAAATTTTATTTCTGCCACCTAATACTACATCTTTGATACAACCGCTAGACCAAGGTATAATTGCGACAATTAAAACATACTACGTAAAACGAACATTCCAACACGTTTTGGACAAACTGAATGATGAAACACTAACAGTCATTGATGTGTGGAAGAAATTCTCAATTATGGATTGTATCAATCAAGTTGGATTAGCGTTAACTGAATTAAAACCAGCAACTTTAAATGCGTGTTGGAAAGCGGTTTGGCCACAATGTGTAAAAAGCAAAGATCCCATCATCCCTAATACGACCGAATTTCCCAACATCATTACAATGGCACACAAAATTGGTGGAGAACGATTCGATGATCTATCATTTGAAGATATTGATGAATTGTTAACCGACAAAGCCCTAAGCGAAGATGAATATTAGAGGTTGTCCTTGGGACTTCTTATCCCACAGAACGTAGTGATAATGAAGAAAATGATCCTGTTCTAAATGCAGATTTAATAAAAGAAGGTCTGGAACTGGCTAGAAAATTAGGTAATCATTTTGTCAAACATGACCCTAATGAGGAACGCGCTGGGAAGTTTCAACGCGAACTGAAGTTGTTGACAGCCTCTTACAGAGAATTATATAACGGACTAACCAAAACACGAACACAACGATTAATAACTGAATTCGTTCGTAAAACCGGTGAAACATCAGCACCAGAGGAGATTCGTGCTGATTTTGCTGAAGAGATCACAGAAAGAATTTCATTAATAGAGGAAGAAGACGATGTCCACAACATTTCTAGTGATGGCAGTGATATTCCAGTCGTACGCAAACGTATGCGCCGTTTATTATCAGAAAGTGGAAAATGAATAAAATCTTGTTATATGTAAAACAGATTTTTTTTGTTCATGAAGAATTTTTTTTCATTTCATATGCATACAAATTTATTTTCATACATTTTAATTACATATTATTACATGTGTATTTTGTTGAAATAAAATAATAAGCTTAAAACGAATATTTTATGTGTTTTTTTTTTAATTATTTTTACTGATTTTTTTTAGATCCGGAACCAATCTTCTTTTCTTCCATAAATACGATGTCTTTTTTTACACGAATTTTTTTTACACGTATTTTTCAGGAACGTATCTATCGTGTAAAAACAGAATTAGGTGTATTTCACTTTACAGTTTGAGAACCCTTGTCCTGTACTAACATCTTCAACTACTTGAATATCCAATATCAATTCCTTAAGTGCTGATCTCCAGATAGTTCTTCAGTGAAGCACTTAGTTGATTTAAATTCATCTAAAACTCAGTCCTGTCTTATGTCTTGCAAAATTTGGATCTTAGATAGGCTTTTGATACTGTTGCACATGGAAGACTGCTGCACAAATTGGAACAGTGTGGCATTGGTGGCAAATTGTTGCTATTGATAAAAGGATGGTTGAGTGGCAGAAGACAGAGTGGTAATTAATGGACACTGCTCATCGTGGACTAATGTTATTAGTGGAAGTCCCTCAGGATTCAGTGTTGGGTCCATTGTTTTCTGTATTTATAAATAATATTGATGATGGTATATCAAGCTTAATGTCCAAGTTTGCAGATGATATGGCTGATTAGCATTAGCATTAGTAGAGGCATTTGATGCAAGAAAGCAAGCTTATGCAGCATCAGCCAAAAAAAAAAAAAAAAAAAGTAACATAAATAAATAAAAATAACCACTTCCACTTCACCCCTCTGTTCGTTCGAAATACCTGTCCAGCTGAGCCTTAAACTTATTTAGGCTATCAACTTCCACGACAAGGGATGGAAGTCTGTTCCACCCACCAACCACCCGCTGGCTAAAGGCAAATTTCCGCACATCTATCCTACATCTGTCTTTCCTCAATTTGAATTTATGCCCTCTCAAGTGATTTTTCTGAGCTAGAGGAAGAATCCCATCAGCATTGAGCATGCTCAAACCATTCAAGGCTTTGTACACCTCTATCAGATCACCCCGCTGGTGCCTAGTTTCCAGACACTGTAATTTGCAAAACTTAAGCCTTTCTTCGTAAGAGAACCCCTTTGTCCCATTCACCAATCTAGTTGCCCTTCTCTGTACTCGTTCCAGCAGCTCTACATCCTTCCTGAAATGAGGCCTCCAGGCCTGTATACAGTACTCTAGGTGTGGCCTGACCATTGCCTTATACAAGGGAATAATCACCTCCTTATCCCTGCTAGAAAAATTCCTATATATCATTGACAATACACCATGAGCTACTCTTGCAGCTCGTCTGCACTGCTCAGAGAACTTCATATCTGCCTGCACCACCACCCCCAGGTCCCTTTCATTCTCTACCACTGTCAGTGTAGTACCACAGAGTTGATACATTGCTCTGGGGTTGCTGTTTCCCATATGTAGTACTTTACATTTGTCAATGTTAAACTTCATTTGCCACCTCGAAGCCCATCTGCTCAACCTTTCCAAATCCTGTTGCAGCAGCATAGTGTCAGTAGTGTCCTTGACAACCCTGCCAACCTTCGTATCGTCTGCAAACTTGGACATTAAGCCTGATATACCATCATCAATATCATTTATAAATACAGAAAACAAAGGCCCCAATACTGAACCCTGAGGGACTCCACTAATAACATTAGTCCACGATGAGCAGTGTCCATTGATTACCACTCTCTGTCTTCTCCCCCTCAACCACCCCTTTATCCATAGCAGCAACTTGCCTCCAATGCCACACTGCTCCAATTTGTGCAGCAGTCTTCCATGTGCAACAGTATCAAAAGCCTTTCTAAGATCCAAGTATATAATATCAAAGTTATTCCCTGCATCCAGTTCTTTTGTGACTGCATCATAGTATCCAATCAAATTGGTCAGGCAAGACTTCCCCTTAACAAAACCATGCTGTGTCCTAGCTATAACTGAAGTCTTGTCTAGATGATCCTGCAGTGCTTCTTTCACCAGTGCCTCCATTAATTTTCTGGGAACAGAAGTTAAACTCACAGGTCTATAATTACTTGTGTCAGCCTTTGATCCCCCTTTGTGAATTGGGGTCACATTTGCACATCTCCAGTCAATGGGTACCTCCCCTGAGTCCGAGGAAGCTCTCATAATTATGGCTAAGGGTTTGCTTACCTCCTTTGCTGCCTCCTTTAATATAACTGGATAGATCCCATCCACCCCAGGTGCCTTTCTTGTGTTTATCTTCAACAATTTCTCCTCCACTTTGCTCTCAGTTATTACAAGATTCTCTAGCTTACTGCTAGAGTTGAATACACCTCTGGCATTCCCCTCGCTGAATAACTCCTCATGTGTGAATGTCGATGCAAAATATTCATTTAGTTTGTTAGCTACCCGAGCAGGGTCATCAACAGTTGACCCATCGATCTCAAGTGGACCAATCTGATTCATCCCCTTCCTTCTAGAGTTTACATAAGTAAAGAACTCTTTGCTGTTTTTCTTCGCATCCCTTGCCAAGGATCTCTCGTAATCTGCCTTCGCCTGCCTAACCTCCTTTGTAACTTGGTTACAGATATTGATGCTGCATAAGCTTGCTTTCTTGCATCATATGCCTCTACTAATGCTAATGCTAAAAAGGATTTTCCTGCTCCTATGCTTGTCTTCGATCACACCCAGATTTCTAGACAAGATTACATATCTCTATTGGGGGTTTCTTGATTTCTGATATCTCTAGGCATAAGCACATTACAAATATTGCTTGCTCTGCATCTAAAAAACTGCATTTTCTCTTTTGTTCTCTGTTACTTTTCTTACCAACAGGTGGCTCTGTACAAACCATAAATCTGCCCCACCAAATTCTCCCAGATGTTGGAAGATCGTTTCCATATATGGGGTAATGCCCCCAAAACATTTCTTAGGCTTCTAGGTTCCATTCAAAAGAAGGGTAGTTAGTTTAATTAATGACTCAACTCTAACATGGTGTCCCCACTCTCTGTTTCATGGACATTCTGTTTCTTCTCTGTGCTTGTTTTTTATAGCTACTTGCATGGGCACTGTTCTAAAATGGCTTCTATAATTCCTGCTGTGTTTTTCAAAACTAGTCCGAATATGTGCCGCTTATTTTTGCAAAAGCAAAAATAAGAGTAGGAGTGTGTTATAGGCCTAATGACTCGAATGAGTACAGTGAACAATTGTTCAGAGAAATAGAGTGGGCTAGTAAATCAGAATGTCTTATAATGGGGGATTTTAACTTCCCAGATATTGACTGGAACTTGTGAGTTGGTCACTCACACACTAGTAAGACTTTTTTGGATTTATTGGATGATTGTTTTCTGCAGCAGCATGTTCGAGAGGCAACCAGAGAGGGTAATACTCTTGATCTGGTTATCAGAAGTGATCATTCGTGTATTAAGAATTTGCAGAAAAAGGAACCACTGATGTGGGATTTACTTAAAGATATAATTACCATCAGGGGTAAAGGAAAGGGTTTTTGCTTCCGTAAAGGTGAGCACAGTGGTCTCAGACAGTTTTTAAATTCCGTACAGTGGCATCAACTGACAATGTTACCAACAATAAATTCTAAGTGGGAAGCATTCAAGGAATTAATCGTGGATGCTACTAAAAGTTTTATACCTATTAAGAAATATTGTTCAAGGTTTAGGCCTAAATGGTTATCTAATGAGGCTCTTGACAGAAGTAAAATGCATGGGATGCATATAAATTATCAAGCAACTCAGAAGCCTGTGGCAGATATAAGCTAGTCTGTAATCAGGTGACAAAGGAGGTTAGGCAGGCGAAGGCAGATTACGAGAAATCTTTGGCAAAAGATGCTAAGAAAAACAGGAAGGTTTTCTTTACTTATAGAAACCCTAAAAGGAAGGGGATGAATCTGATTGGTCCACTTGATGTCGATCGTTTGACTGTTGATGATCTTGCTCAGATAGCAAACAAACTGAATGAATATTTTGCATCTACATTCACACATGAGGAGTTATTAAGGTTTGAAAATGGCAGAAGGTTATCAAATTGTAGCAGGCTGCTAAATGATTTTGAAATAACTGAGAGCAAAGTGGAAAAATTGTTGAAGTTAAACATAAGAAAGGCATCTGGGGTGGATGGGATCTATCCAGTTATATTAAAGGAGGCGGCAAAGCAACTAAGCAAATCCTTAGCCATACTTATGAGAGCATCCTTGGACTCAGGGGAGGTCCCCATGGATGGAGATGTGCAAATGTATCCCCAATTCACAAAGGGGGATCGAAGGGTGACACGAGTAATTACAGACTAGTTAGTGTAACTTCTGTTCCGGGTAAGATAATGGAGTCATTGGTTAAAGATGCATTGCAGGATCATCTAGATATCAAAGTTATTTTTTTAATCCAGTTCCTTTGTCTGACAAAGAACAGGATTAAAAAAATAATTTTGATATCATATATTTGGATTTCAGGAAAGCTTTTGACACTGTTGCACGTGGAAGACTATTGTACAGATTGGAGCAGAATGGTATTAAGGGTAATTTGCTACAATGGATAAAAGGATGGTTGAGTGGGAATAGGGTGGTAATTACCACATAGGGTGGTAATTAATGGGTGCTGCTCTTCGTGGACTAATGTTATTAGTGGAGTCCCACAGGGTTCGGTGTTGGGTCCTCTGTTGTTTTGTATATTTATCAATGATATTGATGAAGGTATATCAGGCTTAGTGTCGAAGTTTGCAGATGATACATAGTTGGCAGGGTTGTTAATGGCAGTGTGCTAGTGCAACAGGAACTAGATAATTTGTGCAGATGGGCTAAGAAGTGGCAACTGAAGTTTAACCTTGACAAATGCAAAGTACTGCATATGGGTAGAAGTAACCCCAGAGAAACGTACCAACTGTGTGATACTACACTTAAGGTGGTAGAAAATGAAAAAGACCTGGGAGTAATTGTGCAGTCAGATATGAAGTTTTCTGAGCAATGCCGACAAGCTTCCAGGGCAGGTCGTGGGGTTTTGTCAATTGATATATAGGAATTTTGCTAGCAGGGAAAAGGAGGTGATTGTCCCTCTGTATAAGGCAATGGTCAGGCCACGCCTTGAGTACTGCGTACAGGTCTGGATGCCTCATTTTAGGAAGGATGTAGATTTGCTTGAGCATGTACAGAGAAGGGCAACAAGATTGGTGAGGGTAATGAATTGATCCTCTTACCAAGAGAGGCTTAAGTTCTGCAAATTGCAGTGGCTGGAGACTAGGCACCTGCACGGTGATCTGAACAAGTGGATCCTTCCACTTGTTCAGAAAAAAAAATCAGTCTATAGTTGAAACCTCTTCCTTACCTTTAATTTACCAGTAGCAAATAGCCTGCAATGGTACTCTTGCATGCACCTGTTGTGGAGAAAAGGACCATGAAATGTCTATGTTCAGCTTCAAAACCAGTGTAAAGATCTGTGAAGGTGAGCATACTACTTAGTCATGAACATGCCAATGATGGGAAGAAGTAAAAGAGATGTAGAGATTAAAGGCAGAGCCAAAAATCTTAACTGGAGCAAGAAAAGGCAGTAGTATGAAATAATGAAAAATTTCATATGCTCAACAGGATTGCAGGAAGATCTTCCATTGAAGACATACCGAAATGGAGCCTCTGTAGTCAGGTGGGCAGGAGCAGCAGTGTGTAGCACACGCTTCTTGATTAGACTGTGACCACCAAATACAGAGGATGCGGAAAGGTCAGGGAATGATCACCACATATCCCCGGAGCAATATGGCCTTAGTTGCTAATGCTCCTAAAATCCAAATAACAATAACAACATACCATCATTTTATAAAATGATTTTATCACGAAATGCTTGCCTAGAAAAAAAACTGTTAGCCCAATTGTTGGAAAAAAATTATATCAGTTCTTTTTAAGGCTGAGCACCTGATGTCAGTGTTCTTTGATGTATAAAAGGTGTATGACATAACTTGGAGATTTGGTATTTTAATAGATTTTTTAATAGACTGAGGTCATGGATATCATGACCTCAGTTTAAGAAGCCACCTTCCTGATTTTATTAAAAACTTTTTATCTTTGTCATTCTTAGTATTAGTGTTAATACTATTAGTGTTAATGTAAGAAAGCAAGTTGTATAAGCATCAGCCAGAAAAGGAAAAAAAAAAAATAAATAAAATAATAATATATATATGACAACAGCACTTCCAATATCACCTGTCCATCCCCTCTAACAGATCGTCTAATTCTTTGAATTTATTTCACTTAATATCCACTTCCACAACACCAGATGAAAGTTTGTTTCAATGATCAACCACTTGGCTAAATACAAATTTCTACACATTTGTCGTGCAGCCCTCCTTCCTCAATTTGAATTTGTCCCCTCGTGTAGTCTGCACAAGAGGCAGAATGCCATCAACAGTGAGCTTACCCAATCCATTCAAATCCTTAAATGCCTCAGTCAGGTCTCCTTTAAGGTGCCTAGACTCCAGATGCTGCAGTTTTGTAGAACTAACTTCTTTCTTTGTAAGAGCATCCTTTTGTTTCCCCTCAGTGAGAGGAAAGAGGGAAAAAAAGAAAGAAAGAAATGTTTAAGTTAAACATAAGACATCTAGGGGTGGATGGAATCTATTCAGTTATATTAAGGGAGGCCCCAAAGGATGTAAGCAAACCCTGAGCCATAATTATGAGAGCATCTTTGTGTTCAGGGGTGGTCCTTATGGACTGAAGATGTGTGAATGTATTCTCAATTCACAAAGGAAAAGGTGACATGAGTAATTTCAGATTTTGTTAGCTTTACAGACTGTCATGTATATGGGGAAAAAAGATTTAAAAAGTATATGGGAAAGAGAAATAAATATTATAGAGTTTCATTAAGTTTTCTATGAAGTTATAATCTTAGTAATTAATTGATAAGAAGATAACTTTATTTTACTTTTTTACTTCAGTTAATCATAGGAAAAGAAACTCAGTTAATTTTAAGAAAAATAGAATATGCCAGTAATGCACTGCACTTGTAATGCAATAGAAATCGCATTGGAAGCATTTTATCGGATGTTTAGACATTCCTTAATGAGAAAAAGTTTAATCGCCAACACATTTTTAGCATGTGTTTCATTGGCCCTTTGAAAGATTTTAAGATCAGTCATAGCCACACCTGTCTCCTCCCAAGACCACAAAATCTATTCATACAAATGAAAGTATGTATTGCATATTACTCTAGAACAAAGAGTCGGACCAAGGCCGAATTTTCAACCTGCATTCTGTTAATCCTTGGAAAAGTTCAGGTTCATTTAAGATTTCAGTGCACCTGTTCTCTCCCCACTCCACAAAAATCACCATAAATGAAAGTACGTTTTTGTATTAATCGACAACAAAAATGTGGGATTGCTATAAAATTTTCAACTTATATTTTGTTGTCCCCGGGAAGAATAATTCTAAGTTTAATTCAGATTTCATAACATTCCCTCCCCAGTTACCCCTACAGAAATACAAGGGTGGGGTTGAAAAGTTTTAAGCCCAATATAGATTGCAAAGGTTTTTGTGAAAGACAGTATTGTCAGTCTGTGCTGTGACTTTTTGTGTGTTCACAGAAATTTCATGTTTGTAACTATATTCTTCTCCTTCACAAAGGGTGTTGAAGTGTGGCAGGTGAATGAAGATGGCAACTGTTGAGAGTCAAGCACTGCAGTAATTGAGTACTGTACCTTCATTTAAAGGGAATGTCACCAAAATAAATTCACGAAGTCATGCAGATATGCTACAGTCAAAAATGGGGTGCAGAATTTAAGCATGGACTGATAGTGTTGAAGACGCACCCTGCAGTGGGAGGCCTGCTACCATGTCGACACCTGTAAATGTGGATGCCATTCACGATCTGATTGTGGAAGACTGCAGAATATTGAAGTACATTGAGACCACGTTTGACATCTCCCACAAGTGAGCTCGCAATATTGTGGTGAATGTTTTAGGAATGAAAAAAGATTCCTTTGAGGTAGATCCCTAAAGCAGTGAATGCATATCAAAAGCGGAAAAGGGTGTTGTCATGAGATTGCACTATTTTTAAGTTATTGAAGCTCAGGTTTGGTGGTGGTATTATGGATGAAACATGGGTGCCTCACTTTGACCCCGAAACAAAAGAACATTTGAAACAGTGGAAGCATTCCTCTTCCAATCCTTAAGTTTTGAGTACAGAAGTTAGCTGGGAAAGTCATGGCATCCGTCTTCTGAGATGGAGTGAACATAGATGATTTCCTGTAATGAAGTGCAACTGTCAGTGCCGAGTATTATTCTAACCTACTAGATATTTCTGTGAGCTAAAGTTTATAATGCTAGTATGGAACTGGATGCAGAACCTCTGCCCAAAGATGAAATCCCAACATTTTTTTTCCTATATTTTGTCTGCCCATGCAGGGCCACTCCCAATGTGGGGCTTGGTGCATTGCACCTTATGCACCTCCCTAGAACCACTACTGCTTAGAGTTTTGCTTGTTGCTGTTTGTAGCTCCAATTTTGAGATAATAGCTTTATAAATCGTTATTTTGAAAATGACTAGAGAATGTTGGTCACTTGTGAAATGGTGTTGGTAGGATCATTTATACTGTATTTTAAACATATGTTGTGGAATTATTTAACATTCTTAATTTCATTTTAATGAGAAGTTTGTACCAATTTTTTTAGCGAGAAGACACCTCGAAGGTAGCTCAGTTTTATTGGGCAGATGAAGAACTAACTTTGGTGGCAACAGAACTGGATAGTTTTGATGGTCGCAGTGATCCAGATAGATGTAGCATTCTAGTTAGCCAGTTAAGAGTATGCCAAGACAAGGTAGGTTATTGTGTGTTTATAAGGAAAAAGGTTATTGGAGATATGGAGATATTTGTACATTCTAAAAGGAGATATTTGTACAATTCAAATATAAAACTTTATAAAACTATAAAATATCAGCGTAAATATGCCATAGTGAACTCATAATGAAAAACTACATAAGTAGTGTAAAGGCATCTATTTAATTGTATCTCATATTGTGACTACCTTCACAACAAGTTACCAAGTAACTTGTTGTGAAGTATTTAAGTTTGTGAAGTTAATAAGTATTGCACTACCTTGAATAAGTAACGCTTCACTAATAGAGAAGACTGTTGTTACTTATTCTCAGTGGACATCACCACCCAGACGGCACAGTTTCAAAGCTTATTGGCCTATCCTCAGTAGGTGTGCAGGTACCCTGGTGCTGCAATCATGCCAACCCAGTTGTGAAGTTATTTCCACAATATCAAAGATGCCAAAAGGTGTGCAAGATAATACTTAAATAAAATATAAATGCACAAGGCATAATATATTATGAATTTAAAATTCATTATAAATTATTGGTGTAAATACACCATAGTGAACTTGTAATGAAAAACTACATAAGTAGTGTAAAGGCATCGATTTAATTGTATCTCATATTGTGACTACCTTCATGAGTTAATAAGTATTGCACTATCTCGAAAAGTAGTTTAATATTAGCATTAGTTGAGGCATATGATGCAAGAAAGCAAGCTTATAAAGTGTCAGCCAAAAAAAAAAAAAAAAAAACATTTTCTCATTTCGCCCATCTGGTCACTCCAAATGTTTGTCTAGTTCAGCCTTAAATTTATTTAAGTTATCAACTTCCACAACAACAGATGAAAGTCTGTTCCAGCAATCAACTACCTGCTGGCTAAAGGCAAAATTCTGCACATCTATTTTACAACTGTCTTTCCTCAATTTGAATGTATTCCCCCTCAGGTTCTTAATCCAAGCAAGCGGAAGTATCCTGTCAATATTGAGCCTGCTAAAACCATTCAAGACTTTGTACGCCTCAATCAGATCACCTCTCAGGTGCATAGTCTCCAGATGCTGCAACTTGCAGAATGTAAACCTCTCCTGATAAGAGAACCCCCTTTGTTCCTCTCAAAACTCCCCTCCCAATCTAATATATCCAAACAACAACTCAATGATATTCTTAAACTAAGTAAAATCCATGACATTATTATCCAAAAAGCAGACAAAGGAGATACCATAGTAATTTTAGATAAAGCCACTTATATAGAAAAAAATGGAACAAATTCTAGCAGACCAAGACACCTATATAATTAATAATTCCTATAATATATCCAAATTAAAAAACAAGCTTGACATTATCCTTAGAAAACTCCGGTCTAATAAAGAAATCACCCTACATACCTTACAGCAGATTGGCATACAAAGCAACGTTCTCCCCCATATGTTTGGAGTTACCAAACTACATAAACCGGGCCACCCCTTAAGACCAATTATTTCTTTTAGTAAATCCGCCTTCGCAAACTTATCCTCATTTCTAGTAAAAATCATATCTCCACTCACCAGGTTTTCCAAATTTAAAATCAGTAATACCAACCAAGCCTTGAGAAAATTAAAACCACCATAATCGCTGACGATGATATTCTAGAATCGTTTGATGTCGTATCACTATACACCAATGTACATATACCTTTCACTTTACAAGCCCTTTGTGGATATTTAACTTCCGACAATAGTCTCATTAATTGCACCTCCATTTCTATAAACAATATTTTAGAACTCACCTCTCTACTATTAGATGCCAGGCATTTCAGATTTCACAATCAGATCTTCCAACAAATATTCGGGTTACCCATGGGCTTGGGCATCTCTGCTCCCCTTTCCGAAATTTACTTAGCCACAGTTGAAAATAAAATCCAAAACCTTACCCTTCCGAGATAAAGTTATACATGTGATACGCCGATGATGTACTTTTAATAGGAAACAAAACTATTATTGATATTCTTTTTACAAAATTCAATTCAATTCACGACAGACTTAAATACACACTCGAAATAGAAACCAATAAACAAATTAATTTTCTCAATCTCACCATATATAAAACAGGTACTAAACTAGGAACTAAGATCTATAGAAAACATACACACATAGGGAAATTCCTACATTTCACATCACACCACCCTTTCAACATAAAATCCGTTCTCTATAACCAAATCTACAATGCCATTAAATTCAGCACCTCACAAGACGACCTAATATCTCACAAAAAAATTCATAGCCAGACATTACCCTCCAAAATTAATCCGACATACCATTTCCATCACAAAAAATAATATCACTAACCCCATAAAACACATAAATAGTAAAACACATCTTGTTCTTCCTTATCATAATAATCTTGCAGGACAATTTCAGCGAATATTTGCAGGTACAGACATCACTCTTATTTTTTCCACTTATAACAAACTCGGATCACTTTTCAATAAATATAAAGTTTTATTGGGCAGATGAATAATATTATTTATTTAATAAAATGTCAACACAATTGTAATGCCTGTTACGTTGGTAGTACCACAACCAAATCGGGTTCAACCCGATCATCCAATACCAGAGCATACTACCACTACAATAGCTTTGGAACTGGACAGTCTAGCACTGAACTTACTTTACATGCCCACTCCAACAACCATACTCCCTTAGTTGACTCAGCTATTACCATATTAAAATTAAAAAACAGTTACAAAATTTTACAATTCGAAGCCCTCATTATAGAATGGTTTCACCACTCCGATCTAAATATTATAAATGCGAAACTCCCCTTCAATTTTTCTCCGGTTTGGAATCTCACCAATCTGAGATTCCCACAAGTAACAAAGTGCATCATGGGATTACAAAATTCTTCTTAAATACAGTACGTGTTCCCTTTTCATTTAACTTGCCAACCGAAGACGTTTTTTAACGAAAGTCCTTCGTTATGACTTTTGGCTTATCCACTATTTAGAGATTCCCAATTTAACCCAATTTAATGACAACCAAGGATGGAGTTAGTGCACTTCTACTTCCTTGCGCATATTTTAATCCCGTTTCCATAATAATTACTATTTACCCACCCCTTAATTTAAGAACCAATCACCTTAAAGCTAGTCACCTCTTGCCATTCAAACCATAACAATTGCAGATCGATCAAGGTGAGTACTGAAAAATTAAGCCCTTGCTATTTTTTGAATTTAGTACATGTATAACCCATGCACGTAGAATGTCTAATTGTCACTGTACAATAACATTAACATAGGAGCTAATACCCTCATTTATGCTATTTAAAAATTTAATATTTAAATCTAATTGTCATTAGACATAATTCCTATATATATATATATATATATATAATTATTGATAAAAAATAAAGAAAGAAAGTTAAAACGACAATAACTGTAACTAATATGTAAATAATATTTATGAGTCAATGCAGTTGCAAGCAATCATGCAATACAACCATAATGTCTATAATATTAAGGATAATATAAAGAGCCAATAAAAGAGATGCATTTAATTTTAACGTAGTCAGCCTTACAAACTGAAAATCTAATATATCAAAATCAGTGCATGCTAATATAATTTTATCGCAATGTCTAAGGATTGCTTATATCTGCAATAGTAATAAAAATTGTTCAGCGGGCTTAACAGCGTTGTACGGCAGGTTGATCAATAATAATTTCCCTATCGCTTACCGGCGCCTCCGTAGCCAGGTGGGAAGGAGCAGCAGTGCATAGCACATGCTTCTTGATTAGACCGGGGTTCGAGCCCGTCACCACCAAATACGGAGAATGCGGAAAGGTCAGGGAATGACCACCGCATATCCCGGAGCAATATGGCCTTAGTTGCTAATGCTCCTAAAAACCAAATAACAAATAACAAACCTATCGCTTACCTGAAATATCATTTCAGGAAAGCGATAAACATAATTAATTTCAAAAATTTGTTTTCTGAACCTATTGTTTTAATATAATTTTCAATATAATCGTTATATTTAGTGCCATGTATATATGTAAATAGGATACACTTTGCATTCTTGGTGTTTTACGGCGTAGAAAACTTTTACCCACCGGCTTGCAAATTACAGTGTATCATTTTTTTTTTTTTTTTTAAATATATATAGTTAAATTCATTTAAATTTACTTAAGTTCACGCTGAGATAACATGCAAATTCAGCTCAGGGTCCTACTATAGGAACAGATTTGCGATCCCAGGCATACCCGAGCCACAACTTATATCTTGTAATGTCTTTAAACTGTCCTACACTCTTTACTTTTATTTCTCCGAAATTATTAGGGCAATCCGAGGACGTAGGAGAAACTATTTCTTATCTATACCACTATTTTTCGCCTTTATGGAGTTCAGGTTCTATTATTCCTACTCCTTTAGTTTTTCTTCCTACTACCTGCGTGTTTTCTCTATGCGTTAATTTAATTATTTATTTTTACCATATCCATCACATAGGGGGCACCACATTATTTTGACGACTATTACATTATGTCCTAGATACGGTCAATATGTAGTATGTATTATATATTTAATCTTATTGTAATCATTAAATTACGTTCTCTGTCGGGTCAACGATGATTAACATATGCTTACATTTATATTTTACTTATGTTTCTTACCTTTGATTCTAATATTTCTAAATTTTTTTAACTTTTATTATCTTCTTTCGATTTATTTATATTCGATATACATCCGGCCTATACTGGTTTATATTTGGTTAGATTTAAATTACTTAGCATATATTGATCATCACAGAAACAGAGAACTTCTTGTGGTTTTTTGCCTTCATTCTGGGTGGTTGGCCCCAGTTGAAGTCATCTAGATTGTCGGTAAAAAAAAAAGCGATAATATATATATATATATATATTTTTTTTTTTTTTTGCGTTTTCTTTGATCCCTGATGGTATTATTATTGGATTAATTTACTTATTCCAATGGCTCTTTATGTTATCCTTAATAATATAATTTATATATATATATATGTAAGAATAGATAAGTTTGAAAGTTTGCACAGATGGAGGTGAAAAGTACACAAAGTGCCAAGAACTAGAAGGGTAAGAATAGTAGGAAAAAGGAGTATTGTAGGTTTGTAAAAAGCGAAAGAATGTTAATATCCTAAACGTTATGATGAATTAAGTCAATTATGGGCTGAATTGCAAAGAAAATTAGAGGTGAGGGAACTGTAAAGTAAAATGATTAATACCAAATGATTAAACAAATAAAAAAAATAAATAAAAGGTGTTAAAGCTGTCATCAGATATGGGTGGACCAATTTAGTTATAGGTTGAAAATAGGGATAGCAAAAATGCAAAATCTGATGTCAGCTGAAGTAAATATTGATACATGGTCAGGTATTTCATCAGGGGACTACACCTGTTAAGGTCAATGTTGAAAAAAAAGCCATGGATTACGGTTGAATTTGAAAGTGTCTGCAATTCTGCCCAGACCCGATAGGAGGGAATATATGATGAGAACCTTGTTGATCAATTCGGCCCTGGAGAGATTGTGTAAGGCTCAAGGGGTAGAATTTTTCTCAGCCTGGTCTGTGCTTGTTAACAGGAGAGACTGCTTCTACAGGGATGGGATCCACTTAAATAAAAAGGGTGTGAGAATATTTGCTGATGCTATTGAGGCAGGTAGGTCGGAAAACTGCTAGCTTCGGGGGGGGATACATGGACTAATAGATTAACAGTAGCCGCTGGCAGAGGTGAAAGTGATTCTTGCACTTCTTCTATTGGAATAAGCAGAAGCCTGGAAAACAAGATGCAGAGTATTTCAGAGACTGCTGGGTGTCATTGTGGTACAAGTAAACACATAAGTTGTCAGGGTAGCTAAGAATAGGAAAAGGTGCATGTATACTTGCGTGTACACAAATGCTAGGAGTTTGGTAAACAAATTTGATGAATTTGAGGTGTTGGTCAAAACATCAAAGGCAGATATTGTGGGGATATCAGAGACGTGTCACACAGATATTAGGAATGCAGAACTGGAATTTGGGGAGTATAACGTGTACATGAAGGACGGACAGGATAGGAAGGGAGGAGGGGTTTATGCTATTAGTTAAGAAACATAAAATCCAAGGAAGTGCAGCCAATCATCATCGCTGGACAGTGCAGTTTCGAGTCAGTTTGGTGTGATATAAGCATTGGGAGATCAAAATTGAGAGTAGGAGTGTGCTATAGGCCTAATGACTCTGATGAGTATAATAAGAAACTGTACGGGGAAATAGAGTGGGCCAGTAAACCAGAGAGAGTTTACTCTTGATCTGATTATCAGTAGTGATTCTTCATGCTGCTTGTTGTTCGTTATTTGGTTTTTAGGAGCATTAGCAACTAAGGCCATATTGCTCTGGGATATGCGGTGGTCATTCCCTGACCTTTCCGCATCCTCCGTATTTGGTGGGGACGGGCTCGAACCCCTGTCTAATCAAGACGCGTGTGCTAAGCACTGCTGCTCCTTCCCACCTGGCTACGGAGGCGCCGATTCTTCATGCATTAAGAATCTGCAGATAAAGGAACCACTAGGTGGCAGTGATCACAGTGTGCTGAAGTGGGATTTACTCAAAGAGTTAGCTACCATCAGGGGTAAAGGGAAGGGTTTTTGCTTTCGTAAAGGTGACTACAGAGGTCTGAGACAGTATTTAAATTCTATACGATGAGACCAACTGATGATGTTACCAAAAGCAAATTCAAAATGGGAAGCATTCAAAGAATTAATCTTGGAAGCTACTAGGATTTAAATACCAACTAAGAAATATTGTTCAAGGTTTAGGCCTAAATGGATGTCAGATGAATTAATGAGACGTGGCAGAGAAGAAAAATGCATGGGATACATATAAATTAATGTGTGTCATGGAAGCCTATGATAGGTATAAGCTGGTCTGTAATCAAGTCACAAAGGAAATTAGGCATGCAAAGGCAAATTATGAGAAATCTTTGGCAAAGGATGCAAATAAAAACAGCAGAGTTCTTTACCTATGTAAACTGTAGAAGGAAGGGGATGAATCAGATTGGTCCACTGGATATTGATTGTTCAACTGTTGATGATCCTACTCAGGTAGCTAACAAACTAAACGAATATTTTGCATCGACATTCACACATGAGGATTTATTCGGGGGGGGGGGGGAATTAAACTCTGGCAGTGAGCTGATTTTGTAATATCAGCATTGAGTTGATTTTGTAATATTTTGTAAAATCAGTGAGCTGATTTTGTAATAACTGAGAGGAAAGTGGAGGAGAAATTGTTGAAGATAAACATAAAAAAGACACCCAGGGTGGATGGAATCTATCCAGTTATATTAAAGGAGGCAGCAAAGGAAGTAAGCAAACCCTTAGCCATAATTATGAGAGCTTCCTTGGACTCAGGAGGTACCCATTGACCGGAGACGTGCAAATGTGACCCCGATTCACAAAGGAGGATCAAAGGGCGATACACGTAATTATAGACCTGTTAGTTTAAGTTTTGTTCCATGGAAATTAATAGAGGATAAAGAAGCATTGCAGGATCATCTAGACAAGCCTTCAGTTTAGCTCGGACACAGCATGGTTTTGTTAAGGGGAAGTCTTATCTGACCAGTTTGATTGGATACTATGATGTGGTCACAAAGGAACTGGATGCAAGGAATAACTTTACTATCATATACTTGGATCTTAGAAAGCCTTTTGATACTGTTGCACATGGAAGATTGCTGCACAAATTGGAGCAGTGTGGAATTGGAGGCAATTTGCTGCTATGGATAAAGAGAAAGTTGAGTGGGAGAAGACAGTGGTAATCAATGTACACTGCTCTTTGTGGACTAACATTATTAGTGTAGTCCCCCAGTGTTCAGTGTTAGGATCATTATTGTTTTCTGTATTCATCAGTGATATCAATGATGATATATCAGGCATAATGTCCAAGTTTGCAGACAATATGAAGGTTGGCAGGGTTGTTGAGGACACCAATGACAGACCCTGCTGCAACAGGATCTAGAAAAGTTGAGCATATTGGATGAGGTTGGCAAATGAAGTTTAACATTGACAAATGTAATGTACTACATATGGGAAGCAGTAACCCCAGAATAATGTGTCAACTCTGTGGTACTTCACTGACAGTGGTAGAGAACGAAAAGGACCTAGGGTAATTGTGCAGGCAGATATGAAGTTTTCTGAGCTTTGCAGACGGTCTGCAAGAGTAGCTCATGGTGTCTTGTCAATGATATACAGGAATTTTTCTTGCAAGGATAAGGAGGTGATTATCCTCTTTTATAAGGCAATGGTCAGGCCACACCTTGAGTACTGTATACAGGTCTGGATCCTAATTTTAAGAAGGATGTAGGGCTGTTGGAACGAGTACAGAGAAGAGCAGCAAGATTAGTGAATGGAACAAAGGGTTGCTCTTACAAAGAAAGGCTTACGTTTTGAAGATTACAGTGTCTGGAGACTAGGCACTGGCGAGGTGATCTGATAGAGGTGTACAAAGCCTTGAATGGTTTGAGCATATTCAATGCTAATGGGATTCTTTCTCTTGCTCAGAATAATCACCTGAGATGGCATAAATTCAAATTGAGGAAAGACAGTTGTATGATAGATGTGTAGAAGTTTGCCTATAGTCAGCGGGTAGTTGATTGGTGAAACAGACTTCCATCTTTTGTTGTGGAAGTTGATAGACTAAATAAATTTAAGGCTGAGCTGGACAGGTATTTGGAATGAATGGAGGAGGGGTGAAATAGGAGTGGATTTTTATTTTTTTTTTATTTTGGTTGATGCTGCATAAGCTTGCTTTCTTGCACTATATACCTCTACTAATGCTAATGCATCTGGAACTACAGTACATGCATTTGGTATTAGTCTCCTTTTATTATTAACGCTTAGAAAGCTAGGGCCCTTACTAAAAGTTTGGGCTTTTTACCTTTCTTGTTACCTTTCTACTTTCTATTTTTTTCCCCGTTCGTTAAATTATTATTGCAATACGAGGTTGATACAAATGTTCTAGCTATCCTCATTCTATTGCTATTTTTGTCTCAATTTAACTACTCCTTTATCCCTTCTCCATCCTCAAATTAATATCTCACCCTATACCATATGCTTAATCTAAGTAATTTTAATTCTTCTGATTTCTAATAAATACCAGCATTACTTAAAAATCTACATATAATTCAAAAACCTTTGTCCCACTCTGAAAACACTTAATTATACTTTATTTTAGCTTTATCCTTATTTTCACTTTAAAAATTTTTTTTATATCATTGGCACTACATTGGGACTACATTGTCCATACTAAGAGAATGTGCTACCTTTATTCTTTTTTGTGCACCTCCGTAACCAGGTGGGAAGGAGCAGCAGTGCGTAGCACACGCTTCTTGATTAGACCGGGGTTCGAGCCCGTCACCACCAAATACGGAGGATGCGGAAAGGTCAGGGAATGACCACCGCATATCCTGGAGCAATATGGCCTTAGTTGCTAATACTCCTAAAAACCAAATAGCAACAATATTCTTTTTGCTTTATGACTTTATTTTACCTCTCTTCTACTGTTATGGACAAGGTTCCTGGCCTATGAAGGTTCCTCCGTAGCCAGGTGGGCAGTAGCAGCAGTGCGTAGCACACTCTTCTTTATTAGACTGGGGTTTGAGCCCGTGACCACCAAATATGGAGGATGTGGAAAGGTCAGGGATTGACCACTGCATATCCCCGGAGCAATATGGCCTGAGTTGCTAATGCTCCTAAAAAAAAAAAAAAAAACTAAGTATTGAAACGCAGTTCTTGATACATGATCAGGTGTAGTCCGCTGATGAAATACCTGATCATGTATCAATATTTACTTCAGCTGACATTAGATTTTGCATTTTTGATATCCCTGTTTTCCACCTATAACTAAATTGGCCCACCCATATCTGATGACAGCTTTAACACGTTTTATTTATTTTATTTGTTTAATTATTTTGTATTAATCATTTTACTTTACAGTTTCCTCACCTCTAATTGGCTTTGCAATTCAGCCCATAATTGTCTTAATTCATCATAACGTTTAGGATATTAACTACTTTTGCCTTTTACAAACCTATAGTACTTCTTTTTTCTAATATTCTTACCCAGCTAGTCCTTGATACTTTGTGTACTTTTCACCTTCATCTGTTTAAACTTTATCAGACTTATCTATTCTTACATACTTATATATACTTTTGTATCCTTTACTGCTTTGCATATTTTGGTGCATCTGTCATACTTTGCTTATTTATTTTTATCTATCAACTGAAACTTTGATTTTATATTACATTTAATACACACACATACACACACCATTGAGCCAAAATATTATGACCACCTACATAATATGATGTTGGCCCTCCACATGCAGCCAAAACAGCTCGTAACCGGCGAGGCATGGATGCTACAACATTTCTAAATGTGTCTTGTGGTATCTGATACGAACATGTAACCATCAGAACCTTTTAACTCCTGAAAGGTCCATGGTTGAGACATTACAGATTGGAGTTACTGTCCAACACAAACCACAGGGGATGTCTGGGGAATTTGGAGGCCAGGGTAAAGGGTGTACCTGGTCAGCAATGATGTTTAGGTAGGTGGTAGACATTGGAGTGCCCGGCACATGGATGACTGGACCCAGGGTATCCCAGCAGAACATTGCCCAAAGCATGACACCGCCTCCACCGGCTTGTTTTCATCCCACCATTCATCCAGGCGCCATCATTTTCCCAGGTAAATGATGCACACTTACCCGGCCATCCACATTGTGCAACGGGAAACATAATTCGTTGGAATCTTCTTCCAATCACCCAAGGTCCAGTTTCGATTCTCGCGTGCCCATTGTAGGCGCCGTCATCTGTGAACTCTTCTCCGAGTGCTCACCGGCACCCAGAACGGCCGGCGGCTACACAGCCCCATTTCCAGCAGGGTTCGATGTACTGTGTGTGTTGTGACACATTACTCCCATCACCAGCATTCCAATTACCGGCGAGTTGCACCACAGTCTCCCCTCTGTTGCCTCTACCATCCAGGAGAGCCTTCGCTTACCTAAAGCATTGATGAGCCTTGGTCATCCAACAACTCGCCGACGGTTCATGGGTTCCCCCTTCTCGGACCACTTTCAGTAGGTACTAACCATGGCTGACTGTGAGCACCCCACCATCCGTGCTCTGATCCATTCGTCTGTCCATTACAATTCGGGCAGGCCGTTCAGCAGAAGATGCTCTTCGACAGCTCACAGATTCAGTCAAAAATTCAGCCACCAAATACTTCTTAGTAATATCAGTGGATTTCGCCGGGGCCTTTGACTTGCTGTGGTGGCCAAGTATACTATGAAGACTCAGAGAAACTAGCATTCCAGCAAATCTTTATAGCTGCATAGAGGACTATCTTCACAACAGAAGTGTTACAGTCAGAAATGCCTATCAACAAGTCTCCAGAAATGTCTACAGAGGATGCCCCCAGGGCTCTGTCCTTGGTCCTTTCCTATGGAATGTGGTCATGGACAAGTTCCTGAACCTAGACCTGGGGGATGTTTCCACCCAAGCCTTTGCAGACGACTTGATATACTGGCAGTCACTGGAAACTCCAGAGCTTCCCTGGAAACAACAGCCAACGGAGCCCTTACAAAGCTACAAGAATGGGCCAGCCTCCATAAACTCCATATATCCCCTAAGAAAACTACCTTGATTCTACTCAGAGTAACCCTTCAAATAAGCAGGCCACCACAGATTAAAATTGCTGGTAGAACTATCAAACTGACAACTGAGTTGAAGTACCTTGGGGTAATTCTCAACCCCAAAGCTCACGTTTTACCCGCATATAGACTACCTTCATCGCAAAGTCAGGAACTATATAGGTTGTGAGGATCAGCAGGTCTGACTGGGGCCTAAATCGCCGCTCACTGCATATACTATACAAAGCTGTATTTATTCCCATTATAACCTACTGTGCAGGTGTCTGGTATCATCGTGCACTCATTGTTCCTAACCAAAGGAAGCTCACCTCCATCCAGCGTAATATCCTTCTCACTATTCACCTGTGCTTGCTGCACAGTCAGCAACCCAGCGCTCCAAGTCTTGGCAGGAGTTCTCCCTCTAGACCTGCAGATAATTCGCAAAGGCGTGCACTACCGGCTCGCAAAGGGACTCCCTACCACCATCCTGGATTTCACTACAAACCCAGCAAACACCATCAAAGAAGAAAAAAAGCACCTTGCAGTCTACCTTCTTAACGCCTGGCAAAACAGATGGAATACCACCCCCAAAGGTTCCATCACTAAAACATTCTTACCTGAAATAGCCCAGATCTACCCTAAAGCTCCAGCATGGTACAGCCCAGGGTTATATACCACTTTCCTGATTACAGGCCATGGATCCATAAATCACAAACTTGCCTCTATGAACATCGTGGATGACCCTCGCTGTCTTTGTGGTGAAAACGAAGACTGGGATCACCTATTCTATGTTTGCCCACTCTACGAGGACCTGCGAACGTTGCTCATATCAAAAATACATGCCTTGCCTCGAGGAAATGAACATTTTCTGATCAATGAGGAAGACCAGTACCACGCTTTCTCTGCCTTCGCCCATGATCTCTTCACCAGAAGAAGATCACTGGTACAACGTCCTGGAACTGATGCACATTGATCAACACCCTTTTCTCATATACTGAACATCTTCACCTAGATTGTTACCACTTCTAGCTACTGGACTTGACACTCAAGTTGCTTGAATTGTTTCATCCTGTGTCTCTCTTGATATGTGATTGTCTTCCCGCCCTCTCGAGGGGCCTCTTCTTTCACTTCCGCTTAGGTGAGAGATTTCCCACCCAACCTGTGGAGGATGCCTTCTCTTACATCCTCCGTCGCTCTGTCTATACCTCCTTTCCTTTACCCGCTCCAGTACATCCTGTACTCCCTGAACCATATTATTTTATTTTATATATATATATATATATATATAGTTTTTTTTTTTTACTTGGTCTCTTTCCAGGAAGCTCAGGTGACCTGGAGGAGACTAGCCAGAGAATTATGGGCAGCCTGGCTACCTCCTAGTGGTGTGTGTGTGCGGGCAACGTGGGGTCCCATCAGGGGCCCTGCTGGCAAAAGCCAGGACACCCAACAGAACCTAGCATAATACTTCATTTACAACACAAAAAATTTTTCTGACTTTCACAGTGATACTGTTTGTCTCCACAGAGCATATATGGCGTAGATGTGGGAAACCATCGGAGGCGCCTTTCCCCCAACACTATGCACACTATGCCTTTCCCATCTAGGCTGGGCACTGAGTGAAAGAGGAATTAGGAATTATGGAAAAAGGGAATAAATGTCAGTTTTGGTGAAAGAAAGAGTGACCCAGCACGAGGGAAAGAGAGAGTGAATGAGTGTTGTGGTGAATGGGAATGAGTGGAAGAGCAAATGTAATTGGCCAAAAGAATATAAAGTTAATAATAGCTTACACTACTTTATATATTCTAACAAACATTTACTAACAACACAAACACTATCACTGCACTCTCCCCTGGCCTCCAAAAAACTTGCGGTTTGGCCTGCACCACAACTGAAGAATAACAGTAAGTTGAGGTGCCCAGAGAGTGCAGTGCAGAAAACAAGAGTTGAACAAATGAATTAAGTGTCAGGATGAATGAGTGTAACTATGTGAGAAAAAGAACACAAACTATAAATGTTACAGTTAATTTTCAAACCTAGTATCAATCATTTATATTCTTACTTATTTAACTATTTTGTATTAGTATTAAATTTACATTACACATCATTGCATCTCCCCCCCGGTTTGTGAGAAAAAAGATGAATGAGTGAGTAAAGGGGAGGGGGGGAAAATATATATATATAGTCTAACAAAAAAAAATATTATAAACTATAAGAAAAAAGTATAAAAATAGAATGCAAGTAGAGTGAGAATGGAGATTATGAATGAAGTAAATGTCTGTCTCTCCCACTGTCAGCGAATATGTCATATCCCCGAAGCAGGACGGGCAGTTTGACCATCCTACCGGACTCGACACAACACGCCATTTTGCGATCTGAACTGGATTTGAGTATCCAGTTCAGATCGCCAAATGTGTCGGTTCCCTTTAAAACCCCATCTCCAGGAAGGGGGGGGATGGGTCTTTATCTCCTCCCCACCCTGCCTTCCCCATACTTCGCCTGGTAGGACTCTTCCCCACTGACCTCTTTGGGGATGCATACTCTATCATCCCGATCCTTCTACCTGTTTTCCCCCCAATCTTCAGTCTCCCGTCACACTAACTAAACTGACCGAGTACACCCCATTAACAATGCTGCCAAATTCTAATCAATGTCTAAATTCAACTGCTGTCTCGAAAATCTCTTTTGGCCTTTCCAAATTCTAGTGTTTAATCCCCCATCCTTTTTTTTTTTTTTTTTTTGGTAAATAGGCCTTCTCACTGAAATCCTTAGAAAATATGTGGCAGGGCCTGCCAGAGTACTTAAATAATTTACTGGGTGGCTGACTTGCCTCCTTGTAGCAAAGTGTGGGCAACGGTGGGTCACAATAGGCGCCCAACGGCTAAATGGTCAGAGAAACAACAGAACATAACACTACACCCATTCCCCACACACTTTAAATCTCTGGCCTCCACAGAGTTCTGTGTCACAAAAACAGAGTACACAACACGGAGATGGGGGAACCCCCTGGTGCTCAGACGATTAACACACTTTACACTTGCCTTTCCCCTCTAAAGAACAAGAGTAACAGTGATTAATGGAGCTCAGTATCAGGTGTTTTTTATACCGTGTCCCAACCTGCGCACATGCTCTAGGTCATCTGCAGTTGCTTCGATTTGCATAATGACTCGGTCATAATGTTTTGGCTCATCAGTGTATATATACAGAGAGAGAGAATCGGATCTAACAGGCAGAAAATTGAGTAAGGGTGTCACAAAATAAAATAAATTACCTAAGGGTGCCATTGTTGAAACAAGTTTGAAAATCACTGATATACATCATACAAGGCAGTTACAGTGGTAGTATCTGTTGACAAAGTATTGAACTACCTTGCACTGCTAAAATTTAAGATACTGCTGGGTAATACTTAAGTGTTATGATTATATTACAAGCAGTTATTCTAATTGTGATTGGACTGTTTGTATTCTTGCTGATTTAATTTATTTTTTATTTAATTTCTTAGGTGCTTGGAATCTGTAATGAGATTATGGATGATGCCATTCCTGAATTAAGGGCTAATCGTGATTTCCGTGCCAAGTTTCCTGATGATGTTTTGCATGAAAATCTAGCTGGTCAGCTTTGGTTTGGAGCTGAGGTAGTTATAGAATAGCAGTTTTTAATGGCATAAAAATGGGTTCAAAAATACAATCCTTTTTTCTGAGCAAACCATAATCTGCAGTTCTTTTACGGATCATAAAAAGCCATCTTTTTATCTTGGGTACTGTTATGTGTTTTAAACTTATTATGGTATCATAATTGTACTGCACTGCTCGACAAAATTAATAGAACACGCAGAAAATGTGATGTGACTTATGCAGCTTGCGATGAAGTGGAACAGCATTGTATGGTGTTGTACCATAGAATAACAATGAAATGAGAAAGTGAGAAACTTCGGACAGGTATATGGGACATTTATAGGGGTTGTATAAGAATTGCCAAAAAGATCACATTACAGAAGTTGATACATGATGCTCGAAAATAGGGTCACATGACATCAGTGCATCGTATGATTCCCTCCAGCAGCTAAACAGGCCACAGTGGTGAACATATTAGTATTATTAAATGCCATATGATGCAAGGAAGCTTCTTAGGTGCAGCTTTTTAGAAGCCTTTTAAGTGCAGCTTATGCTGCACCAGCCAAAAATAGAGTAAAATAACAATAAAATTAAATAAAATAAATAAGTAATAAATAATAAAAGAAAAGGAAGTCAACCTATGCATTTTCCCTCCTCCCATAAGTAACTATCCAGCTGACTATTGAATTTCTCCAAACTGTAAGCTTCAGCAACCCATGTAGGTAACTTATTCCAGTAATTTATAACTTGCTGACTAAAATAAAACTTCCTGCAATCTAGTCTAAACATCCCCCCCCCCCGTAACTTGAATTTATGGCTCCTAGTTCTAGAATCATTTATAACCATCAAAATTTTGGCCCCATTCATTTTACTTTTTCCTCTCAGAGCCTTAAACACCTGAAGTCTTCTCTAAGGTTCCTAGTTTCCAAGATGTGCAACCCACATATTCAAAGTCTTTCCTCATATGGATGCCCTTTTGCCGATCTCACCAGATGAGTTACCCATCTTTGGACCCTTTCAAGAAGGTCAATGTCTGTTTTTTTTTTTTTTTTTTTTTTTAGGCGTGGTCTTCACACTTGAACACAATATTCCAAGTGTGGTCTAACAATAGCCTTATATAATGGGATTATGATGTCCTTATCTCTGAGAATACATGGGCTTATTGTACTGGAATCCATAGTGATATGAAATAATGATAACGTATATATCCAGTAAAAATATCTTTAATTATAAATAAATGCTTTGGAGCTTTCAAGGCTGAATATGCCTCTTTATCAACAAATAGAATGGAAGCTTTAGAGATAAAAATTATTTTAACGGACACAGTTGTGTGTGTGTGCAGTGAGGCATGCAAGGGCACGAGGTAGACCATTCAACCATTAAACTGGTGTTCATCGTTGCTGCATGGACTTGCGCAGTTTTGCCTCCAGCACTTATCTAGACTTAAAACAGTTGCCTCTAAGATGGGGTGTAGTCTCATGCCTTTGCAGTGGTTCATGTCTCTCAAATTACACAATATATTAAGTGACTCTAACCAGAGGCAGTGGTGAAAGTGGTCAATTACTTCGTAGTCCCATTTGGGATTGAGTTCATGGTGGGTCGAACAGAAGCGTTCTGCGATTGCGGACTGGTCAGTCTCAGCAAGGCAAATTGATCTGTCGTATTCTGCGAGGTGGTCTTGAAGACGTCTTGAGGTCTCTCCTATGTAGCAGCTGTCACAGTTTTTGCAGGCTATGCAGTATACTACACCGCCGCGTAAGAGAGGAGTGACCAGAGTCTTTACATTGGAAACTAGAGAACGTAGGTTTCTACCAGGCAGCTGCATGCATTTTATGTGGTATTCTCGGAGTATTTTTGAGATCCAGCCCAACATGCCTGGATAGTAGGGAATGTAGGTGGTAGGCACATTGTCCTGAGTTGTTGACAGTCTTGGGTGGATTATGAGCTCCTGCGCTTGTAATAAGCACTTGTCCAATACGTTGGGTTGGGTAGCCACAGTTGATCAAGTCTGTCCTCGCTCTGGTAATCTCATTGCGCCTAGCTTCATATGTGCTGGAGGAGCTCCAAGCCCTGGAGAATAGAATGCAGACAGTGCTGTTGAGATGGCTAGGGGCATTGCTGGATCTGTAGTTTGTGAACTGTACGCCACAATGGCTTACGGTATACTGAGTTTTCTAGATGTGGGCCCACGTGTTTTACCAGGACATCCAAGAATGGGAGAGATTCGTCTACTTCTAACTCTAGAGTCAACTGGATTAACGCTGACACAAGAATTAAGATATTCTAGCAATGTTGCTTCAGAGCCACGTGGGAT
This sequence comes from Mastigoproctus giganteus, assembly GCF_048544385.1. Taxonomy (NCBI): domain Eukaryota; kingdom Metazoa; phylum Arthropoda; class Arachnida; order Uropygi; family Thelyphonidae; genus Mastigoproctus; species Mastigoproctus giganteus. Next base: position 143,646,523 of record NC_143579.1, on the reverse strand, counting down.
GATGGTGAAGATGTCATCGATGTATCTGCACCATGTTGAATAGGTACTGGTGGGTTCAGGAATATCTGTTCTTCCATGGTGATGTTGGCCACAACGGAACTGACCGGGGCACCCATGGCAGTGCCATGTAGCTGCTGGTATAAGGAATCCTCAAAGGTAAAGATGCTGCCTGACAAGCACAGGTTGAGGATGGTACAGATGTCATCAGTGGACAGTGATGTTCTCTTTGATAGGTTTGGGTCATTTTCTAGAAGCCTCTTGGTGCAGTTTATGGCTTGTTGAACTGGGATTGATGTAAACAGGGACACTACATTGAATGACGCATTCATTCACCTTATTAAAGAGCTCAATTTCTGACATCAGAAATTGAGAGCTCTTTAATAAGGTGAATGAACTCATCACTATTAGTGATCAGTGTTGGTGGTATTTCCTACAAGAGGTGTAAGGAGTTGTGCAATATATTTGGATAGTTCATATGTAGGTGCATTGCAGCAGGACACTATGGGCCGGAGAGGAACATCTGGCTTATGGAGTTTAGGTAGGTCATAAAACTGGGGTAGTTGGCAGCCTGTGGCATGAAGAAGCCACTTAGTCGGAGTAGAAATTTTCTTAACTTTAAACCATGTTTACTAACAAGTTTATTAACATATGACTCGAGACGTCCTAAGACTTTGATGGGCGGATCCATTACGGGTTCATAGACGTTGGGGTCTTGTAGGAGGACCAGGGCTTTCTCTAGGTAGGCCGACCAGTCTAATATGACAGTGCGACGTCCCTTGTCAGTGGGAAGCACTACGATGGAGTTGACCTCTCTTATAGAGGAAAGAGTGGCGTGCTGTTGGTGATTAATGTTAGAGCAGATGGGCCGTGTGCATTGGAGGATGGTGGCTGTTTTGAAGCGGATTTCATTAGCAGCCTCTTCAGGGAGGTTGATAATGCTTACTTCTACTCCCATAGCAAGCTGTGATTGGTGGCTTCAATGGCACAATGACAAACTTCATTCTGGCGGTCAAAACGTTGAGCTTCTCTGTGCTATTAGTTGAACAGGTGTTCATTCTTTAGGAGTGGGCTTCTCTGCTTAAATTAACAAATTTCCATTGTCGCGAACGGTAGGAATCAGAGATATGGCAACAGATGACATGCTAGAATATCTCAATTCCTTGTCAGTGTTCATCCAGTTCACTCTAGAGTTAGAAGTAGATGGATCTCTCCCATTCTTGGATGTCCTGATAAAATGCATGTGCCCACATCTAGAAACCTCAGTATACCATAAGCCAATGTGGTGTAGACAGTTCACAAACTACAGATCCGGCAATACCCCTAGCCATCTCAACAGCACTGCCTGCACTCTATTCTCCAGGCTTTGGAGCCACTCCAGCACAGATGAAGCTCGGCACAACGAGATTTGAGTGAGTCCAGACTGAGGACAGACTTGATCAATTGTGGCTACCCAAGCCACATATTAGACAAGTGCTTATTACAAACGCAGGAGCTCACAATCCACCCAAGACCGCCATCAACTCAGGACAATGTGCCTACCGCCTACATTCCTTACTATCCAGGCATGTCGGGCCAGATCTGAAAAAATCCTCCGAGAATACCACATAAAATGCGTGCAGCTGCCTGGTAGAAACTTACGTTCTCTAGTTTCCACCGTAAAGATTCCAGTCACCCCTCTCTTATGCAACAGTGTAGTATACCACATAGCCTGCAGAGATTGTGACAGCTGCTACATAGGAGAGACCTCGAGACATCTTCAAGACCGCTTTGCAGAACACTACAGATTTATTCGCTTTGCTGAGACCGACCAGTCCGCAATTGTGGAACACTTCTGTTCTATCCACCACAAAACCGATCCCAAGGGGGACTACGAAGTAATTGACCACTTTTGCCACAACCTCTGGTTTGAGTCACTTAATATATTGTATAATTTGAGAGCCATAAACCGCTGCAAAGGCATGAGACTACACCCCATCTTAGAGGCAACTGTTTTAAGTCTAGATAAGCACTGGAGGCAAAACTATGCACGCCAATATAGCAACAATGAACACCAGTTTAATGGCTGAATGGCCTATCTCATAGTATTTATTTATAATTAAAGATATTTTTACTGGATATATGCGGTATCATTATTTCATATCCTTATCTCTACTAGAAAATGTTCGATAAATCACACTAGTTTACCAATTTAAGTTCTGTCACTGGGGTTTGAATTTCAATAGGTCCTACTACCGAAATATGTTGCTGTGATTTCAAATATGACTTAGATTTTTTTCTATCACATCCAGATACATCACAATTTAAGAAATAAAAAAGTATTGTTTTTTTTTTTAATGAAAGTATATAACTTTATTGTATTTAGTAAGGACAGATTGATAGGATTACATTTTCATATATCAAAAAATACGTAAATACTAACAAGTATTAATCAAAATTCTGAAACTGTCATTAATCAGACCTTCGTCTCTCTGTTTGAAAAGAACGTTTAATTGTTTTTCTTTTGTGTACATATGTAAGGTGGGCTGGAAGAGAGGGGTGGGGGCCATCTACCTTCCTGGGTCAAGGTCGGCTACATTACAGAAGTGTCTGTAGCTGCACAGGTTAAACATGCACAATCTGTTGTATTTGAGGAAAATATTTGATACTGATTACGAATATAGAGGTATAAAACTTGTAAACCATTGCAGAAACTATAGTTATGTACACATATGCTTATAATACCTAGGTAATATTTTGTTAATCTTATCTTATCTTCCTTCATGGATTAGGTGATCTGCCTGTTCCGAGACGAAGAAGTCTGCCCATCTTTTCTTTGGTCTTCCTCTGTCTCTTTTTCCTTTTACTCTATGGGCAATCCGCAATGCACTATGGTGTATAGGATCCAGCCATTGAAGTGTACTCTTTCGGGCAGAATAGTAGATTGGAGCACCATAATCCAAACAGTAGGTGGTAGATGACTTTCATCAACTGGTGAAATACCACCACTTTGCTTATTGGAGGCTTGAAGTGGTGAAACCCATGTTTAGTCTCTAGAGCAAAGTTTCCGGCATCCCCCTCCCCCCATACTTCTCCTTCAACCCATGCACGGTACTAAGTACTATAGGTTTTGATACCTTTCGTGTTTGGAGTTTTCATACAAAAAAAAAAAAAAGTAAAAGCTAATTTAGGGAATCTATTATCTTCCATTCTTTGTCTATATTCTATAATTTTTCCATTAATTGAGTAAATCTTTAATTCCTTTCTAATATTTACGTTTGGTATTTTATCTAATTTTGTATATTCTTTAAACATATCTTAAAAATTTCATTTCTAAAGCTTGTATTCTATTAATGTCTCTTTGTTTCAGTATCCATGTTTCAGAACCATAAAGAAGTGTTGGTATTGCCCTTACTTTGTGAAATTTCAATTGTGTTTCTTACCTTGTTTTCTTATCCAGAGTTCTTTTTATTGTTCCACATATATTTTGAAATTTCGCCAATTTCTGGTTCATATTAGCATTAGCATTAGCATTAGTAGAGGCATTTGATGCAAGAAAGCAAGCTTATTCAGCATCAGCCAAAAAAAAAAAAAAAAAAAAAAAACCCACTTCCACTTCACCCCTCTGTTCGTTCAAAATACCTGTCCAGCTGAGCCTTAAACTTATTTAGGCTATCAATCTCCACCACAAGGGATGGCAGTCTGTTCCACCAACCAACCACCCGCTGGCTAAAGGCAAATTTCCGCACGTCTATCCTACATCTGTCTTTCCTCAATTTGAATTTATGCCCTCTCAGGTGATTTTTCTGAGCTAGAGGAAGAATCCCATCAGCATTGAGCATGCTTAAACCATTCAAGGCTTTATACACCTCTATCAGATCACCTCGCTGGTGCCTAGTCTCCAGACACTGTAATTTGCAAAACTTAAGCCTTTCTTCGTAAGAGCACCCCTTTGTTCCATTCACTAATCTTGTTGCCCTTCTCTGTACTCGTTCCAGCAGCTCTACATCCTTCTTGAAATGAGGCCTCCAGACCTGTATACAGTACTCTAGGTGTGGCCTGACCATTGCCTTATACAATGGAATAATCACCTCCTTATCCCTGCTGGAAAAATTCCTGTATATCATTGACAATACTCCATGAGCTACTCTTGCAGCCCGTCTGCACTGCTCAGAGAACTTCATATCTGCCTGCACAATCACCCCCAAGTCCCTTTCATTCTCTACCACTGTCAGTGTAGTACCACAGAGTTGATACGTTGCTCTGGGGTTGCTGTTTCCCATGTGTAGTACTTTACATTTGTCAATGTTAAACTTCATTTGCCACCTCTCAGCCAATCTGCTCAACCTTTCCAGATCCTGTTGCAGCAGCATAGTGTCAGTAGTGTCCTTGACAACCCTGCCAACCTTTGTATCATCTGCAAACTTGGACATTAAGCTTGATATACCATCATCAATATCATTTATAAATACAGAAAACAATAATGGACCCAACACTGAGCCCTGAGGGACTCCACTAATAACATTAGTCCACGATGAGCAGTGTCTATTGATTACCACTCTCTGTCTTCTCCCCCTCAACCACCCCTTTATCCATAGCAGCAATTTGCCTCCAATGTCACACTGCTCCAATTTGTGTAGCAGTCTTCCATGGGCAACAGTATCAAAAGCCTTTCTAAGATCCAAGTATATAATATCAAAGTTATTCCCTGCATCCAGTTCTTTTGTGACTGCATCCTAGTATCCAATCAAGTTGGTCAGGCAAGACTTCCCCTTAACAAAACCATGCTGTGTCTGAGCTATAACTGAAGTCTTGTCTAAATGATCCTGCAGTGCTTCTTTATATCTTCTTTATTGTTCCACATATATTTTGAAATTTTAGCATTAGCATTAGTAGAGGCATATGATGCAAGAAAGCAAGCTTATGCAGCATTAGCCAAAAAAAAAAAAAAAAAACCCACTTCCAGTTCACCACTCCATTTGTTTGAAATACCTGTCCAGCTGAGCCTTAAATTTATTTAGGCTATCAACTTCCACGACGAGGGATGGAAGTCTGTTCCACCAACCAACTACCTGCTGGCTAAAGGCAAATTTCCGCAGGTCTATTCTACATCTGTCTTTCTCAATTTGAATTTATGCCCTCTCAGGTGATTATTCTGAGCAAGAGGAAGAATCCCATCAGCATTGAGCATGCTCAAACCATTCAAGGCTTTATACACCTCTATTAGATCACCTCGCTAGTGCCTAGTCTCCAGACACTGTAATTTGCACAACTTAAGCCTTTCTTCGTAAGAGTACCCCCTTTGTTCCATTCACTAATCTTGTTGCCCTTCTCTGTACTCGTTCCAGCAGCTCTACATCCTTATTGAAATGAGGCCTCCAGACCTGTATACAGTACTCTAGGTGTGGCCTGACCATTGCCTTATACAAGGTGATAATCACCTCCTTATCCCTGCTAGAAAAATTCCTGTATATCATTGACAAGACACTATGAGCTACTCTTGCAGCCCATCTGCACTGCTCAGAAAACTTCATATTTGCCTGCACAATTACCCCCAGAACAAAAGGAAAAAGTGCGGGAAAGTCTGAAGAAAATGTAATAGACAGGGAGGAGGTTGCGATGATAAAAAATATGTATTCAAAGTGTGAAAGTTTTGTGAGGATAAAATTTGGGGAATGTATCAATAGGGTAATGTATTGTCATCACTACTTTTTATTGTTGTGGACAATATCCTTGTCGCATAGGATGATAAAAAAAGGTGAAACAGCTGTGTTTGCAGATGTTGTCCTGTGGGCAAACAAGGAAGAAGAACGTCAAGAGAAACTAACACACTGGGAAAGTGTAGTGAGTGATTATGGACTAAAGGTAAGTATCCAAAATAGCAAAGAGATGGTGACGGACAGAGGTGGAGAATTGAGTTTGTGGTTTGTTGGTTATTTGGTTTTTAGGAGCATTAGCAGCTGAGGCCATATTGCTCCGGGTATATGCGGTGGTCATTCCCTGACCTTTCCGCATCCTCCGTATTTGGTGGTCATGGGCTCGAACCCCGGTCTATTCAAGAAGTGTGTGCTATGCACTGCTGCCCCTGCCCACCTGGCTACGGAGGTGCCTTGGAGAAGTGAGTATAAAAGGGATAAAATTAGGGAATGAAATGTTGGAAATGGTGGACAATTTTAAGTTCCTAGGGAGTGTATTAACAAAAGGACAGCAGCCTAGATATGGAAATAACAAGAACAGCAGCTAGTTAGTTTCTTCTGTCATTAACAGCCTGATATGGGCTAGGGAAGTTCTAATGAAGTGTAAAAAGCTGATAAATCGGGCATAATTTATTCCTATTTTTCCCTGAATAAAAAGGTTACCAACAGAATCCAGGCAATGGAAATTAGCATTAGCATTAGTTGAGGCATATGATGCAAGAAAGCAAGCTTATACAGCATCAGCCAAAAAAAAAAAAAAAAAAAAACCCCTTCCCATTTCACCCATCCAGGAACTCCAAATGTTTGTCTAGTTCAGCATTAAATTTATTTAAGCTATCAACTTCAACAACAACAGGTGGAAGTCTGTTCTAGCAATCAACTACCTGCTGGCTAAAGGCAAACTTCTACACATCTATTCTACAACTATCGTTCCTCAGTTTGAATCTATGCCCCCTCAGATTCTTAATCTGAGCAAGCGGAAGTATCCCGTCAGCATTAAGCCTGCTGAAACCATTCAAGGCCATATACACCTCGATCAGATCACCTCGCAGGTGCCTAGTCTCTAGATGCTGCAACTTAAGCCTTTCTTCGTAAGAGCACCCCTTTGTTATCTTTGTTAACTAAGTTATCTTTGCTTCACTGGAGAATTACTTGAAGATTAGCATTTAAGGAATTGATAGTGGATATATGACAAGTTGAAGCTGTTTGAGCCGGAATGGTTTCTCAAAATGGAAAGTGGAATGCAATGTGCTATCATCGGCAAAACAATGGATATGATTTCCGGTCAATGGAAGAAAATCATTAATATACAAGAGGAAAAGAATGGGGGAAAGAACTGTACTTTGGGGGACACCAGCATTAGTTGAGAAGTTAGAAGAGAGAGAGAGAGAGAGCCATCTACCATCACCCTCAGTGAGTGATCAGAGAGAAAACTGGATAACCAATTACAAAAAAACAGTTGGCAAACCATATGATGGAAGATTGTTCAGAAGACCTTTATGGCAAACACGATTGAAAGCCTTTGAGATGTCAAGATGAACTGCTTGTGTTTCACCAAACTTTTCCATTGAATTTGTCCATAAATGAGTAACATAAGCCAGAATATCACCAGTGGATCGACAGTGACGGAATCTATACTGGCGATCGTTGATCAGTCAGAAGGTTTCTAGGTAGTTTAAGAGTTGGCGGTTAATTGATTTCTTCATTACTTTAGAAAGAGTAGAAGTAATTGTAATGGGACGATAATTAGATGGGAGGGATTTGTCACCCTTTTTAGGACCTGGCTGGATATGAGCAAATTTCCAAGCAGAAGGAAAAACACCTTAGGAATAAGAAAGTGAAAAAAGGCATCAAAGAACAGGAGTAGTTCAGGAGCACAGCTTTTGAGAACAAGTGGAGAAATACCATCTGGACCTGGAGGTTTCTTAGCATCAAGATTCGTCAAAATCCTTCTGACATCCTTTTGATGGAAGACCACAGGAGGCATTGAATGGAGTGTGTTGGGAATGGTGGGAGGTGTTTTAACAAGATCATTAATTACATGAGTTGGAAGAAAAATGGGATGCTTAGAGGTCAGCTTTATCCTTGACTGAAGTGACAAGAACCATCTGGTTTTGACAGAGGTGGGAGCAAAGATGAGCAAAAGTTGTGGCCAGTAGCTTTGGCAAGAGACCAGAATGCTTGGCTACCATTAGGGCAAGAAGCAAGTTTTCTACTCTTAGCCTGTTCAAAATCTAGTTTGGACTGATTAATAACTGATTTTCAATTGTTGCGAGCTTTGGTGTAGGCAGAAAATGAAACTGAAGAATTGGAAACAAACCAATTACGATATGCAATGTTCTTCTCTTGAACAGCCTTAGCACATTTATTGGAAAACCAAGGTTTAGATAAAGGACTAGATTTTAAAGTGGGGTGGGGAATAAAGGATTCCATTCCTACAAGAATAATTTCACTGATTCGATCTGAACAAATGTTGACATCAGAAGTTTTGAAACAGTAATCCAATCAAGGAAAAGAAGAAAAGAAATCTCGCAGGTCATCCCATTTTGCATTCTTGTAATGCCAAAAAATTGTCTCTTCTCCAATGGAGAAGAGACAATCACAAAGTTGTGATCTGAGGTGCCTAAAGGACCACTCACTTTAACCGTGTACTTAGAAGGGTTGTTTGTGAGAAAAAGATCAAGCATGTTGGCTGTATGGTTAGGATTGTCCGGTATTCTTGTAGGTAAATGAACAATCTGTGCCAGGTCATTAGCAATTGCAAAAGCCTCAGCATCTCGACCAGCTGGGTCAGTGTGACTAGAAAACGGAAGTCAGCTGGAGTTGTGAACATTAAAATCACCAAGTAAAATTACCTAACTGTTAGGAAAGTTGGACTGGAGAAAGTCAAGTTGCAAAGAGAGGAAGTCACAGAGCTCCAAGTGATTAGTGGAGTTGGGAGAACGGTAGAGACAACAGATGAATTTGACACAATGAGGTAGAGAGATTTTAAGCCAGAGAAGATCGAAGAGAGGAGATTCCAAATTACCAAGTCTCTGACAGGGAATATTGGAACGGACATATGTACAAGTACCACCTTTGAGGTGAAAGGAATCATACAGCGAATAATTTGGGAACTGAGATGAGCAGTAGTTGAATCAACCGATAACTGAGATTCTGTCAGAAAAAGTACATGGGGTTTGGCAGACTGGAAATGGACATCATTGAGATTAGAATTGAGACTACGTATTATTGTGAAATGAACTAGGAAGTGTTTGGGAGGTTTAGATCTTTTTGCAGATAAGCCTGATGGAAGAGTTGGTGGAAGGGTTACTGGAGTTTTGCTTTGGAGACTAAACATGAGGTGGGTTCCACCACTTCAAGCCTCCAATTAGCTAAGTGGTGGTGGTGGTATTGCACTGGTTGATGGAGTCATCTACCACTAGTATTTCTTGGTAACACAGAGGGGCGGCATTCCTCTGTGTGGTGTGGTAACCACACCTCATCCCTCTGCTTACGTTGGTTTGCTTTTGGGTAACCACCCACATTGTCTCTGTGCTGTATTTCAGGACTGGCACATGGGGCTTATACCCAGGGCTACTACCAGTCCAAGCATCATAGGTACAAGCAGAGGATTTGGCTTTCATAGACTGACTGGACTTTAGGTCCATCCACTTGACTTGACTGTCACCCGAATATCAGTTCTATCAGTATTTTAGACTCCAAAGTAGCAAGCACAGCTTGATATATCTGAGAGAATGTCATAGACATTCTTTCAGATATATCAAGAACCCTGGTAGTTAATTGAGGAATTGTGAACCATCTGTTATCTCAAACAGCACATGCTAACCGCTACTCACCCCAACTGTCAACCGGTGGTGGTATTCTCGTCATAGCTTATTGGTTGGTCTTGTGTCCCTCATCGGACCATTCCTGCCAGACCTTCACTACAGCACTTCTCAAATGGCTGACAATGCCTGCAGTTGCTGAGATGCTGGTCCTTGTCTCCTTAGCTTTGTTTGCAAATCATTCCCTGTTCAAACTCTGTCAGGTCCTTTCCTTTTCCTTGCACGGGCTTTGTGCTAATGAACTGACAGGCCCTACCCCTGCTGTCACTATATATGTTGTGATGATTGTGACACACCCCTAGGAGATGGGTAGTCATAATGTTTTGGCTCATGATTATATTGTCTTTATAATGGTTATTACAAAAGCAGTGGACCTAAATATTGCTGTCTTTCCTGAGGCTTGATGGCGGACCCATGAAAAAGTTAGTAAGTTTGGTAGTATACAGTAGTATGTCTAGTGCATGTGTGTGTGTGAGTTTGTAACTTTAATCAGTAGTATTGTGAAAATATATATATGTTTCAGGTTTAGTATTATTTGTGTCTTTTTGGTGCATCGGCCTCAAATTTTGGAAAGCATTGGTATTCAGTTTAAAATACACATTTATTGAGTTTTAACTCAATAAATGTGGATATTTATGACCTGTTATTCAGCAAGACCGAATATTGTTTTAAGATGCAAAATTATTCCCCAAACTCCTTGATCACATCTCATACAGAACCATGTTATCTCATATCCAGGATAGAGATTACCGTATACGCTTTAGAATATATGAAAACGTATGGTTAGAAATTTTGGAACATAAAATCGTAGGAAAATTATAAGTAGCACATATGTAAACTGTAAGTTTTATATATGTGCTGTTGGGCCCATTGTTGTTTTTTATATTTATCAATGATATTGATGAAGGTATATCAGGTTTAAATTCCAAGTGAATGAGGGGGTGGGGGGAAGAGCAACGAGCATGCAGATGTGTGTGTTATGCTATGCACAACCTGAACCAAGGATATTCAAAATTTTCTTGCAGATATCCTTTAAATAACATTTGGAATTTTCCTTTGAAATTACTAGCATTCAAAGAAAAATAACATGTGCAGAGTTAAAGCATATGAGGACTTAAATGTTATTATTATTATTTTTTAAATTTACGAATCAATAATGATAGTATAGAAAATAATGACAATAGATGGATGTTGCAGAATAGATGTGCAGAAAGTTTCCTTTAGCCAGTGGGTGGTTGATTGCTAGAACAAACCTCCATCTGTTGTGCAAGTGAATAGCTTAAATAAATTCAAGGAAGAACTAGACAAACTTTTGGGATCTATCCCTTAGCCATAATTATGAAAGCATCCTTGGACTCGGAAAGTCCTCACGTACTGGAGATGTGACAAGAGTAGTTACAGACCTGTTAGTTTGACTTCTTTTCAAGGGAAAATAATGGAGTCACTGGTTAAGAAGCATTGCAGTATCATCTAGACAAGACAGCAGTAATAATTCAGACACAGCATGGATTTGTCAAGGGGAAGTCTTGTCTGACCAGTTTGATTGGATACTATGATGTGGTCACAAAGGAATTGGATGCAAAAAATAATTTTGATATCATATACTTGGGTTTCTTCAAAAGGAAAGCTTTTGATACTGTAGCACATGGAAGACCTGTACAGATTGGAGCAGTATGGCGTTAAGGGCAAGTTGCTACAATGGATAAAAGGATGGTTGAGTGGGAGAAGACAGAGTGGTAATCAATAGATACTGCTCTACGTGGACTAATGTTATTAGTGGTGTCCCTCAGGATTCGGTGTTGGGCCCATTGTTGTTTTTTATATTTATTAATGATATTGATGAAGGTATACCAGGTTTAAATTCCAAGTTTGTAGATGATACAAAGGTTGTCAGTATTATCGATGACAGTAATGATAGGATGCTACTTCAGCTGGATCTGGAAAAGTTGGGTAGATGGGCTGAGAAGTGGCAACTGAAGTTTGACACTGACAATTGTTAAACTTCAGTTGCATACGGATAGCCCCAGAGAAATGTACCAATTGGGTGGTGTTACGTTCAGGGTAGTGGAGAATGAAAGAGTCCGGGGTGGTAATTGTTCAGTCAGATATGAAGTTTTCTGAGCAGTGCAGACATGCTGCCAGAGTAGGTCATGGGGTCTTGTCAATGATATACAAGAATTTTGTAAGCAGGGCTACAGAGGTGATTATCCTCTTGTATAAGGCAATGGTCAGGCCATACCTTGAGTACTGTGTACAGGTCTGTAGGCCTCATTTTAGGAAAGATGTAGAGTTGCTAGAACGAGTACAAAGAAGGCAACAAGATTGGTGAGGGGAACAAAGGGGTGCTCTTACCAAGAAAGGCTTAAGTTCTGTAAATTGCCGCTTCTGGAGACTAGGCACCTGTGAGGCAATCTGATTGAGGTGTATAAGGCCTTGAATGGATTGAGCTGGGTCAATGCTGATGGGATTCTTCCTCTAGCTCAGATTATAAACTTGAGGGGGCATGGATTGAAACTGAGGAAAGACAGTTATAGAATAGATGTGCAGAAGTTTGCCTTTAGCCAGTGGGTAGTTGATTGCTGGAAGAAACTTCCATCTGTTGTTGTGGAAGTTGATAGCTTAAATAAATTCAAGGCAGAATTAGACAAACATTTGGAATGAATGGATCAGTGAAATGGGAAGGTTTTTTTTTTTTTTTTTGGCTAATGCTGTATGAGCTTGCTTTCTTGCATCATGTGCCTCTACTAATGCTATCTATTGGAGAGAACGACCAGATGAAATGGGAGGGTTTTTTTTTTTTTTTGACTGATGTTGTTATAAGCTTGCTTTTTTTGCATCATTTGTCACTATTAATACTACTAATTGTACAATGAGTGCAGTTTATTGTGATCACATTGGGTTTACAAAACTTAACATTAAGTGGCTGGTAATAATAAATACTGTGAATTTTTATTTATTTTTTGATGAAATATAAAGTCTGCTTCTCTTACCAATATTTATTTATCCCACAGAGTATACACTGCTGTCAACGTGTATACTGACTGTCGGTGCTATTATAGAAACTTATATGACAGAACACCTTTCGTATGAGGCTTTTGTGCCCTAAATCCTATATGTGTCAAGCTTTGCCCCACTTGACACCCTAATTGTGAATTAATTTCACAATAGTGTTGTGAAATTAATAGACAACTGGGTTATGTATTAATTTCATGCAGATGTGCATTTAGAATTTAATACACAACTGGGTTGTGTAATAATTTTATGCAGATGTGTGTGTATAGAATTTAATGCACAACTAGGTTGTGTAATAATTTTGTGTGTGTGTGTGTGTGTGTGTGTGTGTGTGTGTGTGTGTGTGTGTGTGTGTGTGTGTGTGTGTGTGTGTGTGTGTTTGTGTGGAATTTAATACACAACTGGGTTGTATAGTAATTACTGTATGCACACTTGCATATTTGTAGATATGCAGATAGTAACCTATTGTTACCATTTGCATACCTGCATATGTACAAATAACCTATTTACAGGAAAACCAATGCTGCTTACTGAAACCTTTAGCGTTTATAGCAGCTCCTAGTCTCTGTGGAACTCGGGCAGTTTTTTTGTAAATGTCCTCCGATATTTTCCTCCCTTCAGTGTTCAAAGCATTGACTAATTCAGCCCTGTTTTTTGGGCAATCTCTCCTCACACTTGCCCCAAGATCCATTTCATTCCTGACATTCTGTATGGAATTTGAGGTCACAGCACTGGCATTTCCAGTCGAACTTATTGATTATTATTAGCCGTATGGTGCAAGGAAGCCTGAGGCTTATGCTGCACCGGCCAAAAAAAAAAAAAAAAAAAAATTTCCCTATTACCCTGAGAGAGAGAGAGAGAGAGAGAGAGAAAGAAGTAGAAAGAAATCACCAAGAAAGAGAAGAATGATGATATCCAGCTCAGGACCCTGGGTATGCCAAGCCCATACTCACCAGATGTGAGCCCCTGGGGGTGATGTTCATGTCTTCAACCCAGTTATTCACAGCACAAGCGGTATGACATGGAGCATTGTCCTGTTGATACAGATATGGGCCTTCCGCAATGTGCTACTACAATTTAGATAAGGCATTATTGTCCAGGCTGTCTAGATAGATTTCATGGTTTTGTCCAAAACAGCCAATGGTTCCAGGCCAAACCATGAAAAACAACCCCAGACCCTCACACTGGCTCTGCCAAACTTCATTGTCGGGCTGATATGGTTGAGCAGGTGACTTTCTTAGGGCATCTGCCATGTCCGGGCATGACTTTCACAGCTTTCTGTTGGTCTCTAAGCCAAGAAAGGTGGTCTTTACATCAAGGTAGTGAGGGTGAATATTGACTTGTGGATGGTTGCATGACCATGGTAACCCATATTATTCAGTGTCCTGTATCACAATAATTTCCTGTGTGTGCTGTGTGAATGTTAACCTGAATTTTGAGCAAACAATAATGTAAAGAATTGTTTGTTCCTGTCATATCTTATAATGGGAGATTTTAATTTCCCAGATATTGACTGGATTTTGGGGGCTGGTTACTCACACACTAGCAGGGCTTTTGTGGATTTATTGGATGATTGTTTTCTACATCAGCATGTTCGGGAGGCAACTAGAGGGAGTAATACTCTTGATTTGATTATCAGCAGTGATTCTTCATGCATTAAGAATCTGCAGATAAATGAACCACTAGGTGGCAGTGATCACAGTGTGCTGAAGTGGGATTTACTCAAAGAGGTAACTACCATTAGGGGTAAAGGGAAGGGTTATTGCTTCCGTAAAGGCGACTACGATGGACTGAGACAGTATTTAAATTCTATACAGTGGGACCAACTGATGATGTTACCAACAGCAAATTCAAAATGGGAAGCATTCAAAGAACTTATCTTGGAAGCTACTAGGCTTTACATACCAACTAAGCAGTGCTTAGTTGGTATGTAGCAGTGCAGACGAGCTGCAAGTGTAGCTCATGGTGTCTTGTCAATGATATACAGGAATTTTTCTAGCAGGGATAAGGAGGTGATTATTCCCTTGTATAAGGCAATGGTTAGGCCACATCTTGAGTACTGTATACAGGTCTGGAGGCCTCATTTCAAGAAGGATGTAGAGCTGCTGGAACGGGTACAGAGAAGGGCAACAAGATTAGTAAATGGAACAAAGGGTTGCTCTTACGAAGAAAGGCTTAAGTTTTGCAAATTACAGAGTCTGGAGACTAGGCACCGGCGAGGTGATCTGATAGAGGTGTATAAGGCCTTGAATGGTTTGAGCATGCTCAATGCCAATGGGATTCTTCATCTTTCTCAGAATAATCACCTCAGAGGGCATAAATTCAAATTGAGGAAGGACGGATGTCGGATAGATGTGCGGAAATTTGCCTTTGGCCAGCGGGTGGTTGGTTGGTGGAACCGACTTCCATCACTTGTTGTTGAAGTTGATAGCCTAAACAAATTTAAAGCTCAACTGGACAGGTATTTCGAACGAACGGAGGGGTGAAATGGGAGAGGGTTTTTTTTTTTTTTTGGGCTGATGCTGAATAAGCTTGCTTTCTTGCATCGTATGCCTCTACTAATGCTAATGCATAATGCTAATGCTAAGAAATATTGTTCAAGGTTTAGGCCAAAATGGATGTCAGATGAACTAATGAGGCATATGGCAGAGAAGAAAAATGCATGGGATACATACAAATTAACACATGACACAGAAGCCTGTGATAGATACAAGTTGATATGCAACCAAGTTACAAAGGAGGTTAGGCAGGCGAAGGCAGATTACGAGAAATCCTTGGCAAGGGATGCAAAGAAAAACAGCAAAGAGTTCTTTACTTATGTAAACTCTAGAAGGAAGGGGATGAATTAGATTGGTCCACTTGATATTGATGGGTCAAGTGTTGATGATCCTGCTCAGGTAGCTAACAAACTAAATGAATATTTTGCATCGACATTCACACATGAGGAGTTATTCAGCGAGGGGAATGCCAGAGGTGTATTCAACTCTAGCAGTAAGCTACAGAATCTCGAAATAACTGGGAGTAAAGTGGAGGAGAAACTGTTGAAGATAAACACAAGAAAGGCACCCGGGGTGGATGGGATCTATCCAGTTATATTAAAGGAGGCAGCAAAGGAAGTAAGCAAACCCTTAGCCATAATTATGAGAGCTTCCTTGGACTCAGGGGAGGTACCCATAGACTGGAAATGTGCAAATGTGACCCCAATTCACAAAGGAGGATCAAAGGCTGACACAAGTAATTATAGACCTGTGAGCTTAACTTCTGTTCCAGGAAAATTAATGGAGGCACTGGTTAAAGAAGCACTGCAGGATCATTTAGACAAGACTTCAGTTATAGCTCAGACACAGCATGGTTTTGTTAAGGGGAAGTCTTGCCTGACCAACTTGATTGGATACTATGATGCAGTCACAAAAGAACTGGATGCAGGGAATAACTTTGATATTATATACTTGGATCTTAGAAAGGCTTTTGATACTGTTGCACATGGAAGACTGCTACACAAATTGGAGAAGTGTGACATTGGAGGCAAATTGCTGCTATGGATAAAGGTGCGTTTGAGGGGGAGAAGGCAGAGAGTGGTAATCAATGGACACTGCTCATCGTGGATTAATGTTATTAGTGGAGTCCCTCAGGGCTCAGTGTTGGGTCCATTATTGTTTTCTGTATTTATAAATGATATTGATGATGGTATATCAAGCTTAATGTCCAAGTTTGCAGATGATACAAAGGTTGGCAGGGTTGTCAAGGACACTACTGACACTATGCTGCTGCAACAGGATTTGGAAGGGTTGAGCAGATGGGCTGAGATGTGGCAAATGAAGTTTAACATTGACAAATGTAAAGTACTACACATGGGAAACAGCAACCCCAGAGCAACGTATCAACTCTGTGGTACAACACTGACAGTGGTAGAGAATGAAAGGGACTTGGGGGTGGTTGTGCAGGCAGATATGAAGTTCTCTGAGCAGTGCAGACGGGCTGCAAGAGTAGCTCATGGAGTATTGTCAATGATATACAGGAATTTTTCCAGCAGGGATAAGGAGGTGATTATTCCATTGTATAAGGCGATGGTCAGGCCACACCTAGAGTACTGTATACAGGTCTGGAGGCCTCATTTCAAGAAGGATGTAGAGCTGCTGGAACGAGTACAGAGAAGGGCAACAAGATTAGTGAATGGCACAAAGGGGTGCTCTTACGAAGAAAGGCTTAAGTTTTGCAAATTACAGTGTCTGGAGACTAGGCACCAGCGAGGTGATCTGATAGAGGTGTATAAAGCCTTGAATGGTTTAAGCATGCTCAATGCTGATGGGATTCTTCCTCTAGCTCAGAAAAATCACCTGAGAGGGCATAAATTCAAATTGAGGAAAGACATATGTAGGATAGACGTGCGGAAATTTGCCTTTAGCCAGCGGGTGGTTGGTTGGTGGAACAGACTTCCATCCCTTGTGGTGGAGGTTGATAGCCTAAATAAGTTTAAGGCTCAGCTGGACAGGTATTTTGAACGAACAGAGGGGTGAAGTGGAAGTGGTTTTTTTTTTTTTTGGCTGATGCTGCATAAGCTTGCTTTCTTGCATCAAATGCCTATGCTAATGCTAATATTCCATCAGCTTTGGAGATTTTTCTCTTATTTTGTGACAGTTTCAGCACAGTCTGCTTCCTTTTGCAGATCACATGACCTAGGGATCTTCAGTGCTGTTGAATTGTCATGTGCAGACCAATTGCTTATGTGGAACAAGTCCAGGGCAGCGTATATATATAGTACTCTATATACTGTACTACAATATACAAAACATCAACTAATTTCATTGTGAAAATTAATGAAAATAAAATTTAAAAACAGGGAATAGAAAAAAAACAAGGATACAAAAACATATTAACATAACAATCTGTTGTTTACAAAATCTCTGCAATGTTTGTTTTCTAAATTCATTAGCAGTTAAATTTTCACTGCATTCTTGTAAGCTGTACAGTAATTTTAAGCCTCACTTTTCCCTCTCGTAAATAACTACACTTAGTCTGTTTTCCTGGTCTCTGTGCTGACACTAGAAAATTTCCCGTCGTGAGTTTCACCAGTATTGCATTATGTTAATATAGCACCAAAGAAGTTCTCAGGTGCAATAATTCTGTGAAAAACCATACAAATAATTTTGAAAACCATACTAATTAAAAATATGTTTAGGTTTAGATTTAGGCAGGAATGGAATATTACAGATTTTTATCCTCAACCAACAGTTAATGTGGGCTTGTTTTTTTTGTGTGAAATTTTAATTTTAAGTTAATGAAAAAATTTTTATAAGATATGATATTTTTATATGATATGATTTTTTTATATGATTATGATATCATATCATAATGAAGGTTATCTCACTGGGTGATTGCTTCTTTCCTCATGCATATAGTGTAATATCAGAAGCATTCTTTTCTTGGTTCACCTGTTTTTGCTTACATGCACTGTCTGTTTTTCATGAAGATTACAAATGTGTGACAGGGATGAGGAACTAAAAGATGCAGCTTTAGCCCAGCAAGGGACAAGGTCATAAACATTATTTAGTGTGGTTGGGGTTTTCGATAATTGCATATTTTTGACTTAATACATAATTTTATGTTCTTGGTAATCGTATACTGGTAGTTCCCGACTTTACGAGTTAATTAGTTTCTAGTGCGTGTTCGTAGAGTGAAAACTCACAAAGCGGGAATTTATTTCCATATACATAATGTTAAAAATAGGGGTTACGTTCTCAACAATGAAATTAGTTAGCTAATTAGTTTGTTTAAACAATGATTGATTTATCCAAAGAAATGAAAACGTAGCCTGTAAAATCAAGAAAATTATAATAATAAAGAAATTATTTATGACTTAGTAATGTTAAAGAATGTTTATTCATCATCATCAACTAAATGCACACTCGTTAATCACTCATTATTGGCTCGGCACTCGGTTTGTTGCACAAGGAGTTGTCTTCTTCAGAAAAGCTTCAAGAGACTTTTGTTTTTAAGAAAGATAGTCTCTTTTCTTTATAAATTTCAATAGCATGCATAAGCATTTTTTAACGGAATGCGCAAATTGCAACTAACATGATTTGTTTGTGGAACAAGTTTACAAAGCTTAAAAAAAAGGAATGAAGAGAAGATTCTGAAAATTTATTTATGTTTTTATACTATTGACGATTTCAGTAAAGGGGAAACACATTTCACCATAACGTAAAAAACCACACAATTCCAGCTATCGGTATTTTTGCAAATGCAAGATTGAGTATACTACCCGTTTATAATCTGAGCTAGAGGAAGAATCCCATCGGCTCTCTGTCTTCTTACATCTCCCTTAACGCTGGTGTCCCCCAATGGTTCAGTTCTTTCTCCCACTCTTTTCCTCTTGTATATTAATGACCTTCTTCCATTGAGTGGAAATCCTATCCATAGTTTTGTTGATGATAGCACATTGAATTCCACTTTCCATTTTGAGAAACCTTGCCCTGCTCAATCAACTTAAACTTCTCGAATATCCACTACCAATTCCTTAAATGCCGATCTCCAAGTAATTCTCCAGTGGGGCAAAGACAACTTAGTTGATTTCAGTCGTACTAGAACTCAGTCTTGTCTTATATGAATGAAGAACTCATTCTCTTATATGAAGAGAATGAGTCTTATATGAAGAACTCAGTCTTGTCTTATATATAAACTAAATGAATATTTTGCATCGACATTCACACATGAGGAGTTATTCAGGAAGGGGAATGCCAGAGGTGTATTCAACTCTAGCAGTAAGCTACAGAATCTTGAAATAACTGGGAGTAAAGTGGAGGAGAAACTGTTGAAGATAAACACAAGAAAGGCACCCGGGGTGGATGGGATCTATCCAGTTATATTAAAGGAGGCAGCAAAGGAAGTAAGCAAACCCTTAGCCATAATTATGAGAGCTTCCTTGGACTCAGGGGAGGTACCCATAGACTGGAAATGTGCAAATGTGACCCCAATTCACAAAGGAGGATCAAAGGCTGACACAAGTAATTATAGACCTGTGAGCTTAACTTCTGTTCCAGGAAAATTAATGGAGGCACTGGTTAAAGAAGCACTGCAGGATCATTTAGACAAGACTTCAGTTATAGCTCAGACACAGCATGGTTTTGTTAAGGGGAAGTCTTGCCTGACTAACTTGATTGGATATTATGATGCAGTCACAAAAGAACTGGATGCAGGGAATAACTTTGTTATTATATACTTGGATCTTAGAAAGGCTTTTGATACTGTTGCACATGGAAGACTGCTACACAAATTGGAGAAGTGTGACATTGGAGGCAAATTGCTGCTATGGATAAAGGTGCGTTTGAGGGGGAGAAGGCAGAGAGTGGTAATCAATGGACACTGCTCATTGTGGATTAATGTTATTAGTGGAGTCCCTCAGGGCTCAGTGTTGGGTCCATTATTGTTTTCTGTATTTATAAATGATATTGATGATGGTATATCAAGCTTAATGTCCAAGTTTGCAGATGATACAAAGGTTGGCAGGGTTGTCAAGGACACTACTGACACTATGCTGCTGCAACAGGATTTGGAAGGGTTGAGCAGATGGGCTGAGATGTGGCAAATGAAGTTTAACATTGACAAATGTAAAGTACTACACATGGGAAACAGCAACCCCAGAGCAACGTATCAACTCTGTGGTACTACACTGACAGTGGTAGAGAATGAAAGGGACTTGGGGGTGATTGTGCAGGCAGATATGAAGTTCTCTGAGCAGTGCAGACGGGCTGCAAGAGTAGCTCATGGAGTATTGTCAATGATATACAGGAATTTTTCCAGCAGGGATAAGGAGGTGATTATTCCATTGTATAAGGCAATGGTCAGGCCACACCTAGAGTACTGTATACAGGTCTGGAGGCCTCATTTCAAGAAGGATGTAGAGCTGCTGGAACGAGTACAGAGAAGGGCAACAAGATTAGTGAATGGAACAAAGGGGTGCTCTTACGAAGAAAGGCTTATTTTTGCAAATTACAGTGTCTGGAGACTAGGCACCAGCAAGGTGATCTGATAGAGATGTATAAAGCCTTGAATGGTTTAAGCATGCTCAATGCTGATGGGATTCTTCCTCTAGCTCAGAAAAATCACCTGAGAGGGCATAAATTCAAATTGAGGAAAGACAGATGTAGGATAGACGTGAGGAAATTTGCCTTTAGCCAGCGGGTGGTTGGTTGGTGGAACAGACTTCCATCCCTTGTGGTGGAGGTTGATAGCCTAAATAAGTTTAAGGCTCAGCTGGACAGGTATTTGGAACGAACAGAGGGGTGAAGTGGAAGTGGGTTTTTTTTTTTTTTTTTGGCTGATGCTGCATAAGCTTGCTTTCTTGCATCAAATGCCTCTACTAATGCTAATGCTATATCTCGCAAAAAGGATTCTTCTGCTCCTATGCTTATCTTTGGTGACACTCCGATTTCTAGGCAAAATGATACATCTCTTTTTGGGATTACCCTAACTTCTAATCTGTCTTGGCACAAGCACATTACAAATATTTCTTCCTCTGCATCTAAAAAACTTGGTTTTCTCTTTCGCTCTCGGCGTTACATTTCTTCCAAACAGCTGTTCATTGTGTACAAATCACAAATCCGCCCTACCATGGAATATTGTTCCCACATCTGGGGCGGTATCCCCAAAACCTCTCTCAGGCTTCTAGATTCCATTCAGAAGAGGAAAGTTAGGTTAATTAATGACTCATCTCTAACAGAGTTTCTCCACTCGCTGTCTCATAGACGTACTGTTTCTGCTGCATGTCTTTTCTACAGATACTTCCATGGGCACTGTTCTTCTGAATTGGCTTCTATAATTTCCTCTCACTGTTTCAAAACAGTCTGAACTCGTGCTGCCACCAGCCCACATCCATTTACTATCTAACTTCAAACTCACAGAAACAACTTTTCATCTTCCTCATTTATTCATTCAACTGCCGTTTTCTGGAACAACCTTCCTTCATACGTATTTCCTAAAAATTAGTCTACAGAAATTAAAGTCTAATGTCAACAAATATCTTCTTTTGTCTTCTCAACTTCCAACCCAAGCACGGTACTAAGTACTATAGGTTCTAATACTTCTCGTGTTTGTCTTTTCATAAAAAAAAAATAATAATAAAAATAAAATAAAATCCATTTTACTGGCATATTTATGCTCAATAGCCAATATTGGAAGATTGCACAGTTAGTCTACTTTGACCAACAGCATTTCTTTTATTGTTTTATTATTCATAATTTACTAAATGAGGGGATAGAGTACAGATGGATACTTTTTTTTGAGATTTTCACACTCAATTAATATATCAACACTTGACATATTAATTATTATCTTTTTCGGTTCTAGTTTTACAAAATAATTTTTTACTAATTTCATACTTTTGAAATGATTTTTAATTTATATTATAATTTTGTCTAAAACAGTAAAAAAACACTTAAAAATCTGAAGCTAATTCATTATACTGTCTTTTTGTTCTACGTTGTTATTTGTCTTCAAATTTGGTATCTACCCCAAACTCCTTGGCAGTTTCCTGTGACTCGTATTTAATTTGTTTGTATGAATTTCAAATGTTTTGTAAATTTTTACTGACTCGGTCCAATACAGAAGTGCATTCATCAAGGCCTATATCATGTTTCTGTAGAGTTTTTTTTTGAAGATAATTAATTTTGCACTTTACGTTATTCAAAAATATACAAATGAAAATACAAAATCAAATGTCATCATTTGCTTCATTATTCTACGCACTTCGTCTGTCTGCTTTTTTAGTTGATTTAAGATTAATTTCTGTCAAAGCTTTTATAATATCTGCAAAACGAACTTTCACAGCTGTAATCTACCAGACCAGCGAGTAGGGTTAAGCTTTTTTAATGTAACTTCAGATTCCTCAGTAAATTTAGAAAGAAGATCCCATCTTTTTGTACTATTTCCAAAAAAAATTATACAAAATTTGAACAATGTTGAAAAATGATCAAACATTATTATAACAATTTACACTATTATTAATAACTAAATTTAAATTGTGACTTGCACAGTGAATGTACTCGGTCCTTGAGGTTCTCACAGACATTCTCTCAGATATAACAGACAAGCTGTACTTGCTGCTACCTGGGAGTCTAAAACGCTGATGGAACTTATATTCGGGTGACACTCAAGTTAAGTGGACCCAATTTCGGCGAAGTCCGGACGGTCTGTGACAGCCAAATCCTCTTCTTGCACCTTCACGATGGTGGGACTGTTAGTAATCCTGGGTATAACTTCCATGCACAAGTACATGGTGGGTGACCACCCAGGTGTGAACCAACATAAGCACGGGTTGGGGTGTGGCGCCAACACCACATGGAGGAATGCTGTCCCTCTATGTTACCAGGCAGTACTAGGTGGTAGATGACTCTCATCAACTGGTGCAATACCACCACTTTGCTTATTGGAGGTTTGAAGTGGTGGAACCAATGTTTGTCTCCAGAGCCAAGTTCCAGTCAACCCTTCCCCATCTCTTCCATCATGCAGTATGTGATGACTTTTAAGGTTATGATGAACATCACGGCGGGATCCAATCTTCCTTACATTTCGAAGGTACAGCTCTAAAATGGTGTTCACAGGCAGAGATCTAGTTAGTACACCGGACTGAACCTATTGGTAACTCTCTAGGAGGCTTCCCGATCAGCTAGTGTATAATCTTGCTACCTCTACTCTGCCAGGTAGTGACTGGAGGGAGTCCGAGTAGTGTGTATGCAGGGAGCCTTGTCAAGGCCATGTTATGTCAAGGATCTGGGTATATTCTTACCATGTGTACGCCATATCCAAAAATTTCATTACTTCATACAGCATGTCCCACCCACTTTTTCTTACTATTGAATACACCATGAATTGTCAAACTAATAGAGCAAGCTTATCTGCGAAAAGATCTAAACCTCCCAAGCACTTCCTAATTCATTTCACAAATATACGTGGTCTCAATTCTAATCTTAACGATGTCCATTTCCACTTGCAGTCTGCCAAACCCCCATGTACGTTTTCTGACAGAATCTCAGTTATTGGTTGATTCAATTACTGCTCATCACAGATGCCCAAATTATTCGCTGTATGATTTCTTTCGCCTCAAAGGTGGTACTTGTGCATATGTCCGTTCTGATATTCCCTGTCAGAGACTTGGCAATTTGGAATCTACTATCTTTGATCTTCTCTGGCTTAAAATCTCTCTACCTCCTTGTGTAAAATTCATCTCTTGTCTCTACCGGTCTCCCAACTCCACTAATCACTTGGAGCTTTTTTACTTCCTCTCTTTGCAACTTGACTTTCTCCAGTCCAACTTTCCTAACAGTGAGGTAATTTTCCTTGGTGATTTTAATGTTCACAACTTCAGCTGACTTCCCTTTTCTGGTCACACTGACCCAGCTGGTAGAGACGCTGAGGCTTTTCCAATTACTAATGACCTTGCACAGATTGTTCATTTACCTACAAGATACCGGACTATCCTAATCAAACACCTTGATCTTTTTCCCACAAACAACCCTTCTAAGTACATGTTTGAAGTGAGAGGTCCTTTAGGCACTTCAGATCACAACTTGGTGATTGTCTCTTCTCCAATGGAGCCTTTATCTCATGGTTATTCCCAACCTCTTGTTGTTTGGCGTTACAAGAATGCAAAATGGGATGTCCTGCAAGATTTCTTTTCTTTTCCTTGGTCGGATTACTGTTTCAAAACTTCTGATGTCAACATTTGCTCAGATCGTGTCAGTGAAATTATTCTTGCAGGAATGGAATCCTTTATCCCACACTCCACTTTAAAATCTCGTCCTTTATCTAAACCTTGGTTTTCCAAAAAATGTGCTAAGGCTCTTCAAGAGAAGAATGTTGCATATCTTAATTGGCTTGTTTCTAATACTTCATTTTCTGCCTACACCAAAGCTGGCAACAATTGTAAAGCAGTTATTAATCAGTCCACACTAGAGTTTGAACAAGCTAAGAGTAGAAAACTTGCTTCTTGTCCCAATGGTAGCCGAGTATTCTGGTCCCTTGCCATTTTGCATTCTTGTAACGCCAAACAACAGGAGGTTGGGAATAACCATGAGATAAAGGCTCCATTGGAGAAGAGACAATCACCAAGTTGTGATCTGAAGTGCCTAAAGGTCCTCTCACTTCAAACGTGTACTTAGAAGGGTTGTTTGTGGGAAAAAGATCAAGGTGTTTGATTAGGATAGTCCGGTATCTTGTAGATAAATGAACAATCTGTGCAAGATCATTAGTAATTGGAAAACTCTCAGTATCTCTACCAGCTGGGTCAGTGTGACCAGAAAACGGAAGTCAGCTGAAGTTGTGAACATTAAAATCACCTCACTGTTAGGAAAGTTGGACTGGAGAAAGTCAAGTTGCAAAGAGAGGAAGTAAAAAAGCTCCAAGTGATTAGTGGAGTTGGGAGACCGGTAGAGACAACAGATTCATTTTACAGATGGGCAGAGATGGGCAAAAGTTTCACATCTCTGCTCCCACCCATCTTTTGCCCATCTCTGCTCCCACCTCTGTCCAAACCAGATGGTTCTGTTTTCACTTCAGCCAAGGATAAAGCTAGCATCCCATTTTTCTTCCAACTCATATTAATGATCTTGGTAAAACAGCTCCCACCATTCCCAACACACTCCATTCAATGCCTCCTGTGGTCTTCCATCAAAAGGATGTCAGAACGATTTTGACGAATCTTGATGCTAAGAAAGCTCCAGGTCCCGATGTTATTTCTCCACTTGTTCTCAAAACCTGTGCTCCTGACTCCTATTCTTTGTCGCCTTTTTTCACTTTCTTATTCCAAAGGTGTTTTTCCTTCTGCTTGGAAATTTGCCCACATCCAGCCAGTTCCTAAAAAGGGTGACAAATCCCTCCCATCCAATTATCATCCCAATGCAATTACTTCTACTCTTTCTAAAGTAATGGAGAAATCAATTAACCGCCAGCTCTTAAACTACCTAGAAACCTTCCGTCTGATCAACGATTGCCAGTATGGATTCCGTCAGTGTCAATCCTCTGGTGATGTTCTGGCTTATATTACCCATTTATAGACTAATTCAATGGAAAGGTTCGGTGAAACACAAGTAGTTGCTCTTGACATCTCAAAGGCTTTCGATCTTGTTTGGCATAAAGGTCTTCTAAACAAGCTTCCATCATATGGTTTGCCAACTGTTTTTTGTAATTGGTTATTCAGTTTAATCTCTGATCACTCACTGAGGATGATGGTAGATGGCTCGCTGTCTTCTAACTTCTTCACTAATGCCGGTATCCCCCAAGGTTCAGTTCTTTCCCCCCTCTCTTTTCTTCTTGTATATTAATGATCTACTTCCATTGACTGGAAATCCTATTCATAGTTTTGTCAATGATAGCACATTGCATTCCACTTTCCATTTTGAGAAACCTTGCCCTGTCCAATCAGCTTCAACATCTCGAAAATCTGCTACCAATTCCTTAAATGCCGATCTTCAGGTAATTCTCCAGTGGGGCAAAGACAACTTAGTTGATTTCAACCCTTCTAAAACTCAGTCTTGTCTTATATCTCGCAAAAAAGGATTCTTCTGCTCCTATGCTTATCTTTAGTGACATTCCGATTTCTAGGAAAAATGATATATCTCTTTTTGGGGGGGGGGGCGTCCTGACTTCTAATCTCTCTTGGCACAAGCACATTACAAATATTGCTTCCTCTGCCTCTATAAAACTTGGTTTTCTCTTTCGCTCTCTGCGTTACTTTTCTTCCAAACAGCTGCTCACTCTGTATAAATCGCAAATCTGCCCTGCCATGGAATATTGTTCCTGCATCTGGGGTGGTGCCCCCAAAACCTCTCTCAGGCTTCTTGATTCCATTCAGAAGAGGGCAGTTAGGTTTTTTAATGATTCATCTCTAACAGAATCTCTCCACTCGCTGTCTTATAGACGTACTGTTTCTGATGCATACCTCTTCTACAGATACTTCCATGGGCACTTTTCTTCTGAATTGGCTTCTATAATTCCCGCTCTCTCTTTCAAAACAGTTTGAACACGTGTCGCCACCAGCCAACATCCATTTACTGTCCAACTTCAAACTTACAGAACCAACTTTTCATCTTCCTCGTTTATTCATTCAGCTGCCATTTTCTGGAACAACCTTCCTTCATATGTATTTCCTGAAAATTATAGTCTACAGAAGTTCAAGTCCAATGTCAACAAATATCTTCTTTCATCTTCTCAACCTCCAATCCAAGCACGGTACTAAGTACTATGGCCTCTCCATAGCCAGGTGGGCAGGAGGAGCAGTGCATAGCACACACACGCTTCTTCATTAGACCGGGGTTCCAGCCCGTGACCACCAAATACGGAGGATGCAGAAAGGTCAGGGAATGATCACCGCATATCCCGGATCCATATGGCCTTAGTTGCTAAAGCTCCTAAAAACCAAACAACAACAACTAAGTACTATAGGTTCTATACCTCTCATGTTTGAGGTTTACATAAAAAAAAAAAAAAAACCTCTGTGTTTGATTGGATTCTTTTAATGTGTGACTGCACACCATTATAAACCCCACTCTTCGCATTAGCTCCATCATATCAATTGGAATATTTAGTTCGTGTAATATTTTCATTATATTATCCGTCATCATTTCTGCTGAATGATCCTAGAAATTTCTATCATTCAGCAGAAATTTCTGCTGAATGAATAGAATCCTAGAAATTTTTCCAAATTTCGAAACTTTTTCCTTTTCATCGGAAATTATGTGAACATGTCGT
Source organism: Mastigoproctus giganteus (assembly GCF_048544385.1). NCBI lineage: Eukaryota > Metazoa > Arthropoda > Arachnida > Uropygi > Thelyphonidae > Mastigoproctus > Mastigoproctus giganteus. The sequence goes on along the minus strand of NC_143579.1, from coordinate 143,619,270 downwards.
ACAATAACACTTAATTGATCTTTTTTTGTTGAGATCTTGAGTAGTATCCAAAATTAGTGAAAAGAATGGTGCTGAATTAATTTTGAGTGTAACTTTTATTTTGTTAATTTGGTACCTAAACATTCTATCAATTCATTTTGGATAGTGGGGCTTAAATAAGTTACTGAACCAGATGGTTTATTAATAATTTTTCATTACATCATAGTAGGAAATTAATCGAACTGTGATAAAAAAAAAAAAATTGCCATTGTAATCTTCCGAAAATCCTACCCGATGACCACGAAATGCTAAAGAACTTTTAACCAACATAAGTGTTATCTGAACTAACCGTTCTAGTACCATTTTCCAAAATGAAAATTTGTATCTTACTTGTTCCTCAAGATCCTTATCAATCGTTGCATTCTTTGCCACATTTCATGTATAGGACATACTTCGATATGATGTTAAGAAAAACATTGAGTTTTTATCCGAAAAGATAGATTTTTCCAATCTCATAGAGTCCGGAGTAGCACAGCCACAAATGAGGAACTGGACCATACAATAGAATAGTAGCGTGCGTCACTAAAACTTCTATTTTGTTGTTCAGGATCCCTTGTAAATGGTCCTTTAGGTCTCCGAGGTGAATCTCATAATGTTTTTCTTTGTTTCATCGGAAATGTTGATGTCCACATTCTTCAAGATCACTTGAGGGAATAAACGGTGCATTCAACACTAATTTCCGACGAAGGCATATCTATCATTGTTGAATTGTTTTTGTTTGATGACCCTGCTTGATTTAAATGATCTGCAGATATATTTACACCAGCAGCATTCTTTTCTGCATTTTCCAATTCAGTACTGGTCTTTTCTTTACCTTCTTCTGGACATAATTCATTACTGTGTTTTTTAGATAGTATGAATCAGAGCTGTAATACTCAATATGTTCTACGTTGATAATAATATTAGTAAAATAATAAGAGGAGTTTACCTCAATATAGTAAGTAGAACACTTCCGAATGATACCCTCCAGAAATTAAAACGGAAAAAACGAAAAAATCGACAACTTACCGGTACATTAAAGTAAAATATAAATAATTAAATAATCAATTTAACACAATTCAAAATCAATTTAAAACAATTAAAAATCAAATTAAAAGAATCTAACGAAAATATTCAAAACGATTTTTCCTTCCTGAGGCTGACAACGCTTTTCGACCGTATGTTGTGATCACAGGAATGAATGATTTTGAATTGTGTTAAATTGATTATTTAATTATTTATATTTTACTTTAATGTACCGGTAAGTTGTCGTTTTTTCATTTTTTTTTGTTTTAATTTCTGGAGGGTATCATTCGGAAGTGTTCTACGTACTATGTTGAAGTAAACTCCTCTTATTATTTTACTAATATTACTGTGTTTTGTAAAGAAATGATCTAATTTAGGTAATTTATTGACTGCTTGTTCTTTTGCTTTCTTCATTGTCCTTTTTTGGGCTCCACTCTTTCCTTTTTTCTTTTCATCCATTTTTAACTAAAATTTTTATTAATTTAATTTTAAACTTTATATTTTAAATACAAATAGCAATAATAAACAAAATACATTTTTGTATATCAATTGCTGTTTTGATAGTGACTTAAACTTGAATTGAAATTACTCAACTAACAACTTTTGACCACCGTATACGGCTAAATTTTCGTATATGATGGGGCCTATCCCCCCGTCCTCTTGTTAAGTTTGGGAATCCCGAACACCATACGATATGACGCATACAGTACAGTAACCAAACGGGTGTCTAATCACTATACAAAGTTGCATTTGTAAAAGCAAAATAAAGACTGCCACCACCTGGGTTTACATTTTGGCGATTAGATATAAGAAGAATTCCTTGCTTAGATGTAGGGGCAGCCCCTGCTTGCATCTGTTTATGGGCCCTGGTGAAGTTGGGCCCCTAGGCTTTGCCTAATTTTTCTAATCAATAGCTATGCCCCAACCCGGGAACTCGTAAAGCGGGAACCGCCTGTGCAATGTTTGGCTAAAATGAAATGAGAATCATTGCTTATCAATGCCTTACTACTGCACATGTCAACAACATTCGTATCCTGCTGTAGCTTATTTTTTTCCTGTACAGATAAGTTTTGATTGAACCGTACCTCAGTGAATCAGTTTTAACCCTTCAGCAGGAAAATGAGTGATTGTAATTTAGAGAAAAAAATTGTTATTAAATTTTTAGTGAAACCAAAAATTTAATAACACCGTTTCTGCACTGAAAAAATTTGAGATTGTATGCTAAGACTGTTGGATGAGCATTCGACCAATCACAGAACAGTTACACATTGACAAAGAAACAATAAGAACAATTTTGACAGATCTGTTGGGCACAAGAAAGGTGTGTGTGCAAATTTCAGGATGTGCACAAAAGGTGTGCACACTTCCTGATGATCAGAAGTGGAAACGTGGAAGTTTGCAGTGCAGATTTGAAAAAAATTCTTGAAACTCCAGGCTTTTTGGATTCATTGATAACAGGAGATAAATCCTGTTGTCAGTCTTTCTTTCAGTATGATCCACAAACCAAGAGTTAAAGCATGCAGTGACAAACTCCCTCTTCTCCCTTAAAGAAAGCAAGAAGATCTTGATCAAAGATCCAAGTCCCTGCTTGTTGTTTTCTTTGATTGTTGTGATGTTGTTCATCATGAATTTGTCCCAACACTACTGAACTCAACACAACAACCCTAAAATAAGCAGATTTCTTATAAACATACATGAAATGGGCAGTACTAATTTTAAAATATAACATATAACAAACAGAAATTCTCATATACACTGATAGGGATGGATTTATTAGAATAGTTATATTTTTTATTCTCTTCTGTAATGATTTTTTGTACTTGGCTGTTTAATTTATTTCTGCATCAAAATATTTTTGCACAATAGTTAGCCCAAAAAAAAATCAAAAAAATCACATGCACCTGAGACAAGTTCTTAACTGGTCTTTGTAATAAAATAACTGTTTATTTTCATAAAACATTATCTAGAGTAGCTAGGAGTAACCTCTGAGTCTCTAAGTTATGAGTCTACAAATTTGTCACAATGTTTTACGAAACAAAGAAGATTAAATACATTTAGGAACAAAAAGAAATTCGGCTATGCTAAAATAAATAAATAAATAAAAGAAACCACTGAGAGACATTGCTCATGCTATAACTTATGTAAGTCCTTGTGGGTTTTTTTTTTTTTTATATTCTTAGTCTGGGACAGTTCAGTTTATTTGTTTACTTCTATACAGTTCATTGTAGAAGTAAACGGCAAAACACTGAAATGAAATTAAAAGTTTTTACATAACAAATTGTGGCTGGGAAGAGGTATGTTTGAAAGTGAAAATCCACAATATTGTTAGAAATCATGAAGCTACCTTGCAGTTACTATGTATATTTTAAACAGAATGTATTATCTGTTCTTTAAATAAAGCATAATTAAAATTGAAGTATTAATTCTAAAATGAAGTTCCATTTAGTAGAAAATTAAATTAAAAAAAAACACACAAATTTATAAATTGCATAAACCATCATGCATATAGATCATATGTTGAGAGTCATACAGCCCTGATGTGTACCACTATCTGAATGCACTGTGAGGTTGATTAAGAAAGGTTTCTATTTTTTTGTTAGTGTCTAGCAGCAGGATCAAATATTATGAATCATGAACTGGAAAGTTCAAACATGCGTCCTTTAGCAAAAGCAGTCACTCGAGCTCTAGATAATGTCAGATGTCTACTACGGGAGCAGTCATTAAAGCATCCTCACTTTTATTCTGATAAGGTAAGCCTTAAGCTTAGTATAATTCTTTAGATCCTAGGGAAAGTTGAAAAATAAGATGAAATTACAATTTGATTACTTTAAATTTAGTAAAAGTTGTGGACTATTAAATAAATTAGACTGAATATCGAAGACAAGCTTGATTGTTTTTATGTATTTTGCACTTTTGATCTTTTGTGTATTATGTGACCAGGGATCAAAATATATAATACAAGATATTTCTCTTGTCTATGGCAGTGGCAACTTTAACTTCTCAAGTCTACACATGCTCAATTCAGATTTTGACATCATGATTGACACGTGACATCTGCCTGAAGCGAAGCGGGGGAAATGCATGAGTGGGTGGAGTCACGACCTGTCAATCATTGCCTTCCCCTGCTTCTTGCCGCCATTTTGTAAGGGGTACCGTTCTCTGGATTCAGCCAATAAATAAATTATGGATTAAATAAGAAATAATTTAACTCACCTATTTGAACATAAACTCTAATCGTCTTGGTTTTAATGTGAATTCTTCTAAAATCATGTCATGCAGTTCATTTTTTCTTTCTAAATCAACAAGTATTTCTTTCTCTATTGCTATTCGGGCTAGTGATGAGAGCCATTCCTGAGCCATAGTATTCCTCAAATAGGATTGAATTCGGTCAAGAACTGAGAAACTTCTTTCATTTGAAACAGAGGTTACACGTGTTGTTAGGAGAAGTTGAATTAGCCTTGTTGTTTCTGACAAGCAGATAATAATCCTATTTCATGAAATAGTTCTAAAAAAGCATTGGCTGATTTGCATTTCCTAAAATTGCTGTCACGATAAACATATTTCAGTTCGTTGATTAATGACTTGTAATCTATTATATTGGGATATTTGTTTTGGAGAGCATTAAGATGATGCATTGGAAAAAGTTCAGAACATTCTTGAAACATGTTCACATCAATCAATAGCTCAAAAAATGCAAAATCTTGAATGCAAGAAAATCTTTCTCTCAATGACAGCAATATATTTTCAGTCAATTTAAAATACATGGTTTTGTAATTGATTGGCCTTCTTCTAGTTCTTTTTCTTGGTGGAGAATTTGTATCGTTTGACTGTTCTTTCATGGTTTCTTCAAAAATTATTAAGATACGATTTTTCAGTGCAACTACACTCACTGAATTCAGTAAAGTCATTTTTCTTCTGTAGGGCAAACTTCACGTAAAGTTGTTTACATTGCAAAAGATCAAATAGTTTTTCCGCTTGGGATGATATATTTTCAAAGCAATTAATGAAAAACATGAAACTGAAATCATTTAATTTTTATAAGCAGATTATCTGCTTCGTTTAAAGTGTCTTCATCCCATCTTGCACTGTCATCCAAAATACTTTGGGAAGCATTCATTAGAGCTTCATGATGTCTTTTAATTGATGACACTGTTCTAGTTCTATAGCACCACCTTGTCTCACACAGTGATGATATGTTAACATTGAACTCTCTCAGCACAGCTTTTCGTTTAGTACTTTATGAAGAAAATTTACTGAAAACTCAAAGTTGTGAAAAGAAAACTTTTATTCCATTAATTTTCTCTGACAGTTTAGTTAAAACATAAATTCAGTTTATGTGCATGGCAGTGAATAAAATATCCGATTTTAAAACCCTTTTCTCTTCTCAGCTTCGTTTGAACCTTGTTATGTTCACCAGCCATCACTGCTGATCCATCGCATGTTTGACTGACCAGCTTGTTTTTTGCATCGCTAAAGGTTTCTAACATGCTTCCTGTCATTTCAGTAGGTCTTGCAGCACTTTTGTCTACACCGACATGATAAAATCCCCAAAATCTTTCATGTATTTGATACCCCCAAAACATATCTAATTATTGTAGATAGTTGGGCATGCTTTGCACATTCCGTCGTTTCATCTACTTGCACTGAAATAAACTGGGTATTTTCAATTTCATTTCGAATGACACTGACGATAACCTTCCTTATCAATGGCAATTATCAAGTCATCTTCTGAATTGTCATTCTAGAAACTCCCAAATATTGTTTAAACCCTGCCTTCGTTGAAAGCCGTGATGCAAAAACACGGTCCATTCCCGCAAAACAATTTAAGAGTTCACAATAATTACTTTTATTTAGGCTACCCTCTCCTTCATTATGTCCATGTAATGGCAATTCTTGTTTACATAAATTAAGACTGCATTGGCTAATTGCTTTAAATATTGTTTATTATAATTTTCTCTTTGGAGCTTTGCAGCACTACTAATGGCACATGTAATGTCTATCTGACCAAACGTTTTCAAACACTTATAAATAATTATTCAAATGAATTGAAGATTTTGCGCGATAATTGCTGTCACTCAATATTTCTAAAATTAGAATAAGCAGTATCTGTCCAGGATTGATTTGACTTTGGCTGGAATAGTAAACACGGCCAGCAGTACAATTCTTCACTTGAGAGGCTTCCACTTAACCAATCTATTTATTTGTACCATTTATGTTTAAATGAACGATTGCCTACTTTTGTCTTAATTAATGGCTTGGGATGGCCTGTTTTAATAATTTCTCTCTGCTCAGTATTGATTTTAAAATGGTTTTTCTTTCAGTCATAACACTAAATTATCCATCTAGGATATGATTTCAAAATAATAATAAAATATAATATGTAACAATAATTCTTAACCGTCACAGCACTATATATGCAGCAAACCAGCGTGCAAAACAACAAACTGAAAGCAAACAGGAAGCAAGATGCTACCTATCGCTAGTATTTTAAATTAAAACTCTTACCAAGCCGAGTGACATTGGTACGAGTTGAAGTATTTCATCTTTACATAAATAAGTCATTAATAGATGTATAAATGTTATTTTTTATGCAGAAGGTGAAAGGTTAGATGAAAACAGTAATTTGTAACTGACATACAAGCAAGAAAAGTTAGTAAGTGATAAACTTGAAATGCATAACATTACTTGTTTTTGGTTGTTGTTGTTATTTGGTTTTTAGGAGCATTAGCAACTAAGGCCATATTGCTCCAGGGATATGCGGTGGTCATTCCCTGACCATTCCGCATTCTCCGTATTTGGTGGTCACAGGCTCGAACACCGGTCTAATCAAGAAGCGTGTGCAATGCACTGCTGCTCCTGCCCACCTGGCTATGGAGGCGCCACTTGTTTTCGAATATGATGACTTCAGCTTTTATATTGGTCTACAATAAGCTGCTAACTCATGTCAGTGAGAGACGGCATGCGTAGGGTCTATGGTACTGCCAATGCAATTCTTATGAACTTGCAAATATGAAAATTGAATGAATGAAAAGTATGAAATTCATAATTTTCATCCATTTCCTTGATTCATGCTAGGCACAAGTAGTACGAGTGCCACAGTCGCTACTGGTCTATGGCAAAATTATTTCCAACATAATTGCCAAAGTTCATGCTTGACAGTCAAGTTAAACTGTTTCCTGCATAATCATAAAAATAAATTTATTAAATGAGAATGGGCCTATGGCATTGGATTCCATAACTTAACATAGAGAATACAGCTGAAACAGTGAAAGTAGTAGCTAAAATAAATTTTAATACGGTAAATGAGCTTTCAGGATAGTGTATCCTTTCATCAGCTAAGTACATACACACGGTGGAAATGTGTGTCGTGAGCGGTATATAAGCCCCCTCATGACAGCAAAACGGTATCTACCACTTATATCCCATATTACCTGGGTGCCTCAGACCACATTTCTAGGATCTTACTCGAGTACTGCGTAAAGTGCTTGCAACTTCCTGGTAGAGGTTTGCTATCTCTGGTCTCGAGGGTAAAAGCACTTATTGCCCCTCTTACCAGTGGCATTGTTTACCGGATCACTTGCCACGATTGTGGCAGCTGCTATGTAGGGGAGAGCTCCAGACATCTCCAAGACTGCCTTGCAGAACATGATAGGTCCATCCGCCTAGGGGACTCTGCATATCTGCAATCGCAGAACGTTTCTGGTCAGCTCAACATGACCTCAATCCCAGGCGCGACAGCAAGTGATTGACCATTCTCATCACTACTATCACATGTGGTTAGAGTCCCTGAACATATCTATCTAGCTGTCGCAACATTTTAAACCACAATAGAGGTACAAGACTACACCCAATTTTGGAGTCTATAGTGTTAAAGCACAACAAACGCTGACAGTCAACTCATATACGTGCCAGGTACCAACAACAATCACCTGATTCGACATAATACGTGATTAAACACTCATGTTCACGTGCACGCTCTTTCAGTTATCTAAACACACACTGTTTATTCAATTCCTAATGTTTTATGTTATGTTTGCATTTCCATGTGTGTATGTACTTAGCTGATGAAGGGATATGCTATCCCGAAAGCTCATTTACCGTGTTAAAATTTATTTTAGCTACTGGTTTCACTGGTTCAGCTGTATTTTCTATGTTAAATTTATTGTTAACTGCTCAAAGGAGCTTACATTAACTAGAAATTTTGAATTTAAGTAGCATGATTTTTTATGTATTTTGCACTCTTGATCTTTTATGTATTGTGTATCTTGGGGTCAAAATATATAGGACAAGATAGTCCTTTGGTCTGTAGCAAAATAATTGCCAAAGTTCAGGCTTGACAGTAGTTAAACTGTTCCCTGCATAATCATAAAAATAAATTTATTGTTAACTGCTCAAAGGAGCTTACGTTAACTAGAAATTTTGAATTTAAGTAACATGAACTGAACTTATAATTATGAGAATTTCGAAGTTGTGTGTCATTTGCAGAGCTGAACTTTCAGTTCCTTTTTTTTTTTTTTCCCTCTTAAGCCATCTACTTCAACCCACCTAGCAAACGAAGAGGTTTGCTAGTCTATTTCTTCACTCTTCTTTGGGCCATTTCTTCATCTGCTCTACATTCTTCCACTTCCCACCATGTTTTCTTTGGTCGTTTTCATCTCTGCTAACATTTCTATGACCCGATTTATCAAGGCCATTGTTTTATGCAGCCAGACCATCACATTTTATTTTCCTGTATTTTTTCTTCAGTTGATTTACACCTAGACGCCTTCTGATAAACCATTCTTCACTTTCTTTCCTTGTCACATCAGATATTTATCTTGGCATTTACTGCTCTATTACATGTGACCACTGTTGCTATTGTTTCTTTACTAGCTAGTTCTGTTCTGTGCATCAGTTCCCATCTCATAATCGTATTCAGAGTTAAATATGATTACAAGACTTTAAGAAAGTTCCTTTAAATAGAAGTGTCCAATCCATGGTCCACATATGGCCTACTCATTCACATTATGTGGCCTCAGCCAGCATCCCCTTAGTTTCAAACAGCATATCATAAAATATAGTTTCACATTGACTTTTGAAAAGATTTGTTTCTAATATTCCCTTATTTTTTTTTTTTATTTCTTTCTTATGTTTTATATTTTTTCTTGATATTTAATAATATTGTTATAATGATATAATAATATTAGTGTTACGTAATGATTGTTGGATTTTGATATCTAATTATCAAATATCCAAAAAAAATATATATATATAGAACTTAATTTTTTAATAACAAAAATTAAATTCTATTTTGAGAAGTGGTAAGGAACTGTTGAATCACTGTCTACAAGAATTCATGTGACCTGTGACCAGTATTTATCTGTTTTGTTTCCTAGCCAAAAAGTTGGATACCCTGAAAACCTTACCTATGTTTCTACTGCACCCCATTGTCCTGTCTCTTCTAGTTGTTAGTTCCTCAAAACTCTGCTCTGCTGTTTACATCATTGGTTCAACAGAGTGAAGAGATTTATGGTACATCAGTGATACAACCGAGGTGTTATATGTTACAGATTGATTATCTCTTCTCATAAAACAACAATCACCAGTATTTTCTCCAGTATCTTCCCTGTTAACTTATCCAAAACCATAATATACAGGTATGGGCTTAATGCTGACTCTGGCACAAGGTCACTCCTATGGGGAAATCTTCCCGTTTCCATACAGATGCTTCTCATGCTCATAATGGCTCCTTTGTACATAATCTGAATATCACTAATAAATATATGTACGTGAGAACCCTTTCCTTCCCAGTATCCACCATATAATTTCCCTTGGGATCATATCATTGCCCTACTCAAAGTCAGTAAAGATCATATGCTTATGAATCCCCTCCCCAAACTTCTTTATCAATTGCCTCATTATAAAATATGTTTCAACAGTTGACCTTCCTGGCATAAAACCAAATTAGTTTAACTTTACTGTAGGGATCAATGTGGTGATATCACTTTGACTGTTCAACCATGTAACTGATAGAGCATATCCTTGCTGTAGTTAAGGTTGAACTTGTCAAGGTGTGATGCTGCTCCTATGTAGCAAGCCACCTAATATTCAAAGTAAAAAAAAATAAATAAAATGAATAAAATAAAAAAATATATAAATAAGAAAAGGCAAAGCAACACTCAACAGGGAGAATGTGACCCCTACCCAAGAAGATGCATGCCCACCATCAGAGAATGAGCAGTGTTTTTATAATAATTAGATAATTAGGAACTGGACTACTTCTTAGCAATATCAGCACTGAATCATAATATGACTGAAATGATTCAAAATGAAATCATATTTCATTTTGAAAACTGAAATGATTCAAAATGAAATCATATTTCATTTTGAATCATTTCAGTCATATGGCAATTGGTTTTAGATGCCAAGTGACTTGGTGATCAAGTGAATTGAAGTGATCTATAAAGTACTTTTTATTTAAAAGATATATATTAGTTTTTTTTTTTTTTTTGTTTAATGTCCATTTCTTCCATTTTTGTTTAATGTCCATTTCTTCCATTTCAGCAGCTATGAGCTCATAATGGAAAGTTAGCTTTCTGTTCCTTTTTCTTTTCTTTTTTTAAAAACTAACACAACTAACCTTTCTCAGCTGTTTGTTCACTGGTTGGCATTGCTCTTGTCTTCATGTGGCAAGGCAGGAAACCTGGGCAGTAAGGCAACCCCCAGGGTTAAAGGAGCAAACATGGATACAAGGGAATATCCACCACTAGAGCTGAAGAGCTCCTAATACAGCCATGAAACTGACCGTTATCCCTCTTTTCCAAAGAGACTTAAAGCCACATTTAACAAACAGGAGCCACAGTATACACCTTTTGTGAAATCAGCCAGTGGAAAAATTTTCACCTTTTGTCATACAGAGATGTTTAGAGAATGCAGTAGGATCATCAAAAATGGTCAAAAGGTGCCAGTCTTATGGTCTACTGATAGAGATAACTCAACCCAAACATTGAGAATACTTACTAAAACTCACATTAAGTGGAATCCCAGTTAACGTTTCTCCACATGCCATGCTAAAGCAACGCTAGTTTATTCGTTGTCCTCTGAGGGAGTTATAATTGAATGGGACCTGTTAACCTGTTCAGAAGAGGAAATAGTCCAAGATCAGGAAGTGACATAAGCAAAACAAATAATGATCCAAAAAGATGGTAATATAATTCTAGCATGCAATGTTTTGACATTCAATTCAGTGAATTTGCAGGCCTCAGTAGCAACACAAACTGAGGCACCAGTTTACCTGATACATCACTTTCAGAATGGGCAAGATGTGCAAACTGGAATGGGCAAACTGGTGCTTTTGAACCATCCCCCATCCTCAAAGCTATATCTGACAGACCAAAAAAATAACACCCCAATCACAAGTCCACCAAAAATCACTTAACATGATCAAATAGCAAAGAAACACCAAGGCTAGATGCTATTGAATTGATACAAGCAAATCAGAGCAATGTGGATGCCAGTGATACGTATGACCAAGATGGAACAGTACTTGATCTCCATGTAGAAGATGATATTGAAGCAAGATGCTCTTATTGCTTCGAACATGGAAGGCAAGGTCAGGATTTGGGGCACCCTTTTTTTTTCCCCAAAAAAAAAAAAAAAAAAAAGAGAAGAAAAAGGTACAAATAATTGGCTTAAGCCAAACAGCTTGTAAAAAAAAAACAAAAAAAAAACACGTGTGTACCCTGTACATACAAGATGTGCACGCCCATATAGCAACGATGAACACCGGTTTAATGGCCTACCTCATAGTATTTATTTATAATTAAGGATATTTTTACTGGATATATGCGGTATCATTATTTCATATCCTTATCTCTACTAGAAAATGTTCGATAAATCACACTAGTTTACCAATTTAAGTTCGGTCACTGGGGTTTGAATTTCAATAGGTCCTACTACCGAAATATGTTGCTGTGATTTCAAATATGACTTAGATTTTTTTCTATCACATCCAGATACATCACAATTTAAGAAATAAAAAAGTATTGTTTTTTTTTTTTTTATGAAAGTATATAACTTTATTGTATTTAGTAAGGACAGATTGATAGGATTACATTTTCATATATCAAAAAATACGTAAATACTAACAAGTATTAATCAAAATTCTGAAACTGTCATTAATCAGACCTTCGTCTCTTTGTTTGAAAAGAACGTTTAATTCTTTTTCTTTTGTGTACATATGTAAGGTGGGCTGGAAGAGCGGGGTGGGGGGCCATCTACCTTCCTGGGTCAAGGTCGGCTACATTACAGAAGTGTCTGTAGCTACACAGGTTAAACATGCACAGTCTGTTGTATTTGAGGAAAATATTTGATACTGATTACGAATATAGAGGTATAAAACTTGTTAACCATTGCAGAAACTATAGTTATGTACACATATGCTTATAATACCTAGGTAATATTTTGTTAATCTTATCTTATCTTCCTTCATGGATTAGGTGATCTGCCTGTTCCGAGATGAAGTCGTCTGCCCATCTTTTCTTTGGTCTTCCTCTCTCTCTTTTTCCTTTTGCTCTATGGGCAATCCGCAATGCACTATGGTGTATAGGATCCAGCCATTGAAGTGTACTCTTTCGGGCAGAATAGTAGATTGGAGCACCATAATCCGAACAGTAGGTGGTAGATGACTTTCATCAACTGGTGAAATACCACCACTTTGCTTATTGGAGGCTTGAAGTGGTGAAACCCATGTTTAGTCTCTAGAGCAAAGTTTCCGGCATTCCCCTCCCCCCACACTTCTCCTTCAACCCATGCACGGTACTAAGTACTATAGGTTTTGATACCTTTCGTGTTTGGGGTTTTCATAAAAAAAAAAAAAGATATTTTATGTGAAAACATCTTTGACAAAAATGTGAAATAGAAATGTGCAAATTATGTCACTTCTTAAATGACGTCATTGTAGTCACTAAAGTTGATTCTATAGAGTAAATTGAGGGTGCGAGCCTGCTACTTACAATTGGAAGGTAAAAGATGTTGTACCAATTCCGACCCATTTGAACTTGCTTCTCATTATCCTTTTCTCGTACTTATCAAATCAGTTCTATTTCCAAATGTCTATAGAATTGTCACCTGTGTTTCCTTGTTCCATTTCTTCGTTCAATTTTCTATTACTCTGTCGTTCGATAGGTCGCACGTTAGGTATAAGTTACAACAACTGAACTCTCAGACATCGGTTGACGAAGTAAATACCAAGCAAGCCCCTTGACTAGTAATTTCTACAGAGTTGAGCATGTCGATGCTTAATTTTCTTGTAATTTTAAGGATGTCAAACTCAGGATACTCATTCATAATTTCAATAATTTTATGTTGTAAATTGCTAATCCTGGGATTGGTCTTATTTACGTATTCGACGACATAAGCAGCACAAGAATATTTTTCCATGATGAATTGAATGTCCACGTTAGACTTTAAAATGCTAAATACAAAAGGATTGAAGAGGTTATGCTATTTTTAATGAGTTTCTTGTTTCGGAAAGACTTTCGACGGAGTAATACCAGCTCAAAGTAAATCGATATAATATGATTCTGAATGAGTACAATTTTTTTTAAAGAAGTGAGCAGTGCTAGTTTATTCATTGTCCTCTAGATTCTTCCACAATTTCTTGTATTCAGCATTATATTTGACTTGTTGAGTGTCTGCTTTTGGCATGGGAATTGAAATCATTGTAGATCGTGATGGCATAAATGGAGTTTCAAAACGACAAACCTGTTTGTCGGTAGCTTGGATTCTTTTGTAACAAGTAAAAGTGTTGAGTTTGGAGTTTGATATTACCAGAGGCTTTTGCAATAGAAATGGACATGAGCTGATTTACATAGCTATCGTTGCCCTGTACCATTTTCCTTAGGTTCTTTAGGAGCATTATTAAGCCACAAAAGAATGTGAGCATGTGGACTGCCACAATGTTGAAATTCGATCCGTTTAAAATAGTTTATTAAAATGAATCGCACACATTACGGTATCTTTATTAATTAATGTCACCTTTTTCATAAAATGAAGAGTTTCTGCTTGCTCATTGGGGATATCCAAACCATTGTGTTTTTATTTGTGTAAAATGTTTAGCAATTTAGGCCAATCGATTTCGTTTGCACTCAAAGTTAAGAAGAACGTACGTTTACCAATTGTGTGATCATTACAAACAGATCTCTTTTACGTTTTGTCCAGTAAAAAGTTGAATTAGGAATTAATTTCAAAAATGCCAAATTGTTTTGAATGCAGTTATTGGTGTATTATTGTGATTGGATTTGTTCTTTGGTGAGCTTAGTGTCTTTTCCGACATTTAAAAGCAGCGGTTAACGAATCTCGAGTTCTTAGTCTCATTATTTTCATGGCCATATAGAGAACATAAGGTGTCACTCCTCGCTGATCTGGACAAAGTTCACTCGATGCTATCATAAACTTTTAAATTATCTGTAAACTCTTGATACTGACCAAGGTAAATGCTAGGAAAGGACAATTCTTCAGCACGTTTGTTGAAAAGTAAACTTTGTGGAACATTTCATCCACCAAGAGCTATTTGTAAATATTTGTCATTGCTCCACAAAAGAGTTTGTCATTGAGCGACTAAACTTTCTTCAATAGCTTCACTCATTGCATCATGTGTAGGAGCATCATCGTGTTCCATGTTTTCTTGGAAGAATACTTCGTCAATCTTGATATCATACAGATGATACAAGTAAGTAGTCGTAAGCAGATACTTTAACCAAACCCTTACAATCTCGTTTATGAACCAAGCCCATTAAATAACTCGATTTGTGTATTTTTTTTATGTTTGATGTGAACGTTAACGCAATAATCGTCATCTATTCTCCGAGGCAAATAATTGACCATCAAATTAACATTTACAGGAACATTTATAATTTGGCCCAAAATTCTGTATTGGCTGAAACCATGTTTTAGTCTTCTAATTTGCATGAATGGTATACAAGGAGAAATAAGTCACTCGGTTACTAAATCCAATCGAGGCAGATGAGGTGGAAAAGCAGGATAAACGAAACCATTGTTGTTTGAAAATGTTGGAATGGAATCATTTTGGAGAGATGCTCGACAAATGTTGCAAGCCTTCATAGTCGTTACATCTGCAGTTGGAAATTCTAGAAGTAACAGGCAACTTCCTGGACTGTACAATTTTACATCATATTATACCATAATGGATTGCATATATCACAAACAGCTCAGATGCATTTTTCAAAAAATTGTCATTCAGATTGTTTATAGGAGTTATGGTCATACTCGATATTCTTGTAAATGATTTCACGCTTTACTACTGTTGAAGCCGTTTGAGGGTCTACAACAGGCAATTGAGCTGAAATATGATGCAGTCGAAGCTGGTTGTTGCAGTATACTCTTTCAAATCAGTTCAAGAATCAATTGAAAATTCTCAGGTAATTCATTTGAACTAAAATCTTCTTGATCGAAATCTTTAGGAAGTTCTTGAATATAATTTCGTGATGTCGACAGTCTAGCTTCTTGATGAGAAGTTGATGTAGAAGGTTGATGTTGATCATAATCTTGAGAAGCAGATTTTATTAAATTCCGCATTTTTTTCGTTCTCTTATGTTTTTGAACTCATTCTGTTTTGACTTGAGAGGCTTCTTTGGTGGTTTCGAAGCTTTTATTCTTGCATAATATTACTACCCGCTGCTTACTGTACCGAATCAATGTTAGCGTCATTTAGGAAGTGATCTCATTTCTGTATCGTAGTATGAACAGTGCAGTGTTTCATTCTCACACCCTCTACTTACTCTACCGAATCAATGTTAGTGACTGAGTTAGCATCATTAGTGTCATTTAGGAAGTGACATCATTTGCGTCATTTAAAATCTAACAGTCACCTAATAGGAAGTGATGTCAATTATGTCATTTCTATATTCCGTTACCAATTGGTTTTACTCCAGTGCCTCCATAGATGTTTTCACATCAAAAATCCAGACAGATTCATCTCCCTCTAGCAAAAACAAATAATGTAGCATGTCCTTCAGTGGAACAGAAGTTTACACAGCAGTATTGATGATCTCTATCATTTTATCTTCTGATATGACCCAGTAGCCATTTGCTTACAAGAAACTAATTTAAACCCACAGTTCATATTAAAAATTAAAAATCACACATATTCAAAAGACAAAATTTAACTTCCCTCATCCATGGATGTGTGGCAGTTCTTATAGACTGAAGAATATCATCCAGACATCCCCCCCCCCAATTTCCCTTAATTGAAGCAGTTGATGTCCATATTATGCCCTGATTTTCTTTAACTATTATTTCTATATACCATACACAGATTATAAAATAATAATACAAAAAACTTGTAAAAAATAAATGGCACAAAATCTGGCAGCCACAAATTAACAGCAAGCTTCTCCAGAGAAAACCGCAGCCATGGCAGTCCAGTTTCAGTACAAATCGACAGTAAGAGGCTGTATTAGTCAGAACGTGTATTGGTCATACACATTGACTACTTTCATATGTTAATGAGAAACAATTCTCTTTCTCTCTCTAATATATGCATTGTAACATACACACCTCACAGTTAAACATATCCTTGTCATACATGTTATTACTGCAGTTTTGAGCAGCAGCTCTATAATCCCTGTTGACCTTATATGAACTACTAACATTAACAGTCTAATCAGAAACAATGCAAACCTAAATGACCTTTTCAGTTTTTTAAAGCAGATCCAGGTATTTAATAAATTACAGCTTAACATCATCTTCAAAATACTTTTCTTCAGCACAAGCAAATTTGAACGGGCACATCCCTTGTGCCTATAAATGCCTGTATCAACCAACCAACCAACCCAATGTCAGTCAGTCATTCAGCAATAGTTACATGGTTTATTTTTTTCTTTTACATAAGTCTTAGTATATCCTGAGTCATCACAGCCATTAAACTAGGCTTAGTGTTTTCAGAGCTTGCACATTGAGCTATGCTTGAGTTACTAACAGTTCCAGGTGTAAATAGAGGAGTTGGTTGTCGCAGAACAGCCAAATGTTGCTGAATTCTACCCACTCGAATACACTAATCTATCATGTGTTAAGATTAAGCTGTTTTATTTAAATGTTAAAAATTTAATCTAAATACACTTCAATAGACACTTAAACAGTCTGATTACTTCCCGATAAGTCCATTTTTTGTCATGTTTGTTAGACTGGCTCCTGGATTAATGAGAAATAATTTACTAATTGAGTTTGTTCTTCATCAATCTGGGAGCAAGTCCAACAGGCCTGATGACAAGAAACAGTAACTTTCAAAATGTGAGACAACTGTTTTAAGATCTGTTGAGGTGTGTTTAAATTAATTTTGTAACATTTTCAATAAAACGTTTCAATGTTTCATTTGGTTACTGATGTGATGTGGACATCATGGATATGAAATTCCCTATGGATATTATATATGTAAAAATGATAGCAACCATAATATCCCATTTAAAGATGTCATGGTTACTGTTATGGATATGAAATGCAGTATTGCTTAATGCATTTCATATCCATAAGATGGAATGTTGTCTGTGATGTACCTGTGGAAACTGCCTTCCGTTAAATACTTTAGTTCAAAATAATCTTTGAAGCTTGGCTTGAAAAAATTAAAATGCATTTTAAAACAGTACTTGATTTTAATCTTGTGACAACACTTTACTTTTCTTTCAGGTTAAAGAAGCCCTACGAATATTTGACAGGCTGTTTGCTGAATTTGAGTTGTGGTAAGCTGAATATTGTTATTGGGAAAAAAATATAAAGCTATATTTATAGGAGTAAAATATTTCATCTGATGTAAGGCAATTCATAATTTACTTCATAGTTTAGTAAAAATGTTTTTTGGTTGAGTTATTGCAACTGAGAACATAATTTTCCTTTGTTAATCTTATAAATTGGAGCTACTGCTAATATATGCCTAAAAAGCTTATTTAATAGGAAAATTTGACTAAATTTTGAAACTTTGGAATTGCTTGAACTAATGGCAGTTATAATGTGGAAAAAACAAGCAATATGTAATTAACATTTTATTCCTGTACTTTCTTTAAATAAATAAATAAATTTCTATTTATACTTAGCTTGGTAACTACCAAAAGATTTCTCGTCATCGCTCTAATGCCACATTCGTTTTCTTAAAACCCATTGCTGCATCTCTCCTTTGTATAGTATTACTATTAGTGTTAATACTGACAAATGATGCAAGAAAACAACCTTACACAGCAGCAACAACAACAAAAAAAAATAAATAAAAGCCAACACTTCCCATATCACTTGTCCATCCCTTCTAACAGTTTGTATTGTACTTTAATTTATTCAAACTACCCGTCTCTATTCAAACTACACAAGATGGGAGCTTGTTCTAACAATCAACCACCCACCTGCTATCTGAATGCAAATTTTCATGCATCTGCCATCATAATCCTTCCTCAGTTTGAATTTATGTTCCCGTGTATTCATCAAGAGGATGGATCATCAGCATTGAACATACTCAATCCATTAAAATCCTTAAACACCTCATTCTCCTCACAGATGCCTAGTCTGCAGTTTGTAGAACTGAAGTCTTTCTTGGTAAGAGTATCATTTTGTTCCTCTCACTAATCTTGTTCTTCTATGCACCTATTCCAACAGATCCATGTCCTACCTAAAATGAGGCCTCCTGAACTGTATGCAATACTCAAAATGGGGGCCTGACCGTTGAGTTACATGATGGATTAATCAGCTCCTTATCCATGCTGTCCTGTATTATTATTAACAAAATCCCGTGGATTGTCCTGGCAACCTGTGTGCACTGCTCAGAGAATTTCATATCTAAGTGCACATCATCATTATCAGCCATTTTCAATCCACTGCAGGATGAAGGCCTCTCCAGCAACTTTCCAGTTCTTTTTGTTTTGTGCAATGGCCATCCATTTACTACCCACGAATTTGTGAATTTCATCTGTACATCTCCTTTGTTGTCTTCCAAGTTTTTTTTAGCTCCTCTTGAGTACCATTCTGTTATTTTCTTAGTCCATCTGTTGTCGTGTCTTTGAGCTATGTGTCCTGCCTAAGACGATTTTAGTTCTTTAGTTTTGATAAGAATGTAATTTTTTTGTGTTTGCTACCTAATCCATGTGTTTCTCTTCTTATCTAACAGTCTGATTCCTAATATAATTTGTTCCATTCTTTGCTGTGTAGTTTTCAGCTTCTTTTCCATTCTTTTGGTGAGTACCCAAGTTTCACTTCCATAAGTCATGGTGGGTAGTATACATTGGTTCATTATTTTACGTTTCAGACAAATTGGGATGTTGCTCTTCAGTATATGACTATATTTCCCGAATGCTATCCATCCGAAATTTATTGTTCTCTTGATTTCCAGCCATTTATTATTATTACAGCCTAATGACTTGCTCCCGGGGCCAAAAGAGCAAACATGAGTAGAAAAATAACTACTAGTACTAATAGGGCTTCAAGAGAAAGCCCTGCCAAGTAGTGAAACAGAAAACACAAAATCAAAGAGACAGAAGACAGATATGGACCCACCAAAAATACCAACGTACATTGTCATACATGCGACAGGAGATCAGACATTAGGACGTATGCCTCCGTTCGTTATTCAGAAAACATTAGTGGGTCTAGTAGGATCTCCCAAGTCAGTTCGACGGCTGAGATCTGGAGACATACTAGTAGAAACAGAAAATCCCAAACACTCCCAGAAGTTACTTTCAACAACAATTTTTCGAAGAATGCCAGTAGTTGTAACACCACACAACACACTGAATTCTTCCAGAGGGGTGATCTCAGAGTGGGATCTCTTAAATGTGTCAGAGGAAGAGCTCACAAAAGAATTAAGAAGCCAAGGAGTAACAGGAGTGAACAGAATTAATATCTGAAGGGATGGAAATATAATTCCAACAAGAACCCTTATCATAACATTTAATACTCCAAAACCTCCAACAACAATCAAAGCAGGATATCTGAACTGCCAAGTACGACAATACATACCAAATCCACTGCGTTGTTACAAATCTCAGAAATTTGGACATTCGCAAATGGCATGCAGAAACTCAGCAACCTGTGCAAAATGCGATTCTAAAGAACACTAAACTACAGTTTGCTCTGCCAACATCTTTAAATGTACAAACTGTACCCAGCCTACTCAAAAACTTGCGAAAAATGGAAACAAGAGAAACTAATTCAGAAATACAAAACAGAACACAGCACAACGTACCAAGAATCAAGGAGAATAATACAGCCACGGCCTACAAACAAACCAACATATGCACAAGCAGTAATCCAATATAAATCAGTAGAAGTTCAAACTGAAATTTCCATTCTGCCAAAAGAATCATCTACTGGATTGAAGGCACAGAAACAGGAGAAAACAGTGAATACCTCAAAATCTCTTCACACAGAACAGATATCCACAAATCAGCATCACAATGAAAACCGAACTAAACTTATAAACACCAAAGCAACTGAACAGATGGAAATAGAAAAAATAAACACAACTGAAGAACCAGTATTAGAAATTTTCACAGAAGAAGACATGGACTGGCCAAACTATCCTAAAAAAGATGAGACAAAGCATAAGAATGCTCCACATCGGAAGCAACCCGAAAGCCCTAGAAAAACCAAATAATGAATTAGGTTCATCCAATGGAACTGTAGAGGACTGAGCCAATTACGACAATGTCCAGTATCTAATAACACAACATACGCCAATATGCTTTTGTGTACAAGAGACATACCTTAGATGACAAGACACCCTTTCAGTGAAAAATTATAGAATGTATAGGAAAGACAGATTAAGAGAAAGGTCAACACATGGAGGAGTAGCCATCTTAGTCCATAACCACATCCCAACCGAACACATTTCTTTAAACAGCAATATAGAAGTGATAGCAGTAAGAATGACATTGTGATTTAGGGTAACCATCTGTTCAGTGTACCTTCCACCAAGACCAGATATACCATTTGAGGAGATAGACCAACTAATCTCCCAACTCCCATCACCTTTCTGTATAATGGGAGACCTGAATGGGCATAGTCATCTGTGGGGAAACACTGATATCAACAGATGAAACAACTTAATATGCTTAGTCTTAACAGCACCTAATAGAAAGAATAATAGTGGCAAACATACGTACTTTCACTTTTCTAGTCATACAACCTCAGCAGTAGATCTAACTCTATGCACGCTGTCCCTTCTACTGGAATTAAAGTGGCAACTAATAGAAAACTCATACAGCTGACTCATACAGAAAACTCATCAAGTGACCACTACCCAGTAATCACCATACTGACCAGAAACCCTCCTTGCCATCCAAACAGACCACCCTGCTGGAAAATAGAAAAAGGCAACTGAGAAAAATTTAGAGAACTGGCAATATTTAATCCACAAATCATCCAAGAAACATCAGTCGATGAAGCTCTGAAGCACGTCACAGATACCTTAATACAAGCAGCCGTACAAACAATACCCACAACCTCAACTCGTTTTCTGTTTTACCCAAAATCCTGGTGGAACAAAGATTGCATGAAAACAAGAATACAACAAAACAAAGCTTGGAATTAGTTCTGGAGATATCCTACAACGGATAATCTGATAAAATTTAAGCAAGCACGAGCGCTAGCTAGGTATACACGGAAACAAGCCAGAAAAACAACAACAAACAAAAATAATATGGAATAAAAGAGGAAAAATGAATGGGAAGTATAAAAACCAACCGTCACTAGTATTACATTGGAATGGAGAAAGCATTACCGAACCATCAGAGATAGCTAATATATTAGGAGAAACGTTTGCTAAAGTATCTTCAAAACAATCCTACACTACCGAATTTTTGACCTATAAGAAGAAAACAAAAAAAAAAAAAAAAAGAATTTTAATACTAAAAGGATTGAACCCTACAACCAACCAATTACAATACATGAATTATGCCAATCAGTATCACAAACAAAACCAAGTGCAGTTGGACCAGACAATATACACTATGTTATGCTTAAACACCTAAAGCAGAGAGAGATAGAAAACCTCCTTCAACTGTACAACTGCATATTTCTAGAAAACCAATATCCTGATGCGTGGCATCATGCAATAGTATTAGCTTTCCAAAAAACACAAAGATCAGAAGGACCCAAACAACTATCATCTGATAGCCCTCACTAGCTGCTTAAGCAAAGTGCTAGAGAAGATAATCAACAAAAGGTTAGTCTGGTTTTTTTTGAGACAACTAACTGGTTCACCAGTATACAGTGTGGGTTTAGACACAATTGATCCACATTACATCACCTTGTACGAATAGAAGCAGATATAAGAGATGCATTTATAACCTCAAAGCATATGGTTGCTGTATTTTTTGATAAAGAAAAGGCCTATGACACAGCATGGAGACTGTATATTACAAGACATCCACGATGCAGGACTCAGAGGACATTTACCACTATTCATCCAAAATTTCATGAAAAATAGAACATTTGAAGTTAGAGTACAAAACACAATGTCAAAATCATATAAACAAGGAGTTCCCCAAGGGTCTGTCCTGAGTACCATACTATTCTCCATAAAAATAAATAGCATCACAAAAGAACTACCACCCACAGTGTCATATGCACTATATGTAGATGACTTCAGTGTTTCGTATCAAGCACAGAACATGGGAACAATAGAAAGACAACTACAATGTGCAATTAACGTCAGTCATTGGGCCCAGAAAAACGGGTTTAGAATATCAAAACAAAAAACAGTCTGTGTACATTTCTGTAGAAAACGAAATTTACACCCTGAACCTGAACTAATATTGCAAGGTAACACAATACCAGTTAAACAAAGTGTAAAATTTCTTGGACTTATTCTAGACAACAAGTTGACCTTTGTAGAACATGTAAAAGAACTACGAATAAAATGCATGAAACAACTTAATATTCTTAAAGTCTTAACATCTTGGGGGCAGACCGTTATACCCTGCTCAACTTGTATAAAGCACTGGTAAGGTCAAAAATAGATTATGTTGATGATTAAACTTCACACCAGCCGGAAGATAAATAAATTTTCAATACTGTAACTGAAAATACTTTATTTTGGGGTCAGCAGTCTCCTTCCTCAATGAGGAAGGAGACTGCTGCCTCCGAAAGCTACAGCAAATTTTATCGTTTTTAATTTCTAGGTTTTTAGTATATTTTATCAGTGTTATTTATTTTTATTATAAATATATATCTATTCTATATTTATTTTATTGTAAATAAAGTGTTTTTAGTTACAGTATTTAAAATTTATTTATCTTCCGGCTGGTGTGAAGTTTAATCATCAACATGAATTGTCCCAGCCTTGTAGGCCTATTCAGAGAAAAATAGATTATGGAGCACCGGTTTATGCATCAGCAAGAAAGAGTGCCCTCAAATGGCTAGATCCAATTCACCATAGTACAATACGAATTGCACAATACGAATGAGCTTTCTGCACATCCTCTATATACAATCTCTATGCAGAGGCTAATGAATCACCACTGTTCCTGAGGAGACAACAGTTGTCACTGCTGTATGCTTACAGCATAAGACCCATAAGAGAACATCTGACTTGGACAATTTTATTCTTATCAAAATGGGAAAACATATATAGGAACCGCAAAAGAGCAAACCAGCCTCTAGGCATCAGACTACAGGAGCTATTGATAACACATGATCTCAAAATAGATAACGTTGCAAATCAAGAAGGACATATAGATCCACCATAGATAAACTATACCACAGCTTATGAACTCGTCACACAAAACTGGAATAAAAATACTTCATCAGACAGTAACTTTCAACAACTGCATGCAGCACATAGAATGCAATATCCCAATCACATACCAATATATACAGACGGATCAAAATCAGAGAACCATGTAGGAGCATCAGCAGTATTCCCAGATGTTACATTGCCACGCCAACTCCCAAAAGAATGCAGTGTCTACACTGCAGAATTAGTAGCATTTCAGATAGTCCTGGAGCATTTCAGAACCACCTACCACTTGAGAACAGTAATATACTGTGATTCATTAAGTGTAATCCAAGCCATACAAAACACAAGCAATATAACCCATCCAGTACTCTGGCAAATTAAACAGTTACTAACAGGCTTCGCAAATAAAAAAACTAATGAGAGATACTTTTCTGCTGGATACCAGGACACAAAGGGATAAAAGGAAATGAAGAAGCGGATAGAATTGCAAAATCAACCACTAACCTTCAAGAACAATATTTCGCAGTTCCACATAAGGACTACAAACCAATCATTAAAAATTGCTGTCTAACCCAATGGCAAGAACTCTGGCAAAAACAAACATGGAATAAATTATATGAAATAAAACCAAAAGTTGAGCACTGCAAAACGAGCCTAAGGAAATCAAGGAGAGAAGAAGTTGTTCTGACCAGATAGATCATATGCATTTCACAAATGGTTGTCTATTACGTGCAGAATGCCCCAAGATGCCAAGTATATGCAATACTATCCAAACAGTTAAATATATACTTATAGAATGCCCAACATATGAAAATGATTGACACCGAATTTTTTCATCATTATATAAAGGAAACCAAAACATCACTCTACAAGATCTTTTAGGTGACAAGGAACACGTGTCAGATATTTTTAGGTTCATACGAACAATCAACATATACCATCTGCTGTAAATAATAATATAATACCACAGAAACAGTTAACCTTTTACATTCGAACAAGATTTATATAAAGAGAACATTGTATAACAAATGAACTGGTGCACTATGATCTCCACTGTCAATGTGCCAATAAACACCAAAACAACAACAGGTAATGACTTGTCCCAAATAAGTATATGAATCCGCCTTTTCAATTACTGCTCCTTCAATGATTATACCTTTCTGTGGCATACTTTTTATCCTTACTTTGTTTTAGCCATATACATCTTTAGTCCAAAATCCTTACTAACTGCATAACTCATTAAGAGTTTCCTCTAATTCTTTGGGATCTTGACTTGTCCTAGCTAAGTCATTTGTGAAGCTTGGTCTTTTGTCCTCCTAGGCCCTCGCCCACATGCTAACAATTCTGTGCTGTAATAATATCATAACCTTTCCTGGTTAATTTATCATGGAAACACAGTCAACTTTGACTTTAACGAATAACAGTATGAAGATAAAAATTACCTTTAGCCTCGCAGCAGGGAGGTGTCTACACCTCCATCACGAGTTTCCGTCTCCACCACGAGAAGGTAGGTTACCCTATCCAGAAAACAATTCTGACATCCCATCAGAAAACATAAAATTTAACTAAGCGATTATGGTAACATTCTTAGGGGAAACCTTCTTGTACATTTCTTGTGGTTATACCACACTTATAATATCAAAGTGTTACTTTCTTGACATCAAAACCAGAAGCCAGCACATGAATGAGATCCATTGGCACCCAACATTTACATTGTTAGCATTCTATAAGCAGTAGATAACCACTGCCATCAGCGGACGAGGCCACTCCATTATCTGATTGTTCCTGATTCATGCTGAAGGGGGGCCCCCATGCTCAAATGTGGCAGACCAATCCTTATAATTAGTTCTCCTCCACAGAATATCTCTGTAGTCTGGACAAATCTTGTCTATTGCTGCATGAGCAGAGGAGGACTTCCTCACATTTTGGTGATTCTTTAGTTTTAGGACAATTCCTATAAGAGTGACCTCCACCAGCACAATGGCCACAATACTCCTTTGCCTGACAGTACTGTCAGGCAAAGGAGTATTGTGGCCACATGGCTGAATGCCATGCATTTATAACATTGTATCGGGGCAATCAGATCATTCACAAAAACTCTATTCCAAGCTATCAGAATTCTTCTGACTACTCCAGGAACTTCTAACACAATTTAAACCAGATGAATTTCTGGGTTTATTTCTATCAGTATTGTCATTTCTGGTAACACTTTTTCTTTTGAAATTCCACACTGTCAGATTTTGATGCCACAATTCTTGGACAAAGTGTTCCTCGTAACTTTTGGATCAATATCGAATACCACCAGCTTAGGTCTTTTGCTACCAGCCTGCTCAACTTCCAGCCTAAATGTTGGGCTTTTCCAGATTCGGAGATCTCTTTGATATCTTGTGCAGAAGCAGCTTCCACTGCTACTCGTCAGTCTTGTATAGGTCTCACTGCTAAGATCTTAATAGTGGGCGAAGCTGGTCCTATTCTGTCTACCTACTCAGATTTTACTTGGTCACTGGTCGAAAATCGCTCAGATCATGCCATTATAATAATCGTTTTAGTGACTGGCTGTCTCAGACTTGTGCTGATGTGACCAAACCTCTGGCTGAGGTTTGGTCACCTCAGCACAAGTCTTTTCCTGTGAAGGTCTTCCTTCCAGAATTTTCCAACTTTGCTTTCATAACTTTATTCTCTAAGTTCAGTTTCTGAACTTTGGTCTCCATCTGATCCCAATAGAACATTATCCTATTATCCTATTAGTAATGGAGGTAGAGAGTCCAAGACCCTTCCCGTGAATCAGTTCCCTGAGTTCACCTTTAATTTGGTTTCGTCTTCAAAGCCCATCTGGCTGTCTGATTGTGTTACTGACGGAGCAGTTGTATAGATAAAGCCACTTGTACCTTCCATGGCACCTTGTTCTTTGGTAGGTTCTTCTTCTTCATCTGAAGTCTCAGAAACCTCTGTCACATTCTCTTCTTCCAGAGCCTTGAGTTCCGGCTCGGGAGCCCTTTTACGCCACCTTGAAGCCATAACAACTATACAACAATAAGGAACAAATGTTAGTAAAACCTCAAATCAGTCACAGAACCAAGCTTGACAAAATCAACACATAGAAAATAATCATGAAATTTAGAATATCAGCCAAGTAATTTAGCTCTCTATGCCAGCTGGGGTATCACTCCAGCTGCCCAGCCCAGATCATGGGGAGGTGGAGCTCTTCAAGCTTATTTACTTGTGGGGAAATGTCGAACGACATAGGGAAAAAGCACTGAAGTCCCTATGATAAGCAAAACCAACCACAATTCAATATGACTTGGCACCTTGGCCAAGTTGTATTGAGTTTTGATAAGAATGCCCTTTATTTGTGTTTGCTGCCTAATCCATGTGTTTCTCTTCCTATCTAACAGTCTGATTCCTAATATAATTTGTTCCATTCTTCGCTGTGCAGTTTTCAACTTCTCTTCCATTCTTTTGGTGAGTGCTCAAATTTCACTTCTATAAGTCATGGTGGGGAGTATACATTGGTTCATTATTTTACATTTCAGACAAAATGGGATATTGCTCCTCAGTATGTGACCATTTCCTGAATGCTATCCATCCGAAATTTATTCTTCTCTTGACTTCCAGCCATTTATCATTATTACAGATAATGTCTTGTCCCAGATAAGTATATGAATCCACCTTTTCAATTACTGCTCCTTCAACGATTATATCCCTTTCTGTGGCATACTTGTTCATCATTACTTTTGATTTAGCTATACAGTGGACCCCTGCTTTACAATGGTTCACTATACAATCAAATCACTTAACGATGGAATCACCATAATAAAATACCTTTCACTATAAGATATGTAGTAAGTGTGGGATATTGTCATCACGTTTGCAAATTGAATTTTAATTCTATTTTAATTAATTAATTCTATTAAATGGAGCTTAAAAAATAGGAATGAAGAGAAGATTCTGAAAATTTATTTTTGTTTTTTATATGGTTTCAGTGAAGGGGAAACACATTTTACCATAATACTGTAAGGTAAAAACCCACAGAATTGCAGTTATCGATATTATCGCAAATGCAATAAGATCGAGTTTACTACCCGTTTATAATAACAATAAACTGGAAAGTGCAAATTGTTTTATGGTAGCGACCTCCAGAAACGTGCTTTAGAAAAATATCACAAATGCGTTCAAAATTCATTCTTATAACAAAACATAGCAATAAACGGTAAAAGTGTAGTGCATTTTAATGATTTGAGCGGCTGATTCTACTAACCAGTGATCACTGGTGCCTACTTATTTCGCTCTACAATGGCTTACGATTGAACCATGTGGTCCTTTGTCTCAGCCAATATCAGAATTTGTAAACGTGTTGGGCATGTGTTTTGTTTTTGTATCCTTTATTTTTTTTGTGCCTACTTTCCGTAAATTTACCGTATTGAATTCTTGAACGTACAACATTGCATAATATGGCCCCTAAAGAGCACAGTAAGAAGAAAATTTCAATTAAAATTAAACAAGAAATAGTGAAAAAAACATGATGATGTTGCTAAAATTAGTTCATGGGTGTGCGAATATGGTTTTTCACAGTCAACCATTTCTACCATAGTGAAACAAAAAAAAAAAAAAAGACCTTAAAAAAGTTATAAAGTAAGTGATAAATCTAACACAGTCCAAAAAGGCAGAGAACTAATTGTAGAAATGGAAAGGCTTTTGTTGCTGTGGATAAAAGAAAAAAAAAAGGATGATACAGTTCCTGGACAATACATTTGTGAACGTGCAAAGCAGATTTTTGAGGACTTTAAAGACTAAAACACCTTCAGCAGTGATAGTAGTGATACGTGATACTTCAGTAGTGATACTTCAGTAGTGATACGTGATATTGGGACTTTAAAGCCAGCAAAAGTTGGTTCGACTGTTCTAGAAAAAGGTCCAATATTAAAAGTGTCAAAGGCATGGAAATGCTTGAAGTGCTGATCAGGAAGCAGCTGAAAACTTTTAAGGTGGAGTTTCAAGAGCTCATTGAGAAGGAGGGTTACCTTCCTCAAGTCTTTAATACAGACGAAACGGGCCTCTTTTGGAAAAGGATGCCTAGGCGAATATACATCACAAAAGAAGAGGCCTCGTTGCCTGGTCATAAGCCTATGAAGGATAGGCTTACCCTGCTATTAGGGTCCAATACCTGTGGTGATTTTAAACTTAAGCCAATGTTGGTTTACCACTCAGAAACTCCCAGACTGTTTAAACAGCAAAAGGTCATCAAAAGCAGGTTGGGTGTTTTTTGGTGGTGTAACAAGAAAGCCTGGGTGACAAGACACTCTTCAGTGAATGGATATTTTAAGTGTTTTGTTCTTCAGTCAAAGGTTACTTAGAAAAAAACAAACTTCCTTTAAAGGCACTGTTAATTTTGGATAATGCTCCAGGTCATGATCCCCAACTTGCCTGATCTCTGGAGGAGCAATTTAACTTCATTACTGTAAAATTTCTCCCATCCAACACCACCCCTCTGCTTCAGCCAATGGATCAGCAAGTGATTGCCAACTTTAAAAAAATTTACACAAAGAAGATACTTGCGAAGTACTTTGAAGAGACTTCAGGAGACAGAGCCTTAAAGGAATTCTGGAAGACCAGGTTTAACATCTTAGACTGTGTACAAATGATTGTCAGTTCTTGGAATGAAGTTTCAGCTAGATGCCTCAACGCAGGCTGGAAGAACTTATGGCCTTCAGACATCCATGATTTTGAAGGATTTGAAGCTGAAGGTGTTCTAGAGCAGGAAATTATCGCTCTTGATTTGTCCTTGGCTCTTGAGATTGATGCGGAAGATGTGGAGGAGTTAATTGCAGACCACGGAAGGGAGTTGACAGCAGAGGAGCTTCAGGAATTAGAGCAGATGGGCGAGCATGACAGTGGAGATGAGGAACATGAAGAGGATGACTGTGTAGCAACAACTCAAGAAATTATGGACATGTTTGCTGCGTGGGATATTGTGAAGAGGATAGTAAGAAAAAATCCTGATATTAAAACCACTGAATTGATGATCTGCAAATTTGAAGATCAGGTATTGTTATTTCAAGAACATTCAGAGAAAGCGCCAAAAGCAAACCACTTTGGACAGTTTTTATACCATAAGTAGCAAGAGGCAGCGATCGGAAAGAACACCAGATCCTGAAGTTTGTCCTTGATATCTTGATGGTAAAAGATCCTCTTCCAGCTCCATCACCACACCATTGACACAGCTTTTCCATTTTAAGTTAAATGAAAATTACGATTTTTGTTTTTTTAACGTTTATAATTATCAATTATCATTTTAAACTGTATTTTGAGGGGGGGGGATAAGTAAAAATGTTTGGCACCATCAGCATTTTTTTATCTTTTTTTTTTTTAATTTGTATCATGCTCTACTGTTTATTCCGGTGTATAAGACACACCACAATTTTAGGGCGAGTTATTTTTCGATAAAAGGTGCATGGTATACACTGCAAAATACAGTATTCGGTGTTCTATATAAAACTAATACAATTTCTGTTATAAAAATCACCTTTTGCAGAGATAAATACCTTAGTTATATAGGGAAAATTTCAACTTCCGAGGACTTGGAACGAATTATCAAAAAACAGTGTGTTATTGGGTTCACATTATGATATTTTCACAACACGATGGTGTCTCTGGAATGAATTAATATCGTAAAGCGGGGCCACTGTATTCATCTTTAGTCCAAAATCCTTACTAACTCTGCATAGCTGATTAAGATTTTCCTCTAATTCTTTGGGATTGTGGCTTATGATCACAACGTCATCTGCAAATTGTGAATGGTTTTGGCACTCTCCATTCACATTGACTCCTTTCTGCGACCAGTCCAATCTTCTGAAAGCTTCCTGAAGGGCAGCAGTAAACTTCAGAGATATTGTATATCCTTGTCGAACTCCTTTCCCAGTTGTAAATTTGCTACTGTCTTTGTCTAGTCTAATAAAGGAAGTAGCATTCTCATATATTTTCTTCAAAATCATAATGTGTGGGGTATCAATGCCAGATCCAAGGCCAGAAATTCGTTTCGTCCAGAAAAATGTTCCAGAAGAAAGGGGCAAGGATTGAACCCTGCGAGCAGCTTTTATTCATAGGGTGTGTCAATTCCTGGAACCTTGTGCGTATTGAGACACTGCTGTCTGTAAGGTAGCTGTTTATTACTTTATAGAGGTTTTGCGGGACATTTGCCTGGCGGAGTCTCCTAAGGACACTAGGCCACAAGAGTGAGTCAAATGTCTCAGGAAAGTCAAAGAGATTGCCAGCATATATTTCTCTTCTGTGTTTTTAACTGTTGTCAGTAGGTGGTGCATGGCATCCTCCATAGAGTTGCCCTGCTGAAAACCATACTGATTGTTGGAATGTGAACCTGCTTCTGTGTAATATTGGGCTAATCTGCTATGTATTAGTCTTTCATATATTTTCCCTAGTACAGGGAGTAGGGCTATTGGTCTGTATGATTTGGGATCAGTAGGGAGTTTTTCAGAGTTTTTGAGAATTAATCTTAACACTGCTTTTTTTCATTATTTTTGAGCGTATACCTTGTCATACAGTTATGATATAGTGCTATTAATTTGTCTGGTGCTATTTCCGCAAATTTTTTGATAATCTCAACCTCTAAGAGGTCAAAACTTGGGCATTTATTGTTTTTGGGCCGACCGGGCTAGCCGGGTGGGTAAAGTGCCTGCCTGGCAACCCAAAGGTCGCAGGTTTGAATCCCGTCTTGGGCTTGGATCAAAGTACAGTAAATCCCCGCTATTCGCGGTTTCGCATATTCGCGATCGCTGATTTAATATAAAATGAAACCTAAAAAAATGTGAATTTTAAAGTGCCATGAATATTATCCTCCATAAAACAACATGGGCGTGGCTAAAATTATCTTTCCCGGTCAAAACAGCGCTCAGTGGGTAGGGGGTGACAAAATCGCGAATGTGGATGTTTTTCGCTAATCCTTGTTCAGTATGTGTTATGCGCTTGTAATGGAAGATTTCGTCTTCTTAATTTATATGCTTATAAATTGAATAAATTTATCAATTTATAAATTGATATGCTTACAAAAGTGATAAATCTACTGTTTTGCACTGTAAAACAGACTTTTTCGAATGTGTTAACGGACGAAAGTGACTTTATTGTGGACAAGTTCTTTCTAATCCGTACAAAAATATGGCTACGAATAACAAGAGAAATGTGAAAATATCAAAGAAGGTGATGACATTAGCGAATAAAATTGAGTTATTAGACAAAATTTCTAATGGTGAAAATGTCTCCTCAGTGGCAAAACATTATAAAATCAATGAGTCAACGGTACGATCAATGAAAAAATCCGCCGTAGTGTCTGTGAAAATGCGCTAATTGCTTCAAAAATTTGCTCTGTAACTCATGATGTTAAATTAGAAAAAAATGGGAAATGCTTTAAATCTGTGGATAGAAGACCGAACTCAAAATAAAATTCCGTTAAGTTCACTCATCATTCGTGAAAAGGCAAAACTCCTTTATCAACACTTTAGCGAAACTGGTGATAGCACTGGCGGGATAAGTTTTTTAGCTATAGCAAAGGCGCTGGATTGAAAGATTTGTTTGAAATTTCTAATAAATATTACATTTAATATTAAATTGTTTCTTATTTTCATTTCGATGCCTTATGCTTGCATTTCACTATGTACCGTCTATGTACATAGTCATATTATGAAGGTACATATAATACGTATATAGACAAAATTTACATATAATACATACATAGACTAGTTTTTCTTATATATTTCATACTTTGGAACCCCTTTATTACTATGGGAACCATAACTCAGTATACGCGTTTTCGGCCTTCGCGACATTTCTCAGGAACGTAACCCCCGCGAATAGCGGGGGTTTACTGTACTGCAAAAACCTTGGGAGGTGCATTATGGCCACAGAAGCCAATGCGCCAACAACTACCCAAAAAAAAAAAAAAAAATTGTTTTTGGTTTTAGATAGTGCTATTTCTAAGTCTGAATATCACAATGCCAATAGTGAACAGAGGTTCAATATTGGCATTGTCATATTCAGTGTTTTCTTTTATAATGTCCAGTTGGATGGGAGAAAGATCCCCAGTTTCAGTTTGAATAATACTGTCTAGGATGTTATTTACAGAGTCCGCCCAACACAGGCTTGGGGTTCCATCTGGTTTGACAGTAGTTTCTAAGACCTCTCCTCTTGGCAGCTTGTTGGTCACTATTCTGTAGACAACTCCCCAAGGGTTATTGTTTCCATTGGTTCCCACCAAGTGCCTTCAGCATTCATTTTCTTGTCCCTTATGAGGGCTGTATACTGATTCCTGAGAGATTCTATAAGAATTTCTCAGTGCATCCACCTCATTTTGTAGCCAAGATGTTTCGGCTCTTTGAAAATTTCTCTGCACCTGGTGCACCCTTCTCCTGAGTATAGTCAGTTCAGGGCACCACCAGGGGACTGCCTGCTTCTTCAGTTTTTTTCGTGGGATAGACAGGTCTGCTATTTTTTTTAAAATGTTTGTCATAGTCAGTACTTGTTTGTCGGGCTACAGTTTGTTGATCTAAACCACTCATTTTCTTGTTTTTGCAGCTCAGCTGCTGTATGTTCTGCAAAAATCTTCCAGTTTGCCTTTTTTGAGGTTATACCTTTTGCTATCCAACAAAGAGTGTTGGGGTGTTTATAATTGCCTGTTTTGTTTGATGGTGATGGCTCTATGATCCGATGTGGTCCAGACTGGCTGGACACACCAGTCTGTAATTTTATAAGCTATTGAATTGGTCTCAAGCATAACATCAATATCACTCTTCCCCCATTTGAAGGTACTGCCGGACGTTTGGAGGTTATTTGGTTAGTTTAGCACTTGAAAGGGTGAGGTGGCTATATAGTCTGAAAGTATCTGGCCATTGTGTGTGTGCCTATTCTGTCTTCTGTGCGGCTATGCCATAAGGCTGATCGGCAGTTGACATCAGCACACACACACTATGATATTTGCAGTAGGTAACAAGTCTATGACTGCTTGTAGGTATTCAATAGCTGTTTTTATATCTTCACCTGGTCTAGAATATAGTGAAATAATGTAAAACTGTCCTACAGCACTGGTGATATGGACACATACACTGCCACTGGAGAGCAGAGGTGACCTACCTTTGTGAATGTAAGTTCAGTATTTTTAACTACTATTGCTGTAGAAGGGACACCCGAGGTGTATTCTATTATTTTATAACCCCTTGGGTATCCTTGACCCTACCCATATGTGTGTGTAGGGCTCTTGGAGTACCAAGATGTCTATATTATTTTCTTCCAATTTGAGTTTGATCTGATTTACAACGGCTCTTGCTTTTTGAGCATTCAATTGGACAAGATTTAGAGCCCTAGTCACATTTATGTTTTCAATATGGCCCATAGTTGGTCCTAGATTGTATAAGTTTTACCATTTTTTTTATAACAGGGGCATTTATCATCCCTGATACTATGTCAGTTAGCCATGCTACTTTACAGGTAGCACATTTTGGCTGCTGATTTTTATTTTGGCAGTTCTTGTAATCTTGGCCAGTGACTGCACAGTGGCCACAGACAGAGGAATTCTGACTGAAGTCTCTGGCAGTATGGCCATATTTGTGACAGTTAAAGCACTGCTGTACAGGAAAGAATTCCCTGAATTTATGACTGGTCCAGCCAGCGTAGACTCTTTGCTGTCCTTGTAGGTTTTTCCAAATTCTGGGTGACACTTCCACAGTGACATTGAATTGCCCATTTATTTTGTTTTTTGCCCCTCTTTTTAGGAGAAATTCTTTGGCAAACTCGTCCAGTTCCATTATATTGATAAAGTTTTTGTTGTAGAAATCCAACATAAGATCTCTTTCTAGAGTTGTCTCAGGGATGTCAAATATAATAATGTTGGGGTTCCTGCCCCTTGGCTTTTCTGTTTGCAGTCCCAGTTTTACTATTTCTGGGTTAGTTTCAATCTTTTTAACATCCTCTTTATTTGTTACTCCAGTTAAGACTCCATTATCTTTTATTTTTCTCATGTTATTCACTTTTATTTCTTTCAAATGTGGTTTTAATTTTGTCATGACAGTATCCCTGACTGCCTCGCTAGATTTGTATGTAGAGTCAGGCTTAGCCTTTATGTTGTTTGTTTCTTTTGTCTTTGGTATTTCCTTAGTCTTATTGTTGGTTTGTTTAGTTTGTGATGAATCTGCTTTGGTGGCCCTTGCTACTTGGGTGTAAGTCAAAGTATTTATTTCTTTATAATTATTCTTCTCTTCAGTCACCGTTTCTACTTTTGCTTTCAATTCTTTGTTTTCTGTATCAAGTTCAACCACTCTGTTCCAAAACAGACCAGCAGTTCACTATCTGCAATCTTGTTGCAGATGTAATCCTATTTGCGTCTGTTTATAAAGAAACTCTTCTAGGCAGGAACAGTTTCATTTAACCCCAGAGGCTCACATCTGGTGAGTATGGGCTTGGCACACCCAGGGACCTGAGCTGGATATCATCATTCTATTTTTTGGTGATTCCCTCCTACTTCATGCTCTCTCTCTCTCTCTCTCTCTCTCTCAGTATTCAAAATTTTTTTTGGCTGGTGCAGCATAAGCCTCAGGCCTTCTTGCACCATATGGCTAATAATAATAATAAGGGCATGATGGCCCAGTGGATAAAGACACTGGACTACCAGTCTGATGGACCCGACTTCAAATCCCGCCTTGGTGGAAGCAGACGTGGCTTTGTTACGCTGGGAGACTGATATTATAATAATAATATTAAAAAAATGATGATAAAAAAAAACTCGCAAAAGTTACCCCATTGGACTTATCTTCCCCAAGGGCGGAACAATGGATGAGACAGATAGTGGCGCCACCTGGTGTCACCAATTAGAACTAAAAATAAAATAAACCACTGGGCATAAGCCGAAGCTAAACAAGTCCACCTCCATAGATGGATGATGTCGCAGAGAAATATTATTCATACTGCATCGAGTGTGGCACAGGATAAAGTCACTCGTGTTCAGACCTTAGGCAGAGGAGTTAGTTCGAAAAGTTGGAGACAGTGGAGCGAGTGGCGCTGTCCCCCGTAAGGCTACCACAAGAGAAGGGCAAGACCATCCAGCCCCACCAACTGGAAGTGCTTCCTGCACAACTGCGCTAGTGACCACCCAGCAAAGAAGAAAACGTCAACGCATGAAGTGGAGCATTGAAATGAATATGTATATCATGCGAGCATACTATGAAATAACCAGGCTAGAGACCGATATGACAATGCGCAGGTTGCAATTACATACCAAGTGGTTGGAACGAAACCCGGATATTCAAGTCACCAAACAGCAATTAGCAGACCAAAGAAGGACCATTGTCACGAAGAACCTAATAGCTCCTGCCATTTTGGAAAAATTCAAGCAGCATATCAGCGATCAATTACAAAACACAAATAATATGGTCAACATGGAACCAGAGGAGGGAGAGCAAGAAGAAATACAACCCAGAGTAGCTGAAGTTGAAAGAGACAAAGTCATGATATCCAGAATAGAAGACGAGTGGAAGAAGGCCCTAACAGAATTCGAAGGAATGGATCAGACAAGAACCCACATGATATCTAAGCAGAGGCCAAATAAAATCCTGTGGAGAGTAACAGATCACCTCAATTGGCAAATAATGCCACATTACCTTGACAACAATGGTGCAATGCTGGAGGCTATCCAAACAGGCATATACTGTGCTGCCATAGTGTGCCGACCGGGCTAGCCAGGTGGGTAAAGTGCCTGCCTGGCAACCCAAAGGTTGCGGGTTCGATTCCCGCCTCGGGCTTGGATCAAAGTACTGCAAAAACCTTGGGAGGTGCACTATGGCCATAGAAGCCGATGCGCCAACAACTACCAAACCAAACCAAAAGCTGCCATAGCAGCTACTAGGATTAATGGAAAAGAAACAAGAGACCAGCAGCAGAGGAACCGAAAACAGAAGGAACCGCCAGCTTGGGAAAGAAGACTTGCACACACACACAAGCACCTAGCAGAGCAGTTCACTTGAATGACAAGGTATCCGGAGACAATCCCAAAGTTTCTCACTGAAGGAGTCACATATCTGAAGCCTAAAGATGAAGATTCAAGAAACCCGGCGAATATAGGCCAATCACCTGCCTCCCAACGATGTATAAGATCCTGATGAGCTGCATAACCAAGAAGATATGAGGACACTTAGAGAGTCAGAACATAATGGCCGAACAGCAGAAAGGATGCAAGGAGTAATTAACCATAGATGCCGCAGTTTTGGAGCAAGCCTACAAGAAGCACCGCAACCTATACATGACCTACATCGATTATCGCAAGGCCTCCGACTCCGTACCTCATAGCTGCCTAATAGAGAGCCTTAAGATCTACAAGGTCAATACGATAGTGACAAACTTCCTAGGAGCAACAATGGCAAAATGGAGTACCACCATTAAGATCGAGAATATCACAACCAGGCCAATCCCCATTAGAAGAGGAATCTTTCAGGGAGATTCTCTGAACCCACTGTGGTTCTGTCTAGCACTCAACCCACTATCCACCATGCTTAACGGCAGCAAGTATGGATATAACCTCAAAGAAGGAAGAAAGAACCTGTACACCCTCACCCACCTGATGTACATGGATGACCTCAAGCTCTATGCGGCAACTGAGAAGCAACTCCAGCAGCTACTCCGGATCACCGAAGAATTCAGCAATGACATAAGGATGGAATTTGGTCTAGACAAATGCAAGACCCACACACTCCACCAGGGAAAATTAGTTGGCCGAAACTACCAGCTGCTGACTGGTAAAGAGATCGAAGCTATGACAGAAGGAGATACCTACAAATACCTAGGTAATGATGGGCTCAGCATTGGAAACACAAGGAAATCAAGAAGTGCCTGACCGAAAAATATCATCAGAGACTCAGAAGCCTACTGAAAGCAAAATTGAACGGAGGGAACACAGTTAAAGCCAAAAACACCTATACAGCTCCAGTACTAACATACACATACACCTTCGGGGTCTTAGATTGGACTAACACCGAGCTAGAAGATGTCATGCGAAGGACAATGATGACCAAGAGCTGCCAACATCACCCGAATTCAGCTGTGGAGAGACTAATAATAGCTTGGAAAGAGGGAGGAAGGGGCCTGATATACCTGATAGAGCAACAGAAAACAGCGAAAGTTAACCTGAAGGATTACTTCAAGAAAAACACAGCACCACTTCACCAGACCATAAGGGAGATAAAGTAGTATACCCCATTCAACCTAAACGAGAAACCCCTACCCTCCCAGATGGCACAAGAAACAAAGTTAGAAAGATGGGCAAAGAAGACACTCCATGGCAGACACTACAATGACCTCCATCAAGATCATATCAATAACATTGCTTCCAGTGCATGGCTCACAAGTGGGATGCTCTTCCCCAAGACTGAAGGATTCATGCTGGCCATCCAAGGCCAGGTAATCAACAGCAGAAACTATAGAAAATACATCACAAAGGAGCCCGGAATGTCAGATGACACATGTTGATGATGCCACCTGGCCTTAGAAATTACCCAACACATCACCGCGGGTTGCAAGGTGATCACCCAGACTCAGTACACTCGTAGACACGACCAGGTAGCCAGGATAATACATCAGAAGCTAGCGAGGAAATACCAGTTGACCAAAGAAAGTGTACCATACTACAAGTACAAACCCCAGAACCCTAGAGACCCGAACCCACAAGCTATACTGGGACCGGATAAGACCATCCCGCACAACAGACCGGACATAACCTTTGTGGACAAGATGGAAAAGGCTACCTACCTGATTGACATAGTGGTGCTGAACAATAGCAATGTCCAGAAAACCCATGAGGAAACAATTTGGAAGTACAGTCGGTCCTCGTATAACACGTGTTTACATTACACGAATTCGATCATACACGATTTATAAATAGGGGAACGATATCTTATATAACACGAACCGAATTCGCTTATGCACGATTCGCCTTTGTGTTTACAAGAAATGACAGTCGAACGCGGAATCACCCCAACTGAACGCAACACGATAGGAATGAAGAGAAGATTCTGAAAATGTATTTATGTTTTTTATATCAGTGAAGGGGAAACATTTCACCATAATAACGTAAAAACCAACACAATTCCAGCTATCGGTATAATCGCAAATGCAATTAGATGGAGTTTACTACCAGTTTATAACAGATTCCACTAGCAGAAATGCAACTGGAAATTGTTTTATGGTAGTAACCCCCAGAAATGTGCTTTAGTAAAATGTGAGGTGTTAATAGTGTATCTCGGCCTTTACGGTGTTGTTTATTGAGTTGCTACAGGGGCGCAACTTTGTTTATGTGTATCAAGCGTGCCTCTTCGTTTTGTAATTGTGCTTTATTCCCTAAAAATGAGTAAAATACTTAAAAGGTGTGAAAAGGAAGCGTCCTGGCGAAGACACTGCAGATTCAGAGAGAGAGAAAAAAAAAGAAAGCAATATCGATAAACAGAGGCGGACTGGATCAAAAATTCTTACCCGGGAAAATTTATAGTGACCTCATACTACGGTTTATGGCCAAAATCACACCGGCCTCCGGCCCACCGGGATTTCCCAAGTAAGGCTTATGGCCAGTCCGCCTCTGTCGATAGAGAAAAATTATGAAATTGTGAAACACTTTGAGCAAAATGAAAGACCATGTGATATTGCACATGCTACAGGCCGAAATGAGGCAACGCCGAGAATTAGAAAGAATGCAGATAAAATAAAAAAAACTTTCATAGCAGGAACAACTCAAAGTGTAATTAAAATCCATTATATTAAGACACAAAGAATTGGAAGAGATGGAACGGCTGTCATCTGTTTGTATCGAAAATCAAATAAAAAACAAGTTTTCTTACGATAGAAGCAAAAGCATTAGATATTTTATTACGTAATAAAATACGTAAGCATTTTATTACAACTTACGTATTATAAAATACGTATTTTATTACGACTATTTTATTTAATATAATAAATTTTTTATTAATAAATTTTTATTATTTAAATAAATAATAAAAAATAAATATTTTTTATTATTTATTATATTATAATAAAAAAAATATTATAATATTATTTTTTATTACGTATTTTAATCGTTATAAAATACGTAAATATTTTATAACGATTAAAATTACCCGATTATTTATTGTGTTTGGTAATGTTTTGGTTCCAAATGTGTGTTCAATCTTGGGTGGTCGCCACCTAACCCCACTTTTTCCATAGGGCCTGTTGTTTATATTGCATGATTTTGCACTGCACGAGGGTTTCTAGGAACACAACTATCAGGCTCTACGAGGACAGACTGTACACAAACCTGAGACATGAAGTCAAGGAGATGTGGCATATGTAAGAAGTATCAACCATCCCAGTCATTGTGTCAACCACCGGTATGGTGCCAAAGACTACATAGCTGCCTAGCAGCAATAGGTTTCCCAGAATTACTGGGAGACCTAGAATTCCTTGTAGGTCTCTGACCTACAAGGAATTCTAGGAAGTTGCAATCCTGAACACCTGTAGGATAGTCAGAGATATCCTCGACCAACAGTAACACCAGACATTACAACCACTCTGTGCACTGTGTATGTCACGGAGTGGAATTCCCTAATCAGGGAGAAATAATATAAGGGCAACAACAACAATAATAATAATAATTCCTTTAATTTGTATGCTATTTGATTTATAATCTGAAATTTCCTCTCCTCTATTTTCGTTACCTGTGGCTCTAAATTATCATTCCCCTTTCGATTTGTATTTTCTACCTGGTTTTTGCCCTTTCTAGCCCATTTTACACTAAGGTGGCAAGATTCTAAGTCTTCATTGTAATTTCTTCATTAGTGACAAATGGGCCTGGAGTACTGGGGTCCATAGTTTAACAGATATTTATTTAAAGTATACCCAGTATAAAATACCACGTGGTTCTGAAACCGTACTACTAGAATACCTCAACTCTCTATCCAATTTCATCAAGTTTACCGTAGAATCAGAGGTGGACGGTTCGCTCCCGTTTCTGGACGTGCTAGTGCATCGCGTAGGCCCACATCTAGAGACCTCAGTATACCGCAAACCCATGTGGTGCGGTCAATTCACCAACTACGGGTCCGGCCACGCTCCAAGCCATCTCAATAGCACTGCCCGCACCCTGTTCTCCAGGGCCTGGAGCCATTCCAGCACCGACACAATTAGACGTAACGAGATCTCCGTTGTGAAGGCGGACTTAACCAGATGCGGTTATCCATCCCATGTACTAAACAGATGCTTGTTACAGGCACAAGAACTTACTTCCAACCCAAGACCTCCGAAGCAAGTCGGCATATCATCCGCCTACATTCCGTACTATCCAGGAGTGTCAGGACGTATCTCGAAGATCCTGAGAAGTTACAACATAAAATGTGTACAATTACCAGGTAGGAACCTACGTTCACTTGTCTCCAGTGTGAAGACCCCTGTCACACCTGTCTTACGCAGCAATGTAGTGTACCGTATCACCTGTAGGGCCTGTAACAGTTGCTACGTAGGTGAGACATCGAGACGTCTCCAGGATCGCCTCACGGAACACGACAGAGCAATCCGGCTTGCCGAAACTGACCAGTCCGCGCTTGCAGAACATTTTTGGGCTACCAACCACGATCTTGACCCCAAACGCGACTTTGAGATAGTGGACCACGCGCGACACTTTCGCCACCGCCTATGGCTAGAGTCACTAAACATAATGAACAACCCTAAGGCATTAAATCGCCAGAAAGGCATGCGTATACATCCAATCCTGGAGACAACCGTTTTATTGATGGATGATCACTGGCGCAAGGCAGCACACGTCCGTGCTACAACAATGACGAATGAGTAACGTGCCACACTTTGCTTGTAATGTATTCAAATTTGTCAGTTGACGAAGGGACACGAGTTCCGAAAGCTACTGGAAATATTTTATTTTATTTTATTTTATACTGGGTATACTTTAAATAAATATCTGTTAAATTTCTTCATTGTTTAGTATCTCTATCCACAATCAGGCAGGTCCTTCAAATCAGGATCACTATCGATATCTTCAAATTTTTCAGTTTTTTCGCCTTGAGTTTTAGTCTTTTCCATTCATTTTGCTGTTATTATAATGTTCATTATATCCAGGAGAGTAATTTAAGGTATATGTTATCGTCATGGGCCTATTAAAACCCAAGATGCAATGTTTTTCAATTTTGGCGGGAAAACAGTCACACACAAAGAAAGATACTCTTATACGCAAGAATATGTTTAATCTAAGTAAAATTCACATTTTCCCTCACAAATAACATGTATCCAGCTAATTTGATCGATAAATTTAACCCAATTTTTGGAATTTTGAGGAGTTGCAATATCGAAATCGGTAATAGTAGGATCACTAACACTGTAACAATTGTACTGTACATAATTGCATTTAAAAAACCAACAATAGCTAAAAATAATGATAACTAACAAGCTTGCCTGAATAAAACTAGTTGTTTTCATCTGTACACATCATGAAAAATCCAAGTTCTGTGGTTTTTGAAGCCAGAAAATCCAAGAAATCCTCCCTGCCGCTGTCGATCACTATCTGCTGTGTACATCAAGTGGAGCAGATGCATCCGTTCACTTCCGCGATCACAGCGCCCTCTCTGGTGACTTCATCAGTTGGCCCCAGTGAATAGAATTTAAAAACTACCTGAGACTGTTGTGGTAACCTTTATGAAAGCAAACTCACTCAGCATTGCACTGGCCATCCATGTCCACTTGATGAATTGCCTTTGATTTTATATGCTTCTTAATTAAGAGCATAATGTCCCTCTCCTGTTCTGTCTGTCTTTTCTAAATTTTGAATCCCATATATCTACAGGGTGATTCACTACCAGTGCGACAAACTTGCAGGAGGTGTAGGGGGCACAAAGACGAATCGGAATCACATAGCATTGCAGGGTCTGAAATGCCTTCGTCATGCGGTAGAGGACGTTGAATGGGAGGTTGCATGAACAGCGATCCCGCTGGAAGTCAGCATTTGCGAACCGGTTCCCGAGGCAGTAGGATGGACGAGTATTCAAATGTTGAACTGGCCGACATGCACCAACGGAGCTGCGGACTGTAACGGGCGTGCCGCACTGCGCTTGAACCAGGAACGTTTCCCGCACGAGCATGCTCCTCATCATATGATTTTCGCACGTGTGCACAGAAGGTTACTTGAGACTGGTTGTTTCACAAGAGGTACCATGAATCGAGAGCGAACGACGAGGATGGCAGACAATGAGGAGAATGTCCTACGTCTTGCAGAAGGCAATCCGAGTATTAGTACTCGAGCAATAGGCCAACGATTGGGTATTTCCCAATGCACTGTATGGAGGATACTGTCAACAAACCAAATGAGTTCATACCATCTGCAACGCGTCCATTCATTGGAGCCTGCGGATTATCCACTCCATAGGACTTTTGCTACTTGGTTTCTTCAACAGAAATGGTTTGCAAATGCTGACTTCCCGAGGGATCGCTGTTCACGCGACCTCCCGTTCAATGTCCTCTACTGCATGACGAAGGCATTTCGGACCCTGCAATGCTATGTGATTCCGATCCATCTTCTACATCTCCTGCAAGTTTGTCGCACTGGTAGTGAATCACCCTGTATAATCCTTATAATCCCATGTATATTGCTGTCTCTTATAACCCCACAATGTCTGTATTTGTGGACTTGACAGTTCTTCAACTTCTTCAAATTTCTTTATCATGCCCCTAGCATTAGTGTACATGCAACTAGTTTTAATATACCTAGCGACTAGCATAATATCTCTCTATTGTCTGTCCTTTCTGAATTTGGAATCCCATATATCTATAATCCCATGTATATCGCTGTCTCTCATAACCCCACGGTGTCTGTATTTGTGGACTTGACAGTTCTTCAACTTATCAAATTTCTTTATTATGCTCCTAGCATTAGTGTACAGGCAACTCTTAGTTTATGAACGTTCAGTTTATGAACATTTGCTATAATGAATGTCACAATTCATTGAAAATTTCTTAGTGTCGCCAATAGATAGAGCTCCTTATAAAACGAAATGCCAAACGTATAGTGAACATAATTGTAAGATTTAAATAAATAAACATTTTAAAAAATGGATTTATTACAATAATTATCAGAAAATCATTGTGGTATTTGTACTGAAATTTTCTTGGTTAATAAAACTAAGGCATACAACATTTATAATGCATTGCAAAACATTGCGGTGCTTAAATGGTGTGTGGAAAAACTTGTGTCCATAGTTTTTGAATAATTTAAGTGATTTTGAGGAACCCGTGGCTGAAGAAATTGTTGGACTGAGCAATGAAATGGACCTTGACCTTGATGTGACATGTGAGAGAGCTTTTGGACTCGCATTTTGCGGAATTAACAACCGATGAAATAATTGAAATAGAGAGGACATCTAAATTTTGAAGTAACTGAAGAACCTGATATTCCACAGCCTCCTAGAACATTTACAAGGCAGAAAATGGCTGCATCTTTTAAATCAATTTCTGAGGGGTTGGCAATCTTTGAAGAAGAAGATGCAAATATGTAAAGAATTGCAAAAGTGAATAGAGGCATTTATGACTGTCTAGCATGCTACAGTGAGATTTTTGAAGAAAAAAAGAAACTGTGCAATCTTCTATAAAAACATTTTTTAAAAACAATGGAAAACTCATCTGTTTCTTCATTATCAGATGCCTTCCATCTACCTCATCTGCACCTAGTGTCACTTATATGGAAAATATTGCTCTGATGAAGATATTGATGAATAAAAGTTGAATACATATATATGTACAGTACATATATTATGTTAGTGCTCATTTTCTTTATTTATATTTTGTAACTCTTTATGATTTTAATTAAAATTAACGAGTATCATATCTTG
This sequence comes from Mastigoproctus giganteus, assembly GCF_048544385.1. NCBI lineage: Eukaryota > Metazoa > Arthropoda > Arachnida > Uropygi > Thelyphonidae > Mastigoproctus > Mastigoproctus giganteus. The sequence goes on along the minus strand of NC_143579.1, from coordinate 143,574,609 downwards.
TATTTTTTATTCTTTTCTTATTTTATTTTACGTTACGTATTGTATACCATAAACCATAACGCATACATACATACATTATAATAAAACGTATTGTATAGACCATTCGATGTTTAGTACATGGTTTCAGTGCTTTAAAATGGCTGCTAATGTATACGATACATGTTGTAAAAGTTCAGGAATGCAAGATACATATAAAGAACAAAACTTATAGCAAACGTCTTGGAACGGAACGCATTCGTAAACCGAGAGTTGTTTGTACATGCAACTATTTTTACTCTTAGTAACCCTAATGCTGCTCGTGTATTTGCTTGTTCCACAAGGGTCCTAGCAGATCTTGAAATCCCAGACACCTTGCTTTTCAGGCTGCTGCATGTTCTAAAGAAGCAGTGCAAGAATCACTTTCACTTCTTCTTGCAGCTACTGTTAATCTGTTGGGCTGCATATCCCCCCCAGGCTAGTAGTTTTCTGACCCACCTAACTCTGGCTTGATCTTCTTCTTTCAGTGCCATCTTTGAGTTCAGATATCAGCAATCACTTTTTTGAACTCCTTTCTGTCTTCAGCCTGTCTGACAGAATTTTCATATTCGATCCAGATTAACTGTAACCAGATTAGCAAAGGTTTACTGTATAATCCAAGTTTAAGAAATTCAAATAAAAAATGAAGAAAAAAATAAATGTAAAAATAGCAATGCAAGCATCAGTCTTTTTATTATTTTAGTTTGTTTGGTCCTGTGTTGGTGGTGGTTCTCCATTTGGTGATGTTTCACGCAATTCGGACACTAATGCTACCTGGGGGGGGGGACTGAGTTTCTTTTTGATTGGCTTTCATATTCTGGATTGTATTGGGAGTGTTCTTCTTCCTACAGTGCCCTCTTCTTGATTACTTCTCCCCCTTTTCTTTTGTATTGTTTTGTTGGTTTGGTGGGGGTCTTTTCGCTCTGCTGGTTTGCCCTATGACTGGCATACATTTTATTCACGTTAAAAACATTTTTACTGGCATTATTGCAGAAATTTTGTAACGAAAAAACGTCATGTGAAAAGTGTTACAGAAGTGGTGTCAACTTCAGTGTCATCTTTATCGGTTTAGTTAATCTTTTCGTTCTACTGGTTTGCCGTACAACTGGCATACATTTTATTGACGTTAAAAACGTTTTTACTGTCATTCCAAAAATTTTGTAACGAAAAACCATCATGTGAAAAGTGTTTTGGAAGTGACATCATCTTCAGCTTCCATCAGAAGCGCATTATTGTAACTTGTATTGTTGAAATCATACTTGTATGATGTCAACAATAATTTATCTTCTACTGTCTGACAAGTTCTTCGAAACACAGTTCAGTCCATCTGTTGATGTTTTCTGTTGGCCAGTTCCTCTCTTCCCCTCCATCCTCCCCTTCAGGACCACCACAACAGGTTGTACTTCCTTCCTCTCATGATATGTCTTAGGTATTTAACTTTGGTGTTTTCACATGCTCATCATTTGCATCATGTCTTATAATTTGTAGCACTTTTTCGTTTGTCATTCGCTTCGTCTAGAGGATCCTCAAGCATTCTTCTGTACACCCACATCTCAAAGGACTCCACTTTCTTCACTGCTGAAGCTCTGTGTCCAAGTTTCCACTCTATACAGAAGTAGTGGCCACACACAGCACCTTACAAACTTCATGCAAGTTGCCAGTGCATGGTTTTTTCCGAAACCAGTGCTTTGTGTTTCATGAATCCAGATCTAATGATCTCAATTCTGATCTTAATCTCTTCATCAGGGTCTAAATTTTCATTTAGCCAGCAGCTGAGATATTTGAACCTTTTTACTCTTTCAATACTCCTGCCATTTAAAACAAGATTTGTCTCTTGGACCAGTCTTATTGATGATCATTAATTTTGTTTTTTCTATGTTGATGTGCAAGCCCTGATCTTCACATGCATTATTTACTTGTTCTAACATTTCTTTTTGTTCTTTGTTGTTGCCTGCTATTAAGGTACCTCCGTAGCCAGGTGGACAGGAGCAGCAGTGCGTTGCACACACTTCTTGATTAGACTGGGGTTCGAGCCCATGACCACCAAATATGGAGGATGCGGAAAGGTCAGGGAATGACTACCGCATATCCCTGGAGCAATATGGCCTTAGCTGCTAATGCTCCTAAAAACCAAATAACAACAACAGCCTGCTATTAATGCTGTGTTGTCAGCATAATGAATGTTATTTATTATATAACTGTTTACTTTTATGCCTTTTTTCCAAGCTTCTAAAGCTCCCTGAAAATATATTCGGAGTATATGTTGAACAGTAGTGGTGAGAGTATGCGGTCTTGCCTGACCCCCTCTACTGATCTCAGTCTTCTGTGTCTCAGTGTCCCCCACTCTGACTACTGCCCTCTGTTTCCAATAGAGATTCTTGATAATACATGTGTTTACCCTCAAGTCAAATATGTTGTAACATGTTGATGAGTCTGTCATGTTGTACACGGTCAAAAGCTTTTTCGAAATCAATGAAATATATATATATATATATGCATCTTGTCCTAAGTCTCTGCCTCCCTGTAGTAACTTGAATGCAGAAGTGCATCTCTAGTTCCAAGGCTGTTATGGAAGCCAAATTGCATGCCGCCAATCATGTATTCACAATAGCAAATATGTGGTTTCGATTCACCTTTAGTAATATTTTCAGCATGCTCATAAGACTGATTAGTCTGAAGTCGCTGCAAGACTTAGGATTACTTTTCTCAGAAAGTGTCACGAATGCTAATTTAAGCTAGTCTGGAATATATCCTGTTTGTTATACCTCATTGAATAGGTCAGTAAGCTTTCCTATGTTATCATCAATAAGTTTGAGCACCTCAGTTGCAACTTCATCTGGACCAGGTGCTTTCCCAGTTGATCCCTGTTGGATGGCATAGCGCACCTCTGATTGTAATATTTTTGGCCCTTCCATGACGTTCCATTTTCTATCGCTTCCAATCTACCCACTTCACTGAACAAATCTCCAACATATTTCTCCCAAGCCTTGACTTTTTTGTCTTGATCTATCGACATTCTCAGTATTTCTCATGGAGGTCAGTTCTCTCTTTCTAAAAATTCTTGCAGTTTCCTTTCACTTTCTGTGCAGGTTAAATTCATCACGTCTTTGTTGTTGAATCTCAGTTCCTTCACATTTCTTCCTCCTTTGCCTTCTTTATCTTCATTTTGATCAATTTCTAAATTTGGTCATATTCAAAGCAATTATTCCTGACTGCTCTTCGGTTATCCATGAGACTCAAAATCTCCTCGGTCATCCATTTATTTTGTGTCATTTTTGGCTTTGTTCCCAGAATCTAACTAGTCTTGACAATTCTGCTCTTAATCATTTCCCAACAATCTTCTGCTCAACTCTTGCTGATGTTGCATTACAGCAGCTGATTGTTCAATGTTGTTCTCACTTGCCCACATATATGTTCATTACTTAATCCGTGTTGGCACATCATAGCCGTAGTTGCTAATGCGCCAAAAAAATCCAAACAAACAAACATACTTAATCCGTCAATATTTATCCTTTTCTTGTGACGATGTTTTCTCTCAGCGTTCAACCTTATTTTCACATTAGAACATAGCAAGGTTTGATCGGAGTTCATATTAGCACCCAGATAGGTTTTGGCTGATTTAATTCTATTTCGAAACTTTTTCTTTGCTAAATTTTTGGTTCATTTGGTTTCTTACTGGGCATTCTTAACTATCTTTAGGTGATTTCCACTTGCTGGTAGAGCGTACCATGTTTTACATATAACCATCTCTGCCTCCTGGCAGAACTCAGTCACTTCCCACATTCATTTCTATTACCAAATTCATATTCCTCCACAGTGTATCCAAATCTTCCCTTTCTGACCTTAGCATTGAAATTGCCTAACACAAGGTTGACATCTCTCTTTTTTTGTATATTTGAGGGCCACTCTTAATTTATTGTAGAAGTCATCAGCCTCCTCTTTACTCTTGTCTGCTGTTGGAGCATACACTTGAATGAAATTTATGTAAACTGGAGAGCTTTTAAGTTGTACCAGAATGATTCAGTCAGATACAGGTGCAGTGTTAATAATTGACTGATTTATGGCCTTACTAACAACGATGGCAACTCCTCTTCTTTGATCCTGTCCTCCAGAATAGTACACAGTGTAGTCAACAAATTGATATATTCCTGAACCCATCCATCCATCTGGTCTCCCAGGGCCTGTATTCCAGTCCATTCCATTTCTCTCAGTACATTCTGTAGCTTGCCACTCTCAAATAAAGTTCTCAAAATCCAATGAGCCGATCCGCTGTATTGTCAAAACTTTGAACCTGGGGATTTTTTGTGCCCCTGTCCCATTGAAGTGCCGCCAGTTACTTGGGGCCATTTTGTTTTGCTCTCCATAGTGATCATTCTTGGGAGTTTACTGAGGAGGTTCCCCCTTGCCAGCCTCAGGCCCTGACCTCTCATCAAAGGCTAGGGTGAAGGCACCCTAGCCTTTGATGAAATGAACACCACCTGCAAGGCAGCAGCTTCTCCTCACATACCTTGGCTTTAAGCTTTAGGCAGCCTAACATCATCGGGTTTATGTGATATTTTATAGGAAAACCACTGCCACCTGCTATTCCACCACACCCTGTTAGTACTGTTGCATTTGTATTGCGACTGCTTATTGGTTATTCGCATCTGTCCGCCCTATCTGTGGGTGTTCCACTATTCACCACCCATGGACCAACCTGGTGGCATTCAGCTTTGCCCTGTGAATTTACCCAGAACCAGGCTCGATAGCATCAGCAAATATTCTTACACCTCTTGTATTTAAGTAGTAGTAGTAGTGGCATGTGATTCAAGAGAGCAAGTGTATGAGCTTATGCAGCATCAGCCAAAAAAAAAAAAAAAAAAAAAAATCACACCATTCCCTCCAAATGCCTGTCCAGTTCCTCCTTAGATTTATTTAACCTATCAACTTCCACAATGACAGATGGAAGTTTGTTCCAGCAATTAACTGCCTGCTGCTTAAAGGAAAATTTCCGCATATCTATTCTACATCTGTCTTTTCTTAATCTGAATTTATGCCCCATTAGGTTTGTAATCTGAACAAGTGGAAGGATCCCATCAGAATTCAGCATGCTCAAGGCCTTATACACCTCAATCAGATCACTGCGCAGGTGCCTAGTCTCCAGCCGCTGCAATTTGCAGAACTCAAGCCTCTCTTGGTAGGAGGATCCGTTCATTCCGCTCACCAATCTTGTTGCTCTTCTCTGTACTCGTTCCAGCAGCTCTACATCCTTCTTGAAATGAGGCCTCCAGACATGTATACAGTACTGTAGGTGTGGCCTGACCATTGCCTTATACAAGGGAATAATCACCTCCTTATCTCTGCTAGAAAAATTCCTATATATCATTGACAATACACCATGAGCTACTCTTGCAGCCCGTCTGCACTGCTCAGAGAACTTCATATCTGCCTGCACAACCACCCCTAGGTCCCTTTCATTCTCTACCACTGTCAGTGTAGTACCACAGAGTTGATACGTTGCTCTGGGGTTGCTGTTTTCCACATGTAGTACTTTACATTTGTCAATGTTAAACTTCATTTGCCACCTCTCAGCCCATCTGCTCAACCTTTCCAGATCCTGTTGCAGCAGCATAGTGTCAGTAGTGTCCTTGACAACCCTGCCTACCTTTGTATCATCTGCAAACTTCAACATTAAGCTTGATATACCATCATCAATATCATTTATAAATACAGAAAACAATAATGGACCCAACAGTGAGCCCTGAGGGACTCCACTAATAACATTAGTCCACGACGAGCAGTGTCCATTGATTACCATTCTCTGTCTTCTCCCCCTCAGCCACCCCTTTATCCACAGCAGCAATTTGCCTCCAATGTCACACTGCTCCAATTTGTGCAGCAGTCTTCCATGTGCAACAGTATCAAAAGCCTTTCTAAAATCCAAGTATATAATATCAAAGTTATTCCCTGCATCCAGTTGCTTTGTGACTGCATCATAGTATCCAATCAAATTGGTCAGGCAAGACTTCCCCTTAACAAAACCATGCTGTGTCTGAGCTATAACTGAAGTCTTGTCTAAATGATCCTGCAGTGCTTCTTTAACCAGTGCCTCCATTAATTTTCCGGGAACAGAAGTTAAACTAACAGGTCTATAATTACTTGTGTCGCCCTTTGATCCTCCCTTGTGAATTGGAGTGACATTTGCACATCTCCAGTCCATGGGTACGTCCCCGGAGTCCAAGGAAGCTCTCATAATTATGGCTAAGGGTTTGCTTACTTCCTTTGCTGCCGTCTTTAATATAACTGGAGAGATCTCATCCACCCCAGATGCCTTTCTTGTATTTATCTTCAACAATTTTTCCTCCACTTTACTCTCAGTTATTACAAGATTCTCTAGCTTACTGCCAGAGTTGAATACACCTCTATCATTCCCCTCGCTGAATAATTCCTCATGTGTGAATGACGATGCAAAATATTCATTTAGTTTGTTAGCTATCTGAGCAGGATCATCAACAGTTGACCCATTGATACCAAGTGGACCAATCTGATTCAGCCCCTTCCTTCCTGAGTTTACATAAGTAAAGAACTCTTTGCTGTTTTTCTTTGCGTCCCTTGCCAAATATTTCTCGTAATCTGCCTTCGCCTGCCTAACCTCCTTTGTAACTTGGTTACACATCAACTTGTATTTATCATAGGCTTCTCTGTCACGTGTTAATTTGTATGTATCCCATGCATTTTTCTTCTCTGCCATATGTCTCATTAGTTCATCTGACATCCACTTAGGCCTAAACCTTGAACAATATTTCTTAGTTGGTATGTAAAGCCTAGTAGCTTCGAAGATAAGTTCTTTGAATGCTTCCCATTTTGAATTTGCTGTTGGTAACATCATCAGTTGGTCCCACTGTATAGAATTTAAATACTGTCTCAGTCCATCGTAGTCGCCTTTACGAAAGCAATAACCCTTCCCTTTACCCCTAATGGTAGTTACCTCTTTGAGTTAATCCCACTTCAGCACACTGCGATCACTGCCACCTAGTGGTTCATTTACCTGCAGATTCTTAATGCATGAAGAATCACTACTGATAATCAAATCAAGAGTATTACTCCCTCTAGTTGCCTCCCGAACATGCTTATGTAGAAAACAATCATCCAATAAATCTGCAAAAGCCTTGCTAGTGTGTGAGTGACCTGACCCCAAATTCCAGTCAATATCTGGGAAATTAAAATCCCCCATTATAAGACTGTCTGATTTACTGGCCCACTCTATTTCCCTATACAGTTTCTTATTATACTCATCAGAGTCATTAGGTCTATAGCATACTCCTACTCTGAATTTTGATCTCCCAATGCTTATGCCACACCAAACTGACTCGACACTGCACTGTCCAGCAATGTCGACTGGCTTCACTTTCTTGGATTTTATGTATTTCTTAACTAATAGCATAACCCCTCCTTCCTTCCTATCCTGTCTATCCTTTCTGTAGACATTGTACTCCCCAAATTCGAGTTCTGCATTCCTTATATGTGTGTGACACCACGTCTCTGAAATCCTCACAATATCTGCCTTTGATGTTTTGAGCAATACCTCAAATTCATCAAATTTATTTACTAAACTCCTAGCATTGGTGTACATGCACGTATACATGCACCTGTTCTTTTTCTTAGTTACCCTAACACAACCCATGTGTTTACTTGTACCCCAATGATTCCCAGCAGTTTCTGAAATATCCTGCATCTTATTTTCCAGGCTGCGGCTCATTCCAATAGAAGCAGTGCAAGAATCACTTTCACCTCTGCCAGTGGCCACTGTTAATCTATTAGTGTGATAATTCCTCCAACCTACAATTGCTGTCTGCAACTTACAACTGCTCATCGTGGCCCGAACACACGACCGATCTTTATAGTTTCCACATAAAGTTCTTTAGCAATCATCCTCAATTCACACTGGTTTTTTGGTGATTGGTGATATAAAGCATGCAGGTTTTTTTTTTTTTTTTATTTCTTGCCTGTATGCCATTATATTTTAGAACATTTTCTACACGTTGAAAGCTTCAACGAGGTTTCAAAATCTGCCAACATTTCATCTTCGTAAAGTTTATATAATATCTTAGTTTACCCAATTAATCCCCCCCCCATGTTGTTACTGTCACTAATTCTTTGAATACTGTGCAAAATGTTGGATTTACGTGGATATTCAGCTACTGTGACCACGTAAACAGACATAAAACTAAATTTTACTGAATTGTTTTTTTTTTTGTACATATATTATATATCTAAGAATATATCTAATTAATTTAAATTAATAAAATAAAATAATAAAAAATAAAAGTAAAAGCCTTGTCTAAGAATGCAGTTGCCCACACTTTGCCCTGTGGAGGCAGATGCGGTACACACAGTATATATTTACTGTGGTAGGTCCTGCGATCTAATTTCCTGATAATTCAGTGGCTAGGAACTTAAAAAAAAAAAAAAAAAAAAAGTGTTACTATAATTTATGCTGAAAGGGGTTAGGCCAAATGTTAATAAGGTTGTTGCATGGTTGACTTAAAGTGTTTCAGTGTGGATTTGGAATAATTTTTGTTTCATTAGAAGTGGTGGCAAAGTTAGAGAGAGTGGGAGACTGAAGACAGTGAGGCAGAGATGGGATCAGTAGGGAAGGTGACCCTCAGATGGTCAGTGAGGCATGCCCATGTCCCACAGGAGGGAAGAAAATGGGAGGAGACAGCAGACTCCCCCCCAAGAAGTATAGCGTTATAACTGTGTTAGGATACAAGTTTAAGGTTTTAATTTTTTTCTGAAATTGTAATTTCATTGACATTAAATCGAAATCATGACTCAGACCAGAGCAGCAAAGCAAAAGGCTCAAGCTAATGGGAGTGCTGTGGATTAGGAGAGAACTGAGAGGGGCAGTTGCCCTCTGAATCACAGCCTTTTAAGATGCACTATTTGCTTGATGTTTGCGGAGCAATCGGGTACGGGACATGATACTGCCATGGGGGATGTCTTTGTATTTGCAGGATGCAAGGAGTGAAGGAAATTAGGCAACAACTCAGCGTTGTTATGGGCCTATATGAGACCTTGAAGGACAGGGTTGATGCCCTCGAAGGAAATAAATTGAGGGGCCCATCAAGCTCTCAGCTGCCCACATCAACGCCAGAGCTTGCACTTGGTCATCTTGCAACACAGAGGCAGCCCCCAAGGCAGAATGCGCTGGTCCCACAGGATATGTAAAAGGATAGGTGGAACAGGACCAGGGTATGTCTGCCAGGGGCAAAGGTTGATGACGTTGTAGAGCGGATATCATCTTTTAAGTTGATGGAGATATAGTTGTACACGTTGGCACTAATGATATTAAGAGTAGGAGACCAGCGGAATTACTTAACAAGTACAGGTCACTGTTGAAAAAAAGCCGTGAAGTAGGGTTGAATTTGAAAGTGTCTGCAAATCGAGGCAGTGTTAGGTGGGTCGGAAAACTGCTAGCTTGTGGGGAGACAAAGACTAATAGATTAACAGTAGCCACTGGCAGAGGTGAAAGATATTCTTGCACTGCTTCTATTGGAATGAGCAGAAGCCTGAAAAACAAGATGAAGGATATTTCAGAGACTGCTGGAAGTCATTGCGGTACAAGTAAACACATGGGCTGTGTTAGGGTAGCTAAGAAAAAGAACAGGTGCATGTATACTTGCGTATACACCAATGCTAGGAGTTTAGTAAATAAATTTGATGAATTTGAGGTATTGCTCAAAACATCAAAGGCAGATATTGTTGGGATATCAGAGACATGGTGTCACACAGATATAAGGAATGCAGAACTGGAATTTGGGGAGTACAATGTCTACAGAAAGGATAGACAGGATAGGAAGGAGGACGGGTTATGCTATTAGTTAAAAAACACTTAAAATCCAAGGAAATGAAACCAGTCGACATCGATGGACAGGGCAGTGTCGAGTCAGTTTGGTGTGACATAAGCATAGGTAAATCAAATTGAGAGTAGGAGTGTGCTATAGGCCTAATGACTCTGATGAGTATAATAAGATACTGTACAGGGAAATAGAATGGACCAGTAAATCAGAGTCTTATAATGGGGGATTTTAATTTCCCAGATATTGACTGGAATTTCTTGGTTGGTCACTCATACACTAGCAAGGCTTTTGTGGATTTATTGGATGATTGTTTTCTACACCAGCATGTTCGGGAGGCAACTAGAGTTAGTAATACTCTTGATCTGATTATCAGTAGTGATTCTTCATGCATTAAGAATCTGCAGATAAAGGAACCACTAGGTGGCAGTGATCACAGTGTGCTGAAGTGGGATTTACTCAAGGAGGTAACTACCATCAGAGGTAAAGGGAAGGGTTTTTGCTTTCGTAAAGGTGACTATGATGGTCTGAGACAGTATTTAAATTCTATACAATGGGACCAACTGATGATGTTACCAACAGCAAATTCAAAATGGGAAGCATTCAAGGAACTAATCTTGGAAGCTACCAGGCTTTACATACCAACCAAGAAATATTGTTCAAGGTTCAGGCCTAAATGGTTGTCAGATGAACTAATGAGACATATGGCAGAGAAGAAAAATGCATGGGATACATGCAAATTAATGGGTGACATGGAAGCCTATGATAGATATAAGTTGGTCGGTAACCAAGTCACAAAGGAGATTAGGCAGGCAAAGGCAGATTATGAGAAATCCTTGGGAAAGGATGCAAAGAAAAACAGAAAAGAGTTCTTTACCTATTTAAACTCAAGAAGGAAAGGGATGAATCAGATTGGTCCACTGGATGTTTATGGTTCAACAGTTGAGGATCCTGCTCAGGTGGCTAACAATCTAAACAAGTATTTTGCATCTACATTCACACATGAGGAGTTATTTAGGAAGGGGAATGTCGTAGGTGAAGTAAACATTGGCAGTGAGCTAGATGATTTTCTAATAACTGAGAGGAAAGTGGAGGAGAAATTGTTGAGGATAAACATAAAAAAGGCACCCGGGGTGGATGGGATCTATCCAGTTATATTAATGGAGGCAGCAAAGGAAGTAAGCGAACCCCTTGCCTTAATTATGAGAGCTTCTTTGGACTCAGGGGAGGTACCCATAAACTGGAGATGTGCAAATGTAACCCCAATTCACAAAGGAGGATCAAAGGCTGACACAAGTAATTATAGACCTGTTAGTTTAACTTCGGTTCCAGGAAAAGTAATGGAGGCACTGGTTAAAGAAGCACTGCAGGATCATCTAGACAAGAAATCAGTTATAGCTCAGACAGAATGGTTTTGTTAAGGACAGGTGTTGTCTGACCAATTTGATTGGATACTATGATGTAGTCACAAAAGAACTGGATGCAGGGAATAACTTTGATATTATATTTGGATCTTAGAAAGGCTTTGGATACTGTTGCGCATGGAAGACTGCTGCACAAATTGGAGCAGTGTGGCATTGGAGGCAAATTGCTGCTATGGATAAAGGGATGGTTGAGTGGCAGAAGACAGAGAGTGGTAATCAATGGACACTGCTCAACATGGACTAATGTTATTAGTGGAATTCCTCAGGGTTCAGTGTTGGGTCCATTGCTGTTTTCTGTATTTATAAATGGTATTGATGATGGTATATCAAGCTTAATGTCCAAATTTGCAGATGATACAAAGGTTGGCAGGGTTGTTAAGGACACTACTGATGCTATGCTGCTGCAACAGGATCTGGAAAGGTTGAGCAGATGGGCTGAGAGGTGGCAAATGAAGTTTAACATTGACAAATGTAAAGTACTACATATGGGAAACAGTAACCCCAGATCAACGTATCAACTCTGTGGTACTACGCCGACAGTGGTAGAGAATGAAAGGGAAATGGGGGTAGTTGTGCAGGCAGATATGAAGTTCTCTGAGGAGTGCAGATGAGCTGCAAGAGTAGCTCATGGTGTCTTGTCAATGATATACAGGAATTTTTCTAGCAGGGATAGGGATGTGATTATTCCCTTGTATAAGGCATTGGTCAGGCCACACCTTGAGTACTGTATATGGGTCTGGAGGCCTCATTTCAAGAAGAATGTAGAGCTGCTGGAATGAGTACAGAGAAGGGCAACAAGATTAGTGAATGGAACAAAGGGTTGCTCTTATGAAGAAAGGCTTAAGTTTTGCAAATTACAGAGTCTGGAGACTAGGCATTGGCGTGGTGATCTGATAGAGGTGTATAAGGCTTTGAATGGCTTGAGCATGCTCAATGCCGATGGGATTCTTCCTCTTGCTCAGAATAATCGCCTGAGAGGGCATAAATTGAAATTGAGGAAGCACGGATGTCGGATAGATGTGCGGAAATTTGCATTTAGCCAGCGGGCAGTTGGTTTGTGAAATAGACTTCCATCACTTGTTGTTGAAGTTGATAGTCTAAATAAATTTAAGGCTCAGCTGGACAGGTATTTCGAACGAACGGAGGGGTGAAATGGGAGTAGTGGTTGTGTTTTTTTTTTTTTTTTTGGCTGATGCTGAATAAGCTTGGTTTCTTGCGTCATGTGCCTCTGCTAATGCTAAGTAGGAAAAAAGTACCATGCAAGAGTACACTGGTAAGGAGAGGCCAATGGACTTGGCAGCAATAGTCATGTCCAGTGTGTTTGTCTGCTGGAGTCAGATACAGTGGCGGACAAAAGAACAATAGACTCTCGATTTTCCGGGATAGATGGTAAAAAACAAATCCCGGATAATTGATTTCCCGGTTAATCCAGGAATACAGAAGTCCATGACATATGGAAGCGATACGTTCCAGGACTACTTACTTCGTCGAGTTTTACGTAACTTGGGAATGACTTGTAACATATTGCTACTATATTATTATTAACAAATCTGAATTCACTGCGATACTTGTTAATCTTTGACTATATTCATGCATTCCTATTAGTTTAATTTGCTGATCCAAATCGATCGATTTCTTTTTCTTGATTGATTTCCTCGTACCACTGTCACTTATTCTCTTAGTCGGCACCATGATAACAGTCAAAATTAAATTTTCTGAAAAGAACTTTGTTATTATTATTAATATTAGCCATATGGTACAAGGAAGTACGAGGCTTATGCTGCACCAGCCAAATAAAAAAAAAAATTCACGAGTTACCCTCCTGTGCGTGCGCGCGCAGCGCGCGCGCTCGAGAGAGAGAGAGAGAGAGAGAGAGAGAGAGAGAGAGAGAGAGAGAGAGAGAGAGAGAGAGAGAGAGAGAGAGAGAGAGAGAGAGAGAAGTAGAAGGCATCACCAAGAAAGGAAAAGAATGATGATATCCAGTTCAGGACCCTGGGTTTACCAAGCCCATACTCACCTGATGTGAGGCCCCCCCCCCGGGGTAAAATTTCACAGGGTTAAGACAAAAACTCACTATTATCATTCCGTTCGAGAGGTCAACAAAAAACAATGAAAACAATTTGCACTTTTCTTTTTATTGGGTGTTTCTGTTAGTGCAATCTATTATAAACGGGTAGTAAACTCAATCTTATTGCATTTGCGATAATACCAATAGCTGGAATTCTGTGGATTTTTACGTTTGTTATTGTTATTTGGTTTTTAGGAGCATTAGCAACTAAGGCCATATTGCTCCGGGATATGCAGTGGTCGTTCCCTGACCTTTCTGCATCCTCCGTATTTGGTGGTCATGGGCTCGAACCCCGGTCTAATCAAGAAGCGTGTGCTATGCACTGCTGCTCCTGCCCAAAAAACCTGGCTACGAAGGCGCCGGGTTTTTACATTATTATGGTGAAGTGTTTGTTCCTTTCACTGAAATCTTCAATCATATAAAAAAAACAAATAATTGTAAGAACTTCTCTTCTTTTCTATTTTTTTGCTTGTTACTCCGATCTCACTTGTGCAATTTGTGTGTGCTATGATCGTTGTTATTGATTGCTTATTATTATTTTCTTTTGTTGTTTTAAATTTTACAATCCTAAAAAAAAAAAAAAAAATTGAGTGAAAACAAATTTACGTAAATCCGTAGTTGCATAAGTCGGGGACTTACTGTATCGAAAAATGTTCAGCAACCTACATAAAAAAATATGAAGATAGATAAAAAACTTACCACATACTACTTGTGAGTCCAGTATGATGCTTCCCTTTATTTTTTGCGATGTCAATTTTAAATCGAATAGCTTCCCTTTATATTTTACAATGTCGCGTATGGTTTGGTCACCAACATTATAATGGTTTTTTAGAGATTTAACGGATGCACCATTTTCAAACTTTTGAATGATTTGACGTCTCCGTTTAATTGAAAGCGCAACTCGTTTGCGTTTACCCATAATTTTCACGATTTCTAACAATCCTAAAAAAATATATATTTATTATAAAAATTTTTTTGATATCCCTGACATAAATAACAAAACAAAATTTGTCCTTTTGCAGTGTGACAGAACACAACAATCAAAGCGACGCACTAAAACAAACTAAACATTTGCTCGCTCGCTCTCTCTCTCTCTCTCTCTCTCTCTCTCTCTCTCTCTCTCTCTCTCTCTCTCTCTCTCTCTCTCTCTCTCTCTCGAGCGGCTGGTGTGAAGACAGTGGGGATTCAAAGATAATAGGCGTATTAATCTCCCAGTGACGACTTATAACGCCACTTCTTGTCACTTATTTACAACTTGCAAAATATCTGTTTATACCTATTTTAGTTATTACTTGAATTTTACGATTTCTGTTTTTTTTTTTTTTTTTTTAATTTGGAGTCTTGAAGTGTCCTGGTTAATCCTATCCCGCTAAATCGAGAGTCTGCTGTGTGTATATATGTATATATATATTTACACACATTAAAAAAGATTTCCTACTAGTGATATTTATTTGAGCCAATGCGAGAAAATTGGCGGGGCAATTACATCTACAAATGCTCAGATTAAGCATTTTAATGCTTAATCTGAGCATTTGTAGTACTCAAATTAAGGTAAATAATTACATTGGACTAGATTTCAATAAGTGTGTTTTAATGTTAGTATATTAGTATAATATATTAACTATAGTATAATATACAGTGGATTCCGGTTATTTGGGCTACCAGTTAATCGTGGCAGCCGTTTATTTGGGGCAAATCTTAAAAAACAGAAACCAATCGACAAAAAAATAGCCAGGGTTTACTTTTCTTAATTGGGACAGCATGCCGTTTAATCAGGGCAGGAGACCGCAGCTCTGGAGATTACCCTACGATCGTCTCTGACGGTACCATGTGGTTCGGTCAGAATTCTGGAGGTCACAACCATAAAACAATTAGCAGTTACCTGTTTATTGGGCTTTTCTGTTAGTGAAATCTATCACAAATGGACAGTAAACTCGATCTTACTGAATTTGTGATAATACCGACAGCTGGAATTCTGTGGGTTATTATGGTGAAATGTGTTTGCACTTCAGTGAAATCTTCAATCATATAAAAAAATTAATTTTGAGATGTTCTCTTCATTCCTATTTTTAAAGCTTTGTACCTCGTTACTCCGTCCTCACTTGCGCGTATTGTGTTACTTGCGATTTGTGTGTGCTGTGTTCTTTGTTATTGATTGCTTATCTTTTTACTGTTTTAAATTTTAACCCTCCACAAATGTCAGTGAACAGAAATGTCAACTAGTTCGTATGTACATATTACAGTACGTATTAATTATTCTGATTATTACATATATTCTTCCGATTTTCACATATCATTTAATTTTTTAACTGGTAAGGTAATAAAGGGTAAATTTGTGCTTAATATATCTTTACTTTTATAGCCTGTGGATAATATTCCTCCTATTTTCGCTAATTAGAATCGCCGTTTAATGGAATTAAAATTCAATTCACAAACGTGATGACAATGACGGGCGCTTACTGCACATCGTGTAGTGAACGGTACTTTACTATGTTGAGTTCGTCGTAACGTGATTTTATTGTACTGTGAACCAATTGTAAAGAGGGGGGGGGTACATTGTATTTTTAACTATTTACGTGAAACTTCGGATAATTGGGGCAGCCTCTTGATCGGGCCAAAATGCACTAGTCCTGATATGTCCCAAATAACCGGAATGGACTGTATCATTATACAAATATTAACAAACTATACAAATATTTACAAAATACTAAACTATTTACAATCGTACCTCTACTATATTGGGAACGTTAAATGGAAGGAACACATGGGTTACTGGGCAGAATCAGACATTTGCTATTGGCAATGCATGGGACGCATGCCAACTTTCATAGCATTGAAAGACAAGTGCCACCATAACATTCACCAACCTTGTGCATGTGATTTGCTTGCTAATTCTTGACCAGCCTACCATCATTTGATATTCCATTGTAATGTTTTTTGTATATTAATGTCAGCTAATGAAGTGACCTGATATAGTTTGTACATTTGTAAATATTTTAGTCTTGCTCTTTCGGATGCAACACATAATGCAACATGCATTATGGAACCTAAAGCAAATGGCCTGTTCCTAAGTGACCTGTGTAAACGCAGGTAAATTATTACATAGATACCATACAATGAAAGGTATTTAAACACTTTGTTTACGTAACTTTTCAGTGAGATATTTGTGCCTGGTGCGATTCGCAGATCTTTTTGATATTAGGTGGTATATTGGAGAGACATATTCTCACGTCTTCCTTAATCGTTTTTAGTCTTTCCCTCTTAGTTTTTATAGTGGTAAGCATGGAAAATCCTAACTGATATAGGTAAGATGTAGAAAATTCATCCAAGTAGCCAAATATATCTTCAATATATGTAAGCAACTTATCATTGAGCCTGGGGCACATGTTTGTGTCTTACCATAAGTCCTGGGGCATATGTTTGTGTCATGTCGAGACCCACTCGACAAGGGAGCGAGCACAAAAGATTAACTGTAACGTAACATTCTACGTAATGAAACTGTTATCATTTATAATGTTGAGGTTTTTTGTATTTTTTTTAATATTTGGGAATTGTAAATAGAATAATCACTTGACATATGTAAATGCTGTCATTGTGGTTTATGGAACACAATAATAAGGATGTACCTTTTCATAATGAAATAAATAAGTTTAAGTAACTTAAACCCAAATTATGTGGCACCCCTGGAACTTTGTTGCAGCCTCCAAGGGTGCTGTGGCACCCTGGTTGAAAACCACTGCATTAAGCTGACCACCTAATGCATTGACAGTACTTCAAACTATGTTTAGATTTTTGGTGCTGAATTAAAAAGCATCATATTAACATGGTTGAATGTGTCTATAATATTTTTGGACAATGGGTGAATCAAAGTTTGTACTGCAGTAAAATGTAGTTAATACCTTATGCTACCCTGTTGCCTTTATTTCTGCTACATAAGAGAAAATTTGATTGAACAAGTCTCCAACAGACTTGGTGTGAATGCACTAACAAGTGTGATGCATATGCCTAATGCTAGCTCTGCTTATGTGTCCTTCCCTCCATCAGTGAGAGAGAGAGAGAGAGAGAGAGAGAGAGAGAGAGAGAGAGTGTGTGATCTGAGAAGATAATTTTGTGCTTTTAATTTATCGTTTGATTACCAGTATTTACTTGAATATTTCCAATTTGCTCTTTGATGATGATGTTCTGTATTCCTTGTTTTAAACTCTAATATAATAAGTTATGGACATCAAAGGTGCATCTTTATTACCTAATGTGTTATATTTCAATTCAATCTTTTTTGGTTTCATTATCTTTATTAGTTCTGTGTTTCAATTCTTGAATTTTATAATTCTTTTCGAAATATTAGTATGCAGTTTACAAGGTGAGTTCAGACCTATACAATTTTTTGACTTTCATTAGCAGCACTGTCTGAAGTCTAAATGAATATAAAACTGCAATCGTAAATCATATGTCCACAGGAAGTTTTGTGCATACATTGCTGGAGTTAGGTAGTATGAAGCTCTGGCACACACAAATATATGAAATATATTGTTTTAAAACAAAATAGCATAATTGAAAGCTGGTACTTGGCATATTGCAACATTATTAGCCATATGGTCCAAGGAAGCCTGAAGCTTATGCTGCACCAGCCAAAAAAAAAATTCCTGGGTTACCCCCGAGAGAGAGAGAGAGTGTGAGTCAAAAAGTAGAAAGGAATCGCCAAGAAAGAGGATGATGATGATATCCAGCTCACACCCATGGTCCTGAGTTGGATATCATCATTCTTCTCTTTCTTGGTGATTCCTTTCTACTTTTGACTCTTGTTGCTCTTTCTCTCAGGGTAACTCGGGAATTTTTTTTTGGCTGGTGCAGCATAAGCCTCGGGCTTCCTTGCACTCTATGCCTAATAATAATAATAATTCTGCTTTGATGCATTTGTGAATAGAGTTAGATGCAATAATTGAAAATAGATGAATAGAGTTAGATGCAATAAATGAAAATAGATGAATAGCGTTAGATGCAATAAATGAAATAGCGGTAATTCCTTTTAGTAATTGCATTGATCCATTATGGGAAATCTCACTGAGCATTGCTGCGAGAGTTTGATTTCCATGTAAAGTATTGACACATTCTGATGAAACTGACAGTCAAATTATTGGATAGTTTCACACAAGTGCGTGTTTTTTTTTTTTTTTTTTTTTTTTTTTTAAATGTAAATTATAGCACATGATGGTCTAAGGTAAAGAAAACCAACACAAGAACCATGGCAAACTTCGGAAAACTTACTGGACAAACATGTTTCCGGCTACTGCAGTTCTCAGTAAATGGATGGTGTGTGTTATCAGCAGTAGAAGTTGATAACTATGTGTTGATTAGTTTTTTCCTCCTTATTAAAAGCAGATTATTGGAGTTCATGACTGCTTTCATGGCTGAAATTTACTTACTGGTACACTCTCCAGACTGCCTCAGTCTTAAGGTGTTTATTCCCCCCTTCTCACTGTTTTAAAATAGGAAAATTGACTTCTACTGCCACTAATGATAACATACGCTGTCTGTTGAAGTCGTTTTCCTATTTTAAAACGGGAAGGGGGAGTAAACACCCTAAGACTGAGGCAGTCTGGACGGTGTACCTGTAAGTAAATTTCAGCTGTGAAAACATTCATGAACTCCAATAATGTGCATTTTAATAATAAGAAAAAATTAATCATATCGTTATCGACTTCTACTTCTACTGCCACTACTGATAACATGGACTGCCAGTTTACTGAAAATGCAGGGGGAAACAGCAGTAGTGGGAAAAGAGTTTGTCTGGTAAGTTTCCTGAAGTGGTGGCTTTCTCGTGTTGGCTTTATTTACCTTCGCTCACATAATTACAGTGATATTAACCAATATTTTCTAGTAGTAAATTAAAATACTCAAGAATTACTTTATACCAATAATTCATCTATTAAGCTCTCCATAGAAAGTGCTTATTGCATTTTTCATTTGAAAACTTGATAGTATTTCATTCTATTTTTTATTTATTTATTTATTTTTACGTAATTAACAGTTACGTAAGTGCAATGGTTCCAATTAAAAGTACAAAAGAGTATTATGTGCAGCAAGAAAATAGTGGTGTTATTCTCAGAAACGTTGTTAAGGTATGTCAGAAATTTCTTATGTATGAATTTTAATTAAAAGACTTAAGTGTTAAATATTTATACCTGCAGCATGTGCATACATTTACTGAAGTTTTGTTATGTATAGAATTTTTTTTTTTTTTCCTATTTCATTGTGTTCATAAAATGTTATTAATATGAAAATCTATTTATATTTTATAATGATTAACAAATTGAGTATTTTTTCTAATTAAAGAAAATTACCTGACCTTTATTGTGGTATTTTGATCTTTGAGACACTTCTAACAATTAGTACATTAGAATTAAAATTAGTAACTTCCTCTATTAAAATTAAGAGGCTGCCAGGTGAAATTCCAATAGTTGTAACTGCCCTTATTGAGCTATTAACAATACAGATCATGATATCTCCAGAGGAAACCCAGCACCAATATTGCTGATAACAACATGAGTAACTCGGGCCTACTATGACAGACATATATCTGTAAGATGAAATGAATATTAAAAACTTTCCCCAAAGTGAGAATTAACTTTTAGATTTTATATCATTGTTAAAGACAAGGATGAGAATGACAGATATGTGGAATTATGCAGGGTTAGATGAGTAGCAGTTCCAACTGCCCTAAAAAAGATTAGCCCACAGATGGTTAATTTTTGAAAATTCATTTCTTGTTTGTACTCTGGCATGACTACCAGGTCAATGGAGTTTCCAATAAATCATCAATACAAATGTTAATCGTATTTAGCAGTCACAGACTTGAACCCCTGTCCACTCAATGAGTTCGTACTGCTGACCACTCGGTCAGGAGCGAGTAATCCTGAATAATATG
This sequence comes from Mastigoproctus giganteus, assembly GCF_048544385.1. NCBI lineage: Eukaryota > Metazoa > Arthropoda > Arachnida > Uropygi > Thelyphonidae > Mastigoproctus > Mastigoproctus giganteus. Next base: position 143,554,338 of record NC_143579.1, on the reverse strand, counting down.
AAAACTTTAAAATGAACATAAGAACTTTAAATATAAAAACTTTTAGATTTTAGATTTTTTGTAAAAGGCAAGGACGAGAATGACTGTCTTTAAAAGTGGCATCTTTTCTTCTTCCACAGGCTAATCTGTTTTTTGTAAGTGTTAAAGATTGCATAATTCATTTGCATCAGGCATTATGAATGGTCACAAGATGCTAAATGTTGATAGCCCATTTTTGTGTTTTAACTTGTAGAGTTTCAGAGATTAGCCATTAACAGCAGCAGTATCATATAAGATTTTATCTTGTGACTAAACTCAGAGACACTGAAACACTGCTGTTAATGGAATTTTTATGGTTATTGGTTCTCTGTTAGGCTGTATTATGTTGGTTCCTGATGAGATGGTGTAATGCAAGCATTCTATTAGTGTAAACATTCACACTATTTCTGAACACAGCAAGCACAGTTGTTTCTTCATGAAATAGATCTGATCATATAGTACATGTTGACTCTATTTTGAATATCTAAAGTAGAATTTTGTAAATTATTTCTGTGGTGTGTATGTTGTTTTGTTATAAGATTAAAATTATTTGAATCTGCTATCGTTGTTATCAGTTAGGTTGTTACCTTCAGTTTGTAGAAATAATAGCTGCAGTTTTGATAACTGAACTAACAAATTATTTAAGAAAAAAAATCTGGGGTGGAAAATTGCAATTTCACAAAATAGAAGCTTAAATGAAAAAGAAACAAATTCACTCTGATAAGAAACAGCCAAATTTGCACAGTTAAGCACTGAAATGTCCATTCCTGTGTCATTTATCCGTTTTCTGTTTTCCTGATAGTGGATTTTCATAAGGATCTATTTTTTGAAATTGCCATTTTCCACCCCAGATTTTTTTCTTAAATAATTCTTTTTAATGTTATTTCTTTCTTCTTATTTGCAAGAGGAGACATGGCACATAACTGGCCTTGTATAGCTAGTTGTTTGATGCAACTAAATTCGGCTGTTGAAAAGCGGTCATCAAATACAGCCATTTTATTTGTTTTGTCTTCAAATAAAGTCAGTTAAATGATGATGTGTTTAGGCTAAACTGAAAAATGGGCTAAATTTCCCATTGAGAATAAAGCAGTTAAGGCAAAATTATAAATTTGGAAATTATAAAATCTAAAATTAATATTTAGTCCAATTTAAACACCAAATTCAAAAATTTCATCTCATATATATATATATATATATATATATATATATATATATATATATATATATATATACATACAAATTTGTATATAAAAAAAAATCCAGACAACAAATAGCCTAAACCTAAAAATAAACAACAGAGATCTCAATGCATTTTAATTGAAACACGCTGTGTGTGTGTGTGTGTGTGCGTGCGTGCGTGCACACGTACGTAAGTATGTTCGTACATACAGTGGGTGCCACTTATTGTGTTCACATTTGTTTATGAAAATTGATAACATTAAACGGAGGGATTTTTTTTTTTTTTGATGAAATATAAAAGGTTAATCATGCCAATCTTTATTTATTATCCGGTACAGTATATATAGTATTCTACATACATACATAACTAGAATATAAATGCATATCAACTGATTTCAGTGTCAGAACATATATATATATATATATATATATGTACAGTGAACCCTCCTTTAAGATAACTCTCTAAAGCAGACACCACTTGTGGGCACTGAGACACAAAGCCTGAGTGCCCACAAGTGGTGTCTGCTTATTTGAAATTAGATGTTAAATGACCTGTCTAAAGCAGACACTTTGATAGCTGTCCTTTTTGATTTTCAACCTCCCTGCAGCAGACACTTAGATTTTTTTCAAGGGTAAAATTATGGATGAACCCATTTACTGGTAACACACACATATACGTTTTCATAGGTCTTCATTTAAGTGAATGTCAAGGTCATTGCAGTACCAGTGACACTAATTAGACTTCTGATACCTACGAATTACTTACAAAGTAGATCAGAATGTTGTTAATATGCTCATCACTGCTGATATGGAATTTACGAACTTCGTTTTGACTGTCTGAAGCAGGTTCACTGGCATGTGCATCACTTAGAAAGGCACTAAAATTGTATACCTGAGAGATGCTGTTGCTGAGAGAGAAGCGGGGAGGGGAGTTTCAGTGTAAACATGAAAATACTGTTGTAATACAGTACCATACAATAAATGTCTTAAAAAAAAAAAAAAATTAACGTACTACAAATGGACTCTAATTCATTTTCTTTAGTCCTCTACAAATACATGCTACATTAATAAAACTGTCAATCAAACTTAATTGGATACTTCGATTGAAACCGCTATGTAGTCTATCACCACTAAACATATAGTTTATCTAGATCTTCAAAATAAAAAAATTAACTGATTTGCATCTCTGGCACTACAAGCTCTCTATTCTTTAAGGCTCAGTTTTGTTTCCTCAGAATGTGTGGTTATTACAGTAATGTAGTAAATTTCAAGTGCACAGAATCTGGACAATTGTGAAATTCTCTGTAGTGTTCTAGGCCGAGGTAAGAATTTACATTCTCGTGCTGTACTACTGTATGTCTCAAACAGTTAACTCTGAAATTAAAAGTAGAAGTGGTAGAATATTCTAGAAAAGAAAAGTGTGGAGTTCGTAAATTACCTGATCATTTCAAAATTGGAAATCGGGTGGTCTTTCTTTTCATGCAGTTCTGGATAAAACCGTTTGGCAGAGGAGCGTCGCACTGTGCTTTTTGTAGTAGTAGTAGTAGTGGCATGTGATGCAGGAAGGCAAGTGTATGAGCTTATGCAGCATTAGCCAAAAAAAAAAAAAATCACACCATTCCCTCCAAATGCCTGTCCAGTTCCTCCTTAAATTTATTTAACCTATCAACTTCCACAACGATAGATGGAAGTTTGTTCCAGCAATTAACCACCCGCTGGCTAAAGGCAAATTTCCGCACATCTATTCTACATCTGTCTTTTCTTAATTTGAATTTATGCCCCCTTAGGTTTGTAATCTGAACAAGTGGAAGGATCCCATCAGAATTCAGCATGATCAACCCATTCAAGGCCTTATACACCTCAATCACAACACTGCGCAGGTGTCTAGTCTCCAGGCACTGCAATTTGCAGAACTTAAGCCTCTCTCTTGGTAAGAGGAGCCCTTCATTCCCCTCACCAGTCTTGTTGCCCTTCTCTGTACACGCTCAAGCAAATCTACGTCCTTCCTAAAATGAGGCCTCCAGACCTGTACTCAGTACTCAAGGCGTGGCCTGACCATTGCCTTATACAGAGGGATAATCACCTCCTTTTCATTGCTAGCAAAATTCTTATATATCATTGACAAAACCCCATGACCTGCCCTGGCAGCTTGTTTGCATTGCTCAGAAAACGTCATATCTGACTGCACAATTACTCCCAGGTCTTTTTCATTTTCTGCCACCTTACGTGAAGTACCACACAGTCGGTATATTTCTCTGGGGTTACTTATACCCATATGCAGTACTTTGCATTTGTCAAGGTTAAACTTCAGTTGCCACTTCTTAGCCCATCTGCCCAAATTATCTAGATCCTGTTGCAGTAGCCCACTGCCATTACTGTCATTAACAACCCTGCCAACCTTTGTATCATCTGCAAACTTCGATACTAAGCCTGATATACCTTCATCAATATCATTGATAAATATACAAAACAACAGCAGACCCAACACCGAACCCTGTGGGACTTCACTAATAATATTAGTCCATGAAGAGCAGGACCCATTAATTACCACTATCTGTCTTCTCCCACTCAACCATCCTTATATCCATTGTAGCAACTTACCCTTAATACCGTTCTGCTCCAATTTGTAGAATAGTCTTCCATGCGCAACAGTGTCAAAAGCTTTCCTGAAATCCATATATATGATATCAAAATTATTTTTTGCATCCAGTTCCTTTTTAACCACATCATAATATCCTATCAAATTTGTCAGAAGAGTTTCCCTTAACAAACCCATGCTGTGTCTGAATTATTGCTGCAGTCTTGTCCAGATGATCCTGCAATGCATCTTTAACCAGTGACTCCATTATTTTACCCATAACAGAAGTTAAACTAACTGGTCTGTAATTACTCGTGTCACCCTTCGATCCCTCTTTGTGAATTGGGGATACATTTGCACATCTCCAGTCCGTGGGGACCTCCCCTGAGTCCAAGGATGCTCTCATAATTATGGCTAAGGGTTTGCTTAGTTGCTTTGCCACCTCCTTTAATATAACTGGATAGATCCCATCCACCCCAGGTGCCTTTCTTATGTTTAACTTCAACAATTTCTCCTCCACTTTGCTCTCAGTTATTACAAAATCATTAAGCACCCTGCTAAAATTTGAGAACCTTCTGCCATTTTCAAAACTTAATAACTCCTCATGTGTGAATGTAGATGCAAAATACTCATTCTGTTTGCTATCTGAGCAGGATCATCAACAGTCGAACCATCGATATCAAGTGGACCAATCTGATTCATCCCCTTCCTTTTAGAGTTTATATAAGTAAAGAAATCCTTGCCGTTTTTCTTAGCATCTTTTGCCAAAGATTTCTCGTAATCTGTCTTCGCCTGCCTAATCTCCTTTGTGACCTGATTACAGACTAGCTTATATCTGCAATAGGCTTCTGGGTCACTTGATAATTTATATGCATCCCATGCATTTTTCCTCTCTGTCACGAGTCTCATTAGTTCATTTGGTAACCATTTAGGCCTAAACCTTGAACAATATTTCTTAATAGGTCTGAAACTTTTAGTAGCATCCACGATTAATTCCTTAAATGCTTCCCACTTAGAATTTACTGTTTTGCTAACATCGTCAGTTGATCCCACTGTACAGAATTTAAAAACTGTCCGAGACCACTGTACTCACCTTTACGGAGGCAAAAACCCTTTCCTTTACCCTGATGGTAATTATATCTTTAAGTAAATCCCACAACAGTACACTGTGATCACTGCCACTTTGTGGTTCCTTTATCTGCAAATTCTTAATACACGAATGATCACTGCTGATAACCAGACCGAGGGTACCCTCTCTGGTTGCTTCTCGAACATGCTGCTGCAGAAAACAGTCATCCAATAAATCCACAAAAGTCTTACTAGTGTGTGAGTGACCAATCCACAAGTTCCAGTCAATATCTGGGAAGTTAAAATTCCCTATTATAAGACATTCTGATTTACTAGCCCACTCTATTTCTCTGTACTATTGTTCATTGTACTCATTCGAGTGATTAGGCCTATAACACAGTCCTACTCTTAATTTTGCTTTCGCAGTGCTTAGTCACACCAAACTGACTCAACAGTGCACTGTTCATCTATATCAGGGGTCAGCAAACTTTTTTTCATGACGGGCCAGATAACCGAGAGATTGACGAGCGCGGGCTGTATAATCATTTTGTTCAATATGTAAAATTCAGTAAATACAACAAAAATGAAGACAACGAATATATTTATTTACCAATACACAAAATATGCAAAAATACAGAATATATAGAAAAATAAAGATAACAAATATATTTATTTATCAAAAACTTATCAAGGAAGGCGACATTAGAAATAAGATAAGCATAAAAGATTAATGTGATTTATGGAATTTGCGTTTAGCTTTTGATTTGCTTCACCCACCAAGAGAATTGCCTTTAAATGTTCATCACTCAGCCTTGTTCGATATGTGGACTTTACATATTTCAGTTTTGAAAATGCTTGCTCACAGACATAAGTTGTACCGAACACTGATGCCATACCAGAGGCAAATTTCTTTAATTTTGAAAACTCATTATCAGATAAGCAGCGATAAAATTCTACAACATTTCCTTCTCTGTGTTTCTCTTTCAATAGGTCATTTGCTTGTAAATCAGTGATCTCTAACTGTATTTTGACTGGCACGTCATCAACGTTACAATGAAATGGATTTTGAAACAAAAGAATATCACTCTCAATTGTATTGAGGTCTGAAAATCTTTCCAAAAATGCTTTTTAAGTCATTAATAATTTTCTTTGGAAACTCGAGATTGATATTTTGTCCAATTTCAGCAAGAAATGCTTTGAAACATTGAAAATGAGAGAAATCCCCTCTTTCTAGTTGTGCTTCAAAAAGTAATAGCTTTCTTCGAAATCCTTTAATGATTTGGTAAAGGTCACAGGTAAAGTTGTCCTTTCCTTGAAGTTTTAAATTCAATTCATTCATGTGAGATGTATGTTAACCAAAAATGACAATTTTGATAGCCAGGTAGGATCTGATAGAAGTAGCACAGTGTGGGGTGGGGCGGGCCGGATGAACAGACTATGCGGGCTGGATCTGGCCTGGGGGCCGTAGTTTGGTGACCCCCTGATCTATATCAACTGAATGCACATGTTTTGATTTTATGTTTTTCTTAATTAACAGCATAACACCTCCTCCCTTCCTATCCTGTCTATCCTTTCTGTACACATTGTACTCCCAAAATTCCAGTTCTGCATTCCTTATATCTGTGTGACACCATGTCTCTGCTATCCCAACAATATCCACCTTTGATGTCTTGACCAACACTTCAAATTCATCAAATTTATTTACTATACTTCTAGCATTGGTATACATGCAAGTATACATGTACCTATCCTTATTATTAGTTACCCTAACACATCCCATATACCCACCGGTTTCACGATGACTGCCATCAGTCCCCGAAACCCCCATCACCCCTCCCTCCAGTTCGCTACTTATTCTAATAGAAGTTGTGCAAGAATCACCCTGTGGCTACTTTTAACCTTTTAGTCTGTGAATCTCCCCAGGCTAGCAGTTTTCCGACCCACCTAACACTGCCTCGATAGCATCAGCAAATATTCTTGTACCCTTTCTAATTAAGTGTATCCCATCCCAGTAGAAGCAGTCTCTCCTGTTAACAAGCACAGACCACGCTGAAAAAAATTCTACCCCTTGAGCCTTGCACATTCCCTCCAGGGCCGAATTGATTGACAAGGCTCTCATCATGTATTCCCTCCTATCATGTATTAATGATCTTGGTAAAACACCTCCCACCATTCCTAACACGCTCCATTCAATGCCTCCTGTGGTCTTCCGTCAAAAGGATATCAGAAGGATTTTGATGAATCTTGATGCTAAGAAAGCTCCAGGTCCTGATGGTATTTCTCCACTTGTTCTCAAAACCTGTGCCCCTGAACTTACTCCTATTCTTTGCCGCCTTTTTTCACTTTCTTATTCCAAAGGTGTTTTTCCTTCTGCTTGGAAATTTGCTCATATCCAGCCAGTTCCTAAAAAGGGTGACAAATCCCTCCCATCCAATTATCGTCCCATTGCAATTACTTCTACTCTTTCTAAAGTAATGGAGAAATCAATTAACCGCCAACCCTGAAACTACCTAGAAACCTTCCGTCTGATCAACGATCGCCAGTATGGATTCCGTCAGTGTCGATCCACTGGTGATATTCTGGCTTATGTTACCCATTTATGGACTAATTCAATGGAAAGGTTCGGTGAAACACAAGTAGTTGCTCTTGACATCTCAAAGGCTTTTGATCGTGTTTGGCACAAAGGTCTTCTAAATAAGCTTCCATCTTATGGTTTGCCATCTGTTTTTAGTAATTGGTTATCCAGTTTTCTCTCTGATCGCTCACTGAGGGTGATGGTAGATGGCTCTCTGTCTTCTAACTTCTCCAGTAATGCCGGTGTCCCCCAAGGTTGAGTTCTTTCCCCCACTCTTTTCCTCTTGTATATCAATGACCTTCTTCCATTGACTGGAAATCCTATCCATAGTTTTGCCGATGATAGCACATTGCATTCAACTTTCCATTTTGAGAAACCTTGTCCTGCTCAATCAGCTTCAAGTTCTCGAAAATCTGCTGCCAATTCCTTAAATGCCGATCTTCAGGTAATTCTCCAGTGGGGCAAAGACAACTTAGTTGATTTCAACCCTTCTAAAACTCAGTCTTGTCTTATATCTCGCAAAAAGGATTCTTCTGCTCCTATGCTTATCTTTAGTGACACTCCGATTTCTAGGCAAAATGATATATCTCTTTTGGGGATTACCCTGACTTCTAATCTCTCTTGGCACAAGCATATTACAAATATTGCTTCCTCTGCATCTAAAAAACTTGGTTTTCTCTTTTGCTCTCGGCGTTACTTTTCTTCCAAACAGCTGCTCACTCTGTATAAATCGCAAATCCGCCCTGCCATGGAATATTGTTCCCACATCTGGGGTGGTGCCCCCAAAACCTCTCTCAGGCTTCTTGATTCCATTCAGAAGAGGGCAGTTAGGTTAATTAATGATTCATCTCTAACAGAGTCTCTCCACTCGCTTTCTCATAGAAGTACTGTTTCTGCTGCATGCCTCTTCTACAGATACTTCCATGGGCGCTGTTCTTCTGAATTGGCTTCTATAATTCCCGCTCTCTCAAAACAGTCCGAACACGTGCCGCCACCAGCCAACATCCATTTACTGTCCAACTTCAAACCCACAGAACTAACTTTTCATCTTCCTCATTTATTCATTCAAGTGCTGTTTTCTGGAACAACCTCCCTTCATACGTATTTCCTGAAAATTACAATCTACAGAAGTTCAAGTCCAATGTCAACAAATATCTTCTTTCGTCTTCTCAACCTCCAACCCAAACACGGTACTAAGTACTATAGGTTCTAATACCTCTCGTGTTTGGGGTTCTCATAAAAAAAAAAAAAAAAAAAAAAAATTCATGTCTGGGCAGAATTGCAGACACTTCCAAATTTGTGTACAAGCATGGTGGGAATTTGGATTAAATACCTCATAATCTATGAAAGCAAGGTGTTTTAAAGGTGTGGATTGAGCAAACTCAATGAACATTGGAAGTCAAGCAATATAGCTTGAATAACTAGGGAGATAATGACAGAATGGCTGATCTAGTTGGATAAAAGAATGATTAGCCGGAACAGAAAAGTTATTTTATTTCTTAACAGTGCCACATATCACCCACACATTAAACTGAATAATATTGAAATGTTGATTTTGTCTCCCAACATTACATCCACTTCCCAACCACTAAATCAAGGAAAAATTGCAAACTTTAAGATGAAATATCAACAAATGATTCTTAAACACCTGATTTCTAAACTTGATGAATAAAAAAGTTGTTCAGAACTTTGCAAAGGTATAGATGTACTACAAGCTATAATCTGGATTAGTACATCATGGAATACACTGAGCCACTGTACAATTAAAAACTGCTTTCCCAAAGCATAATTTGATTTGAGTATTAGTCAGTGTTGATGGTGATTTTGCAGATGCAGCTGATTCATCTCTCTACTTAATGGTTTGCTGTGGATACTTGGAAATTTTTCACCGAGCGATAAAGAATATGTTTCTAATGTATGTAGTGGTGGAAAGCATAAACACTGAATAAAAGACATTGTGAGTGAATTTATGAACAATGAAGAAATTGTGGAGGTATAGGCAGATGAAGAACCTGAAAAGGAAGAAAAACAGCACGATCCGGAATTCAAAAAATATGCTGATGCATTAGAGTAAAAAAGTAAAGTGCAGCCATTATCAACCCACTGCAGGATGGAAGCCTCCTCAACAATTCATGTTGAGGGAAATGGACCATAATCTACCACGCTGGTCCAGTGCGGGTTGGCAGATCGACCGTATTCAGCAGGCAGGGGCTTGAACCCCGGTCTACTCAAAGAGCGTGTGCTACTGCACTCCCGCTCCTGCCCACTCGGCTATTCTATATGAGCAAAAAATGATGAAAAGAAGTAAAACTAGTAAGTGATCTAATGAAAATTTCACAATGAAAATAAATACTCTAAACAAAGCAATTTATATTCATTTTTTACTAAAAGTTAATGATGTTTTATAATAAATAACACAAACAGAAGTTTGTTATTTATTTAAAATTAATTATTATTATTTATAAGTTAATTGAAACAAAAGGGTATAATGATAAGCAATAAAAGTCTTGTGTTAGGTAACCTGTTACAGTGAATTTCATTTACCTGAATTATTGAAACTGACTAAATGTACACTGATCTCATCAAAGCAGACACTTTCCTATAGCAGACATTTTCTTCTGCTCCACTAGTGTCCACAATAGAGGGGTTTCACTGTATACAAAAAAATAAAAAAAAAAAACAAAGAAAAAAAAAACAATTAATACAAAAACACATTATAAACGTACCGACCTATTTGTAAAATTTATTTTTCTCAAATGTTTGTTTTTTTTAAAATCCTTATCATTTAAATTTTCAGTATGTTCTTGTAACCTATACAATAATTTAAAGTTCCAGTGTACTCTGTAACACTTCAGAAGATTTCCTAATTTCTCTGGTTGTTGGCATAACTCTCTGGACCTCGATATCTTTGTTATCAGAATTTTATTTTCCTCTGTGTCACATTTATCTGATATAATTCCATTGAATATATCCTTGACTGACAGATCACCTGTTGTTTTAAAGATTTTCATCAAATTTCACACAGTTGTCAAAATTGAGTAATATTAAATGGATTACTGGATTTAAACTTGAATTACTCTGTTGGCACTGCACCTGCTTTCTTCAGTATTTATCACAACACTAGGCTGAATAATTCTGGCTTTACAAAAAGTTTTTGATTGTTTGCTCGGAAATTAAATCCATGCACTAGCCATTATATGCATGTATCTTAATAAGTTAATTTGCTGTGTCCTTAGTTTGAGCATCATCGCTCACTTTACTTTTTGCAGTATTTTTTTGTTGCATTGTACTTCTGTACAGTGTTTTGAAAACCTTTGATTCCATGATCCAAAGGTTGCACTATGGATGTTGTATTCGCTGGAAGAAATAAGAGTTTTATGTTGTTCAGCTGCACGTTGGATGAGCGGGACAGTTATCTAAGGTAAGGTAAATTTTTTTTTACTGACTTGCAATAATTCTCTGTTCCATTCATTCAGAAAGGCAATGAAAATTTGAGTTGTCATCCATACATATGTGTTGCTCTTATATTGAACTGGTAGGGCTTTGTCCCTCTGAAGACATGAGTATATTTACTTTTCCCAATTACAAAAAGCATATTTTTTTTTTTTTTTTTGTTTTGTGTTTCGTATTATATGTAAGAAGTCGCTATGTTAATTTCTAAATAATAAAGTATCCTTGGGCATTGCTCTAAAATAAACACCGGTTACATCACTTTTTAAAATGCAGTCTTGACTAAATTCTTCCATTAAATCAAAAGACATTTTCCACCCATTTTTGTGCTGAACCTGTATTCCAGTGATTTTTCTCCATGAAGTTATTTGTACAAAATTTTCTCTCTCTCTCTCTCTCCACCTGCTTAGACACCCACCTGTAGACTTAACATTGTTTACACTCAGTTCATTTGCAGATTCTTTTGTCTTTATGCATAGGATATTTCTACTGATGGAGCATTTTTTTATCTTGCACGTGTTACATCTCAGAAATGTTTCTTTCACAAGTTCCCGTTCTTTTCACATCTCTTCTTGTTCAAATTGTCATTCTCAGTTACTCCTAACTCATGCAATTTTCTATTCTTTAAAAGTTTACACAAGGTGTTTCACAGGCCGTGAAATAGTTTTAATGCAGCTTCTCTCTAACTATAAGGCGCCTCCGTAGCCAGGTGGGAAGGAGCAGCAGTGCATAGCACACGCTTCTCGATTAGACCGGGGTTCGAGCCCGTCACCACCAAATACAGAGGATGCGGAAAGGTCAAGAAATGACCACCGCATATCCCCAGAGCAATATGGCCTTAGCTGCTAATGCTCCTAAAAAAAAAAAAAAAAAAACCCAAAAAAAAATCTCTAACTATACTTAGGTAAGGCATCGTAAGCACATAGAATTTTGTTCTTTTCACTCACACTCAATCTCTGTATGTTTCTGCTAAATTTCTATTCTAAGTTTAATTCTTGACGGGTGTCAATTGCAAATGAAATTCAAGTCTATTCACGAAATGCAGACAGTAATACAGTACTGCACATATGCATTGTGAGGTCATGTGATTACTTTCAGGAAAGATTCAAATGTCTGGACAGTTCAATTAAATACCAGTAACTTGTCATACATGGCTGTAAAATATTACAATAGTGGGTTAGATTGCTCCTTTCCCCGAATTGTAAAAAACAGCAAAAACATCTTTTTTCTTTATTGTTCACTTTGTTTATAGGCACTCTGCTGCTTTTCCTGAAGGCTAGACATGTGGCAGTAATTAGAAGTTAAAAGGTACCTGTTTCATACAAATAGAGGTTGTAAACATTTGTCGTGATCAGGGTTGTAAACAATTGACAAATTTCTGACTTATACATAATTTTGGATGTTCTGGAAGATATTTTTTTTCTAATTAAAATAAAAAATGATAACAGTATATAGCAGTATGATCATAAGAGGCAGAAATCATATACATTATAATATTTGGATTTTCATTTTTTATTATGTGGCTGATTACAATGACCAGCTATAAAATCAACCAGAATTGACTGTGTGTGTATAATTCAAACAAATATTGAACCAACAGTTCAAGATATGAAGTAAAGGCATATAAATGAAGAATGCTAATTATTAAATTTTTAAATTTATTACTAAATTTAAGTGTGTGTGTGTGTTCCGGATAACTTCTACATATATAAATAGCTGGCTCTGTGCACAGAGCATATTATATACTTGTTTGAAAGGTTATACCTATATTTGTTCCATGGGCAGTAGTTAATTTATTTTTAGTATTTTCTAGAGTTAAGGATATTTGTTACTACTTTCTCTTCACTTTGTTTAAGTGGTTTTCATAGTTTTCCTGCTATTGCTAGAGTTAATGTAGCTATTCTCTTGAGTGTTACTGCTGTAGATTTTATATCATCATTTTCAATCCACTGCAGGATGAAGGCCTCTCCAGCAGCTTTCCAGTTCCTTCTGTTTTGTGCAATGGCCATCCATTTACTACCCACAGACTCATGAATTTCATCTGTCCATCTCAGTCATTGTTTTCCAGGTTTTCTTCTAGCTCCTCTTGGGTACCATTCTGTTATTTTCTTAGTCCATCTGTCATCATGTCTTCGAGCTATGTGTCCTGCCCAAGACCATTTTAGTTCTTTAGTTTTGATAAGAATGTCCTTTACTTGAGTTTCCTGCCTAATCCACGTATTTCTCTTCTTATCTAACTGTCTGATTCCCAATATAATTTGTTACATTCTTCGCTGTGTAGTTCTCAGCTTCTCTTCCATTCTTTTGTTGAGTGCCCAAGTTTCACTTTCATAAGTCATGGTGGGGAGTATACATTGGTTCATTATTTTATGTTTAAGACAAATTGGGATATTTCTCCTCAGTATGTGACTATATTTCCTGAAGCTATCTATCCAAAATTTATTCTTCTCTTGACTTCCAGCCATTTATCATTATTACAGCTAATGACTTGTCCCAGATAAGTGTGGACATAGTGGACATAGTGTTTTTTGTTATGCGGTTCCCGTGGTTTCCCACAAATCCGTGTTAAATACTCTGTTAACATAGCAAAGCCAGTCAGTGTGGGTTATGTGTGAATAGTGTTTTGTTTGTGTTGTTTGACTGGCCTCTTCGTTACTGGGAGGTACGAAGGAGCCTCCCAGCATCCGTCCACTGGCACGAGGAGCCGGACCAGGGAGTAAAAGACATCTGACGGGCCGTCCACACTCTTGCAGGAGCGAGAGTGGGGAAGGCCAAGGAAAGAGCAGAGAAGAGACAGGAAAGTGGAAGACAGACAAGATAGCAAGGATGACAGAGCGTAGGCATCCTCCCAGGCGAAACGGAGCAGGAAGAGTGCTAGGTGCAGTTGTGGGAGTCCTGGAGAAAGACTGTGGGTAGGAAGGAAGAAGAGAATAGGTAAAGTTCAAATTAAAGAGTCCAGGATCATCACAATGGAGAATCATGGAGCGGCGTCGACAGGGCTGGCCGCCATTTGCAGTTTCATGTCTGGAAGTTTCCGGTGCTGGTTATCAGTTGCTGTCTAGAGGAGGTTATCCAGGAGTAGTGTTCGGGAGTTGCAGGTGATGCCTGCGACGACGAAAGACCTCGTTGGCATAACTGGTCAGTGCACGGAAGGTATCATTAGATTCCAATAACTTGGTTTCTGGCCGAAGTGATGTAGTGTGGAGGTCTAGGAGTAGTTGGATTCTTAGATCTAAGTATACGTTGCATGAGTGCATCACGTGATCCCAGTCTTCAGGTTCTCCATAGGTACAGAGGGCATCCTCGACTAGGCCGAACTCTAGAAGGCGTCTCTTGAAGGACCCGTGGCCAGTTAATAGGAAGGAAGCATAGACGTTAGGGAAGAACCAAGTGGAACGTTGTTTGTTGATGTAGGGTACCTCAGGAAGGAAAAGTTTAGTAGTTGCACCAGTTGTGGAGTTATTCCAGTGGGTTTGCCATAAGTTTATCAATTCTAGCCACACACGTTTATGTTCCTGTTTGATGTCCATATCGGTACGGGTTTGAATAGTGAGGAATTCAGCTTCCTTATTCTTCTTAATTGCATTAGAGAATCCGATAAAAGCGACGTGGAGGTCCAAAGGGAGGCGGCCTGTTAGTAGCTGTAGGGCAGCAGTTGATGTCGTTCTACATGCGCGGGTCATTTGTAGTAGCATAAGTCATTGAATTTGCCGAATTTTACATTCAGCATGCACTAAAGTCATTCGGTGGTACCAAACTGCAGCTCCATATGTGACAATTGGTATAAATACTACTGAGTATAAAAGGCGTTGAGTTGGTCCTTTAAGACCCCAGTCCTTGCGGGTAAAACATGCTAACATAGTGATGTAATTTTTTATCTTTTCTTTGATAGCTTGGATATGGGGGATGAAAGTTCTCCTGTCGTCCAAAATTACTCCCAGGTACTTCACCGATCGGTAGTTTTTCAGTGGGCGGCCATTAAAACGTATGGTAGGAGGTCTGGAGAAGTCCAGTTTGCCTTTTAATAGGAGGGTTTTGCTCTTCTCAGTAGAGACTGAGTTTATTTTCAGTGGCCCATACGGACAGAGCAGAGAAAACAACCGTGGCCTGGGTTTCTATGGTGGCGCGGGTGGGGCCCTCAATGATGATAACCATGTCGTCGGCATAAGAAAGCTGAGTAGTGTGTGGGTAGTCCCTCAGGAGCCAGTCGTCGAGTATCATATTCCAGACAGCTGGCCCCAGGATGGAGACCTGGGGACAGCCTCGGGTTAGATGTCGGGTGATGCAATGATGCAGTGTCCCAGATAAGTATATGATTCCACCTTTTCAAGTACTGCTCCTTCAATCATAATTTTCCTTTCTGTGGCATACGTGTTCATCATTACTTTTGTTTTAGCCATATTCATCTTTAGTCCAAAATCCTTACTAACTCTGTGTAACTGATTAAGATTTTCCTCTAATTCTTTGGGATCATGGCTTATGACCACAATGTCATCTGCAAATCGTAAATGGTTTAGGTACTCTCCATTTTAAATTTCTTACTGTCTTTGTCTAGTCTAATAAAGGAGGTAGCATTCTAATATATATTTTCTTCAAAATCATAACATATGGGGTTTGTTATTTGGGGCTCTTGAGGCTCTAGCCCTAAATGCGCCTTAGTTTGTTATTTGTTATTTGGTTTTTAGGATCATTAGCAACTAAGGCCATATTGCTCCTGGATATGCGGTGGTCATTCCCTGACCTTTGCGCATCCTCCGTATTTGGTGGTGACAGGCTCGAACCCCGGTCTAATCAAGAAGCGTGTGCTACGCACTGCTGCTCCTTCCCACCTGGCTACAGAGATGCCTACAACAACATATGGAGTATGTATGCCTTGTCTTTCCAGTGCCCAAAACATTGTCTTATGCTGTATGGAGTCAAATGCCTTTTCATAATCCACAAATGCCAGGCATAATGGTGTTTTATATTCATTTGCTTTCTCCATTAGCTGTGATATTACTTGAAGGTGATCCATAGTTGAGATTCCTGTCCTAAAGCAACTTGCTCTTTCAGTTGATTCTCATCAAGTATTTTTTCTAATCTGTTAGTAATGACCCTTGTGAACAACTTGTAAATGTGGGATAACAAGATAATTGGTCTATAATTTCCAATTTCTGATTTATCTCCTTTCTTATGCAGCAGAACTATGATTGCATTATTCCACTCCTTAGGCATCACACCTTTTCTAATGCATTTTGTGAAGAGTCTTGCCAGTTTTTGTGTCATGTCTCTTCCTCCCAATTTTAACAACTCTACAGTAACTTCATCTTCCCCCAGGGCTTTCTGATTCTTCATTTTCTTCAACGCATGTCCTACCTCATCAGGAAGGATTTCAGGTATGTCGTATGTGTTACTAATTTGCGATCCATCTTCCCCACTGCTGGCATCATTCCCTTGCTCCTTGTATAATTCTCTATAGTAGTCTTCTGCTGTTTGAATTATGCCTTCTCTGCTATTTATAAGTACACCATTGGTATTTTTCAGTTTCATTATCATTTGTCTTTCTGTATTACTGTTCATGGCTGCTGATTTAAGTCCTTTGTTTTCCCTTAATGCCTGTTCTACTTTTCTTGAGTTAAATCTTTTTATGTCCTCTCTTATTCTCTTTCTAATGGCTTTGCATAACTCAGTATACTCAGTTTTGTTCTTGTCAGTGTTTATCTTGCTCTTCATTTGTTGTCTTCGGTTCATCATGACAAGTGTTTCTTGGCTAATTTTTTCTTTGGATTTCTTTTTACCTATAGGTTTCTTGGGCTTTATCACTTTCAGAAAGTTGTAATTTGGGCGTAATTGTTCAGTCAGACAGGCTGCAAGAGCAGGTAATGGTGTCTTGTCAATGATATACAGGAATTTTTCTAGCAGTGATAAGGAGGCGATTATCCCCTTGTATAAGGCAATGGTCAGGCCACACCTTGAGTAATGTATATAGGTTTCGAGGCCTCATTTCAGGAATAATGTAGAACTGCTGGAATGAGTACAGAGAAGGGGAACAAGATTGGTGAATGGAACAAAGGGTTGCTCTTACGAAGAATGACCTAAGTTTTTCAAATTACAATTTCTAGATATTAGGCACATGCGAGGTGATCTGATTGTGATGTATAAGGCTTTGAATGGGTTGAGCAAGTTCACTGCTGGTGGGATTATTCCTCTCGCTCAGATTAATCACCAGGTTAATTGCCTTTCCTCAATTTGAATTTATTCAAATTGAGGAAAGACAGTTGTAGAATAGAAGTGCAGAAATTTGCCTTTAGCCAGGAGATGTTTGATTGCTGGAACAAAATTCCATTTGAATTTGTAGAAGTTGACAGCTTAAATAAATTTAAGGCAGAACTAGACAAACATTTTGAGTAAATGGATTTGTGAAATGCATTTTTTTTTTTTTTTGGTTGAAGCTGTATACCTCTACTATTGCTAACTACGTATGGCTCTGCTAATGTTAACTATTGCAATGCCTTTTTTCATCTTTCAACTGACGATTGCATGATCACTTGACAATGGTTCCTGTACTTAAAACCCTATGATGTCATCTGAGTCATTAGTAATGATGATGTCAAGGTTATTCTCACCCCTAGTACTTTCTCCAAATTCTGGTACAAATAATGATCATCTGGTTTATTTAAAAAGAGATTTTCCCCATCTTGAGTTTTCCTCCCTCTTATGCCAACCAGTCTGGAGCAGATTAAAGTCACCCTTAAGAAAACGTTCATGCTTGCCTACCCATTCCATCTGCATGTAAAGACTTGTCATTTTCTTCCCAGTCTTTTGGTCTGTCATCTTCTCAGTATGAAGAGTTTTTCATCAGTAAAGACTGATGTAAAGTACCTATTCAAATTATCTGCAATTTATCAGCTGGGTTATCTAAGACTTTTGCCACAAACAGTGCACAAGGGTCCAATCTAATTAGCTTTCTTCTTTGTTGTATTCACATACATGAAAAATTTTTCTGAACAGTGTAAACTCCCACTCTCATGGTTGCTTTGTTTCTAACTACCTCACAACATACAGAATCTATGCTGGCAGGCATAACATCTTGGCAAAAACTCCTTTTGTGCTCAGGCTGCTTTGTTAAGAAGCATGACACCTCCACCCTTTCTATCCTCCTGTCTTTCCTAAATACATTATACATTCCAGATTGGAACTTGCCGACTGGGCTAGCCGAGTGGGTAAAGTACCTGCCCGGCAACCCAAAGGTCGCGTGTTCGATTCCCGCCTCGGGCTTGGATCAAAGTACTGCAAAAACCTTGGGAGGTGCAATATGGCCACAGAAGCCGATGCGCCAACAACTACCAAATCAAAAAAAAAAAAAAAAAATTGGAACTCATCACCAATTTCCGGGTGGCACCACATTTCTGTTAGTCCTATTATATCAGAATTAGTTGTTCTAACTAGGTGTTCAAATTTAGCCATTTTATTGACAACACTCCTGATACAGGTACCGGACCATTTATCTGGCTTCCAGAAAACCAGATATTTTTGAAAGTGGCTAGTTTTGAATCTGGCGGGCTGTTTTTTGACAACATGCAGGTGCGGAATATAGCGAGCATGAATCGTAGCAGTCAATTGCATGTCAGTTTCAGTATGACTATGACAGCTGCTGTGTACACCTGCCCCTCTACATTTATGTGATTAATTTTTCGCTCAGTATATTGAAGAAAGTAGAGTTACTTATGAGACTTGATAAAGGTGCTTCAATGCAGCATTTGAGTGAGGAGAATCTACTATCAATGATATCAAGAACAGATACTTAAATTCTACAGTGATAGTGATGTGCGTAAATTAATGGACAAGCGAAGAGTCACACCAGTCGAAGAGTGTAGAAGTGGACAGAGTGTTGTTTGAATGGATTAGGCAGCGTCGGAGTGAAAAGTTTCCACTTGATCATTCCATTTTAATGGCCCAAGCTAAACTTTTTTTTTCACGAGGAATTAAATTTGACAACTCCATGTGAATATTCATCTGGGTGGTTCAACAGATTTAAACAAAGGCATTTGCAAGCTGAAGATTTGTGGAGAAAAGGCTTCTGCAGACCACAATGCTGCAGAGGCGCATTTAGATGAATTTTCCAAATTGGTTTCTGATGAGGGACTGTCAGCTGAACAGGTGGACAATGCAGACAAAACTTTTTCTTTTTATTCTGGCATTACATACTTAGGAAATCATATGTAACACAAGATGAATCAGTGCCAGCAAGGTATAAGGATTCCAGGGAATGACTTATGATTCTTACATATTTCGTTGCAGGTGGCACCAACAAGTGCAAATTATGCACTGTTGGGTAAAATCAGAATCCTAGGGCATTTTAGGGAGTCAGGGCGTTTCCTGTGATTTTTAAGGCAAATAAGCACAACACAGATTTTCACTGATTGGTTTCTAAAGAACTTTGTGCCTGATGCCAGGGCTCATTGTAAATCTGTGGGACTACCTGATGACTGCAAAATAATTTTGGTGCTTGATAACTGTTCCGCACACCCTCCTTATGAAGTTATAGTCGAGAATAATGTATGTGCTGTTTACTTGCATCCCAATTGTACTTCGGAAATTCAGCCTTTAGACCAAGGCATTCTTTGTGCGTTCAAATGCAGGTACAGGGATGTATTTCTGTGGAAAATACTAGACACTTGCAACAAAGGTACAGGGATAAAAGAATTTCAGAAAGCATTTAATGTTAAAGATGCACTTTGGAGTGTAGCAAAGTCCTGGGACAATGCACCCAAGGATACTTTGATAAACTGCTGGCATAAACTATGGCCATCTAACTTATTTCTTGATGGTGATGATCATGATGAACCTGATTTTTGTGGTTTTCGTATGTCTGATGAGAAAGAAATAGTGAAGAATTTATTGGCTTATTCAAAATGTTTGTCACGTGAAGTAGCCAAGTCACTTGATGAAGGGACTATACAAGAGTGTATAAACATTGATTGTGATGCTCCGGTTGTGCTCCAACTTACTGATAGTGATTGTAGATATGGTAGTGAATGCTTATAACAACAAATCAAATGAGAGCGATGATGACGATGGTGATGACAGTGCATGAAAGAAGTGAAAGTGTCTATAGATAGGTGCATCGGCCTGACTGAGGAACTGATTCAGGAAATGGAGCAAAAAAGCTTCATCAATGAGCAGCATATAACATTAATGTATAAAATACAAGAGGTTTTCAATAAAAAAAACCAAAGTATATGAATGAACAGAATCTGCAGGACATATTTCCAAAGATCAACCAGAAACTTTCAAGTAAAGTTCAGCCTGAGCTTGAGCCTCAACCTTCAACCTCCAATACCTGTCACCCCAGATGTTGAATTACCTTCAGATGGAAGATTAGTGGATTAATATTGATTAAACAGACCTGCTCTAGAATTGTATTGATTTGTATCTGTTAAATGCAATTTATTTCTTTACTTTTTATTGTTTATTTTATATTTTAAGTATATATTAAGCCCTGGTCCAGAAAACCGTAAAATCCAGAAATCCTAGTCACCTCCGGTCCCAGGCTTGCTGGATGAATGGTCTGGTATCTGTATTACTGTAGACACAGTTGAGACAAAGTAATCTTCTACAGTTTAGTACCCTGCACCCCTTGAAATTATTTAGGTTTATATCCCAAGCTTTATCTTCCCTCTCATTTGATACATTGCTACCCTCAGAACATCTTATCAAAATCAGCTGTTGTGGCAACAAACAAGAATTCATGTGTAAGTCCAAACATTACTTTGATCCATATCATCAGATAAACTAATTACCCTTCTTTCCCCCCCCCCAACCAACCACCATTTTCCCTGAACATATGTAGGTGTGTGTGTGTGTATGTAGTTATTTTTTTCCCTGCTGATTTCCTTTTTAAATTTTTCTGTTAACTTGTCTTACCATCTTCATTTATCCTCTAAGAAATTGGTTATAATTGCAAGTGTATATTGTATAATCAACAAGACATTTTTCTTAATGTTCAGTCTTTACAGTTTTGTTTTTACAATTCATAGATGTTTAAAAAATGGACTGGTTACTCAAGATATGGTAGATGATTATGATCCCTCTTTAATGTTTACTATTCCAAGGCTGGCAATTGTTTGGTAAGTAAAAAATTAAAATATTTTCTTAAATTATTCTAGAAATATAGTTATTTACCTTTGTGAATTTTTTTCACACATATTGAGTGTTCTATTCTAGTACAGGGGTGGTGAACCTTTCTAAGGGTGTGTGCCAAAATTGGCTAAGTCTTTTATTAAAAAACTATCCTTGCGTGCCCCTCTGAAGGCGGTATCCAAAATTTTGCTACAATTTCGTTAGTATGTCTCACCAATCAGATTTCAAACAAATGACTGCATTAATACAACTATTTATTGAATGGTGTGATGTCGCTACATGCCTTGCACAGAAAATAGGCATGCACAAGTCACGACTCAAGGTGGATTCCTGGAGTAATGTTGTTTCGAAGTTTGAAATTTTTTTGGGATGCTCTGAATTCCCCTCGCCATGGGTTCGCTACCCTTGTTTTAGGATCTGCATTTTACAGTTTTTAAAATATTTCTGTTTCTCATCCCCCCCCCATAAGGAGTGCTGAGTTATTCTTATAAAATTTAATGTTTAAGTAAGATTAAATGCAACTAGGCATAATATTTTAAGAGTTATAATTAACCATAGACAACTCTTCAATGAAAAACTACGATAGTAGTGTAAAGGGCATCATTTCATCTGTATCTCATATTGTGCTCATCGTTCACATCGAGTTGCCATGTATTGCACTACCTTAATAAGTAGTGTTTCACTAATAGAGAAGACTATTGTTACTTATTCTCAGTGGGCACCACCACCCAGAAGGCACTGTTTCAAATCTTGTTGGCTTTTCATTGGTGGGTGGGCAGGTACCTTGGTATTGCAGACATGACAACCCAGTTGTGAAAATAATCCCACAATATGCTAAACTTTTAAGTAAGACTAAATGCAACTAGGCATACTATTTTAAGAGTTATAATTATCTGTATAATATCGGTGTAGATACAGCATGGACAACTCTTAAACGAAAAACTACAATAGTCATGTAAAGGGTATCATTTCATCTGTATCTCATATTGTGCTCATCCTTCACAACGAGTTGTCATGTATTGCACTACCTCGAATAAGTAACACTTCTGTAATAGAGAAGACATGGTAACTTGTTGTGAAGAATGAGCACAATATGAGATAGAGATGAAATGATGCTCTTTACATTACTATTGTAGTTTTTCATTTAAGAGTTGTCTATCTACACCATTTTATATATTTTAAAATTTAACAAATTTCATATTTTTTATCCTTTAGATGCCTTTTGAATTCTTAGATTATAAATCAAAATGTGTAATGTGCGTATGTCTTTATTTCTCCCCTCCCCACAATCTGATATTTAAAGAGTGATTATTTATTCTTCTGAAATTCAATAATTTTCACATTTATGATAATTTAAAAATCTAATTCATCTAGATGCAGGATGCCAGAATCTGTAGACACTAGATGCTAGAATGTAGCACATATGTATAGTAGACTCTTGTAAATCTGACATCTGTATGCCAGAATATCCTGGATATTTTGAAAATTACAGTTTTTAAGGTTACACATATAACCTAAGTATTTAGGAGAAGCCAAAATCCAGCATCACAGGTTAACCCGGTCATAGTCTGCCACCCCCCCCCCCCCCAAACTAGATTTTTAACCATAACTTGAAAATTTCCCCCTTGAAAACAAAACTAATTTCTATAATTTCTACTCAATTTACAAAATTGATAAAAAAAAAACAACACTTTGCTTTACTGTAATTGTTTCAGGGAACAATATTTTGCATTATTGCCTTATTACAATATTTTACATTTACATTATTATTGAAACTCTCAATATACATAAACAGAAGTATATTCTTTGATTTCGTGCCTTTAAATTGTAGAAAGAATGTACAATCACATATCATTTTATGTAATTATGACTGCAAAAAATAGCGACCATTCACTTTGATTATATAATGCATCGCTGCATTCGTTAGAATTTTGCGAATCATCGTGGCACCACTCGCAAAAACAAATCAACAAACACGGAACCATAATTGATTGGTCAAGCTTATGTCATTAGCATTACCAAGGTGATACAAGGAGAAAATAAAAATATGAGCAATTTTCTTGGAAAAGAAACATTTGAGCCTCATTACTTTTGAACAGTATTTTGCATTATAGCTCTGTTACATTATTTTGCTTTATTGCTTTATGTAATTTTTGTATGAAAGAATTGCAGCAAATTGTTTTTGAAAAACAAAAATATCGTATTTCTTTTATTCAATACAATAATGAGCCAAAACATTATGACCAGTGAGTCATTATGCAAATTAGCATTAGCATTAGTAGAGGCATACGATACAAGAAATCAAGCTTATGCAGCATCAGCCAAAAAAAAAAAAAAAAAAAAGACCCGCTCCCATTTCACCCCTCTGTTCGTTCCAAATACTTGTCCAGTTCACCTTTAAATTTATTTAGGCTATCAACTTCCACAACAAAAGATGGAAATCTGTTCCACCAATGAACTACCCGCTGGCTAAAGGCAAACTTCCGCACATCTATCCTACAACTTTCTTTCCTCAATTTGAATTTATGCCCTATCAGGTGATTATTCTGAGCAAGAGGAAGAATCCCATCAGCATTGAGCATGCTCAAACCATTCAAGGCTTTATACACCTCAATCAGATAACCTCGCAGGCGCCTAGTCTCCAGACAATGTAATCTGCAAAACTAGTCTTTCTTCGTAACAGCAACCGGTCGTTCCATTCACTAATCTTGTTGTCCTTCTCTGTACATGTTCCAAAAGCTCTACATCCTTCTTAAAATGAGGCCTCCAGACCTGTATATACAGTACTCAAGGTATGGCCTGACCAACGCCTCATACATGGGGATAATCACCTCCTTATCCCTGCTAGAAAAATTCCTGTATATCATTGACAAGACACCATGAGTGTCTTGCAGACCATCTGCACTACTCAGAAAACTTCATATCTGTCTGCACAATTACCCCCAGGTCCTTTTCATTCTCTACCACTGTCAGTGTAGTACCACAGAGTTGATACGTTATTCTGGGGTTACTGCTTCCCATATGTAGTACTTTACAGTTGTCAATTGCCTCCTCTCAGCCCATCTGCTCAACTTTTCTAGATCCTGTTGCAGCAGCATACTGTCATTAGTGTCCTTAACAACCCTGCCAACTGCATCGTCTACAAACTTGGACATTAAGCCTGATATACCATCATCAATATCATTTATAAATACTGAAAACAACACTGAACCCTGAGGAACTCCACTAATAACATTAATCAACGAAGTGCAGTGTTCATTGATTACCACTCTGTCTTCTCACACTCAACCATCCCTTTATTCATAGCAGCAATTTGCATCCAATGCCACACTGCTCCAGTTTGTGCAGCAGTCTTCCATGTGCAACAGTATCAAAAGCCTTTCTAAGATGAAGATATATATCAAAGTTATTCTCTGCATCCAGTTCCTTTGTGACCACATCATAGTATCCAATCAAATTGGTCAGACAAGACTTCCCCTTAACAAAACCATGCTGTGTCCGAGATATAACTGAAGTCTCGAGATGATCCTGTAGTGCTTCTTTAACCAGTGCCTCCATTAAATTTCCTGGAACAGAAGTTAAACTAACAGGTCTATAATTGCCTGTCTCTCCCTTTGATCCTCCTTTGTGGATTGTGGTCACATTTGCACATCTCCAGTCCATGGGTACCTCCCCTGAGTACAAGGAAGCTCTCATAATTATGGCTAAGGGTTAGCTTACTTCCTTTGCTGCCTCCTTTAATATAACTGGATAGATCCCATTCACCCCAGGTGACTTTTTTTTATGTTTATCTTCAACAAATTCTCTTCCTCTTTCCTCTCAGTTATTACAAAATCATCTAGCTCACTGCCAGAGTTTAATTCACCTCTGACATTCTTTTCCCTGAATAACTCCTCATGTGTGAATGTAGATGCAAAATACTCATTTAGTTTGTTAGCCAACTAAATGGAGCAGGATCATCAACAGTTGAACCATCAATATCCACTGGAATAATCTGATTCGTCCCTTTACTTCTCGAGTTTACATAGGTAAAGAACTCTTTGCTGTTTTTCTTTGCATCCTTTGCCAAAGATTTCTTATCTGCCTTTGCCTGCCTAATCTCCTTTGTGACTTGGTTACAGACCTGCTTATATCTATTATAGGCTTCCACCACATGCATTTATTTATATGTATCCCATGCATTTTTCTTCTCTGCCACATGTCTCATTAGTTCATCTGACATCCATTTAGGTCTAAAACTTAAACAATATTTCTTAGTTGGTATGTAAAGCCTAGTAGTTTCTAATATTAATTCTTTGAATGCCTCCCATTTTGAATTTGCTGTTTGTTACATCATCAGTTGGTCCCACCATATAGAATTTAAATACTGTCTCAGACCACCATAGTTGCCTTTACGAAAGCAAAAACCATTCCTTTACCCCTGATGGTAGTTGCCTCTTTGAGTAAATCCCACTTCAGCACACTCCGATCACTGCCCCTAGTGGTTCCTTTATCTGCAGATTCTTAATGCATGAAGAATCACTACTGATAATCAGATCAAGGGTATTACTCCCTCTATTTGCCTCCCGAACATGCTGATGTAGAAAACAATCATCCAATAAATCCATAAAATCCTTGCTAGCATGTGAGTGACCAACCCACAAATTCCAGTCATTTTCCGGGAAATTAAAATTCCCCATTATATAAGACTCTGATTTACTGGCCCACTCCATTTCCCTGTACTGTTTTTTATTATACCCATCAGAGTCATTATACCTATAACACACTCCTACTCCCAATTTTGATCTCCCAATGATTATGTCACACCAAACTGACTCGACACTGCACTGTCCAGTGATGTTGACTGGCTGCACTTTCTTGGATTTTATGTGTTTCTTAACTAATAGCATAACCTCTCCTCCCTTCCTATCCTGTCTAACTTCCTGCACACATTGTACTCCCCAAATTCCAGTTCTGCATTCCTTACATCTGTGTGACACCACGTCTCTGATATCCCAATAATATCTGCCTTTGATGTTTTGACGAACACCTCAAATTCATCAACTTGATATACTAAGCTCCTAGCATTGGGGTATATGCAAGTATACATGCACTTGTTTCTATTCTTAGCTGCCCTAACACAACCCATGTGTTTACTTGTACCGCAGTGACTCCCAGCCGTCTTTGAAACACCCTGCATCTTGTTTTCCAGGCTGCTGCTCATTCCAATAGAAGCAGTGCAAGAATTACTTTCACCTCTACCAGCGGCAACTGTTAATCTATTATTCTGTTTATCCCCTGAAGCTAGCAGTTTTCCGACCCACCTGAATTGCCTCGATAGCAAACATTCTTGCACACTTTCTATTTAAGTGTATTCCATCCCTGTAGAAGCAGTCTCTCCTTTTAACAAGCACAGACCAAGCTGAAAAAATTTTACCCCTTGAGCCTTGCACAATCTTTCCCGTGCCGAATTGATCGACACGGCTCTCATCATATACTCCCTCCTATCGTGTTTGGGCAGAATTGCAGACACTTTTAAATTCAACCCTAACTCACGGCTTTTTTTCAGCATTGTCTTGTACTTGTTAAGTAATTCTGCCGGTCTCCTACTCTTAATATCATTAGTGCCAACATGTACAACAATATCACCCTTTGTGCCCTTAAAGGATGATATCTGCCCTACAACGTCATCAACCTTTGCCCCTGGCAGAATACACTGGTCCTGTTCCATCTCTACTTTTTGCAAAATATGTTTCCCGTTTCCCCGACAATAGAGTCACAAATTGAAGCAACTGCATGTGAACTACAATGCATGTGTGGGTTGGGACATGATATAAAAAATACCTGATTCTGAGCTTCATTAATCACTGTTACTGTTGTTCTTCAGATGGGAAAGGCAATGGACTTAAGCAAGTTTGACAAATGCCAAATTATAATTGCGTGACGACTCGGTCAGAGTATATCCGAAATGGCACGGCTGGTGTGGTGCTTATGGTCTGCCATCGTTAGTACCTACCAAAAGTGGTCCGAGGTAGGTGACACCCACGAACTGCTGCCGAGGTATTGGATGACCACGGCTCATCAATGCTTCAGGTGAGTGAATGCTCTCCCAGATGGTCCATGGCAACAGAGAGGCGACTGTACTGGAAATCGCTGGTAATTGGAATGTTGGTGACGGGAGTAATGTGTCACAACACACAGTACATAGAACCCTGCTGAAAATGGGCTGCGTAGCCACAGGCTGTTCTGAGTGCCTATGCTAACTACTGTTCACTGGCGACAGCGCTTACAACGGGCACGCAAGCATCGAAACTGGACCTTGGGTGATTGGAAGAAGTTGGTCTGGTCTGACGAATCACGTTTCCTGTTGTACCATGTGGACGACTGGTACGTGTGCATCTTTTACCTGGGGAAGTGATGGTGCATGGACGCACCATGGGACAAAAGTAAGCCGGTGGCAGCGGTGTCATGCTTTCGGCCATGTTCTGCTGGGATACCCTGGGTCCAGTCATTCTGACGTCTACCACCTACCTAAACATCATTGCTGACCAGGTACACCCTTTAATGGCAACGGTCTTCCCCTCTGGCAGTGCCGTCTTTCAGCAGGATAATGTGCCATGCCACATTGCCGAGATTGTTCAAGACTGGTTCACGGAAAATGAGGAAGACTTCAAGGTATTGCCCTGGCCTCCAAATTCCCCAGACATCAATCCCATCGAGCATCTGTGATTTGTGTTGGAACAGCAACTCCGATCTGCTGGTTACGTGTTGGTATCAGATACCACAAGACACATTTAGAAATCTTGTAGTGTCCACGAGCAGCCAAAACAAGCTGTTTTGGCTGCTCGTGGAGGACCAATATCAAATTAGGTAGGTGGTCATAATGTTTTGGCTCATTGGTGTATGTTTTGTGTCTGCTAAGACAAAATCAAGAAAATTCATCTATTGGAAGCCACGATGGAAACAGGAAAAAAAACTGGCATAAAACTAATAACACAATGTGCATTTGAAATATAAAAAAAAGATATATATTGCATTTTTACCTTCTAATAATATTTTGCATTATAGCTCTGTTACAATGTTTTGCTTTGTTGCTTTACGTTATTGCTGTAGCCAACAATTTTGGTATGCACAACATTCCATCACAGATGCTGAAGTTGTAAAAAGTCAGCTTCATCCTAGGATGCTGATTCTAATAAGTCCGATTTTGGTCCAGTGCACATTTCATTAAAAAATACCAAAAAAAAAAAAAAACCACTTTGCTTTGCTGTAATTGTTTTAGGGAATGATATTTTGCATTTTTACTTTCGAACGCTATTTTGCATTATAGCTTTATGTAATTGTTGTACAAAACAATTGCAACGAATTGTTTTTCAAAAACAAAAATATTGTATTTCCTTTCTTCAATATGTATTGTGTCTACTAACAAAATCAAGGAAATTTATCTAATGGAAGCCACACTGGAAATGAGGAAAAAGAAAACTGTTGTAAAACTGATAACACACAATGCTCATTTGATTTAAAAAAAAAAAAAAAAAAAAAATTTGCTAAATTTACTGTAATTGTTTTAGGGAACAATATTTTGCATTATTGCCTTTTTACAATATTTTACCCTTTTTGAGTTTCTAACGATATTTTGCTTTATTGCTTTATGTAATTGTTGTAGCCAACAATATTGGTGTGCAAGACATTTTCTGAATGTATATTTTATCTTGTAACGAAATATTCTAGAAAATATTTCTATCGATTGCTGTGTTATAAACTTGGAAAACTGATATCGAAGGAACTTCGCATGCATCTCACCTTTTGTGCAAACAAAGAAAAAACTACGTGTAATGGATTGTTTCCACAAATTTGAATTGTTACTGAATATTTCAATATTTTCTTGATATGCATTTGATGCCATCAAAAAAATTTCAAGTGAAAAATTCTCTTTTCATTATCGTACACACACGCCGGAAAAATTCACCATAAAGTGTCATGTTTGGATGCCTGAATTTCATTTCGAGCTGCAAATGTAATTTCACTTCTCTTATCACTTGTCTTGCACTGACAGAGTAGCCGTTTGCCGAATGAAGAAAAATAGGGTTAATTTTCTTGAAATTTCTAGTTCCCTTCATTCACTCGGGGATAAAAACTCCTTAGGGGATGAAGTTCACCCTCTCTAGTTCGACCTTGGGGAAAGAGAGACAGAAAGAAATGAAAATACACTTTTGGTGGGGAGATGGCCAGGAGATTGTCAAATCTCCTGGCCTTCTACTATTAAAAAATCTATTAAAAAATATTGTTCAAATATACCTATTCTACTCAAATACCTATTAAGAAATATTGCTCAAGGTTTAGGCCTAAATGGTTATCAAATGAGTTAATGAAACTTGTGACAGAGAAGAAAAATGCATGGGATGCATATAAATTATCAAGCGACTCAGAAGCTTATGGCAGATATAAGCCAGTCTGTAATCAGGTCGCAAAGGAGGTTAGGCAGGCTAAGGCAGATTACGAGAAATCTTTGGCAAAAGATGCCAAGAAAAACAGCAAGGATTTCTTTACTTATATAAACTCTAAAAGGAAGGGGATGAATCTGATTGGTCCACTTGATATCGATGGGTCAACTGTTGATGATCCTGCTCAGATAGCAAACAAACTGAATAAGTATTTTGCATCTATTTCACACATGAAGAGTTATTAAGGTTTGAAAATTCCTGAAGGTTATCAAATTGTAGCAGGCTGCTTAATGATTTTGTAATAACTGAGAGCAAAGTGGAGGAGAAATTGTTGAAGTTAAACATAAGAAAGACACCTGGGGTGGATGGGATCTATCCAGTTATATTAAAGGAGGCGGCAAAGCAACTAATCAAATCCTTAGCCATAATTATGAGAGCATCCTTGGACTCAGGGTGGTCCCAACAGACTGGAGATGTTCAATTGTATCCCAGATTCACAAAGGGGGGGGGGATCGAAGGGTGACACGAGTAATTACAGACCAGTTAGTTTAACTTCTGTTCCGGGTAAAATAATGGAGTCACTGGTTAAAGATGCATTGCAGGATCATCTAGACAAGACTGCAGCAATAATTCAGACACAGCATGGATTTGTTAAGGGAAAGTCTTGTCTGACAAATTTGATGTGGTTACAAAGGAACTGGATGCAAAAAATAATTTTGATATCATATACAGTGGATTCCTGTTATTTGGGCCACCGGTTAATCGGGGCAGCCGTTTATTTGGGGCAAATCTTAAAACACAGAAACCAATCAAGAAAATAGCCACGGTTTACTTCACTTAATTGGGACAGCATGCCGTTTAATCGGGGCAGGAGACCGCAGCACTGGAGATTACCCTACGATTGTCTCCGATGGTACCACGTGGTTCGGTCAAATTCTGGAGGTCACAAACATAAAACAATTAGCAATCACCTGTTTATTGGGCTTTTCTGTTAGTGAAATCTATCATAAATGGACAGTAAACTCGATCTTACTGAATTTGCGATAATACCGACGGCTGGAATTCTGTGGGTTATTATGATG
Organism: Mastigoproctus giganteus; assembly: GCF_048544385.1. Lineage (NCBI taxonomy): Eukaryota > Metazoa > Arthropoda > Arachnida > Uropygi > Thelyphonidae > Mastigoproctus > Mastigoproctus giganteus. The sequence goes on along the minus strand of NC_143579.1, from coordinate 143,523,843 downwards.
AAATGTGTTTAGATTTCCATGAAATCTTCAATCATATAAAAAAATTAATTTTCAGATCTTCTCTTCATTCCTATTTTTAAAGCTTTGTAACTCATAACTTCATTCTTACTTGTGCGTATCGTGTTACTTGCAATTGGTGTGTGCGCTGTGTTCTTTGTTATTGATTGCCTATCTTTTTACTGTTTTAAATTGGAGCAAATGCTTCAACGATACGCTTTTTTTCAAATCATCCAAATCCTGAACTTTTCTCTGGTACACAGTCTTTAATAAAGCCCCATGCAAAAAAGTCCAGAGGAGTCATATCCAGATATCTAGGTGTCCAGGCAGTTGGGCCTCCTCTTCCGATCCAACGTCCAGGAAAAGTGTTGTTTAAAAAGATGGTAACATCTCAATGGAAATGTGGTGGAACAGCAAAAATCTGCAGCGTGTCAAGGTAAGTGAGTCCCGTCACTGTGGGCTCTAAGAAAAAAAAAATGGCCATATGACGCCATTATTGTGCACTCCTAACCAGACCTTGACTTTTGATGTGTCCCTTTCATTTTCAATCACTTGGTGATGATTCTCTATACTCCAAATGCGGCAAATTGTGTCTGTAAAATTTCCTGCAAATGTGAATGGTTGACTCATCACTGAATGACAACAGATCAAGATAATTGGGATTGTTATCGATGTGACTGATCATCTCAGCAGTGAAATCAGCTCTTAAGTGGTGATCATCTGGCTCAAGACGTTGAAGAAGTTGAAGTTTGTATTCACGCAAATCGAGACGTTTGTGAGCAATGTCGTGAACTGTTGAACAAGGAATCTGCAGTTCATGCCAGTCTAATTGACTTTGTGGACTCTTATAGAATAACTCGTGCACCCATTCCACAGGCTCATCGGTCTCAAGCTTTTTTGAGTGTTTCCCAGTTTGTGAAACCAAACTTCCCGTCTCTTTTAGAGTCTTATCCCACTGAAGAATGGATTTGGATGTGAGAGGATTCACATTCCATTCCCTTTGTGCATGCCGCCGATCACATGTAACTGACTGAAATTCAGCTAATCAAAGTACACACTGCACCTTCCGCTGTGGCGTCCACATCTCGATTGAGGGGCTAAGGCAGTAGCCGTTCTTATGAGGTGCCTCCGTAGCTAGGTGGGAAGGAGCAGCAGTGCGTAGCACACGCTTCTTGATTAGACCAGGGTTCGAGCCTGTCACCACCAAATACGGAGGATGCGGAAAGATCAGGGAATGACCACTGCATATCCTCGGAGCAATATTGCCTGAGTTGCTAATGCTCCTAAAAACCAAATAACAAACAATAACAACCGTTCTTATGCTGTTTTTGCACATGTGTGACTACTGGTGATGTGTCTGCACTAGTGACCTTGACAGTGTGACGACACAAATCTTGGAGAGATTTCCTATCGACTGCGCTTTCGTTTTTTTTTTTTCATATGAGTCGTTCTCGCATTATAAGCCCTTATTTTTGGATACTTATAGCCCGGACACCCTGTACATTTACCAGAACTATAGACAGATGAGAAGATGATTCTTGCACTGCTTCTGTTGGTACAGGCAGCAGCCCGGAAAGCAAGTGTCTGGGATTTCAGGCCCCGCTGTGGGGGATCATGGAACAAGTGAATACATGGGACTGTGTAAGGGTAACTTACACAGTGAGGAATTTGCAGAATCTGAAGGACTGTCAGTAATGAACACTTTTTTCAAGAAAAGGGTGAACAGAAAGTGGAAGAGTCCAAATGGATTAACAACTAATGAAATCGACTTCATCCTCACTAACAGAAGATATATTGTGAATGATGTTACCGTCCTGAATAAGGTAAATGTTGGAAGTGATCACAGAATGGTAAGATGTACGCTTCATATAGATGTAGGAAAGGAAAGGAAAAAACTAACTTGAGTAAATAATACAAAGGTCTTTGAGATAACAGAAGAGGAGAAAAAGCAGTATGTACTGGAACTTAAGAACAAGTTTGAGCTTCTGCAGACTGTTCAGGACCAAGATATCGACGAGGAATATTACATCTTTCTGGAAGTGATAAAGCCCAAGAAACCTATAGGGAAAAAGAAATCCAAAGAAGAAAAAATTAGTCAATTAGTACTGAATCGAAGAGCAAGAAAAACACTGACAGGGAGAAAATTGAGTATACTGAGTTATTCAAAGCCATTAGAAAGAGACTCAGAGAGGACATAAGAAGATTTAACACAAGAAAAGTAGAACAAGCAGTAAGGAAAAACAAAGGATTTAAATCAGCAGCCGTGAGCAGTAATACAGAAAGACAAATGATATTGAAACTGAAGAATAGCGATGGTGTACTTATAAACAGCAGAGAAGGCATAATTCAAATAGCAGAAGACTACTATAGAGAATTATACAAGGAGTGAGGGAATGATGCCAGCAGTGGGGTAGATGGATTGCAAAGTAGCAACACATACAACATACCCGATATTCTTCCTGACAAGGTAGAACATGCATTGAAGAAAATGAAGAATCAAACCCCCCCCCCCCCGGGGGGAGATGAAGTTATTGTAGAGTTGTTAAAATTGGGAGGAAGAGACATAACACAAAAACTGGCAAGGCTCTTCACAAAGTGCATTAGAAAAGGTGTGATGCCTAAGCAGTGGAATAATGCAATCATAGTTTTGCTGCATAAGAAAGGAGATAAATCAGAAATTGGAAATTATAGACCAATTAGCTTGTTATCCCACATCTACAAGTTATTCACAAGGGTCATTACTAACAGATTAGAAAGAATACTTGATGAGAATCAACCGAAAGAGCAAGCTGGCTTTAGGACAGAATTCTCAACTATGGATCACCTTCACGTAATATCACAGCTAATGGAGAAAGCAAATGAATATAAAACACCATTATGCCTGGCATTTGGGGATTATGAAAAGGCATTTGACTCCATACAGCATAAGGCATTGTTTCGGGCACTGGAAAGACAAGGCATAGATACCCCATATATTATGATTTTGAAGAAAATATGTGAGAGTGCTACCTCCTTTATTAGACTAGACAAAGACAGTAGGAAATTTAAAATTGAGAAAGGAGTTCGACAAGGAGACACAATATCTCCGAAGCTGTTTACTGCTGCACTTGAGGAAGCTTTCAGAAGATTAGACTGGTCACAAAAAGGACTCAATGTGATCGGAGAGTACCTAAACCATTTACGATTTGCAGATGACATTGTGGTTATAAGCCACGATCCCAAAGAATTAGAGGAAAATCTTAATCAGCTATGAAAATTTATAATGATTTTGGACTAAATATGAATATGGCTAAAACAAAAGTAATGATGAACAAGTATGCCACAGAAAGAGAAATAATGATTGAAGGAGCAGTAATTGAAAAGGTGGAGTCATATACTTATCTGGGACAAGTTATTAGCTGTGATAATGATAAATGGCTGTAAGTCAAGAGAAGAATAAATTTTGGATGGATAGCATTCAGGAAATATAGTCACATACTGAAAAATAATATCTCTGTTTGTCTGAAGCGTAGAATAATGAACCAATGTATACCCCCCACCATGGCTTATGGAAGCGAAATTTGGGCACTCACCAAAAGAATAGAAGAGAAGCTGAGAACTACACAGCAAAGAATGGAACGAATTATATTGGGAATCAGACTGTTAGATAAGAAGAGAAACACATGGATTAGGCAGCAAACTCAAGTAACGGACATACTTATCAAAACTAAAGAACTAAATCAAAAGAACTTATCAAAACTAAAATGGTCTTGGGCAGGACACATAGCTCGAAGACATGATGACAGATGGACTAAGAAAATAACAGAATGGTACCCAAGAGGAGCTAGAAGAAAACCTGGAAGGCAAAGGCGCAGATGGATAGATAAAATTCATGAGTTTGTGGGTAGTAAATGTATGTGCTCAAAACAGAAGGAACTGTAAAGTTGCTGGAGAAGCCTTCATCCTGCAGTGGATTGAAAATGGCTGATGATGATGATGATGAAGGGTAACTAAGAGCAAGAACACATGCACATATACTTTCATGTACACTAATTCCAGTAGCATTGTCATTAAACTATAATGAATTTGAAATACTGATCAAGTCACTTAATACAGACATTGTAGCGATAGCAGAGACATGGTGTCACCCAGACAAGTGATGCTGAATTTAATATGGGGAGTACAATGTATACGGGAAGGACAGGAGGGGTGGAGGGATTATGCTCTTAATTAAGGAGCATATTAAATCTAAGGCAGTTCTTCCAGTCGACATGGGTGACCAGTGCAATGTTGAGTCAGTTTAGTGTGATACAAGCACTGTGAAAACAAAATTGAGAGTAGGAGTATGTTATAGGCCTAATAATTGTAATGAGCATACCAAACAGCTATACAGAGAAGTATTGCACCATTAAATCAGAATGTCTTATAATATGGGATTTGAACTTTCTAAATGTTGACTGGAATGACTAGATGTTGTTGGTTGGTCACTCACACACTAGAAGACTTTTATAGATTTCTTGGATGACTGTTCTATAGCAGCAAAATTTTGAAGAGGCAACAAGAGGAAGCAGCAATTTTGATCTGGTTATCAGCAGTGATAATACATGCATTAAGAATCTATAGGTAAAAGACACTGGGTAGTAGTGAACAGAGTATAGTAATGTAGAATATAATTAATGACAGAAGTATTGTCAAGGGTAAAAGGAAAGATTTGGTTTCATGAGGGTGACTACAGTGGTCTCAGACAGTTTTTAAATCCTACACATCATCAGCCATTTTCAATCCACTGCAGGATGAAGGCCTCTCCAACAACTTTCCAGTTCCTTCTGTTTTGTGCAATGGCCATTCATTTGCTACCCACAAACTTATGAATTTCATCTGTCCATCTCTGTCGTTGTTCCAGGTTTTCTTCTAGCTCCTCTTGGATACCATTCTGTTATTTTCTTAATCCATCTGTCATCATGTCTTCGAGCTATGTGTCCTGCCCAAGACCATTTTAGAATATCCAGAATGTCCTTAACTTGAGATTGCTGCCTAATCCATTAGTTTCTTTTATAACTGTCTGATTCCCAGTATAATTCGTTTCATTCTTCGCTGTGTCGTTGTCAGCTTCTCTTCCATTCTTTTGGTGAATGCCCAAGTTTCACTTTCATAAGTCATGGTGGGGAGTATACATTGGTTCATTATTTTAGGTTTCAGACAAATTGGGATATTGCTCCTCATTATGTGACTATATTTCCTGAATGCTATCCATCCAAAATTTATTCTTCTCTTGACATTTATCATTATCACGGCAAATGACTTGTCCCAGATAAGTATATGACTCCACCTTTTCAATTACTGCTCCTTCAATCATTATGTCCCTTTCTGTGGCATACACATCATCATCATCATCATCAGCCATTTTCAAAGTTCATCATTACTTTTGTTTTAGTGATATCATCTTTATTCCAAAATCCTTACTAACTCTGCATAACTGACTCTAATTCTTTGGGATCGTGGCTTATGACCACAATGTCATTTGCAAATCGTAAATGGTTTAGGGACTCTTTACTCTGTACGTCGACTCCTTTCTGCGAACATTCTAATCTTCTGAAAGCTTCCTCAAGGGCAGCAGTAAATAACTTCAGAGATATTATGTCTCCTTGTCGAATTCCTTTCTCAATTTTAAATTTCCTACTGTCTTTGTCTAGTCTAAGTGAAGCAGGTAGCGTTCTCATATATTTTCTTCAAAATCATAATATATGGGATATCTATGCCTTGTCTTTCCAGTGCCCGAAACATTACCTTATGCTGAATGGAGTCAAATGCCTTTTCATAATCCACAACTGCCAGGCATAATGGTGTTTTATATTCATTTGCTTTCTCCATTAGCTGTGATATTATGTGAAGGTGATCCATAGTTGAGAATCCTGTCTTAAAGCCACTTGCTCTTTCAGTTGATTCTCATCAAGTATTCTTTCTAATCTGTTAGTAATGACACTTGTGAACAACTTGTAAATGTGAGATAACAAGCTAATTGGTCTATAATTTCCAATTCTTGATTTACCTCCTTTCTTATGCAGAAAATCAATGATTGTATTATTCCACTCCTTAGGCATCACACCTTTTCTAATGCATTTTGTGAAGAGTCTTGCCAGTTTTTGTGTCATGTCTCTTCCTCCCAATTTTAACAACTCAACAGTAACTTCATCTTCCCCGGGCTTTCTAATTCTTCATTTTCTTCAATGCATGTTCTACCTCATCAGGAAGGATATTGGGTATGTCGTTTGTGTTACTAATTTGCTATCCATCTTCTCCACTGCTGTCATCATTTCCTCGCTCCTTGTATAATTCTCTATAGTATTCATCTGCTGTTTGAATTATGCCTTCTCTGCTATTTATAAGTACACCATAGGTATTCTTCAGTTTCAGTATAATTTGTATTTCTGTATTTGGCTGCTCATGGCTGCTGATTTAAGTCCTTTGTTTTCCTATATCCTATACAGTGGGATTTAAAAAATGAAGTGCTAGGGGCAAAGGTTGATGAGCGGATATCATCTTTTAAGGGCACAAAAGGTAATATAGTTGTACACGTTGGCACTAATGGTATTAAGAGTAGGAGCCCGGCGGAATTACTTAACAAGTACAGGTCACTTATAAAAAAAAAGCTGAATTAGGGTTGAATTTGGAAGTGTCTGCAATTCTGCCCAGACACGATAGGAGGGAGTATATGATGAGAGCCCTGTCGATCAATTTGGCCCTGGAAAGATTGTGCAAGGCTCAAGGGGTAGAATTTTTTTCAGCCTGGTCTGTACTTGGTAACAGGAGAGACTGCTTCTACAAGGATGGGATACACTTAAATAGAAAGAGTGCAAGAATGTTTGCTGATTCTATCGAGGCAGTGTTAGATGTGTCGGAAAACTGCTAGATTTTAGGGATACAAGGAATAACAGATTAACAGTAGCCACTGGCAGAGGTGAAAGTCATTCTTGCACTGCTTCTATTGGAATGAGCCGCAGCCTGGCAAATAAGATGCAGGATATTTCAGAGACTGCTGGGAATCATTGGGGTACAAGTAAACACACGGGTTGTGTTAGGGCAGCTAAGAAAAAGAACAGGTGCATGTATACTTGCGTGTACACCAATGCTAGGAGTTTAGCAAATAAATTTGATGAATTTGAGGTATTGCTCAAAACATCAAAGGCAGATATTGTGGAGATTTCAGAGACGTGGTATCACACAGATATAAGGAATGCAGAACTGGAATTTGGGGAGTACAATGTCTACAGAAAGGATAGACAGAATAGGAAGGGAGGAGGGGTTATGTTATTCGTTAAGAAATACATAAAATCCAAGGAAGTGAAGCCAGTCGACATTGCTGGACAATGCAGTGTCGAGTCAGTTTGGTGTGATATAAGCATTGGGAGATCAAAATTGAGAGTAGGAGTGTGCTTTGGCCTAATGACTCTGATGAGTATAATAAGAAACTGTACAGGGAAATTGAGTGGGCCAGTAAATCAGAGAGTCTTGTAATGAGGGATTTTAATTTCCCAGATATTGACTGGAATTTGTGGGTTAGTCACTCACACACTAGCAAGGGTTTTGTGGATTTATTGGATGATTGTTTTCTAAATCAGCATGTTCAGGAGGCAACTAGAGGGAGTAATACTCTTAATTTGATTATCAGTAGTGATTCTTCATGCATTAAGAATCTGCAGGTAAATGAACCACTAGGTGGCAGTGATCACAGTGTGCTGAAGTGGGATTTACTCAAAGAGGTAGCTACCATTAGGGGTAAAGGGAAGGGTTATTGCTTTCGTAAAGGCAACTGCGATGGACTGAGACAGTATTTAAATTCTATACAGTGGGACCAACTGATGATGTTACCGACAGCAAATTTAAAATGGGAAGCATTCAAAGAAATTATCTTGGAAGCTACTAGGCTTTACATACCAACTAAGAAATATTGTTCAAGGTTTAGGCCTAAGTGGATGTCATATGAACTAATGAGACATATGGCAGAGAAGAAAAATGCATGGGATACATACAAATTAACACGTGACACAGAAGCCTATGATAGATACAAGTCGATCAGTAACCAAGTTACAAAGGAGGTTAGGCAGGCGGAAGGCAGATTACGAGAAATATTTTGCAAGAGATGCAAAGAAAAACAGCAAAGAGTTCTTTACTTATGTAAACTCTAGAAGGAAGGGAATGAAACTGATTGGTCCACTTGATATCGATGGGTCAACTGCTTATCATCCTGCTCAGGTAGCTAACAAACTAAATGAATATTTTCCATCGACATTCACACATGAGGAGTTATTCAGCGAGGGGAATGCCAGAGATGTATTCAACTCTGGCAGTAAGCTAGAGAATCTTTTAATAACTGAGAGTAAAGTTTAGGAGAAATTGTTGAAGATAAATAGAAGAAAGGCACCTGGGGTGGATGGGATCTATCCAGTTAAATTAAAGGAGGCAGCAAAGGAAGTAAGCAAACCCTTAGCCATAATTATGAGAGCTTCCTTTGACTCAGGGGAAGTACCCATGGACTGGAGATTTGCAAATCTGACCCCAATTCACAAAGTAGGATCAAAGGGCGACACAAGTAATTATAGACCTGTTAATTTAACTTCTGTTCACGGAAAATTAATGGAGGCACTGGTTAAAGAAGCACTGCAGGATCATCTAGACAAGACTTCAGTTATAGCTCAGACACAGCATGGTTTTGTTAAGGGGAAGTCTTGCCTAACCAATTTGATTGGATACTATGTTGCAGTCACAAAAGAACTGGATGCAGAGAATAACTTTGATATTATATACTTTGATCTTAGAAAGGCTTTTGATACTGTTGCACATGGAAGACTGCTGCACCAATTGGAGCAGTGTGGCATTGGAGGCAAATTGCTGCTATGGATAAAGGGGTGTTTGAGGGGGAGAAGACAGAGTGGTAATCAATGGACACTACTCATCGTGGACTAATGTTATTAGTGGAGTTGCTCAGGGTTCAGTATTGGGTCCATTATTGTTTTCTGTATTTATAAATGATATTGATGATGGTATATCAAGCTTAATGTCCAAGTTTGCAGACGATATGAAGGTTGGCAGGGTTTCGCCTCAGGCATGGATCAGAGTAGTGCAAAAACCTTGGGAGGTGCATTATGGCCACAGAAGCCGATGCGCCAACAAATAATAATAATAATGATAATAAAAAAAAGTATTGTCCAATTCTAGCTCAATGATGAATTTTATGAAAGGCAACAGAGAATTGAGGTGGTCTTAAGAGTTGGTCACTCGAATTTCTGGGGATAACCACGAACTCGTTATCCGCATAGTGACACCAAAAGGTAATGGTATCTGGTAGATTCGTAAAAATGCATGACCCTCTAATTCTTCCATCGTGATATTTGCCATGCACCTGTTGGTAAATGGAGTCATTGAACAGAATTGCACCACCTGTTAAGCACACTCTGAGGGTGGTGGAGATATCTTTGGTCCTGCTGCCAAGTGTTTCGATATTATCCAAGAGTTCCTTTGCACACGTGATGGCAAGTTCCACTGGGATGGAGGAGAAAAGTGACACTAGCATTAGTAGAGGCATACGATGCAAGAAAGCAAGGTTATGCATCATCAGCCAAAAAAAAAAAAAATTCCCTCTCATTTTCATCCCTCCATTTGTTCCAAATGCCTGTCCAGCTCAGCCTTAAATTTGTTTAGGCTATTAGCTTCCACAACAAGAGATGGAAGCCCGTTCCACCAATCAATTACCCGCTGGCTAAAGGCAAATTTCCACACATCTATTCTACAACTATCTTTCCTCACTTTGAAACTGTGTCCCCTCAAGTTCTTAGTCTGAGCAAGATGAATAATCCCATCAGCATCCAGCTTGCTCAACCGATTCAAGGTCTTATACACCTCAATCAGATCACCTTGCAGGTGCCTATTCTCCAGGTGCTGCAATTTGCAGAACTTAAGCCTTTCTTGGTAAGAGCAACCTTAATTCCCCTCACCAATCTTGTTACCCTTTTTTGTACTCGTTCTAGCAATTCTACATCCTTCCTAAAATGAGGCCTCCAGACCTATACACAGTACTCTAGGTTTGGCCTGACCCCATTGCCTTGTATAACGGGATTATCACCTTCTTGTCCCTGCTAGCAAAATTCCTATACAGTAATACCCCGAAGTTACGCGATAGGTGGGTCCGACGAAAATCGCGTAAGTCGAATTCGCGTAAGTCGGGGTACAACTTTGCATATAAACACATATAAATTTTGCTTAATTGGGACCAAGGACTAACAAAAACACTAGTTTAGAAGAAAAATATTAATAAAATTGCAGTTCTTTATACATATTAATACAAAATATGTATTAAAAAACAAATGACTTACGTAAAAAAGTTATTTCAATGTCGATGGCTTCATAAAATCTAACAAATTCGTGTGACGACACAGCGCCTTCTTTTTTTCATGCAGAATTTCTTCGTAGCAAGCTAATAATTTTTTTATTCCTTGCTTTGTAGCTATAACCCGTTCTTCGTTGGAGTCTGTTTTCTAAAAATTTTAAGCCATTTACAATTGAGCCCTTTTCAATTTTCAACCTGTCAAGTTTGCAATTGTCATGTGCTTTTCGCCGTTGCTTCATTTAGGCCTGTAGCACGTGCAATATCACATGGTCTTTCATTTCCCTCAAAGCGTTTCACAATTTCATATTTTTTCTCTATCGACAGAGGCGGACTGGCCATAAGCCTTACTGTGGAAACCCCGGTGGGCCGGTGTGATTTTGGCCATAAACCATAGTATGAGGCCACTATAAATTTTCCCGGGTAAGAATTTTTGATCCAGTCCGCCTCTGTTTATCGATAATTGCTTTTCTTTTTCTCTCTGAATCTGCAGTGTCTTCACCAGTACGCTTCCTTTTCACACCTTTTAAGTATTTTACTCATTTTTAGGGAATAAAGCACAATTACAAAACGAGGAGGCACGCTTGATACGCATAAACAAAGCTGCGCGCATGTAGCAACTGAATAAACAACACCATAAAGGCAGAGACAACTCTATTAACACCTCACATTTCTAGGGGTTACTACCATAAAACAATAACAATCCAGTTGTGTTTCTGCTAGTGGAATCTGTTATAAACTGGTAGTAAACTCGATCTAATTGCATACCGATAGCTGGAATTGTGGTGGTTTTTACGTTATTATGGTGAAATGTGTTTCCCCTTCACTGATATAAAAAACCTAAAAGCAGCAAAGTTGAATTTTGTTCATCTTTCGCTCTCATTCTCTGCCGTCGCACCGTATATTGATAACATATGAAAAACGACCTTGAAGATAGTGGGCAGCAGCGATGCCAAACGAAAAAATCAAGAACCGCGTAACTCCGAGTTCGCGTAAGTCTGGGTAGCGTAAGTCGGGGTATTACTGTATATCATTGGCAAGACTCCATGACCTGGCAGCCTGCACTGCTCAGCGAACTTCATATTTGGCTGCACAATAATCCCAGGTCTTTTTCACTTTCCATTTCCCTGAGTGTAGTACCACCCAGTTGGTATGTTTCTCTTTGGTTATTGCTACCCATATGCAGTACTTTGCATTTTTCAATGTTAAACTCCAGTTGCCACTTCTCAGCCCATTTTCCCAACTTATTTAGATCCACTTGGGGTAGCATACTGTCATTACTGTCGTTAACAACCCTGCCAACCTTTGTATCATCTGCAAACTTGGACATTAAACCTGATATCCCTTTATCTGCTGATTCTTAATGCATGAAGAATCACTACTGATAATCAGATCAAGAGTATTACTCCCTCTGGTTGCCTCTCGAACATGCTGCTGCAGAAAACAATCATCCAATAAATCCACAAAAGTTTTGCTAGTGTGCGAGTGACCAAACCACAAGTTCCAGTCAATATCTGGAAAGTTAAAATCTCTCATTATAAGACATTCTGATTTACTGGCCCACTCTATTTCTTTGCACAATTGCTCATTATACTCATTAATTGCTCAGATTCATTAGGCTTATAACACACACACACAGACCACCTCATATTTCTCCTTTCCCAGTGAAACAGACTCAACACTGCATTGTCCATCAGCATCAAATGGATGCACTTCCCTATATTTTATGTTTCTTAACTAATAACATAACCCCTCCTCCCTTCCTATCCTGCCTATCCTTCTTATAAACATTGTACTCCCCAAATTCCAACTCTGCAGTGCCTATATCTGTGTGACAGATATAGGCACTGCCACGTCTCTGATATCCCAACAATGTCTGCCTTTGATGTCATGACTGGCACTTCAAGCTCATCAAATTTATTAACTATACTCCTAGCTTTGGTGTACCTGCAAGTATACATGCTCCTGTTCTTGCTCCTAGCCACCCTAACACAGCCCATGTATTTACTTGTTTCACTATGACTCCCATCAGTCCTGGAAATCTCCATTACCTTGTTTTCCAGTCTGCTGCCCTTTCTAATAGAAGCAGTGCAAGAATCACTTTTGCCTCTGCCTGCGGCCACTGTTAACCTTTTAGTCTGTGTCCCCCCCCCGCACGCTAGCAGTTTTCCGATCCACCTAACACTGCCCACTACATGATGTAGGGGAACCCACAAAACAGCCATGGGTTCCCGAGTTCAGTTATCGAGCTAGAATCGGACAATACCATACCATACCATACCATACCATACCATACCATACTTAGACACCCTTGTCTGACTCAAGGGCACATGCTTGAAGACAACTGTCTATCGTAAACCAATGTGTGCTGGCCAATTTAACCAACTTCCGGTCAGCACGTGCACGCCATCTTCTTGCCACTGTACAAACCTTGTTAGCTCGTGCCTGGACCCACTCTATTTCTGTAGATGAGAGGTGCACTGAGATTGCTAAAGTCAAGGCGGATCTTGCGAGGTTTGGCTATTCCATCAGTATCCTTGACAGGTGTGACCTAAAGACACATGACCATGTAGTGACCCCCCAGCAACATCCAAGGTAATGACTGAACTGCAGTGCATTATAGCCTAAGTTGCTGATGCACCAATAAATTTAACAACAACAACGACTGAACTGAGGGCGCCTTTCTCCTATACTACCCACACCTATCACAACAGGTTTCTAGGGTCCTAAAATCACATGGGATAAAATGCGTACAACTCTCAGGCCAAACGTTAAGATCCTTCATCTCTAGAGTGAAAACACTACTACAAAGTAGTAAGGCCACTTTGTAGTAAGGTTTCCACCTTACTACAAAGTGGCCTAGTCTACTGCATCTCTTGCTGTGACTGCACTAGCTGCTACATTGGAGAAACTGGGGGACAGCTCAGGAAACGTCTTTCTGAACATGAAAGAGCCATCCACTTAGCAGACATAGAACACGGCCATTGCTGAATACTTCTGGTCAACCCACCACGAGATTGACCCACACAGCGATCTCTTGATTGTAGATAGGTCCTGCCACTACTGGTGACGTGCCTGGTTGGAGTCGTTGAACATCACAGGCTCTAATACCTGGCACCTCTGTAGCCAGGTGGGCAGGAGCAGCAGTGTATGGCACACGCTTCTTGATTAGACCGGGGTTCGAGCTTGTGACCATCAAATATGGAGGATGCGGAAAGGTCAGGGAATGACCACCACATATCCCTGGAGCAATATGGCCTTAGTTGCTAATGCTCCTAAAAACCAAATAATCACAACAACAACAACAACTCAAATACTTCGTCAACAGGAGCAGTGGATGTTGTGTCCACCCTATCATTGAAGCGACCATGTTGATGAATGACAAACGTCGGCAACGTTCACATGCATCACAGCCACAGGTTTCAACATACAACAATTAACCATCACATCACGCAGTTCATATACATGACTGACAGTACACGCCCTCACATTCCACAATCTTAACTGTCAGTTGGACTGATGAAGGTTAACAAACTAACCGAAAGCTTTTGTATATATCTAATTTAATTTGTGTGTTTTCCAATTAATATTAATCTTGTCATTATTCATTCTGTCTCCATTTTACTCTGTGTCCACAAAAACTTCTCCAGTCACCATGGTCGCAGATCCGACACCAACCTCATTCATCATAACATCAACGGGCACCTTCACAACCCAATAATAGGTGAGAAGGAGCACCACAATAGTAATAATGAATCTAGAGCACACAGGTCTCTTTAATCAAAAATGAAGATAGTGAAATTATAGTAGTCTCATAATACCGTGACAAAACTGACTAAAAAAATTGAATGGAAAATGCCTAAAAAACGGTACTCACCTTGTATAAATCTGCAATAAATTTATTGGTAAATGGTGGCTGAATTTAGTTTGGAAGAAGCATTAAAAAGAACTAAGGCAGAGAATGGGGTAAAAATATTTTTAAACAAATTTTAAAATGAGTGCAAGGAAGTAGAAGTACAGATCTCCAATCCTTGGTTGTCATAAAAAGGTTGAAGGACGCGAATGAAAGAATGAAATAAAAGAGAAGACCGGCGGTGCCAATAGTCGTTGCGAGAGACTTTCGTTAAATGAACCGTCATCAGTTGGCAAATGGAAGAGAAGTGAGAGCGTGTTGTATTTAAAGTTGGTCTATACTCTCGTGATGCTCTTTTTTACACGTGGGAACTTTAGCTGCGAGAGGTTCCAAGCCGGTGAGAGGTTGAAGGGAAGTTTTGCGTTAATAATATTGAGATCGGAATGGTTTTTTTAATTCTTTTTTTAAAATTCAATACAATACATGACAGGCTAAAGCTTACCCTCGAAATTGGAACGGACGACCAAATTAATTTTCTTAATCTCACTATTTATACAACAGACACAAATTTAAATACCAAGATTTTCAGAAAAAACACGCACACTGGTAAATATCTACATTTCACTTCACATCATCCCCTTAGGACCAAAAAAGCCGTCCTATACAACCGAATCTACAATGCTATCAAATTCAGCTCTTCACAAAACGATCTACACAATGAACTTCAATACCTTACTGATAAATTCATAGCCAGGAGCTATCCCCCTCAACTCATCCAACACACAATATCCACCATTAAAAACAACATTAATAACCCGATCAGACACAGTAACAAGACAAATACTCGCGTAGTTCTCCTTAGCATAGTGAACTCGCAGCACAATTCCGACGTACATTCAAAGATACCGACATCTCCCTCACTTTCTCTGCTTATAATAAACTAGGTTCCCTATTTAATTCTTATAAAGAAACATACAAGTATCCCATCAATGATTTCAATAATATAATATATCTCATAAAATGCCAACCAAACTGTGACACCTGTTACATCGGCAGCACTACCACCAAATTCGGTTCCTCCACAACTTCCAACACCAGCGCATACTACCACTTCAACAGTTTCAGTACAAGTCAATCCTGCACTGAGTTAACAACCCAATGCTCAAAACCACAACCACACCCCCCTTGTTGACTCTGCCATCACTATTATTAAACTTAGATCGAGCTACAGAATTCTTCAATATGAAGCCCTCACCATCGAATGGTACCAACACCATTCCGATCTCAATATTATTAACGCAAAACTTCCCTTCAACCTCTCACCGGCTTGGAACCTCTCGCAGCTAAAGTTCCCACGTGTAAAAAAGAGCATCACGAGAGTATAGACCAACTTTAAATACAACACGCTCTCACTTCTCTTCCATTTGCCAACTGATGACGGTTCATTTAACGAAAGTCTCTCGCAACGACTATTGGCACCGCCGGTCTTCTCTTTTATTTCATTCTTTCATTCGCGTCCTTCAACCTTTTTATGACAACCAAGGATTGGAGATCTGCACTTCTACTTCCTTGCGCTCATTTTAAAATTTGTTTAAAAATATTTTTACCCCATTCTCTGCCTTAGTTCTTTTTAATGCTTCTTCCAAACTAAATTCAGCCACCATTTACCAATAAATTTATTGCAGATTTATACAAGGTGAGTACCGTTTTTTAGGCATTTGCCATTCAATTTTTTTAGTCAAAAATGAAGTTGGTAACATCATTAACTGATGATGTTACCAACAGCAAATTCTGAATTGGAGAGGCATTCAGGGAAGTAATTGTGGAAACTACTAGGCTTTTCATACCAAAAAGTATAGCTTAAGGCTAAACAATACTAACCTAAGCAATACCTAAATGGATGTCAGATGAAGTATTGAGAAAAGTGGCAGAGAAGAAAAGTGCATAGGATGCCTGTAAGTTATCAGTACTTCAAAAGAATTTAATATTAATTACACTAAGCAACAGTGAGCTACCTTGTGAATAGATTAACCTGTGTAATTGAAAATATTATAAAGTTAATTGAACTGTATGCCAGAACCGATGATATACCTAATTCAAACTCTGCTGTTTCCCTGGAGATAACCTACTGTTCATTGTTGAATTGTAGGTTCTCAGTTTCACTGGTTCCTTTCCCCACATTCTTCCCCCCCACTTCCCTTCATGACTAATTCAATAATTTAAGTTTTATGTGTTTTCAATTTTGTAACACTTTCTAACAAAAAATGTTAATCTCTAGCTTAGTGTCACATATTGTATTTCATATCCATAAGATCCATAGCCACGTAACTCTCCTCTTTCAAGTAATTAAATTATTAGTAATTGGTTTTTGTCTGGTATCAACAGAGAGTTTTTGAATGTGTAAATAATTTGTTATATACAAAAAAATATTCTTGACACCGACTAGACAGGAATTGGAACTATTATAGATACAGATCAAGCAGTTTTCTGCTTTCTTACGGTGTTGTTACTGAAATTCCTCACATCTAAGTCACCATTTCCCCTCCTCCCTGAGTTTGCATTTAATTTTCTTTTAAGCTTTCATAAATAGCGAAAATTTAATAATGTACACAATTTCCTTTTTCGGATTTAAAATATCTTTCAGTCTTTCTAAAATTATGAAAGTTCAAGAAGTGTTACATGTAATTTAAGTAAGGTGTTGTGTGCTACTAAATGCACCAAAGGTTATTTTTAATCCAGTAAAACATGGGTAATTTGGACTAATAGGAAGGAAGGGTTTTAAATTAGCACAAATTAGTGAAAGTGTGATTTAGAGAATATAATCTCTGACAGAATCTCAGTTATCGGTTGATTCAGCTACTGCTCATCTCAGTTGCCCAAATTATTCGCTGTATGATTCCTTTCGCCTCAAAGGTGGTTCTTGTGCATATGCCGATTCCGGTATTTCCTGTCAGAGACTTGGTAATTTGGAATCTCCTCATTTCGATCTTCTCTGGCTAAAAATCTCTCTACCTCATGTGTCAAATTCATCTGTTGTCTCTACCGTTTTCCCAACTCCACTAATCACTTGGAGCTATTTGACTTCCTCTCTTTGCAACTTGACTTTCTCCAGTCCAACTTTCCTAACAGTGAGGTAATTTTCTTTGGTGATTATAACGTTCACAACTCCAGCTAGCTTCCATTTTCTAATCAGCTGGTCGAGATGCTGAGGCTTTTGCAATTACTTATGACTTTGCACAGATTGTTCATTTACCTTCAAGAATACCGGAAAATCCTAACCATACAGCCAACACGCTTGATCTTTTTCTCACAAACAACCCTTCTAAGTACAGTGGTACCTTGGATTACGAGTAACTTGGTATGCGAGTGTTTTGCAAGACGAGCAAAAATTTTTAATAAATTTTAACTTGATAAACGAGCGAGGTCTTGCAATACGAGTACAGTCAGTCCTCGTATAATACGTGTTTACACTACACGAATTCGATCATACACAATTTATAAATAGGGGAACGATATCTTATATAACACGAACCGAATTCGCTTATGCACAATTAGCCTTTGTGTTTACAAGAAATGGCAGTCGAACGCAGAATCACCCCAACCGAACGCAACCCGATAGGAATGAAGAGAAGATTTTGAAAATGTATTTATGGTTTTTTATATCAGTGAAGGGGAAACACATTTCACCATAATAACGTAAAAACCAACACAATTCCAGCTATCGGTATAATCGCAAAAGCAATTAGATCGAGTTTACTACCAGTTTATAACAGATTCACTCGCAGAAACGCAACTGGAAATTGTTTTTATTGTTTTATGGTAGTAACCCCTAGAAATGTGCTTTAGTAAAATGTGAGGTGTTAATAGAGTTGTCTCTGCCTTTACGGTGTTGTTTATTCAGTTGCTACACGCGCAGCTTTGTTTATGTGATCAAGCGTGCCTCCTCGTTTTGTAATTGTGCTTTATTCCCTAAAAATGAGTAAAATAATTAAAAGGTTTGAAAAGAAAGCATCCTGGCGAAGACACTGCAGATTCAGAGAGAAAAAAAAAAAAGCAATATCGATAAACAGAGGCGGACTGGGTCAAAAATTCTTACCCGGGAAAATTTACAGTGGCCTCATACTATGGTTTATGGCCAAAATCACACCGGCCTCCGGCCCACCGGGCTACACGCGTGCAGCTTTGTTTATGTGTATCAAGCGTGCCTCCTCGTTTTGTAATAGTGCGAGCGATGAATCTGATTTCCGTGAAATCCTCAAAAGGAGGCAAAAGCAAGTGTCATTGGAAAAATTCCTTGTTAAAGTCGCACAAAAAGAAAAAATCAACAGATAGCAGTGATTCCGTTAGAGACAGTGAAAGTCGTCCTACCCAATAATTAATAAATTCGATTGCTTTATGTATATTAAATTTAAATATTAAAAATATAAAAAGGTATGTATTTTGTATTAATCATTTTTACAGTATATGAATATTTTTGAGTTTTGGAACAAATCATCTGGGTTTCCATTATTTCTTATGGGGAAATTCGCTTTGATATACGAGTGCTTTGGATTACGAGCACGTTTCCGGAACGAATTATGCTCGCAAACCAAGGTACCACTGTACAAGATCGAAGTGAGAGGTCCTTTACGCACCTCAGATCACAACTTGGTGATTGTCTCTTCCCGAATGGAGCCTTTATCTCATGGCTACTTCCAACTTCGTATTGTTTGGCATTACACGATTCTGAAATGGGATGACCTACGAGATTCCTTTTTTTCGTTTCCTTGGTCGGATTACTGTTTCAAAACTTCTGATGTCAACTTTTGCTGAAATAATTTCGCGTCACTGAAATTATTCTTGCAGGAATGGAATCCTTTATCCTACATACTACTTTAAAATCTCGTCCTTTATCTAAACCTTGGTTTTCTATACATGTGCTAAGGCTGTTCAAGAGAAGAACATTGCATATCGTAATTGGCTTGTTTCTCATTCTTCAGTTTCATTTTCTGCCTACAACAAAGCTCGCAACAATTGTAAAGCAGTTATTAACCAGTCCAAACGAGAATTTGAATAGGCTAAGAGCAGAAAACTTGCTTCTTGATCTAATGGTAGCAGAGCATTCGGGTCTCTTGCCAAAGCTATTGCCAGCAACTTTTGCCCATCTCTGCTCCCACCTCTGTACAGACTAGATGGTTCTGTTGTCACTTCAGCCAAGGATAAAGCTGACCTGCTATCATCCCATTTTTCTTCCAACTCATGTATTAATGATTTTGGTAAGACACCTCCGACCATTCCCAACATGCTCCATTCAATCCCTCCTGTGGTCTTCCATCAAAAGGATGTCAGCAGGATTTTGACAAATCTTGATACTAAGAAAGCTCCAGGTCCCAATGGTCTTTCTCCACTTGTTCTCAAAACCTGTGCTTCTGAACTTACTCCTTTTCTTTGCTGCCTTTTTTCACTTTCTTATTCCAAAGGTGTGTTTCCTTCTGCTTGGAAATTTGCTCACATCCAGCCAGTTCCTAAAAAGGGTGACAAATCCCTCCTATCCAATTATCGTCCCATTAGAATTCCTTTATCCTAAACTCTACTTTAAAATCTCGTCCTTTATCTAAACCTAAAGTAATGGAGAAATCAATTAACCGCCAACTCTTAAACTACCTAGAAACCTTCCATCCGTTCAACGATCGCCAGTATGAATTCCATCAGGGTCGATCCACTGGTAATATTCTGGCTTATGTTACCCATTTATGGACTAATTCAATGGAAAGGTTCGGTGAAACACAAATAGTTGCTCTTGACATCTCAAAGGCTTTCGATCGTGTTTGGCATAAAGGTCTTCTAAACAAGCTTCTATCTTATGGTTTGCCAACTGTTTTTAGTAACTGGTTATCCAGTTTTCTCTCTGATCGCTCACTGAGGGTGATGGTAGATGGCTCTCTGTCTTCCAACTTCTCCACTAATCCCCAAGGCTCAGTTCTTTCCCCCATTCTTTTCCTCTGGTTTATTAATGACCTTCCATTAACCGGAAATCCTATCCATAGTTTTGCCGATGATAGCACATTGCATTCCACTTTCCATTTTGAGAAACCTTGCCCTGCTCAATCAGCTACCAATTCCTTAAATGCTGATCTCCAGGTAATTCTCCAGTGGGGGCAGTGACAACTTAGTTTATTTCAATCCTTCTAAAACTCAGTGTAAAGCTGACCTGCTAGCATTCCATTTTTCTTCCAACTCGTGTATTAATGATCTTGGTAAAACACCTCCCACCATTCCCAACACACTCCATTCCATGCCTCCTGTGGTGTTCCATCAAAAGGATGTCAGATGGATTTTGGCGAATCTTGATGCTAAGAAAGCTCCGTTTCCTGATCTTATTTTTCCACTTGTTCTCAAAACCTGTGCTCTTGTTCTTTGCCGCCTTTTTTCACTTTCTTATTCCAAAGGTGTTTTTCCTTCTGAATTGGAAATTTGCTCATATCCAGCCAGTTTCTAAAAAGGGTGACAAATCCCTCCCATCCAATTATCGTCCCATTGCAATTACTTCTACTCTTTCTAAAGTAATGGAGAAATCAATGAACCGCCAACTCTTAAACTGCCTAGAAACCTTCCATCTGATCAACGCTCGCCAGTATGGATTCCATCAGTGTCAATCCACTGGCTGGTAATATTCTGGCTTATGTTACCCATTTATGGACTAATTCAATGGAAAAGTTCGGGTTTGGCATAGAGGTCTTCTAAACAATGCCGATCTTCAGGTAATTCTCCAGTGGGACAAAGACAACTTAGTTGATTTCATTGTTGAATGAAGTCAACTTAGTTGACTTCATTCAATTCCTATCATATCCAATATTGAGAAACACTTCCTTAAGATTGATCTCCCATTTCCCCACAAACACCATGGCTGAACAAATTGGTCTCAGGGTAAGGATACAAAGATTATTTCTCCTAGATTTCTGCTGTTCAGGCAAACCAGTTACAGAAAGCAGTTTCCTGACACAGTTTACTGCTTCCTTAATGCCTTCATGCAAATACTAATCAATTAATCCACTATGATCTGGTTGTCTTTGTGCTAATCAAAGCAACCTAACTACAAATAAGAAATTACCTTGATTTTCATATGTGAGTGACAAGGTTGACATAGTTAATTTATATGTAATCAAAATGTTTTCAAATTTTTTTTTGTTTTGTTTTAGGGGATTGCTAATTTATCCAGATGGGCCTCTCAATGTTGAAAAGGATCCATTGGATATGTCAGAACTTTTTAGACCTTTTTACAGCTTACTTCGGAAAATCAGGTTGGACATTTATGATGTTTATTTTTTTCTGCTATGTCTTGAAAAAGTGGTTTCATTTTTAATTTGTGTCATGTGGGATGTTTGTGATGTTTACTCTTTTCCACTATTAAAAAGTAATTTAATTTTTAATTTGATGCGGGAAGGATGTAACATGACTGTTCCTCATGGCTTAAATAAATGTGACTAATTGAACTACATGATTTGTAAAAAGTATTACCTGAAGTAAATAAAACTCCCACACAATATAACTACTTAATAAGGCGCCTCCGTAGCCAGGTGGGAAGGAGCAGCAGTGTGTAGCACACGCTTCTTGATTAGACCGGGGTTCGAGCCAGTCACCACCAAATGCCGAGGATGCGGAAAGGTCAGGGAATGACCACCGCATATCCCAGAGCAATATGGCCTTAGTTGCTAATGCTCCTAAAAACCAAACAACAACAAAAACTTAATAAGCATTGACATTCCTGGATATACCTTTTGAATCCTGTCACCAGGCCCAATTGAGAAAGATTTGGAACTATTTAGGAATTTGAAGATTTAGCAATAGCTGTCACCTCTTGATATTTTAAGTCATAGTTTAATTTTGTTTTAGTGAAAGTGTAAAATTTTTGAAACCAGTGGTTAACATAAATAATTATTGAAAGTAGTTACATAAATTATTATTCAATCTACATTTATTTCATTGTATAAAATAGGAACAACTCTTCAATGACTGTAATTAACAAAAAATTATAAATTTCATTTTGTTAACATAACATTAAATTTTATTTAATTAAAATATAATAAAATTTATTAAATTTTTGAAACTTGAACAATTGCTATAAGATACTAAAACAAAATCACATTTCAATCTCTTCTCAAGATCTTTAACAATTGTAAGCAAATGGAGAACTAAACACAGTTCCGATGCCTTCAGTCTTCTGTTTTTTTGACTTGGATACTTTCCTGTTTGTTTTAGATCAGATGTGTGGTTCGATTGCTTTGTGCTTGGCTGAAGGGTGTGGTGAGAAGCTGCTTATTATGAGACTGTAGCTAGCAAGGGAGGGAGAGGTTCTTTTATCTGCTGCTCAGACCATTCTTAGCAGCCTGTTTGACTAATCTCCAGAGGTTCCCAAGGAACCTCTGGAGCTTTCCTGGCCTCCTCCACCTGGGGTGGGATGGAGAAAGAGTGATTTTGGCTACCTTTCTGGGTATATGTATGGAATAGCAGTGGATGGTGATTGATCATGAACAGTTGAGGGGACAAAATGGTTACCATTGCTTTCCCCCATCCTATAATGTTGTTTTTTGGGGTGTGCCCCTGGTGCCAAACGATTTGTACGACTGAGTGATTTACTTGTGCTTCACGTGTGAATTTTTTTCAAAAATGATTGTCTGCCTTTTTATATTTTTATGTTTGGTAAAACTTACTTAATCCCTTCCCGGAACATTTTTTTCCTGAAAATATGCCATAACGGATCGACTTTTTTTATTCTATGGATTAAAAGTATGCATCATGCGAATACTCATTGTATAGTTTTTGTTTTTTTTTAATTTTTTAGTAGAAAATACATGGTGGTAATTAACCAATTTCGGTTATCCCGAGTTATCTTGTGTATGCCAAAAAAGTGTGCAAATTATACAGATTTTTTTAATAAATTAGTGCTTGAGCTAAAAGAAACAGAAAAACACAAAAAAATGCAAACTTACTTTATTCCCTGAAAGACAAATTGAATTCCATACAAAAAAAAAAATGGCATTTCATGAAAAACAAACATTAATTTTACTTGGTGTTGTAGGTCTTGAAGCAAGAAGTGATGCAAAGGCCAGTTTCACACATGTAGCTTGTCTTCTTTCGAAATTTCTTGCCATCTCTGTTCCGCTTTTTGGAGCATACCCAACAAGTTCTAGTTGGAAACTTCTTCTCAGTTGGCGGAATATCAATGGGGTAATGGCCTGGTGAATAGCGAGTTGGGTGGGATGTTGAGTATGATCTTCCTTTTCTAACTGGTGGAATTGCGGGTGATATTTCTTGATAATTTCATCAATCAGGTCCAGTCTGAAATTCAAGGGTGAAAGAGCTGTTTGGCCATCTGAAATTGTGGCTTTATACAGTAGAAATGAATTCTACACAGCTAGGTCCATTAGAAAACCTTTCTGTAGTATTTTTTAATACTTTTCCTGGGCAGGGTATAGTTTACCAAATCTGGTCAACTTTATCTACACCTCCCATGGAAAAGTTATAGTCCTAAACTACTTTGGGTCTCTTCACTAATCCTGTTCCAGTTTCTATTTCTTACTGAGCAGGATTATGGACCATAGATAACAGCACTACACCTTTTTTATCTTTCCAACGTAAGGCCATGACATCCCTCTTTGAAAAGCAGCAACCTCTCACCTTTTCAGTGGTCTTGGCTCATTAGTTGCTAATGCACCAATAAAATCCAAACAAACAAAGCCTTTTCAACTTTTCCTTCTTCAGCATTTTGGGAATTTCCTTTCTGTTTAGTCTCACTGTACCATAAACACCAATTTTCTTTGTGATTGGGTATAATAATTGTCAGTTGTGTAAAGTCTCTGTTTGGAAAATATCCTTTTCCAAACAGAGACTTTATGAGAGTCAAAACCACTTGCGTAGACATTGGAAGACCAATAAAGTGTGGATCCATTTCTGTGCCCTTTCCTACATATATTATGGAAGTCCAAACATAGCCACTTTCGGATTCACACAGCATATAATACTTTATGCCAAACCATTGAACGCTTCAATGGCATGTACTGCACCTAACCAAGTTTTCCTTTGTACAGCATCAAGCTTTCATCTATTGTTATGTCTCATTTAGGAACATAGACTTCTAAGTTTTTTTCCTAAGAAACAATAGACATCATAAATCTTGTTTAGTTTTGGATTTGAGTGCGTATTTGCATCATATGACTGATTATCTGAGAAATGAAGGTATTGTTTTATCTTTTTATAACACCTAAGAGCTATCGTAGTTCCAAACACTGGTGACCCAAGTAATGGCTTTTTTGACCAGTGCGTATATTCTTCAGGCTTTTTCAAAATACCTTACAGCATTTTCAGAGCAAAAAATACTCTCAATTCAGTATGCATCACTGGAGTCCAACTAGAATCATGAGTGCCACTTTGTTCTGCAAATTTATTAGTCTGAGCGCACTAGATTGATTAGTTCTTCATCAAGAAAAAAGCAGAAAAGTTTATGGGTGTCATTTCATCTGTATTGCTTTCAATGTGCAAACCTGGCTGTGCAGCAAAAGGAAATCTTGGAGGTGGTGGGGGGGGGAGGTCTTTAGTGCAGTCAATTTTGCACCACTGTCTAGCATCTAAAACACTGATATCACCATCTTCTTCACTGAATCAAAACTTGAAACAGATTCATCAGAAGTTTCCAATTCACTATATGAATCTTCACTAATCTCTTCTTCACTGCTCATTATATTAAATAAATTGAAAATATCAAGTGGAATGCACAAGCAGTAACCTCACGCCACAAGAAATAATTGTGAACTAACTACAATCTGACACACGGCCATCGCAAATGGATAGGCAAGGTAAGCATCGCTTACAGGCTGCAGTTCAAGAGGGCAGCAAAATATTTTTGATATTGTTTTCTGATTGGTTAATGCTTATCAGTATTCAGCATTTAGGATGGCAAATTTTATTTTGCTTACTGGCAGCACACACTACTGTTCTGACATTGCTATAAAATATTTGTAAAATAATAAGAGAACTTTACCTCAATATAATACATAGAACACTTCCGTATGATACTCGCCAGCAATTAAAGCGAAAAAATTGAAAATCTTACGTAACAGTAAAAAAAAATTAAAAATCAATTGAGCACAATTAAAAATCAATCTAATGCAATTAAAAATTAAATAGATTAATTAAAAGGAATTTAACGAAAAAATGCGAAATGATTTTCCTTTTTTTATTTTACAAATATTGATATCAACATAGAACGTATTGAGCATTACAGCTCTGGTTCATACTATCAAATTCATTTTTAAAACTGTTATTGACTATTTCATTCACTTCCTTTCTCTCCAGTTATAACCCTATCGACACACACAATTATGGGGGATTTTTTGAACAGCTTAGTGCAAAATTACATTAGACTAACACTAAGATACTCGGCCCAAATTTACCCTATTTCTTTTCTAAAATATTGTGTTCAAAACAACATCGTTTTTGAAGTTTGCAAGGGTCAATTTAAATCATAAAATTTTGGGCATAAAGCAGCTAGCACTTGTCACATCGGGTAATATAGTTAAACTTACCTTAAGATCTTGGTATTCTGATAAACGAAAATACCTTTCCCAGGTTAGGAAACTTTGTGACAAATTAAAAAATTATCTACATCCTAGCGATTGGTTGGTATTGAAAATCTCCATAGATTTGCGATGGGAAGCACAGGCCTCAAATAAATAAAACAGACACTTTATAACAAATTGAATACATTATTGGGAGGGTCAAAACACGTTCATACAAATTCTAACACATTGTCGTGGGCTTGCGACCAAGTACATACGAGTTGGGTGATGACCCCCCCCACATACACACGTGCTACCTCAGAATACGTTAACCAGTTCACGAACAACCCCCCCACCCAACATTGAACGAACTGACATATCAACAGGTTACAAATCTTTCCTAGTTTACGCTGTCACAGGACTAGATTTCACTTTTATCCAAAGGATTAAATTATAATTTACCACCTCGAAAACTACCTAAAAAACAGTGTGTTATTGATATTGAATTCAGACTTTGTAATGTTCCACAAAAAGATTTATCCATTCAACAAGTTAACCAAGTGATGAATAACATAAAAGAAATGTGACTTCCTAAATTGAATACACGTTACAGTTCAGCTTTATGTGAACTTTGGGAAAATAAAGACATTATTATACCAAGGGCAGTAAAGGAGATACAATTGTAATACTCGATAAACATAATTATATTAATAAATTAGATTCGGTTGTTTCAGGTACCTTCACTTATCTTGAAGTAGACCCGGCATTATTTACTAATTTGGTCAATCAATACAATAAAACGTTAACCACATATTGAAAAAATGACTACGGTACTATGGCTCAGTTAAAGGAATTGAAGGCCACAACATACAATACTCCTGCCCGTTTCAGTCAGGTAAAATTACACAAGACGAATTCCTATTCGGGCTATTGTTTCCTACAGAAACTCGGCATTTTCATCCACACATGTATATAGCATTATAAAACCCTTTAGACAGGCGATACAATTTGGGAACTACGATACATTATTTAATAACCTTAATTATTTAATAGACTCTTGACTTGGCGATAATGATAATTTATTCTCACTAGATGTTACCTCATTATATATGAATGTAAACATTGAATACACATTAGATATTATTTGGGGTATGTTAAATAATAATTCTATACCGATTAATTATGCCGAGCTTCCTATTAAAGAAATTTTTCACTAAATTAAAAAAAAGGAAGGAAAATCGTTTTGCATTTTTTTGTTAAATTTCTTTTAATTAATCTATTTGATTTTTAATTGTGTTCATTTGAATTTTAATTATTTTTTGCTGTTATGTAAAATTTTTGATTTTTTTCATTGTAATTGCTGGAGAACGGAAGTGTTTTACGTATTATATTGAGGTAAACTTCTCTTATTGTTTTACAAATATTGATATCAACGTAGAACGTATTGAGCATTACAGCTCTGGTTCATACTATCATATTGCTGTACAATATAAGTAAAATGAAAGCCAGTCAGGATTTTCTCAGGATTTTCTTACGTCTGCTGCGAGGCATAAGAAAATCCTGAGAAATCTTGTGATTTATCTGGTAATGCAAAATTAGCCAGATAAATGCCCGAGAAAATATGTGTCAGTTGTAAATTTGAAGGCATTATTGTTTGCTTTTATCCTGAGATACTAAAAACGAGATTTCTCTGGATAATCCATGAAGGGGTTAATACTAGCTTTCCTTTCAAAAAGTAGTTGAAGAAAGTAAGGAAGGAAACCTTTTTTTTATTGTTTGTAGTTAAAGTGGTCACACTAAGCACTGCTGCTCTCTCCCATGGCAGGATGGAAACTTTGGGTAGAAAAGTCAATCTGCCAAGGGTAAGGAGCAAATGTGGATGTTGACACTTTTCTTCACTAGAGCCATCAATCTCTCATCATTTTGGTTCTCATCAAACTGATAGAAAGAAAAAGGATTTAAACAAGAACTTAGATCATCAGGAATTTACAGCTTTCTTGATGCTATATCCTTTCATTCATTGTCATCCCAGTCTGCAAGCTAACTATCTCCAAGCTAGCTGATAATGCATGGGATGATTTAAATTATCAGGTGAAGCAGAAGCCTGTAGTAGATATAAGCTAGTTTGTGCTCAAAACACAAAGGAGGTTAGGCAAGCAGAGGCAGATTACGAGTAATCTCTGGCAAAGGATGCAAAGAAAAACAGCTAAGACTTCCTTACTTATGTAAACTCTAGAAGGAAGGGATGAATCAGATTGCTCAACTTGATATCGATAGTTCAACTGTCTGATTCTGCTCAGGTAGCTGATACACTGAAGGGGTATTTTGCATCTACCTTCACACATGAGGAGTTATTTCGGAAGGAGAATGCCAGAAGTTTATCAAACTTTAACAGTGAGATAAAGGTGTTTGTAATAACAGAGCAAAGTGGAGGAGAAATTTTTGAAGTTAAATATAAAGGCACCTGGAGGTGTACGGATTCTATCCAGTAATATTCAAGGAGGCAACAAAGGAAATAAGCAAACTCTTAGCCATTATTATATCTGTGGGGAACTCATCTGAATCCATCTCTGGATTCAGAGGAGTTCCCCACAGACTGGAGATGTGGGAATGTTTCTCCAATTCACATAGGGTGATAAAAGGGTGACACAGGCATGTTATTTTAATCCTTGGATTCAGAGGAGTTTCCCACAGACTGGAGTTCTGTGAATGTTTCTCCAATTCACATAGGATGGCCGACCAGGCTAGCCGGGTGGCTAAAGTACCTGCCTAGCAACCCAAAGGTCGCGGGTTCAAATCCAGCCTCAGGCTTGGATCAAAGTACTGCAAAAAAAAAACCTTGGGAGGTGCATTATGGCCACAGAAACCGATGCATCAATAACTACCAAAAAAAAAAAAAAAAAATTCACATAGGGTGATAAAAGAGTGACACAGTCTGTTAGTTTAACTTCTGTTGCAGGGATAATAATGGAGAATTTTTTTTTTTTATGAAAACCCCAAACACGGGAGATATTAGAACCTATAGTACATAGTACTGTGCTTGGGTTGAAGGTTGAGAAGACGAGAGAAGATATTTGTTGACATTAGACTCTAATTTTCAAGAAAGACATATGAAGGAAGGTTGTTCCAGAAAACAGCAGTTGAATGAATAAACGAGGAAGATGAAAAGTTTGTTCTTTGAGTTTGAAGTTGGACAGTAAATAGATGTTGGCTGGTGGTGGCACGAGTTCAGATTGTTTTGAAAGAGAGAGCGGGAATTATAGAAGCCAATTCAGAAGAACAGTGCCCATGGTAGTATCTTTAGGAAAGGCATGCTGCAGAAACAGTACATCTATGAGACAGCAAGTGGAGAGACTCTGTTAAAGATGAGTCATTAATTAACTTAACTGCCCTCTTCTGAATGGAATCTAGAAGCCTGAGAGAGGTTTTGGGGGCACCACCCCAGATGTGGGAACAATATTCCATGGTAGGGCAGATTTGCGATTTGTACAGAGTGAGCAGCTGTTTGGAAGAAAAGTAATGCCGAGAGCGAAAAAGAAAAAAAAGTTTTTTAGAAGCAGAAAAAGCAATATTTCTAATGTGCTTATAATAAGAGAGATTAGAAGTCAGGGTAATCCCCAAAAGAAATATATTATCTTGCCTAGAAATCGGAGTGTTACCAAAGGTAAGCAGAAGGATCGTTTTTGCGAGCTATAAGACAAGACTGAGTTTTAGAAGGATTGAAATCAGCTAAGTTGTCTTTGCCCCACTGGATAATTACCTGGAATTGGTAGCAGACTTTCGAGAAGTTGAAGCTGATTGAGCAGGGTAAGATTTCTCAAACTGGAAAGTGGAATGCCAAGTGCTATCATCTGCAAAACTATGGAAAGGATTTCCAGTCAATGGAAGCAGGTCATTAATATACAAGAGGAAAAGAGTGGGGGAAAGAACTGAACCTTGGGGGACACCGGCATTAGTGGGGAAGTTAGAACGCAGAGAGTCATCTACCATCACCCTCAGTGAGCGATCAGAGAGAAAACTAGATAACCAATTACAAAAAACAGTTGGCAAACCATAAGATGGAAGCTTGTTTGGAAGACCTTTTATGCCAAACACGATCGAACGCCTTTGAGATGTCAAGAGCAGCTGCTTGTGTTTCCCCGAACTTTTCCATTGAATTAGTCCATAAATGGGTAACATAAGCCAGAATATCACCAGTAGATCGACACTGACAGAATCCATACTGGCGATCGTTGATCAGACGGAAGATTTCTAGGTAGTTTAAGAGTTGGTGGATAATTGATTTCTCCATTACTTTAGAAAGAGTAGAAATAATTGCAATGGGACGATAATTGGATGGGAGGGATTTATCACCCTCTTTAGGAACTGGCTGGATATGAGCAAATTTCCAAGCAGAAGGAAAAACGCCTTTGGAATAAGAAAGTGAAAACAGGCTGAAAAAATAGGAGTAAGTTCAGGAGCACAGGTTTTGAGAACAAGTAGAGAAATATGATCAGGATGTGGAGCTTTCTTAGCATCAAGACTCGTCAAAATCCTGACATCCTTTTGGCAGAAGACCATAAGAGGCATTGAATGGAGTGTTGAGAATGGTGGGAGGTGTTTTACCATGATCATTAATACAAGAGTTGGAAGGAAAGTATAAAATGTGTTTGGTGTCAAGCGGTACCAGGGATTTCCCCCATCTCTGCATTGCTTGCATTGTGATGGGTGTGCCAGTTTACTGGAAATGCCAGAGATTCAAAAGTGTATGGATATTGTACATGTGTAGTGTCATGTACCGTTGTTCATCTGGTCATTTAGCCGCTGGACCCCTACTGAGGCCCAACGTTGCCCCACTTTAGCCCCGTGGAGGCAGACCAGGAAACACCAGTCGACTAAGATTTACTCTGGCAGGTCCTGCCACCTAATTTCTTGAGATTTCAGTGGCTAGGACCTTAAAAAAAAAAAAATATATATATATATATATATATATATATACATATAACACCCACATGTGTGTATATATATACATATACATGCCACACACACAAACATATATACACACCCTCTATGCGCTTGCGTGGCAGGGAGGCGCTAGGAATGGGAGGCCGAAAGTAGTGGGCGAAGGTGATTTTAGATTGTGTGGGCATTGCGTGCAGGTAGAGTGGGGGAGTAGATTGAAGACTGGGGGGGAAGGGCAGAGACATGGAGCCCATAGAGAAGACAGCTGCAGTTTACAGTGGGGCAAGCCCATGCCCCACCAGAGAGTAAGAATGGGGGTGGCGCGTGGGGGGGATACGGTGGAACCGTCACCTCTCCCACCCGCCGGGGAGGGGTGGAATAGTTGAGCCAGGCAAGGGAGTTGGCTCAGGTCGCCAATATGGCGTGCATGCAGAGACTGTGATTTGTTCATGTGGCATTTGGTATAGACTAGTAGGATTGAGCCGCTTGTAGGATTTAACTCCTCTTCTCTGATGTCCGTGTGAGCCAAGTTTGGTCGCCTATTTGGAGGTCGCTCTTTGGAAATGGGACCTGTCCAGTTAAATCAGATTTTAGCATCCATAGGATAATGCGTAGAGGGCTGCTCGCTGCTTTTGGTGTATACTCCGTCTGTAGGTCAAGATTGAGTATTCAAGAAGCAAATCCTGGTCCATTTGATGCTTGAGATGTAGGTTCAATAAGTCTGTCAATTCAGTGCAGGTAATGCAGCATTTGTTGAGTAGTCGCTCAAGGGACCCATGTCCCGTCCATGGATATTTGGAAGAGTAGGATTTATTGTCCATTAGGGCAGATTCCGTTGTTGTTTGGGAGAATGGATCTGTCAACCTGAATGCAAGTCCGGGTCGTATATTGTGCACGGAGGCTGTGCTTGCTCTTTTGTTTGGAGGTTGCCCTTGGGAGCCATGTCCCATCGGTGAGTCAATTTGCAGAGAAAAGGAAGTGAGTATGGTTGAGGTGAGTTTCAGTTCTGCCATGATGTCCAGCGTTATCCACTGGGGTAGAATTGGGAGGTTCTCCCCATACTCCTCCTATGACACGTGTTCTGTTTGGTTATAGTTGGTGATGAGTTGGGATATTTAATGGTCCTACCCCAGTAATCTGGTATGGATGGAATTATAAAAGTTTCCACTTGATCATGGAGCTTTCAGATTTGGAGTGTGTGGAGTACTACATTTGTCCTTGTTGTTCGTGATTTGGAGGCAGTGGAAGGGTTAGTCGTCTAGTGTATAGGCTTTGAGCAAATTCAGTTAAGGTTTTGTAGGTTGTCCCATCCTCCAGCAGGTGGTGCTCCTGGTCTTTAGGGTTGCAGCGCACTTGTGTGATCAGCTGGGCATGTAGATCATCATACAGTTCACACTCATGCATCTGGTGATCCCAGGTCTCAGGGGAGCCACAGGCACATGCAGGATTGTTTGCAATTCCAAGGAGATGAAGCTTGTGACGGATTGCTCCGTGTCCTGTAAGGAGGTAGGTGACATGCAGCCTGAGGCAAAACCATGTCGGAAATATAGGGTACACTTGCTCCAGATTTGGAAGGAACTTTCGTGTGACTTCTCCCTTATCAGAGTCTGTCCAGCGCTGTTGCCAGATCGATCGGAGGTAGATTTGAAGCTTGTTCTTCTTCTCGGCTTTCCAATTGCTTGTCGGATCTGTTGTATGGTCCAGATATGTTGTAACCTTTCCCCGTCCAAGCTGCTGCAGCATGCCTGTTCGGGTAGCCTCGAGGTCGAGGGGCAGTTGGAAGGAAAATGGGATGCTAGCAGGTCAGCTTTATCCTTGGCTGAAGTAACAACGGAATCATCTGGTTTTGACAGAGATGGGCAAAAGTTGCAGCCAATAGCTTTGGCAAGAGACCAGAATACTTGGCTACCATTAGTGCAAGAAACAAGTTTTCTACTCTTAGCCTGTTCAAAATGTAGTTTGGACTTGATTAATAACTGCTTTACAATTGTTGCGAGCTTTGGTGAAGGCAGAAAATGAAACTGAAGAATTGGAAAAACAAGCCAATTACGATACGCAACATTCTTCTCTTGGACAGCTTTAGCACATTTATTGGAAAACCAAGGTTTAGATAAAGGACGAGATTTTAAAGTGGATTATGGGATAAAGGATTCCATTCCTACAAGAATAATTTCAATGACACGATCTGAGCAAACGTTTACATCGGAAGTTTTGAAACAGCAGTCCAACCAAGCAAAAGAAGAAAAGAAATCTAGCAGGTCATCCCATTTCGTATTCGTGTAATACCAAACAATACGAAGTTGGAAATAGCCATGAGATAAAGGCTCCATTGAGGAAGAGACAATCACCAAGTTGTGATCTTAGGTGCGTAAAGGACCTCTCACTTTGACTGTGTACTTATAGGGTCATTTGTGAGAAAGAGATCAAGCGTATTGGCTAGGATTGTCTGGTATTCTTGTAGGTAAATGAACAATCTGTGCAAGGTCATTAGTAATTGCGAAAGCTCAGCATCTCGACCAACTGGGTCGGTGTGACTAGAAAACAGAAGCCAGCTGGAGTTGTGAACATTAAAATCACCAAGGAAAATTACCTCACTGTTAGGAAAGTTGGACTGGAGAAAGCCAAGTTGCAAAGAGAGGAAGTCAAAGAGTTCCAAGTGATTAGTGAAGGTGGGAGAACGGTAGAGACAACAGATGAATTTGACACAATGAGGTAGAGAGATTTTGAGCCAGAGAAGATCAAAGAGAGGAGATTCCAAATTGCCTAGTCTCTGACAGAGAATATCAGAACGGACGTATGCACAACCTTTGAGGCGAAAGGAATCATACAACAAATAATTTGGACATTTGAGATGAGCAGTAGTTGAATCAACTGATAACTGAGATTCAGTCAGAAAAAGTACATGGGGTTTGGAAGACTGCAAGTGGAAATGGACATCGTTGAGATTGGAATTGAGACCACGTATATTTGTGAAATGAATTAGGAAGTCCTTAAGATCTTTTCGCATATAAGCTTGCTCTATTATTTTTACAATTCATGGTGTATTCAATAGTAAGAAAAAGTGGGTGGAACATGCTGTATGAAGTAATGAAATTTTTGGATATGGCGTACATGTGGTAAGAATATACCCAGATCCTTGACATAACGTGGCCTCGACGATGCGCCCTGCATACACACTACTCGGACTCCCTGCAGTCACTGTCTGGCAGAGTAGAGGTAACAAGGTAATACTAGCTGATTGGGAAGTAGGTTAGGTCTGGTGTGCTAACTAGCCGGCCTGGTAAAAGAATATCGGTAAAAGTAGAATACTGGTAAAAGAAGCTCTGCAGCTATCATCTAAACAAGACTGCAGCTATAGTTCAGATGCAGCATGGGTTTGTTAAGGGGCCTAAATTCAAACTGAGGAAATACAGTTGTAGAATAGATATGTGGAAATTTGCCTTTAGTCAGTGGGTGGTTGATTGCTAGGACAAACTCCAACCTATTGTGGAAGTTGATAGCATAAATAAATTTAAGGAAGAATTAGACAGACTTTTGGAGCGAATGAATGGGGGAAATGGGAAGGTTTTTTTTTTTTTTTGGATGATGCTGTATAAGTTTGCTGCCTTGCATCATATGCCTATGCTAATACTAATAACAATACTTATAATTTCTTACTGACTTACATACATATATACATAAGCACATGCTGTCATACACATTTTTGCTCCCTACACATACAATACTCCAAGATACAGAAACACAGACTAGAGCTCTCCATTACATCTGGTAATGCAGACACAACAGAGCTGCCATCAAGTACACAGTGCTGCCTGCATTACCAGATGTAATGGAGAGCTCTAGTCTGTGTTTCTGTATCTTGGAGTATTGTAAGTGTAGGGAGCAAAAATGTGTACGACAGCGTGTGCTGTCATGTGTAGTGATGAAAATGTGTAGTGCTCACACCAAGATGTAGAAACACAGACTAGAGCTTTCCAGATGTCCATCAATGTGGATGCGAAAGAGCCCCAATAAAGCAAAATTGATATGCACACCAAACAATTAGCATTCACACAATGCATACAATCATACTCTCAAAAATATGCACACTAATAGCACTTAAACTAAGCACCATAAACCCATAACATGTATATTGTTAATATAACAACTGAATTAATTATAAAAACATAAATGTATGAAAATGTACACATTAAGTTATTATGCATGAAATAATACAAATAAAATAATACTATTTCTAACATGAACATTTTCGCTGGGTGAGAAACACATTCTAATAGGCCAATCACATTTGGATTTCTCACTAATCACTAAATGTCACAATTAGGTAGGAGTGTCTGTCTAAGTGGGGGGGAGTCACAGGCTGGATTATAAAATGGTTTCTTTTCCTAGACTCAAACTTTTTGAGCAAATTCAGAGAAGGCCATGTAATGCATCATCAGAGATGAATATTTGCCCATTTTATGGGTTCAGTTGTGGCCATAAGTCCCACATCTGTGAGGATGTAATTGGGATGGTCATAAAGCATATTGGCCCAATCCTCATCAGCTCCACTGGTACATTTAGAAACCTGGGTAAGACCCAGTTGGCATAACTTTGCATTCGGGGAACTAGTGCCCTGTAAGCAAGTAGGTGGCATATAATCCTGGGGCAAACCATGGAGGTGATTTGGTGGAAACTAGGTTTACCTTAGGCAGGAACCTACTAGTGACTTCTCATATAGTCTACCATTGCTATAGAGTGTGGTTGATATTGTTTTCTTATTTGATATGAACCTCAAGATCTACTGTAATCCCTAGGATGTTGTTGGGATTTTTCTCTTAATTCCATAATTGAGGCCTTTTCTTATTACTTCTAGGTCTAGTGGCATTGCCCCTATCAGAATCTGCAGAGCAGTTGTACTGACAGTGCAGCATGCCCTCATGATAGTTAATACTATAATCCTCTGTATAGAGAGTCCAACTTCTTTTTATTTTTATTCCAGATAGCTCTTTAAAACCATATATCTGCACCATAATTAATGACTGGGAGAATGATTGCTGTATAAATAAGTGCAAGTGTCTTCCTCTTTAGGTTCTTGTCACCATGGCTGATTCTTGCTGTCTTTCATGTGTAATTTCTTTTTTTTTTTTTTTTTTTTTTTTTTGGAAATATGTCCTAGATTAGGATAGAAATGTCAGTTTTATGTCAAAGATGTTTCCAAATACTCAAGTTCTGTCACCAGGTTTTGGTTGAAATTTATCAGTAGACATTTTTATCTTTTGCCTGCAGAGCTATCCTTTGATTAATATAGATTTGGTTTTGGTTTCAGAAATTTTTAGCTTATGGAATTTTTTCCAGTCCTGCAGGATGTTTAGAGCATAGTTTGCCTGATTTTCTAGGTCTGCCCTGGTGTCAGGCTTGACAATCAAGACACAGTCACCTGCAAAGGCAATCCTGTCTATGTTGCCAATATTCATTGGTAGGAATTAGTCTAGGACTAGGTTCCAAAATGTGGGACCCAGAACTGTACCTTGGGGGGTATCATTGGGTTACTGTAAAGGAATACTCTGGTAGTGTGTTTTTATTGTAACCTGCCTGTTACTGAGGTAATAGGCAGGTTACAATAAAATCCTCGATCTATTTATAAAGATTTCATGGGAATCCGGTGGATGCAATCTCTTGAGTACACTGGGCCACCATAAGGCTCCAGCAAAGTCAGTTGGTATTGCCAGCAGGTATTTTTCTTGAACATTCATGAAGCTTTAAAATGAGGCAATTTATTGCATCTTCTTTTGAGTATCCAGGTTTAAAGCAGAATTGTTCATCTGATTCAAGGTTTGCACTGTATTAAATCTGCTAAGCATCAGTACCTTGCATTCAACTCAAGAATTCTTGTTTGTTTCCACATGTCATGTTGGCAAGGTGTTCTGAGGGTAGCAGTGGTTCAAATAATCTGGACAATAAAGATACCATATACCATAACCCAGTGATATCTCACTGGGTTATGGTATATGGCTCTCGGTCTTCTAACTGCTGCGCTAATGTGGGTGTTCCCCAACGTTCAGTTCTTTCTTCCACTCTTTTCCACTTGTATGTTAATGACTTTCTTTCATTATCTGGAAAAAGCTTAGAAGAACCATAGTTTTGCTGATGAATGTCCATTGCATTCCACATTTCAGTTTGAGAAACCTTGCATAAACAGCTTAGACTTATCAAATATTCATTACCAGTTCCTTAAATGCTGATCTCTAGGTAATTCTCCAGTGTGGGAAAGATAATTTATTTGATTTCAATCCTTCTAGAACTCAGTCCTGCATCATATCCTACTAAAAGGTTTCTTCTACTCCTATTCTTTTCTTCGATGATACTCAGATTTCTAGACAAGACCACATATCTCTATTGGAGATTACTCTGATTTCTAATCTCTCCCTCTCTCTCTCTCTCTCTCTCTCTCTCTCTCTCAGCACATCACAAATTTTGCTTCCTCTGCATCCAAAAAAACTGAGTTTTCTCTTTCGCTCTTGACATTACTCTTCTTCCAAACAGATATTCACTTTGTACAGATTGCAAATCTACCCAACCATGAAATATTGTGTAATATACTCTCAGACTTTTGAATTCCATTCAAAAGAGGGCAGTTAGTTTAATTAATTACCCATCTCTAACAAAGCCTCTCTACTCTGTTTCATAGACATTCTGTTTCTGCTTAATGCATTTTTAATAGATATATCCATGGTGTCTGTTTTTCTAAATTGGCTTCAGTAATTCCCCCCCCCCCCCCCTTCTCTCTCTCTCTCTCTCTCTCTCTCTCTCACCTTTTTGAATGAAACAAAAATGACAGTAAAAGGATGCTGCAACCAGTCAGCATCCTTTTACTGTCTGGCTTCAAACTCACAGAACCCACTTTTCTTCTTCCTCATTTATTCATTCAACTTTCATTTTCTGGAACAATCTCCCTTGATATTTTTTTCCTAAAAATTACAATCTGCAGATATTCAAGTCTAATGTCAGTAGATATCTTCTCAACCTTCAAATCATGCATGGTACAATGTACTATAGGTTCTTATACATCTCGTGTGTAGAGTTCTCATTAAAAAATTATCTCTGCTATACGAAAACAATCAATCTTTGAAAAAAAAACTAGAATAAGAATGTAGATGTAGATGTTGAAGTAATGGGAGAAGAAAAGCAAGCACAGCATCAGCACCTGTCTACAAATATAATGTATTTTCTAATGTTCTGCTCTTCAAGCAAAAAGCCAAACAGTTGCAAAGATCCTAGCAGGTAACCCAATAGGTTCTTGCATGCAATTTCTATACAAAAATCATAAAGAAATCACTTTAGAAACTGCTTAAGTTT
This sequence comes from Mastigoproctus giganteus, assembly GCF_048544385.1. Lineage (NCBI taxonomy): Eukaryota > Metazoa > Arthropoda > Arachnida > Uropygi > Thelyphonidae > Mastigoproctus > Mastigoproctus giganteus. The sequence goes on along the minus strand of NC_143579.1, from coordinate 143,485,820 downwards.
CTAAAGTGATTTAGAAACGTAAGTTTGACTATATTTAGAAAGTGGAATAAATGTCAGATTTTTAATCATTGATTGAATAAAATCAATGAATAAAAGGATGGTTGAGTGGGAGAAGACAGAGGGTGGTAATCAATGCTGCTCTTTGTGAACTAATGTTATTAGTGGAGTCCCACAGGGTTCGGTGTTGGGTCCACTGTTGTTTTGTATATTTATCAATGACATTGATGAAGGTATATCAAGCTTAGTGTCGAAGTTTGCTGATGATATAAAGGTTGGCAGGGTTAGTAATGGCAGTGTGCTACTGCAACAGGATCTAGAAAATTTGGGCAGATGGACTGAGAAGTGGAAACTGAAGCATTAACCTTGAGAAATGCAAAGTACTGCATATGGGTAGAAGTAACCCCAGAGAAAGGTACCAACTGTATGGTACTTTGTGAGTCATTGGTTAAAGATGCATTGCAGGATCATCTAGACAAGACTGCAGCAATAATTCAGATGCAGCATGGATTTGTTAAGGGAAAGTCTTGTCTGACAAATTTGATTGGATGCAAAAAATAATTTTGATATCATATACAGTCAGTCTTCATGTAACACGTGTTTACACTACACCAATTCGATCGTACACGATTTATAAATAGGGGAATATATAACACGAACCGAATTCGCTTATGCACGATTCGCCTTTGTGTTTACAAAGTCGAACGCAGAATCATCCCAACCGAACGCAACACGATAGAAATGAAGAGAAGATTTTAAAAATGTATTTATGTTTTTTATATCAGTGAAGGGGAAACGCATTTCACCATATTAACGTAAAAACCAACAGAATTTCAGCTATCGGTATAATCGCAAATGCAATTAGATGGAATTTACTACCAGTTTATAACAGATTCCATTAGCAGAAACGCAACTGGAAATTGTTTTATGGTAGTAACCCCTAGAAATGTGCTTTAGTAAAATGTGAGGTGTTAATAGTGCATCTCTGCCTTTACGGTGTTGTTTATTCAGTTGCTACACGCGTGAGGTTTTGTTTATGTGTATCAAACGTGCCTCTTCGTTTTGTAATTGTGCTTTATTCCCTAAAAATGAGTAAAATACTTAAAAGGTGTGAAAACGAAGCATCCTGGTGAAGACACTGCAGATTCAGAGAGAAAAACAAAAGCAATATCAATAAACAGAGGCGGATTGGGTCAAAAATTCTTACCCGGAAAAATTTGTAGTGGCCTCATACTAGCGTTTATGGCCAAAATCACACCGGCCTCTGGCCCACCGGGGTTTCCCCGGTAAGGCTTATGGCCAGTCCGCCTCTGTCGATAGAGAAAAAATGTGAAATTGTGAAACGCTTTGAGCGAAATGAAAGACCATGTGATATTGTACGTGCCACAGTCCTAAATGAGGCAACGCTGAGAATTAAAATCCAGAGAAAATAAAAACAAATTTCATAGCAGGAACAACTCAAAGTGTAATTAAAATCCATTAGATTAAGACACAAAGAATTGGAAGAGATGAAATGGTTGTCATCTGTTTGGATAGAAAATCAAACAAAAAACAAGTTTCCTTACGATAGAAGCAAAAGCAGTAGCAATATTTTATTAAGTAATAGTCGTAATAAAACACGTATTTTATTACGATTATGTATTGTGTTTGGTAATGTTTTCATTACAAATGTGTGTTCAATCTTGGGTGGTCGACACCTAACCCTATTTTTCCCATAGGGCCTGTTGTTTATATTGCACGATTTTGCATTCCACGAGGGTTTCTAGGAACACAACTATCGTGCTATACGAGGACTGACTATACATGGATTTCAGGAAAGCTTTTGACACTGTCGTGCATGGAAGACTACTGTATAAATTGGAGCACAATGGTATTAAGGGTAAGTAGCTACAATGGATAAAAGGGGGTTGAGTTGGAGAAGACGGGGGATATTCACTGGTCACCACTCATGGTCTAATGTTATTAGAGGAGTCCCACAGGGTTCGGTGTTGTGTCCACTGTTGTTTAGTATGTTTATCAATGATATTGAAGAAGGTATATCAGGCTTAATGTCGAAGCTTGCAGATGATACAATGGTTGGCAGGGTTGGTAATGACTAATAGCAGTGTGCTACAGCAACAGGATCTAGAAAATTTGGGCAGATGGACTGAGAAGTGGCAACTGAAGTTTAACATTGACAAATGCAAAGTACTGCATATGGGTAGAAATAATCCCAGAGGAATGTAGCAACTGTGTGGTACTACACTTAGGGTGGTAGAAAATGAAAAATACCTGGGAATGATTGTGCAGTCAGATATGAAGTTTTCTGAGCAATGCAGACAGGCTGGCAGGGCATGTCGTGGGGTTTTGTCAATGATATACAGTAAACCCCTGCTATTCGTTCCTGAGAAATGCCGCGAATACCGAAAATGCAAATACTGATTTATGGCTCCCATAGTAATAAAGGGATTCCGTTCCAAAGTATGAAATATGTAAGAAAAACTAGTCTAAAATTTTGTCGATGTATGTATTATATGTACCTTCATAATATGACTATGTACATAGACAGTACATAGTGAAATGCAAGCATATGGCATCGAAATGAAAATAAGAAACAATTTAATATTAAATGTAATATTTATTATAAATTTCAAACAAATCTTTCAAACCAGCGTCTTTGCTAGCTAAAAAACTTATCCCGCCAGTGCTATCACCAGTTTCGCTCAAGTGTTGATAAAGGAGTTTTGCCTTTTCACGAATGATGAGTGAACTTAACGGAATTTTATTTTAAGTTTGGTCTTCTGTACACAGATTTAAAGCCTTTTAGATTTTTTCTAATTTAACATCACAAGTTACAGAGCACATTTTTGAAGCAATTAGCGCGTTTTAACGGAGACTAAGACGGATTTTTTTCCGCGATTTTTTGATTGATCGTACTGTTGACTCATTGATTTTATGTTTTGCCACTGAGAAGACACTTTCACCATTAGAAATTTTGTCTAATAACTCAATTTTATTCGCTAATGTCATCACCTTTGGTATTTTCACATTTCCCTTGTTATTCGTAGCCATATTTTTGTACGGGTTAGAAAGAACTTGTTTACAATAAAGTCACTTTCTTCCATTAATACGCTCGAAAAAGTCTGTTTTATACTGCAAAATGGTAGATTTATCACTTTTGTAAGCATATCAATTTATAAATTGATAAATTTATTCAATTTATAAGCATATAAATTAAAAGCAAACGACGAAACCTTCCATGGCAAGCGCATAACACTTACTGAACAAGGATTAGCGAGAAATTTCCATGCTCGCGATTTTATCACCCCTTTCCCCCCACCCACTGAGCACTGTTTTGACCGGGAAAGATAATTTTAGTCACGCCCATGTTTTTTTTTTATGGCGGAAAATGTTCACTGCGCTTTCAAATTCACATTTTTTTAGGTTTCATTTTATATTAAATCAGCGATCGCGAATACAGATACCGTGAATAGCGGGGGTTTACTGTATAGGAATTTTGCTAGCAGGGAAAAGGAGGTGATTGTCCCTCTGTATAAAGCAATGGCCAGGCCACGCCTTAAATACTGCGTACAGGTCTGGAGGCCTCATTTTAGAGAGGATGTAGATTTGCTTGAGTGTGTACAGAGAAGGGCAACAAGATTGGTGAAGGGAATGAAGGGATCCTCTTACCAAGAGAAGCTTAAGTTCTGCAAATTGCAGCGGCTGGAGACTAGGCACCTGCGAGGTGATCTGATTGAGGCGTATAAGGCCTTTAATGGGTCGAGCACGCTGAATTCTGATGGAATTCTTCCACTTGTTCAGATTATGAACCTAAGGGGGCGTATATTCAAATTGAGGAAAGACAGATGTAGAATAGATTTGTGGAAATTTGCCTTTAGCCAGCGGGTGGTTAATTGCTGGAAGAAACATCCATCTGTCGTTGTGGAAGTTGATAGCATTAGCATTAGTAGAGGCATTTGATGGAAGAAAGCAAGCTTATGCAGCATCAGCCTAAAAAATAACCACTTCCACTACACCCCTCTGTTCGTTCGAAATACCTGTCCAGCTGAGCTTTAAACTTATTTTAGGCTATCATCTTCCATGACAAGGGATGGAAGTCAGTTCCACCAACCAACCACCCGCTGGCTAAAGGAAAATTTCTGGACGTCTATCCTACATCTGTCTTTCCTCAATTTGAATTTATGCCCTCTCTGGTGATTATTCTGAGCAAGAGGAAGAATCCCATCCATTTAGGCCTGAACCTTGAACAATATTTCTTACTTGGTATGTAAAGCCTAGTAGCTTCCAAGATAAGTTTTTTTGAATGCTTCCCATTTTGAGTTTGCTGTTGGTAACATCATCGGTTGGTCCCACTATATATAGAAAATAAATAATGTCTCAGACCATTTTAGTCGCCTTTACGAAAGCAATAACCCTTCCCTTTACCCCTGATGGTAGTTACCTCCTTGAGTAAATCCCACTTCAGCACACTGTGATCTGCCACCTAGCGGTTCCTGTATCTGCAGATTCTTAATGCATGAAGAATCACTACTGATAATCAAATCAAGAGTATTGCTCCCTCCCGAACATGCTGATTTAGAAAACAGTCATCCAATAAATCCACAAAAGTCTTGCTAATGTGTTAGTGACCAACCCACAAATTTCAGTCAATATCTGGGAAATTAAAATCCCCCATTATAAGACTGATTTACTGGCCCACTCTATTTCCCTGTACAGTTTCTTATTATACTCATCAGAGTCATTAGGCCTATAGCACACTCCTACTCTCAATTTTGATCTCCCAATGCTTATGTCACACCAAACTGACTCGACACTGCACTGTCCAGCGACGTTGACTGGCTTCACTTCCTTGGATTTTGTGTTTCTTAACTAATAGCATAACCCCTCCTCCCTTCCTATCCTGTCTATCCTTTCTGTAGAGGTTGTACTCCCCAAATTCCAGTTCTGCATTACTTATATCTGTGTGACACCACGTCTCTGATATCCCAACAATATCCGCCTTTGATGCTTTCAGCAATACTTCAAATTCATCAAATTTATTTACTAAACTCCTAGCATTGGTGTACACTCAAGTATACATGCACCTGTTCTTTATCTTAGCTACCCTAACACAACCCATGTGTTTACTTGTATCCGAATGATTCATAGCAGTTTCTGAAATATCCTGAAATATCCGGTGGCTACTGTTAATGTATTAATCCTTGTCTCCCCCCCCCATCTAACAGTTTTCCGACCCACCTAACACTGCCTCGATAGCATCAGCAAACATTCTTGCACCCTTTCTATTTAAGTGTATCCCATCCTTGTAGAAGCAGTCTCTCTTGTTAACAAGTACAGACCAGGCTGAAAAAAATTCTACCCCTTGAGCCTTGCACAATCTTTCCAGATTCTTAATGCATGAAGAATCACTACTGATAATCAAATCAAGAGTATTGCTCCCTCCCGTTTTCCGACCCACCTAACAGTTTTCCGACCCACCTAACACTGCCTCGATAGCATCAGCAAACATTCTTGCACCCTTTCTATTTAAGTGTATCCCATCCTTGTAGAAGCAGTCTCTCTTGTTAACAAGTACAGACCAGGCTGAAAAAAATTCTACCCCTTGAGCCTTGCACAATCTTTCCAGGGCCGAATTGATTGACCAGGGCTCTCATCATATACTCCCTCCTATCGTGTCTGGGCAGAATTGCAGACACTTTCAAATTCAGCCCTAATTCACGACTTTTTTTCAACAGTGACCTGTACTTGTTAAGTAATTCCGTCGGTCTCCTACTCTTAATATCATTAGTGCCAATGTGTACAACTATATCACCTTTTGCTCCCTTAAAAGATGATATCCGCTCTACAACTTCATCAACCTTTGCCCCTGGCAGACATTCCCAGGTCCTGTTCCACCCTTCCTTTTTACAAAGCATGTTTCCCGTTTCACTGACAATAGAGTCACCAACAACTACTAGTTCCTTTGGGACTAACGCATTCTGCCTTAGGGGTTGCCGCTGTGTTGCGTGATGACCAAGTGCAAGCTCTGCTGTTGGTGTGGGCAGCTGAGAGCTTGATGGGCCCCCTCACTTTTAATCCTTTGAGGGCTTCCACCCTGTCCTTCAAGCTCTCATATAAGCCCATGACAACGCTGAGTTGTCGCCTGATTTCCTTACACTCCTTGCATCGTGCACACACAAAGACATCCCCCATGGCAGTATCATGTCCCGTACCCGACTGCTCCACAAACATCAAGCATGTAAAAAAAGGCTGTGATTCAGAGGGCAACTGCCCCCCCCTCAGTTCTCCCCTGAGCCACAGCACTCCCATTAGCTTGAGCCTTTTGCTTTGCTGCTCTGGCCTCAGTCATGATTTCGATTTAATTTCAATAAAATTTCAATTTCAGTACAAAATTAAAACCCTAAACTTGTATCCCAACACAATTATAATGCTATATTTATGTTTCAGTATCGAGTGTTATCTAAGAAATCCCTTTATATAACTTCCGTATCAAGTTAAGTATTAATTATTTATTTTTGCTAATTATTTGTGTTATGTATTCTATGTCGTTATATGTATATAATTAAAAGTATAATTTAATTGACAATGAAGTTCAACAAGATTAATAGATTTACTGATTAATTGACAATATTATGTACTAAGCTGCATATGCTACTAAATATTATGCTAGTAAGCTTATGCTGTCTAGTTCGAGATATTTTTTATCACGTAACAATGGCGGAAATTTATGAACGGTAAATCTACGGACACTTAAGTATCGATTAACTTCCAAATCTCGCTGTCTCAATTCAGAATAACTAAGGATCCTGACTAGCTACTTATAGAAAATAATTTGATATAACAATTGGTTAATAAATCTGCTAACTATGTTAAAAAAACCTCACGTTCATCGGAGCTGCAACTTGTAACACGTGGATTTGATACCTTTACCGATACTAAGTAATACCTACAAAATATCTATCTAAGTTACTTTAAACTAAGTATCGTAAATAGGAATATAAATCTACTCTAGAAAATAAGTTAATATGCCAATTTAAGCTAATAAAACAGAAAATAAATCAGAAAAACTTCTTTGTTCCAGGAGCGGCAATAAGCTATGTCCGCACAGGCTTCACCAACTAATGACATTGATGAAGGTATATCAGGTTTAATGTCCAGGTTTGCGATGATATGAAGGTTGGCAGGGTTGTTAATGACAGTAATGACAGCACTACTACAACTGGATTTGGAAAAGTTGGTCAGATGGGTTGAAAGGTGACAATTGAAACTTAACATTGTTAAATGTAAAGTACTGTATAAGGGTAGCATTAACCCCAGAACAAAAAGGACCTTGGGGGTAATTATGCAGTTAGAGATAAAGTTTTCTGAGTAGTTCAGACAATCTGCAAGAGTAGCTCATGGCATCTTGTGTATCATATGATATACAGGAATTTTTCTTGCAGGGATAAGGAGGTGATTATCCCCTTGTATAAGGCAATGGTCAGTCCACACCTTGAGTACTGTATACAGGTCTGAAGGCCACATTTTTTGGAAGGATGCAGAGCCACTGAAACAAGTACAGAGAAGGGCAACAACATTAATGAATGGAACAAAGGGTTGCTCTTATGAAGAAAGGCTTAAGTTTTGCAAATTACAGTGTCTGGAGACTAGGCACCTGCAAAGTGATTTGATTGAGGTGTATAAGGCCTTGTATGGTTAGAGCAAGCTCGGTGCTGATGGTATTCTTCCTCTTACCCAGATTAATTGCCTGAGGGGGCATAAATTCAAATTGAGGGAAGACAGTTGTAGAATAGATGCATGAAAATTTGCCTTTAGCCAGTGGGCGGGTGCTTGCTGGAATTTAAATAAATTGAAGGCAGAACGAGACAAACATTTGGAGTGAATGGGTGGAATGCAAAGTTTTTTTTTTTTTTTTTACTGATGCCACTTAAGCTTGCTTTCTTGTATCTTTTGGCTCTACTAATGCTAATCACAATTTGCTTTGTTTTATGAAGAAAATGATTTTTATTTACACCTAATTCTGTTTTTACACGATAGATACGTTCCTGAAAAATACGTGTAAAAAAAATTCGTGTAAAAAAAGACATTGTATTTATGGAAGAAAAGAAGATTGGTTCCGGATCTAAAAAAATCAGTAAAAATAATTAAAAAAAAACACATAAAAATATTCGTTTTAAGCTTATTATTTTATTTAAACAAAATACACATGTAATAATATGTAATTAAAATGTATTAAAATAAATTTGTATGCATATGAAATGAAAAAAAAAATTCTTCATGAACAAAAAAAATCTGTTTTACACATAAGATTTTATTCATTTTCACTTTCTGATAATAAACGGCGCATATGTTTGCGTACGACTGGAATATCACTGCCATCACTAGAAATGTTGTGGACATCGTCTTCTTCCTCTATTAATGAAATTCTTTCTGTGATCTCTTGAGCAAAATCAGCACGAGTCTCCTCTGGTGCTGATGTTTCACCGGTTTTACGAACGAATTCAGTTATTAATCGTTGTGTTCGTGTTTTGGTTAGGCCGTTATATAAATCTCTGTAAGAGGCTGTCAACAACTTCAGTTCACTTTTAAACTTCCCAGCGCGTTCCTCATTAGGGTCATTTTTGACAAAATGATTACCTAATTTTCTGGCCAGTTCCAGACCATCTTTTATTAAATCTGCATTTAGAACAGGATCATTTTCTTCATTATCACTACGTTCTGTGGGATAAGGAGTCCCAAGGACAACCTCTAATATTTCATCTTCGCTTAGGGCTTTGTCGGTTAACAATTCATCAATATCTTCAAACGATAGATCATCGAATCCTTCTCCACCAATTTTGTGTGCCATTGTAATGATGTTGGGAAATTCGGTCGTATTAGGGATGATGGGATCTTTGCTTTTTGCACATTGTCGCCAAACCGCTTTCCAACACGCATTTAAAGTTGCTGGTTTTAATTCAGTTAACGCTAATCCAACTTGATTGATACAATCCATAATTGAGAATTTCTTCCACACATCAATGATTGTTAGTGTTTCATCATTCAGTTTGTCCAAAACGTGTTGGAATGTTCGTTTTACGTAGTATGTTTTAATTGTCGCAATTATACCTTGGTCTAGCGGTTGTATCAAAGATGTAGTATTAGGTGGCAGAAATAAAATTTGTACGTTTGGGTGTTCCAAGACAGGATGGCCGGGTGCATTGTCAAGAATCAGAAGAACTTTAAATTCGAGACCTTTCAAATTCATATAACGTCTGCCTTCTGGGGCGAAACATTTGTTGAACCATTCTGTAAAAATAGTAGTGGTCACCCAGGCCTTCTTGTTTGCCATCCAGTGAACAGGCAGTTTATTGATATCTACACCTTTCATTGAACGTGGGTTTAGGGCTCGATTTACCAGCAGTGGTTTCAACATACGATCTCCTGAAGCGTTGGAGGAAAATAATAAGGTCACACGATCCTTGGCTACCTTAAAACCACCAGCAGTTTTCTGCGATTTGGCTACATACGTTCTGTTGCATTCGTTTCCAGAAGAAACCAGTTTCATCTGCATTCCACACTTGATCAGGAGTGTATCCTCCATCTTCAATAATTTTTGCAAGTTCCTGCGGGAATACTTTAGCAGCCGATTCATCTGCAGATGCAGTTTCACCTTTAATTTTTATATTATGAAGAGCATTCCTTTTAAGAAACCCTGTCATCCAACCTGTACTCGCAGAAAATTCATACTTTCTGTTTGACTGAGATGAAGTGCTTGGCTCCTTTTCTTTAATCTGTCTGTAAATTCTTAGTGCTGTTTGCTTGATGGCATTTCCATCTACTGGTACTCTTTTTTGTGACTGATCTTCTATCCATATTACCAGGGCCTTTTCCATTTTTTCCTTGACAATATCTCTTGTATATGATGATGAATTAACACTTACTTTTGTTCCAGAACATACCGACTTCCTAATTGCAGCTTCATTTTTCTTAATAGTTCTTACGGTAGCTTCATGTACACCAAAATGCTTTCCTAGAGACGTAGCCACTTGTCCAGTTGCAAGACGATCTAAAATTTGAATTTTAAGTTCCAAAGAAATCTTTTTCCTTTTCATTTTGGTAATAGGCGAATTATTCGACATTATATAAGGGCTACCGAAAAATATCTCAGTTATAATTAATAAAAAAAGGTATGAAAAATTTGTAAACTTACAATTTATTGACTATTGGCAAAATTAATAAATTTATATGTGCACAAATTTCACTAAAGATTCTTTCACTTTGAAATAGATGTCTTCCGAAGGTACAATGCACGAATACCGTAAATGTGCACCAAATTCAATAAAAACGTTGATGATTCATAGATACCTAGACGTACACATTGGTAAGCAAAAGCACGCATTTCAAAACGCATACACTAGCTGTTATCCAATCTATTGGTTCGTGTAATATAGAAATGATACTAATATGCCACAAATAAAAAAAAAATTCTTACAATTTAGGCAAAAAAAAAATTCGTAGAAATCGTGTTAAATCAAAATGACTCGTAAAAAGAGAATGAAATATTTATTTTGAATTCGTGTTAAATCAAATTCGTGTAAAAAAAGTTCGTGCAAAAACAGAATTAGGTGTATAAGCACATTCAGAGGCTTGGCAGTTTGTTTCCCAGTTCTCTGCTTTCATCAGAATAATAATTTTCATTTGAGACAGTAACCCTAACAAAGTAACTTCATTTAGTTTTTCTTATTAATAGTATTATTTGAGTTGTCTGTTATTAAATAATTGACTGTTATTTTATATTAAAAACAGTTATTCATAATGACAATTTTTAAAAACTATTTTTTCTTCCTAAATTCTTTAACAAATAGCTTTTGTGTAATTTATTTATTATTATGTAAGCAAATAGAATGGTATGAACTAAGTTATATGTTGATTTGTATTATGCCTATACAAGAGTGGGTTCACGTTTTGGTTGGCTTGTTATACCTAGTTAGTTAGGATGAAAAGCCTCATTGATGGAAAAACTGAACTAGACCAGATAATTAAACGACCAAGTGAAACCTTTAAAAAATTTCTCCATTCATTAGTAGAATTTGAACCTGATTGACAGCCAAGTGGTATATAATGAAATCCTTATACTGTCAAATTGATTTATTCTCTTCTTTAATTAATCAAATTAGATGAGATATTATTGCCAGATATTTTTAATTTTTAAATTCCTGTCCCCCCCCCCCTCTCTAAGAAGACAATTGACATCTTAATATTTACAATAAACTTGTTAGTCATGTCTTCTATTTCCAGTGTTTTTATTTTTTGCTACTAATTATGTGATCAAGGATTGTTTAATTTTTTCCTGTTTCCGTTTTCATTTGATTACTTTAAGTGCATTTTGTTTCAAAAATAAGTGGTTTGTGATCAAATATTAAAATGTGACTTTTTTTCTTCTCTTTAAAAACACACACTCACACACACACACACACACACACACACACACACTCACTCACTCACTCACTCACTCACTCACTCACTCACTCACTCACTCACTCACTCACTCACTCACTCACTCACTCACTCACTCACTCACTCACTCACTCACTCACTCACTCACTCACTCACTCACTCACTCACTCACTCACTCACTCACTCACTCACTCACTCACTCACTCACTCACTCACTCACTCACTCACTCACTCACTCACTCACTCACTCACTCACTCACTCACTCACTCACTCACTCACTCACTCACTCACTCACTCACTCACTCACTCACTCACTCACTCACTCACTCACTCACTCACTCACTCACTCACTCACTCACTCACTCACTCACTCACTCACTCACTCACTCACTCACTCACTCTTTTTGTTTTTTTTAAAAGTGGACATTTCTTATCTTGGAACAAACAGGCAAAGACACACTCATGTGCAGTCATATCTTTTACTCATTTGTTTAATCACATATATAGATAAGGAAACAATGTTTGTACACTCTTGCATTCATTTAGACATTCACTCGCATGCTGGAGAATCACATTCAGGGAAAAGTAATCATCATTATCTCTTACAAATTCTCACTGGTACAAGCTCTCAATCTCGTATGCATTGCCAGATGTGAATGAGAGCTCCAATTAAGCATAGACTGTCATTCCTCGTACATGCCTCAGTATATGTTCAAACAAGTACCAGCTCTCTATCACATCCAGCAGCACAGACATGAATGAGAGCTCCAACCATGCTTAGGCTGCCAAAAATGTGTATGCATACTTAATTATATCTGCATATGCTCGTGAACATATATCCATGTAATCAACATCTAATCATGTCATTCGTTTATATTAATATTCAAAAACATACATTACATTTATTAAATAAATAATGTCTATCAATTTTTATTATAGGCATCCTAGCTGGTTGGTAAACATTTGATGTTATCAAGGCAATGATAGGTGGGTCGGAAAACTGCTAGCTTGGGGGGGGGGGGTACACAGACTAATAGTTCAACTAGAGCCACAGGCAGAGGTGAAAGTGATTCTTGCATGGCTACTATTGGTACATACAGCAGCCTGGAAAGCAAGTTATCCAGGATTTCAGGCCCTGCTATGGGTGTATGTGGAACAAATGAATACATGGGCTGTGTTAGGGTAACTAAGAGTAAGAACACATGCCTGTATACTTGCACGTACCCAACTGCTAGGAGCATTGAAGGTGAATTTGAAGTACTGATTGAGTCGTCAAATGGAGACGTAGGAATAGCAGAGTGATGTCACTCAGACATAAGTGATGCTGAATTTGAGTACAACGTATATTGTTTTTATGCTCTTAGTTAAGAAGAATATTAAATCTAAGGCAGTGCATCCAGTTAATTTGGATGACGAGTGCAATGTTGAGTCAGTTTGGTGTGTATAAGAACTGACAAAACAGACCTGTTTTTCCATTACTTATAAAATTACAGACTTGATAGCTTAATGTCAGTTCCGTGGAAAATAAAGAAATCACTGGTTAAAGAAGTAATGCAGGACCATTGGACAGGCACGCAAGTATACTGCAGTCACCACATGGATTTGTTAAGGAGCAGTCTTGTCTAACCAATCTGATAGATTACTATGATGCAGTGACCAAGGAACTGGATGCAAAAAAATAGTTACAATGATACGCTTGGATTTCAGGAAGGCTTTTGATACTGTCGCACATAAAATACTGCTGTACAAACTGGAGAAATATGGTATTAAGGGCAAGTTACTGCTATGAATAAAGGGATGAATAAAGGGATGGTTAAGTTCAAGAAGACAGAGTAGTTATCAGTGGGCTCTTCTTGGATGAATATTATTAGTGGAGTTCCTCAGGGTTCAGTTCTGTGTCCATTGTTGTTTCGAATATTTATCAGTGATATTGATGAAGGTAATCAGGCTTAATGTCTAAGTTTGTAGATGATACAATTGTTGGCATGTTGGTTAACGACAGAACTACATGAGCTACTACAACAAAATCTGGGAAAATTGGGTTGATGGGCTTGAGAAATGGCAGTTAAAGTTTAACTTTGACAAATGCAAGGTACTGTATGTGGGTGGCAGTAACCCTAGAGTAACTTATCAACTGTGTGGTTCTGCATTCAGGGTAGTGGAGAATGAAAAAGACCTGGGGGTAATTGTACAGTCAGACATGAACTTCTCTGAGCAGTACAGACATGCTGCCTGGACTGCTCATGTTGTTTTGTCAATGACATACAGAAATGTTGCTAGCAGGGATAAGGAGGTGATTCCTTTTTATAAGGCCATGGTTAGGCTGCATCTTGAGTTCTGTATACAGGTCTGGTGGCCTCACTGCAGGAAGGAGGTAGAGAGGGGCAGCCAGATTGGTGAAGGGAACAATTGCTCTTACCTAGAAAGACTTCCGTTCTGCAAATTGCAGTCTCTAATTTAAAGCAGTCTCTCTTTAAATACCTACTAAGCACCTGCGAGGTGCTTAGTAGGTATTTAAAGCCTTGTGACTGGATTGAGCAAGTGTTAATGGCATTCTTCTATTTGTTGAGACTACACACATGAGGGGGCATAAATTCAAGTTGAGAAAGGATGGCTACAGGATAGATGTGTGGAAGCTTACCTTCAGCCAATGTAGTACATTGTTGGAACAGGCTTCCATCTGTTGTTGTGAAAGTGGATGGTTGAATAAATTCAAGGGAGAACCATGCAAATTCTTGGAGGGTACGGACTTTTGAGGTTTTTTTTTTTTTTTTGTTGATGTTATATAGGGTGGTGGGTTTTGGTAAATAGTACAATAACAAGTGGCAACCCTGCAGATAGGAATGTGTGGTGGCGCCACCTGTCTTGTCCAGCCGAAACCGAAAAGTATGCCATTTAGTTTGCCATGAGTCATTGACTGGTGCAGATGTGTATTCAGGCTGTGGAGACCTACGTGTGAGAGAAGAGTGTTATAGCAGTGCAGTGTGAGTTGCGCCATGGAAATGACCGCCATTTCCATGTTCCTGACAGAAGGATGATATCAAGGTGGGTGAAACAGTGCAACAAATGGGTTCAGTCACCGATAAGAAGCATGAGGGGCCCCAAAACAAGTGCGTATGCCTGACAATGTCCAACAAGTCTGTGAGGCTCTGCAGCAAAGTCCCCAGCGATCAGTTCGTCGGCATGCAAGGACACTGCACATATGTCACAGTTCCCTATGTCGAATTGTGAAATTTGATTTGAAGTTCCAAATTTCAAGTTGTTCAAGAGCTACGGCCAGCAGATAAAGTGAGCAGGCAAGACTTCTGAACAAAATTCCTTGAGATATTAGAGCAGGATGAGTTAATTTTCACTTCTCTTTGGTTATGTGTGATGAAGTGAACTTTCATCTTAACGGGTTTGTGAATAAGCAAAACTTCTGTTACTGGGCAGACAGCAACCCACACCTTCTTCATGAAAAACCTCACAGTAGCCCAAAGGTTGTCGTGTAGTGTGCTATCAGAGTTTCCACAGGCATTATGGGGCCATATTTTTTTGAAGACTACGAAGAACACAGTGACTGTCAATGCCAAGCAGTATGGGAACATGATTGAGAACTTTTTAGTTCCAGAAGTATGGAGAAAAACTATTCTCCACATGACATGGTTCCAGTAAGATGGGGCTACAGCACGTACCATGATGGCTAAGCTGAAGCAGTTCTTTCCGCATCGACTGATCTCACGATTTGGGGATGTTCCGTGGCTGGTTAGATCTCCAGACCTGACAGTCCAAACTTTTTTCTTTGGGGATATCTCAAAGAGAAAGTTTTCTCCCGGCGGGTACACAGTATTGGGGATTTGAAGATGGCAGTTCGAGAAGAGATTGAGGCCATTCCCCAGGAACTGATTCAGGACGTCATGAGGAGCTTCTGGGAGCACTTGCAGAAATGCCAATGGACATCATTTGCTAGATTTCATATTCAGGACAGACATGGTTTTTGGTGTTTTGCAATTTGTGTAAATCTGACAGCCATAAATAAATTGTGTGGCCATGTGTCAGTTCTGACTATCGCCTTTTTCTTTTGTACTATTTACTGAGACCCACCCTGTATAAGCTTGCTTTCTTGCATCATTTGCCAATACTACTGCTACTATTCTGACAAGACAAACTCAGTAAAGTTTGTCTAAATTTGGGAAGGTGTTATAATTGGCTAGTCGTGCTTTTCTTAGTGGGGGGTGGTCATAGTATGATTACATCTCCTTGATTCAAAGATATTTTGAGCAAAGTCATATAAGGCCATATAGTGCATGTCATCAGAGATTAGCACATGTTCATCTCTGCAGTTTATGGGTCCTGTCTCAGACATCAGTCTATGTCTGTGGGGATGGTAATTGGGGCAGTCATACAGGACATGGGCCTAATCCTCATCTACACAATTATATTTAGGGTCCTGGGTGAGTTCCACTCGGCACAGCTTGTTCATTCAGAGAACCATACCCCGTATGCAAAAAAAAAAATATTGCTTGGAGTCCTGGGGCATACTTGGGGTGGGGAACTAGAGTTGCTTGAGGTGGGAACCTCCTAGTGACTTCAACTTTGGGGAACCTTAGGAGGTTTCTGCCATTGCTGGTAGTGTGGTTAGAATTCTTTTTCTTTTGTGTTTCAGGTCAGCTTCAAGGTCTGTTGTGATCCCTAAGATGTTAGTTGGGATTTGCCTTTAATCTATGGTTGAGTCCTTTCTAATGACTCTAGGTCAAGGCATGAGGCAGTGCACCTGCTGGAATCTGCAAAGCAGGCATGATAACCATGCAGCATCTGCCATTGTTATGATCAGTAGTATGATATTCTGGGTGATATTGTTTTGCTCCGTTTCTAATATAGGGCAGCCCTAGAAAACCATATGCCTGCACCATAAATTTAACTGGGAGGAAGATTGCCTTATAAATTAGCAGAGGCATCTGATGCAAAAAACAAGCTTATTCAGCAAAAAAAATAAATAAATAAAATAATAATAACAATAATAAATAAATGAAACCACTTCCCAAATAAATGCACGCGGACCCCTTTTTAATCCCCATTCAGTGTAGCATTTTTATAATCATGGCAGCAGGTTTCTTACTTTTTTTTTTAGCAGTGTAGGTAAAATGTAGATAGATTGTCAGTTAGTTATCAACCATGACACCTAGGTATTTCAGTTCTGTTACTAAGGCTATTGTTTTATCTGATATTTTGATTTGTGATCCTCTGGTTAGATTTCCTTTTAGCAGTATACTGACTTGATTTCAGTGTTGGATATTACCAGTTTGTGAGTTTGAGGCCAACTCTATAGAACAGGGGTTCCCAAACTACGCCCGATCGTAAAAATTAATGTTTATATTAGATCACAATAACATTTTAAAGATTATTTTAACATTTGTAGGCACCTCCGTGGCCAGGTGGGCAGGAGCAGCAGTGCTTACATGCTTCTCGATTAGACCGGTGTTCGAGTCCGCAACCACCAAATACGGAGGATGCGGAAAGTTCAGGGGATGAACACCGTATATCCCCGGAGCAATAGGCCCTTAGTTGCTAATGCTCCTAAAAACCAAATAGCAAACAAACATTAACATTCGTTGGTTGATTAATAGTGTTGATGCCTCTGTGTCATCAGTTTAGTCTTGTTAGATATTAATTCTGTTATTTCCATTCAAAGCTATTCCTTGAAACATGTTGAAATAACCAATTAATCTTGAACCTGCAATAAAAATAGCAATAGCCGTTAGAGACGGCAATCATGCAGTTTAAACCCTTATCTCGGCTTGGGTGACACTTGCTTCCTTCCACAGAGACCTATCCCTTTCATAGTGGGAATTATTTTGTTCCCATCATGTAGTAAATATTTTTCTTTAATACTAAGTTAATGCTAGTTAAGTTCTAAGTTAAACATTTGTTAGTCTTGTATATACATTTCGTTTAATAAACCATTAAGAGAAAATACAGAAGTGTTGTATTGATTGAATGCTTCGCGAGAGCGACCAATTTCAGTAGCCTGAACAAATAGTTTTATTGGTATCTGGCAAAAACAACAAGATAGTGTCATGTTTGTAGTCAGGTAAGTAGGTACTATTTTTATCTGATGTTACATTTTTGGTAGTAATTAATATAGCATTCTCTGTCATATGAAAAGCCATAGAAACGATTTGCTAAAAATCAGCTGTTTAAATTTTTTTTGAAATAAACCTTAAAATTTATTTCAAATTTGTAAATAAATTTATGCTAACATGTTCCATAAAATTAAGACACGTCACTGTTTACTTGTCGAAATATGTTAATGTACCATGTTTGGGTTGAAATACTATATAATAATCATGTTAGTGATACCTGCACTTGTGTTATTTGCAATGGAGCCTTGTTTATGTTCAAGGAATATAATGTGAAATGTCACTACACCACAAAACATGCCTCAAATTATGATAAATTTCAAGGAGCTTTGCAGCAGAAAAAACTCCCAAGAACTAACTCAAACTTTTCAAAGTCAACAACAGAAGATTAGAAATTTTACTCATCAAAATTTATCAGCAGCTAGAGCTAGTTGTTTAGCCTCCCAAATCATTGTCGAAGAAGGAAGGGTTTACGGATGGTAAATTTGTAAAATGAATTTGTTTGGCAATTACAGAAGAAGTATGTTATGTTCTGAGAAAGTAAAGAATTTTGCATCTGTGTTTATTTTCATCAACTCTAATGAGAATTGAAGATTTAGGAGCCGATGTTCTAAATCAACTCGTAGAAAAAGTTTGTGAATTCACGTTTTTCAATAGCAGTTGATGAGAGTGAAGATAGAAGACATACAGCTCAATTACTAATTTATATCTGAGGTATAAATCAAAGTTTTGAAGTAACAGAAGAGCTAGTTGCATTAAAAAGCTTGAAAGATATAACAACAGGTGAAAATATATTTTTGAATGTGTCAGAAGCAATTAACGGCTTCAAATTGAATTGGGATTTGATATCAGCAAAGACTTAGAGGCATTCTGGGAACAGGCATTCTGTGTATTAACAAACACTCAGTCTAAAACACTAATGGATCTAATATCTTTCTTTTTTAAAAGGTTTAGGCGAAGTCTAGTTGGCCTGCCTCACTAAAATGCACTCATTCACACCTTCTTGATGGTAAGCCGTGTTATGGCACTTTGGTGGCAACGAATGTGTAGAGTGGTTCTCTTCAAGATGCCTGATCAGTGTGAAGAGAAAAAGACCAAACCCTACACCACAATGTAACAAATGACCCTCAGCCCCCCCAGCGGTTTCACTCCTCCTCTTACAGCAGCGAGAGGATCAGAGTGGAAGCAAAGGGTACTAAGAATCTGTGGGCATGACCAGCCTGCCATGCATGGAAACCGAACTTGGCCTGTTACAATGTAAGATCACTCATTGGTGAAGATAGGATATTAGAACTGGAAAAGGAATTAGAAAATGTGAATTGGAATATCATCAGCTTGGCTGAAACAAGAAGAAGAAATGAATCACTTATAATTTTATCGAGTGGAAATCTGTACACCAATGGAAACAGTGAAAACTGTGAAGGTGAATTTGGCTTTCTGGTCCATAAAGATATAAAAAACATTTTTGAAATTCAAAAGTACATCATCAAGGGTAGTGAAGACTACTACTCAGTATTTCTAAGAGGTACAAACTAAAGGTTATAATGATATATGCACCAACATCGAGCCATGATGATGGTGTTGAAAAAATGTACACCGAAATTGAGAGACTTCTAGATGAACAGAAAACTCAAACTATACCATTATTATGGGGGACTTCAATACTAAGGTTGGAAAGAGACAAAACAGCACAGAAAGAGAAACTACAGGCAATTTTGGAATTGGTGAAAGAAGTGAAAGACTTGTGGAATTTGCAGAATATTGAGGAATGTCAGTAATGAACACTTTTTTTCAAGAAAAGAGTGAACAGAAATTGGACATTGAAGAGCCCAAATGGATTATCAACTAATGAAATTGGTTTCAAATAGATTGAAGTGCTCTGGCTTTATGTGGGGTAGGGGAAGGAAGTTACTGATGTGGATAAAATTATGGTTGAGTGGTAGGAGACAGAGAGTAATTATTAATTGCCATTGCATTAATAATTACTCTCTGTCTCTTACCCCTCAACCATAATTTTATCCACATCAGTAACTTCCTTCCCCTACCTCACATAAAGCCAGAGTGCTCCAATATATTCCATCCTCACTAACAGAAGATATATTGCAAACGATGTTACTGTCCTGAATAAGGTAAATGTTAGAAGGGATCGCCGAATGGTACGATGCACACTTGATATAGATAAAAGAAAGGAAAAAACTGACTGGAATAAATAATACAAAGGTTTTTGAGATAACAGAAGAGAAAAAGCAGTATGTACTGGAAATTAAGAACAAGTTTGAGCTTCTGCAGACTGCTCAGGACCAAGATGTCGACAAGGAATATTACAACTTTCTGAAAATGATAAAGCCCAAGAAACCTGTAGGGAAAAAGAAATCCGAAGAAGAAAAAATTAGTCAAGAAACACTTGTCATGATGAACTGATGAGCAAGATAAACACTGACAAGGACAAAATTAAGTATACTGAGTTATGCAAAGCCATTAGAAAGAGACTGAGAGAGGACATAATAAGATTTAACAGAAGAAAAGTGGAACAAGCAATACGGGAAAACAAAGGATTTAAACCAGCAGTCATGAGCAATAATACAGAAAGATAAATGATACTAAAACTGAAGAATAGTGATGGTGTGATAAAGAATTTTATAAGGAGCGAGGAAATAATTCAAGCAGTAGGGAAGATGGATTACAAATTAGCAATACATGACATACCCGATATCCTTCTTGATGAGTAGAACATGCATTGAAGAAAATGAAGAATCAGAAAGCCCTGGGTGAAGATGCAGTTGGTCTTCACAAAATACATTAGGAAAGGCATGACACCTCAGGAGTGGAATAATGCAATCATAATTTTATTGCATAAGAAAGTTGATAAATCAAAAATTGGAAATTATAGACCAATTAGCTTGTTGTCCCACATTTACTAGTTGTTTATAAGGGTCATTACTAACAGATTACAAAGAATACTTGACAAGAATCAACCAAAAGAGCAAGCTGGCTTAAGGACAGGATTCACAGCTATGGATCACCTTCATGTAATATCACAGCTAGTGGAGAAAGAAAACGAATATAAAACACCATTATGCCTGGCATTTGTGGTTTATGGTTTATGAAAAGGCATTTGACTCCATACAGCATAAGGCAATGTTTCAAGCACTGGAAAAACAAGGCATAGATACCTCATACAATATGATTTTTGGAGAAAATATATGAGAACGCTACCTCCTTTATTAGACTAGACAAAGACGGTAGGAAATTCAAAATTGAGAAAGGAGTTCGACAAGGAGACAGTATCTCCAAAGTTGTTTACTACTGCCCTTGAGGAAGCTTTCAGAAGATTTGACTGGTCACAGAAAGGAATCAGTGTGAATAGAGAGTACCTAAGCCATTTACGATATTCATATACTTATCTGGGAGAAGTCATTAGCTGTAATAATGATAAATGGCTGGAAGTCAAGAGAAGGATAAATTTCGGATGGATATCATTCAGGAAATATACTGAGGAGTAATATCTCAATTTGTCTGAAAAGTAAAATAATGAACCAATGTATACTCCTCACCATGACTTATGGAAGTGAAACTCTGGTCACTCACCAAAAGAATGGAAGAGAAGCTGAGAACTACACAGCGAAGAATGGAACAAATTATATTAGAAATCAGACTGTTAGATAAGAAGAGAAACACATGGATTAGGAAGCAAATACAAACAAAGGACATTCTTATCAAATTAAAGAACTGAAATGGTCTTGAGCAGGACACATAGCTTGATGACGGATGGACAAAGAAAATAACAGAATTGTACCCAAGAGGAGCTAGAAGAAAACCTTGAAGACAACAATGGAGATGGACAAGTTTGTGGGTAATAAATAGATGGCCATTGCACAAAACAGAAGGAACTGGAAAGTTGCTGGAGAGGCCTTCATCCTGCAGTGGATTGAAAATGGCTGATGATGATCAGCGGATACAATAGATGGCATTAAAAATATGGTCAGTACTAAAATTGGGTTCATAGGTCAGCTTCATAAATATCTTGAGAGTAAAAGTATTAAAAAGCCAGTGAGACTGTTAGATAAGAAGAGAAACACATGGATTAGGCAGCAAACTCAAGTAAAGGATATTCTTATCAAAACTAAAGAACTAAAATGGTTTTGGGTAGGACACATAGCTTGAAGACATGATGACAGATGGACTAAGAAAATAACAGAATGGTACCCAAGAGGAGCTAGAAGAAAACCTGGAAGACAATGACGGAGATGGACAGATGAAATTCATGAGTTTGTGGGTAGTAAATGGATGGCCATTGCACAAAAGAAGAAGGAACTGGAAAGTTGCTGGAGAGGCCTTCATCCTGCAGTGGATTGAAAATGGCTGATGATGATCAGCAGTTACAATAGATGGCATTAAAAATATGGTCAGTACTAAGATTGGGTTCATGGGTCAGCTTCATAAATAACTTGAGAGTAAAAGTATTAAAAAGCCAGTGCAATTTCATTGTATAATTCACAGGCATTCTTTGTGTTTAAAAATTTTTGGGTGTTGATTCAGTCATGTCAACTGTGATGATATCAAGAGTAAATTTCATTCACAAGGCTGGTCTGAATCATCGGCAATTCGAACATTTTCTAGAAACTATTCAGGCTGAATACGGTGATTTGTTGTACCACACTGAAGTACGATGGTTGAGTTGCAGTAATGTGTTAAGCAATTTTTTGAATGTAAAATTGAAATAGATCTATTTATGAACAAAAAGTTGAAACCTGTTTCCGTACTGTCAGATCTCAAATGGTTGTGGAACGTTGCCTTTTTAACAGATATATGTGAACACCTGAATTTTCTTAATATGAAACTGCAAGGACCAGACAAACTTATCAATGAATTGTATTATAATGTAAAAGCATTTGAAATAAAACTGTAGTTATTTAAAAGTCAGCTACTTCGGAATAATTTTTCACATATTCCGTGTTGTGATAATTTATCTAAAAATATGCGTAGTTGTAATTTTTCCACTGGAAATTTTGTTCAAAACATTGTTGCAGGAAGATTTTGCGGATAGATTTTCTGATTTTAAAAATAATTCAAAGGTATTTGAACTTTTTCAAAATCCATTTGATTGTACCCATCAACGATGTTGATGAGAATTTACAACCACAGTTGCTAGATCTTCAATCTAATGATGCACTGAAGACAATATTTAAAAATGAAATTTTATTCCAATTTAATTGAATGTTATCTGAGTCAGATTATCCAAAAATTAAAAAATTTGCAAGAAAGGTTACATCAATTTCCGGAAGTATATGTGAGCAGACCTTTTCAAAAATGAAATAAGTAAAATCAAAAATATTATCACGTCTAACTGACCCACATTTACATGACTTTTTAAGAATTGGAACTAGTACTTTAAAACCCAATATTACAATACTCAGTTGCACTCTACATACAACCACATTCATTTCGTTAATTGTAATTTTGTTCTATTACTAACTGTATTTTCGTGATTAGTACAATAAATAAGTAATAATTAAAATTTGATATAAACAAACTGGTATATTTTATATTACATATCCATCGATTTATTTTTGAATCTGTAGATATAGGTTGGTATAAAATTAGTTTCTTTGCATGAATATGATTGAATATAGTTTTCAATAATTAGGAATTTTCTCTGGCCTGCCAAATATTCCCAAAATTCATGTGTGGCCTGCTTCTCTAAAAGTTTGGGGACTCCCTGCTGTAGAATATTGAGATTGTGATTTACCTGTTGTTCTAGGTTGGCTCTTGCATTGGGACAGAACAGTTGGCTGCAAATGCGACCTTGTCTGTGTGGCCAGTATGCATTCCCAGCGATTTTCCCAAAAACAGGGACCCAGCAGTGAACCCTGGAGTCATTATGTGGTAACTGTACAGATGAGGCTTTTCCTGGTTGTTTTCTACATCCTTTATGAGGTAGTTTATGGCATCTTCATTTGAGGAACTGGGGTTGAAGTGAAATTATTTGTCAAGCCGAAGATTGGCATTTGAGTAATAAGTTTCAAAGCATAGAAGAATTAGCCTTTCCATTACCTTGCCCAGTACTGGCAACAAGGCAGTTGGTCTGTATGATTTAGGGTCTTTTGTGAATTCTCTGGAATTTTTAGTATAAGCCAGAGGTTGGTCAGCTTACTGGTTGTGGGGAAAATCCTTATTTTATAATTGTAATAGCTGATGGGGAAAGTTTTTCATTGTTCTTTTATCATCTCTATTTCCATTACATCATGTCCTGGGAATTTTTTTTTTTTTTTTTTGGTATTATTAATTGCAATGGTTAACTCCTCCAAGTTTAAGGGTGGTTCAGTGGCTATATCTGAGTGTTCTTTGTTTTCTTAATAAATTGCAGTCTGTTCCGGAGGGAGGGAGGGAGGGAGGTAGAGAGAGAGAGAGAGGGGGGGGTTCAGTATCCCTTGGAAACAGTATATTCAAGATGTTATTTACTGTCTTCTACCAGGTATATGTAGTTTGTTCATTTGCACAGTTACCAAAGCTGCCAAGGGGACACACCACATCTCCCTTGACAGCTATGGTAAGTGTGCAGTAAACCACACCCCCATGGGTCAGCATTATCAGATGTACCAATGAGCTAATGGAGAAAGCAAATATTCATTTGCTTTCTCCATTAGCTGTGATATTACGTGAAGGTGATCCATAGTTGAGAATCCTGTCCTAAAGCCAGCTTGCTCTTTCGGTTGATTCTCATCAAGTATTCTTTCTAATCTGTTAGTAATGACCCTTGTGAACAACTTGTAGATGTGGGATAACAAGCTAATTGGTCTATAATTTCCAATTTCTGATTTATATCCTTTCTTATGCAGCAAAACTATGATTGCATTATTCCACTGCTTAGGCGTCACGCCTTTTCTAATGCACTTTGTGAAGAGCCTTGCCAGTTTTTGTGTTATGTCTCTTCATCCCAATTTTAACAACTCTACAGTAACTTCATCTTTCCCCGGGGCTTTCTGATTCTTCATTTTCTTCAATGCGTGTTCTACCTCATCAGGAAGAATATAGAGTATGTCGTATGTGTTGCTACTTTGCAATCCATCTTCCCCACTGCTGGCATCATTCCCTCGCTCCTTGTATAATTCTCTATAGTAGTCTTCTGCTATTTGAATTATGCCTTCTCTGCTGTTTATAAGTACACCATCGCTATTCTTCAGTTTCAGTATCATTTGTCTTTCTGTATTACTGCTAATGGCTGCTGATTTAAATCCTTTGTTTTCCCTTAATGCTTGTTCTACTTTTCTTGTGTTAAATCTTATGTCCTCTCTGAGTCTCTTTCTGATGGCTTTGCATAACTCAGTATACTCAATTTTCTCCCTGTCAGTGTTTTTCATTTGTCGTATTCGGTTCATCATGAGAAGTGTTTCTTGACTAATTTTTTCTTCTTTGGATTTCTTTTTCCCTATAGGTTTCTTGAGCTTTATCACTTTCAGAAAGTTGTAATATTCCTCGTCGATATCTCGATCCTGAGCAGTCTGCAGAAGCTCAAACTTGTTCTTAAGTTCCAGTACATACTGCTTTTTCTCCTCTTCTGTTATCTCAAAGACCTTTGTATTATTTACTCGTGTTAGTTTTTTTCCTTTCCTTTCCTACATCTATATCAAGTGTACATCTTACCATTCTGTGATCACTTCCAACATTTACCTTTATTGGACCCCTACTGAGAACCAATGTTGCCACACTTTGCCCCGTGGAGGCACACTAGGTAACCACTAGTTTAAATTTGCACTCTGGCAGGTCCTGCCACCTAGTTTCCTGAGATTTCAGTGGCTAGGACCTAAAAAAAAAAAAAAAAAAAAAAAAAAAATTGCTTGGATACATTGCACTAGAATTGTAAAAGCCAAAATCGTGGACTAACAGTGTACGGTTATTTTTGATGTACGGGGCATTCACTTGCTTATAGATAGTGGGGGTAATGAAGATTAGGGGGATAAAGAGAGAAGAATGAGGTCAATAAGGAAGACGACACCAGGTGGAATCATTGGGCCATGCCCCACCAGAGGGAAGAGTGGGGTTGGGGAGGAGACAGCAAAGCTGTCATCTCCCCCCCCCCTGGGGTGAGGGAAAAGAAAGGGCCGAACAATGGAGCCGGCTCAGATCACCAACATGGTGTTGTATGCAGCAAAGTTGCGGCTTCGTTAGGTCTGCAACAGTGTCCTGTACAATAGTTGGTCAGTGTTGGGATAGGATCCCATCCAGTGCTGGTCCAATAATCAGGATGTCAGTGTCGGATGGTGTCATTCATGGGATCTAGGTCCCATGCAGTAAAGTCATAGTTGTTCGTTTCGGTTGTCAGAGTTCCAGCGTTGAGTCTAGGGAGTAGTGCTCGTAGTCTAGTGAACAGTTCATGCGCAAATTGTGAGATGGCTCTGTAGTACTCCTTCTCCTCCCACAGCACAATGTGTTCCCGATCCTTCGGGTTGAAACATATTTTTGCTATAAAGTGGCATCTGATATCCCCAAAGAGGGAACATTATGCATCAAATGTGTCCGTGTCTGGCATAGTGGCGATTATTTTATTCCGAAGGTTGAAAGTTTGGCTTTAAAGGAACTATGCCCCGTTAGAAGGAATGTGGTGTAGACCCTCAGTGAGGGCCAGGCTGACTGGTGGGGGTAGACTTGGGTAACGTCCGTGATGAATTTCCGGGTTATGGTGCCTTTAGTTGATTCTGCCCATCAGGACTGCCAGGTTTTCCGGAGATGGTACATAAGGCGTTTTTTTCTCTGTTTCTCTTGGTTGGATCGGTAGTGAAGCCGATACAGGATACACTTTTCCCCCTTGATAGTTGAAAGAGCATGCCGCAGCGGACAATTTACAAGTCCAGGGGGAGTGATCCCACCAGGGCCTGCTGCACGCTCTTGTGATGGTGAGCAAGATGCTACGCTGTATTGATTCTAATTTCCTTTTGTTGAACAGCCGTGTTTGCTTCTTGTACCAAATCCCTGCAGCGGATGAGGTGGCCGGGATGAAAAAAGCCTTGTAAAAGAGACACAGGGTCCTTTTCTTTAGTCCCCAATCTTTTCGTGTAACTTGCTATGAGGGCTGAGTAGTTCCTGATCTTTCTCTGGAGATAGACGAGATGTGGAGTAAAGGATAAGTTTTTATCCAATACGATTCCGAGGTATTTTAGTTCTGTAGTTAGTTTAATCGTGGTTCCTTCCATTTTGATTTGTGGTGGCCTTCTGGTGTCGAGAGAGCCTTTCAAGAGTATTGAGGATGTCTTGGTTGGTGATATCGTTCGGTGGTTCTGTTTTGCCATTGTTTGCAGGGAGTCAATTGCCCGGTTTGCAGTGGCTTCCAGTTGTGCCTGGCTTCCAGTCTGCCTCCAGCATCAGGATGAGGTCAGCTGCAAAAGCTTGTGCAGACGACCTCATCTGCCCCATTGAGATTCTGATCGAGGAAGCCTTCCATCACCAGATTCCAAAGGAGTGGCCTCAGGACTGAACCCTGTGGGCACCCCTGGAAGATAGGAGGCCGAGTAAGTTGAGAGTAGGGAGCACATACTGAGATCCTTCTGTCAGATAGGTAGGTTTTGATACAGTGGTACAGGTTGTTGAGAATACTGTAAACCCCCGCTATTCGCGGGGGTTACGTTCCTGAGAAATGTCGCGAATACTCAGTTATGGCTCCCATAGTAATAAAGGGGTTCCGTTCCAAAGTATGAAATATATAAGAAAAACTAGTCTAAATTTTTGTCTATGTATGTATTATATGTACATAGTGAAATGCAAGCATATGGCATCGAAATGAAAATAAGAAACAATTTAATATTAAATGTAATATTTATTAGAAATTTCAAACCAGCGCTTTTGCTAGCAAAAAAACTTATCCCGCCAGTGCTATCACCAGTTTCGCTAGTGTTGATAAAGGAGTTTTGCCATTTCACGAATGATGAGTGAACTTAACGGAATTTTATTTTGAGTTCGGTCTTCTATCCACAGATTTAAAGCTTTTTCCATTTTTTCTAATTTAACATCATGAATTGCAGAGCAAATTTTTGAAGCAATTAGCGCGTTTTCACGGACGCTACGGCGGATTTTTTCTTCCGATTTTTTGATTGATCGTACCGTTGACTCATTGATTTTATAATGTTTTGCCACCGAAGAGACACTTTCACCATTAGAAATTTTGTCTAATAACTCAATTTTATTCGCTAATTCATCACCTTTGATATTTTCACATTTCCCTTGTTATTCGTAGCATATTTTTGTACAGGGTAAAAAAGAACTTGTCCACAATAAAGGCACTTTCTTCCGTTAACACACTCGAAAAAGTCTGTTTTACGCTGCAAAACGGTAAATTTATCACTTATGTAAGCATATCAATTTATAAATTGATAAATTTATTCAATTTATAAGCATATAAATTAAAATCAAACGACCAAACCTTCCCTGACAAGCGCATAACACATACTGAACAAGGATTAGCGAGAAGCATCCACGCTCACGATTTTGTCACCCCTCTCCCCCACCCACTGAACGCTGTTTTGACCGGGAAAGATAATTTTAGCCACGCCCATGTTTTTTTATGGCGGAAATTATTCACGGCGCTTTAAAATTCACATTTTTTTAAAGTTTTATTTTATATTAAATCAGCGTTCGCGAATACGCGAAACCGCGAATACAGATACCGCGAATAGCGGGGGTTTACTGTATTTGCCTCCTGGAATCTGCCGAGGACACCACTTGGCACCCAAGTGAGTCAAATGCCTGGCAAAATCGACAGAGATCATTAGGAAGTATTTGCAATTACAGTTGGTAGCTGCGGTTATTATACGTTCCAAGGCGTCTACAGTGGAGCAGCCTCTACGAAAGCTAAATTGTTTGGGGGATTGTAGGCCTGCTTCTAGGTAGTAGGTTTCTATCCTGTTGTGGAGTAAATGTTCAAATAGTTGACTCAGTACCAGTAATAGTGTTGTAGGTCTGTATGATTCCGGAAGTTCCTGTGATTTTTGTTGGGTTCTTCAAGATCAGTTGGATTCGTGCAGAGCTCCAGTCGTGAGGAAAGTAGCCTGCAGATTGACAGTGATTGAACAAATTCAGGATAGTTGTTGGGATGTATTCTATGGCCTTTTTTCACGATCTCTGATTCCAGATAGCCTTTACCAGACATCTGCTTCTTTTGTATTTTGGCGGTCGCCAAGTAGAGTTCTGCTAGTGTGAATGGGTCTTCGTGTTGTATTGGGTTGTAGTTTGCATTTTCTTCGCAGAGATGGAGCTGCTCCAGGGAGTGAGCTGTGGGGAGTTGCTGAAAGGTGGTATTGAGGATATTGTCTGTTGATTGTTCATTGCAACTTTATATACAACCCCCCTGGGGTACTCGTTCCTGGTAGTTGAAACTAGCATTTCCCAGGATTGTTTCTTCCGGGTTCTGATCAAGGCGGTGTATTCATTCCTGACCTCGTGGTTTTACTGTCTGAGGACCTGCACCTCTGCCACCGGCTAGGATCTTCTTGCTCGTTGAAACTTTTTTCTGCATGTATTTACCTCGTGTCGGAATCTCTCAAACTCTGGGCACCACCAGGGGACTGCGCCTGGGAATGGTTTCTTCCTTTTGATGGTTGCATTTGCGGCCTCTGTAATTATTTTTACAGTGGTGCATTGGTGTTGGTCCGGGGAAAGGGTTGCACAGTCAAAAGTTTGGGCAGAGCCAGTCAGTGCTTCTTGAAATTGTTCCCAGTTGGCCTTGTCAGCGGTGAATCAGTTGACGATTATTCTAGATATGGGTTGTCTGTTAAGAGCATGGTGCATCTGGAATGTAATAACTCTGTGGTCAGAGGTTGTCCAATCCTCTCTGACCTTCCATGAAGATTTATGTCCAGCAATGGAGTGGGTAGCAAACACTATTGTTGCTTCCCATAATGTGCTTGAGGAGGTGGGTGGATTGTTCGGCTGGTTAGTATTGCCAGGCTATTGTTGTTGAGGAATTCTTCGAGGTGCTGGCCGTTAGCAGTACCACGTCGGTCAGGGGTTGCACTGTGCCAAGCCGGCGACCTGTAGTTAACATCTGCACAGACTATTACTTTAGCATTGGGAAGCTCATGGAAGACGTTTTGCACGTAAAGTATTGTAGGGAGAATGTCTTCGCCAGGTTGACAGTATAATGATATTGCATAGAATTCTAATTTGGAGATGATTTGGGCAGAGGCAGCCCATTTATTGCAGAGATGTGTTATCTTTGTTACCTTGAGGTTAGGATTGCAAACTATCAAGGCCGCCCACAGGGTATTTCCATTATGCTGAACTATTTTGTACATGAGAGGATAGCCCTTCACCTCTTTCTTGTGCGTGTAGGGCTCCTGGAGGAAGAGGACATCAAGATTGCCTTCATCAGCCTTCTTCTTTAGTTGCGCCGCAACAGCTTTAGCCTGTTGTGCGTTTTGTTGAGAGCAAATTTCATTGTGTTTACATTATTGCTTTTATGAAGAGTTTCCATAATCAGTTCATTGTTGAGCGCTTTTGGCTTTTATGTAGATGGGGCAGTTTCTGTCTATAATGGAGTGATCTGCTGGTAGTTTTAAAGCTTTGCAGTTTGTGCACACTTGTCGGGTGGTTTCATCAGGGCAGGAGTTGTAGCCTATGCCTGCACAGTGTCCACAAGTTGGGGAGAGTTGTGGTTGCGCACATGTATGTGCAGTGTGGCCGAATCGGTAACACTGGAAGCATTTGGGGACAGCCACGTGCTTTCTAAAGCAGTGGCTGCCCCAGTTGATGTAAATCTGTGTCTGTTGGCTGATTATCTTCCAGGCTCTTAGGGCTAACTCAATCACCCAATTTGTGGCATTACCACTTCTGGGTTTTGTCTGGTATTTAGGTGTGATTAGCTCTGATGGGTCAGTATCAGGAATGTCTTGCTGCAGGTTTCGTCCTGTAGTTGGGTTGGGGAGAGGTCACTTCGAGTGTCATAAACTACAATGCTAGGTCCCTTTCTCTTGGGAATCTCTGCATGAAGGCCCAGGGAGGGCACTTCCACTTTTTCAATGATTTTATTCACCTCCTCCAGTGTCTCAGTTTCAGTAATGACGCTGACGTTGCAAGTCTTCCTCATTGATTTTATTCTGGTGTTTTTAAAATCTTCATGGTTGGTAATTACCGAGTTTTTCGCCTCATTGCTTGTGTGGTGAGTCTGACTTTAAGACTTCTGGCAGGCTTTAAGATGACCAGATGTGCGTGTTGCAGTAGGGGGCTCTTCTTCTTGCAGGGGCAGCAGGAGTTGGCTGTTGCTCTGTTGTTTTTGTTGTGATCCTCAGTGCTTGGGTGTATGTGGGGATGTGCTGTGGCATTTTGTTCGCCCCACAATCAATATAAGCCTGAAGCTTCACTCTTGCTCTTTCACTCTCTAGGAAGGTTTCTATCAGGTGTGTTACAGTCGTCAACTTATTCCACAAGTTGATGATTTGGTCTCTAAGTCCTGTGATCACCCTGTTGGTTTGCTCCTTGAACAGGGTTTCTTGAGGAACATTGATTTCTCATGTACGGTGCCCTCTGGCAGGGTGGGATCTAGAGGCGATTCTGGTTGTTTCTCCTGTGGCATGTGCGTTTCTTTTGGTTTCTTAGGCTCGTCGTGTGAGCGTGTCTCTCGCTGTGAATTTGGCACTATTCCCTTATTCTTTCTCTTGCTTGTCTAGGGTGCCCCAGAGCAGGTGTCCACCACTTCATCCTTGTGTTCGATGATAATGGGATCATCGTTTGGGTTTTGCTGCGTGGTGTCCTGGTTATTATCGGGTAAAATCTGGACTGCAGTTAGCATCCATGGATACTAATATTTTGCTGCCACGTAAGACTGAGAGCTGTTTGTAGGTACTGTATGCTAGCACCATTGTTTTCGCCAGGCCTACAATATAAAGATACTAGAGGGAAGGTAACACAAGTGGTGCATAAGTGGGGGGCATCTCATAAGTAGAGATGACTCCATCAGGCAAGTGGGGTATGGGGTTAGGAGTTGAAA
Source organism: Mastigoproctus giganteus (assembly GCF_048544385.1). NCBI lineage: Eukaryota > Metazoa > Arthropoda > Arachnida > Uropygi > Thelyphonidae > Mastigoproctus > Mastigoproctus giganteus. The sequence goes on along the minus strand of NC_143579.1, from coordinate 143,454,289 downwards.
TACTTGTTATAAAAAATCACCATATAATAGCTGTTATACTTGTATTTCTAATTACTCTTGCTGTCCACATGATGTCCATGGTGGATTCTATTATTCTGTAGTATTTAGGGTGTCCCTGAATCCAAGCCATTGGTGTAGGTCTCCTAGGTATGTGTTATATGAATGGTTTTTTTTCTTCCATTAGTTTTAATTGGTCAACAACTACCTGAGCTCTCTGGGCATTCAGTTACAGGAACTTCAAAGCTTAGGGATTATGGGAATTATGATATTTGTTGTAGTCATTATTTTTTTCCAGGGCAGTGCCAGCTGCCTTGAGATCCTCATCATTATTCTTGAGGATATTTTCTCTTGTGTTACTTCTGCAGTGATTTCTTTATCCTAGGATATCCCCTCATTGTGTGGGAATTCCATATGTGATCAAGTCTTTATGCGTCACAATTTTCTCGAGGCAGGTTTGGCATGCTCCCCTCATCAGAAGAAATTACCTGTGAATTTTGGTCACCATTTAAGTGAATTATGATTCCAAGGTGATTTTATCGTACAGAAAAGACGTAGTGTTGATTGTCAAGCAGCACTGGGGATTCCCCCACCCAACTCTTTACAGAAAGGACAAAGTGTACAGTGTTGAGGGTCTAGTGGCAATGGGGCTCTCCCCCAACTCCTCTTTTATGATGCTGTAAAGGTATACAGAGTCTGTAGAGATATAAAAGTGCTGTGTGAGTTTGCCTACTGTAATGTTTTGATATAGTGGAGTGTTTTTACTCTGGCCATTTAGCTGTGGGGTCTGTAGTGGAAATCCCCCCCCCCCCCCGTTGCTTGTCCATCACCTCTTGGAGATAGGCAAGACAGTAAAGGTGGGGATATTTACTCTGGCTGGTCCTGTCTCCGAGTCACATGAGCTTTCAATGACAGGACCTAAAAAAAAAACAAAGTTAAGTCAATGTGGGGAAATAGAAGTCAAGTGGGGTAGGATAAAGTTAGAAGTATTGGGGATTTGGAGGGAAGGCATCCCCAAGGAAGATGGAGATGACTATCAGGCGAGTGTGGTTATGGGGTTAGGTTTGTTTGTTTGTTTTTTTTTGGTTTTTAGGAGCATTAGCAACTAAGGCCACATTACTCCGGGGATATGCGGTGGTCATTCATTCCCATATTCGAGCCCGATTCACGGGCTCGAATATGGGGTTAGGAGTTAAGAGTATACTGGGTAAGGGAACCCAGTGCAGATCGCCACAAAGCCAGTGAACCTATGATGCGACAAGTCTTTACTGGTAATTTCCAGCTGGGTGGAAGTTTATACAAGTCCAGTGGTTGTCAATGTTTTAGTTGGGTAGTTCAGTCACAGTCCGATTCTTAAGTCTGTTCAGTCTTTGGTCAATAGTTGGCAATTCTGATTGCTATATTTAGATGGCATGTCAGCAAGGCTGAAACAATTAGTGATTGGAGATTATTGTTCATCCCAAGGTGGGGTGTCCATATGTTGGAGGCCACTTGGTCGAGCTTGTGGTTATTGGCAGTTAAGGAGGCTCCTGACAATTCTGTGTCTTTTGAAAAACTATTGTGCAAAGGAGGTGGACTGTTTGTAGTTTTATTTATTCCTGGTCTTTTGGGAGATTTATGATTCTTATGATTGTGATTGATCTCATGCCCTCATATTCTGTGCAGTCGTACATAATATTCTACCAGGTTTCGTCAAGACCACAGTGGCAGAGTGATACCCAAGGATGTTAGTTTCACTTGGATCAACCTGTGCACTGTGAGGCAGTATGTTATGTGAAGGCTTAGGGAGAATCAGCTCAGAGCTTTTGGAAAGGTAAATGTGATGTCCTGGTAATTTTTCTGGTGGATGCTTGCCAGCTGCTTTGCAGACCTGCTGCAGGTGAGCTAGAAGGTGTCTTTTCCCTGCTTTGTTGTTATTAGTTGGATCGGTAGTAAAGCCAATGGTGGTAGTAGAGGCTCCTTTGGATAGGTGGTACATCTGATAATATCTAGGTTAAGGGAGAGGGTATCGGCGAGGACCTGGAAAGTGGGAGTGCTCACCATACAACAGGCTCTGGTTGTGATAATGAGTAGAATGGCCCTTTGAATGGTTGCCAGTTTCCATTGGTTAGTTACAATGGTTGCCTGTGGTACCAGACACCCACAGAATAGGAGATGGCTGGTAAGAAGACTATAAAACATGGCCAGGGTGCTGTGGTTTAGGCCCCAGTCCTGGCAAGTAACTCGCAACATGTGCTGCATAATTTATAATCTTTGTTTTGGATATATTGGAGCTGTAGAAAGAAAGAAAGCCTGGAGTCGAAAATGACTCTCAGGTGTTTCATCTAAGTTAGGAGTTTGATGGTGGGTCCATTTATTGTGATCTGTGATGGTCTAGTTGGACTAAGGTGTCCTTTTAGTCGGATGCTGCTGGTTTTGTCGGCTGAGATCGTCAGGTTATGGTGGATGAACTAGTTGCATATAGGTGAAAGCCCTCCTGTACTTTTGCCCATATGCAACTAGTTCTCAGCTGTGACTTGCATCTGAACCTTTTTTAGATGTTAAGGACCTAAAAACAACTAAATTCAAAACATAAGTTAACTCAAAATTTAAATGACAATAAAGATAAGAATGCCATTTGGTCTTGCAGCAGGGATGTTGTCTCCCCCCCCCCTCCCCACCATGAGTGGGGTGTGAAGACACCGAAAGGACAGACAGAGGACAAGAGGTTGTGGTTATGCTCTTAGTTGAAAAGCACCTAAAATCCAAGGCTGTGCATCCAGTGGATATGGGTAGTCAGTTTTGCATGACATAAGCACTGGGAAAACAAATACAGTAGAGTGTCGAAAATCCAAATGAGCCAGCATTTATTATTTTTTTTTATGCTAGTGCACTAAAATAATTACAGCTGGTTATTCTGATCACATTTGCGAATTGAATTTTGATTCTATTAAATGGCATTTAATAAGAGAAGATCAGAAGAATATTATCCACATGTTATAAAATTACAGTTATATCTATTAAATGGCAGTTCTAATAAGAGAAGATCGGAGGAATCCTATGTTACCTATGAATAAAAATATTATCCACATGCTATAAAATTACAGTTATAAATTACAAATTTACACTATTATTACCTTACCAATTAACAAAATTAAATGATACGTGAAAATTTACAAAAAAACTGAATCTACAAATGATGAACAAACCGAATGCTATCTAACTCTCAAGTACTCTCGCTGAAAAGAGATATCTGGCAGAAACGAAATGAAATTCAAAAATGGCGCAGTAAAAAATAAGTAATTATTTTCGTTAAAGGCTTATAGATATGTTTTTGTGGCTGAAAGTTCCATTTGTTTTGTTACCTATGAATAAAAATACGCAAGTACACCTTAGTGGTTTTTTTTTAAGTCTCCATAACATTATTTTTGGTAAGTACGAAAATATCACATTTTTGATGGTGATATTTTATTATTCACAGAATAATTAGACGAAAGCACGTGAGAGATATTGTGCAATCCCCTTTATGGAACTTTTTTTTTGCCTGAAGCATGCCTCCCAGGTCCTGCTCAGGTATTTCGATTATATTGAAAGAATTCTGTTCAAGTTCAGCATTATGCACCAGCTCTGTCCTCTCACTTTCTATATACGGGGTGTCTCAAAAATACATGGCATAACTTCAGGAACGAGTTCCTCATATGTAAACAATAAAAATATTTTATATCAACATAGTTCCAGAAATGCTTGGTTCCCGAGTTATTAACCGGAATGTCTTATCTCCCGCAGGTGATTTCCTTCATCACAAGGTACTGACAGAATTTGGTGGTTTTCCATTCTGGCCATGTACTCAAATCAGGAGCAAGCGGATATGCACTTTATGTACGGTTTGGTGGACGGCAATGCTCTGGAGGCTTGTCGTTTGTACCATGAAAGGTTCCCAGAATGAAGGTGTCCAGACAGGAAAACGTTTGAAGGTATCCATTGCCGTCTTTGTGAACATGGGATCTTTACACCTCGTACTGCTGACAGAGGATGACCAAGATCTACGACTCCTGAAGTAGAGAGGTGGACCAACTGCCTAGCCTCCACACTCACCGATTTAAACCCACTAGATTTCTTCTTCTGGGGCCATTTAAAGTCATTGATGTGTTCGACTCTGGTAACTGATGTGGAAACTCTCTGCAATCAATTGAGGCAGGTTGTGAGACAATACAAAACATGCCAGGAATTTGGCATTATCTTTGCAAGTCCATGAGACGTCTATGTGAGGTCTGTATTCAGGCAGAAGGTGGACATTTTGAACAATTACTGTAAGGTGATGTGAACAGTTAAGTATCATAGACAGACCTTTAAAACTCGGAAACCAAGCATTTCCGGAACTATGTTGATATAAAATATTTTTATTGTCTACATACGAGGAACTCATTTCTGAAGTTATGCCATGTATTTTTGAGACACCCTGTATAGCTTGGTCTTGGGAGGAATATTTTACTGCTTTTCTTTTGATCTTTCTCTCCACCTCCCGCCCCAATTCTTTTTTCACAATCATTCCATGAACTTTCTGCAACCTTAGTCATTTACCCTGAATCTTTTAGCCTTTGATGAGCAGTATTCAAAATTCTAATTGATTATTCATAATCCTCAAGTTAATGTAGTCCCCAAAACCCAATCACTTTGAACTCCCTCAGGCAATTCCTGATTTTCTGTACCCTTGTTTAGTGTAGCTGTATTATTCCTTCTTCCCATTAGTGTCATGCACCCAGTAGTAAGCTATAGTGCACTTGCATAGGCTTGCAAGAGCCCATTGTTATTTTGTTTAGAAAATTTGCAAGCCCATTGTTGAAACAATCATTTATTTTACAAATGAAATCTTGAATTTAATAATTTAGTATCCAGAGCCGGAACTACTGTGGGGCTAGCTGGTCACCATACTCAGCATTTTAATAGTGTAATCAACCAGTTATGTATTTTAAAGTTGCTTTATTTTTGATTTATTTACAGTCAAACCTTTGTTTAATAAATTTCTTTATACCAATTTTTTTTTTTTTTTTGAATTTCCGTTGGTAATTACATTTAAAATAGGTTCCATATAAGGAAGAAAATTTCCATATAACGAACAGATTATGAGAGACTTAACTTTGTATGCATTGTTCCCACTTCTGGCCTTTAGGCAATTGGAATGTGTGAATTACAGTTTAAAGGGATTACCGTTTCACAATGTAAAAAATATGCAGCCACCTATCCCACATACCGAGAAGTTGCGCTAGTCAATATGCTTTCCATAGCCGGTCAGAAGATTAAGGTGTATTCCTCACATAGATAATAGCCTCTGATCAACCTGTGTTGTGGTTCTCCTTTACTCCAGCAAGTGGTCATCTGCTTTTCGAAGTGAGTGACTGACTCCTTTCAGTATATTTCACTTGTCTAAGTTTACATGGTCACAATAGCTGAATATCCAAGTGATTCCAACAGTGTAGACAGTATTCAAAGAACTAGTGACAGTAGTGACATCAAGGAGGGAGAAATGAGGACAATATATTAAATAAAGTTTCCTAAGATGAAATGTCGGCAGATTTTGAAATGGCATCAAAGCCTGCACTCTGAAGAAAATGTTACAAAATATAATGGCATACATGCAATAATTTAAAAAAAAAAAAAAAAAAACTGAAAGCATTATATCACCAATCTTCAAAAAACTGGTGCGATTTAAGGATGATTGCTAAAGAACTTGATGTGAAAATTATAAAGATGAGTTGTGTGTTCGGGCCATGACGGGCAGCTTGCAGATGGCAATTGCAGTTTGGAGGAATTATCCCGCTTTATGCAAACATTTTGAATCAAAAGTTAAATATTCGGGATTATTAAACTGACTTTTAAATCTGGAATTTCTTAACAATTTAGAACTAATGATCGACATCCTGCAGGAGCTCTCTTGCTTTTCAGAAGCTTTACAAAGTCATAGGCATCACTATAGTAAAAGCAGATAAATTATTCACGCTATCAATTGATAATTTGAAAAAATGCCGAAGGAAATCATGAGGTTAAAATTGAGCATGTTGAAGGTGAAAGAATTTGAAGGAATCAAAATCGAAAGTAAGAACACATTAAAAAAATTACCTTGTGGCAAATTATTAAACGGCATTGTTTTATCCTTAAAGGATTGGTTATTAATGCAACAGAGTTATTTTAAATTAAATTAAGAAAATAATGATATCATTGTTGAGGAATTGAAAGACATTTTAAACATATGCTACCCGGAATCGTGGAATATGAAAGAACTTTCTTCTTGATGGCAAGAGGCATGAGAGCCATGGCGTGAAAATCGAATAAGAAATTTAAGATTTTCTAATAAAATATGAAATAAAAATTAATGATTTTAGAGATTTTGTCAAAGACAGTTTATCTTTGAAATCAAGCGAAATTACCTTTTTTTAATAAAAAGAGCCAGAAATCTTTGGAACCATTACGATTAGCAGTGCTGAAGCTAAGTGAGCCTTCAGCATAATGAATAACAATTCAACAATTAAATAACAATTTAACATGTTGCAGATGTGATGACCATAGTTCTAAATGGAAAACCATTGCCTCAATTTGATCTGGATCATTACATCAAATCTTATTATTATTATTATTAGCCCTATGGTGCAAGGAAGCCTGAGGCTTATGCAGCACCAGCCAAATAAATTTTCTGAGTTACCCTGTGTGTGTGTGTGTGTGTGTGTGTGTGTGTGTGTGTGTGTGTGTGTGTGTGTGTGTGTGTGTGTGTGTGTGTGTGTGTGTGTGTGAAAGAGAGAGAAGTAGAAGGAAATCACCAAGAAAGAGAAGAATGATGATATCCAGCTGAGGACCCTGGGTGTGCCAAGCCCATACTCACCAGATGTGAGCCCCTGGGGTTATTTTTCCTCCATAATCATCACTCAGCTATTGAGCAAACCAGAAAATTGACAACAAATATTAATAAAGAAGTGAATTCTATATGGCAATTTTTAGAATAAATTTTTCTGGAATATTTGTGTGACAATTTTTTTCATGTAATCTGTAATTTTTGTGTACCTCTTCTAGAATAGTTTTTTTTTTTTATGTAATATTTGTTTTTATATTGTAGAATGTTGATAATTTTTAAGTTATTTGTGAAATGGGAAATATTTCATGTTATTTTTTATTCCCAATATTAAAATTTTATCCTGCAAAAAATGTATTCATTGTATTTCCCTAGTTGTAAAAAAAAAAAATAAAAATAAATAAAAATAAAAAAGCGGCGAGTGTGCCAAGCATGTATAGTAGATGGTTTTATGTGAAACATCCTTTGCATTTCTTTTAGGTATTTTGATTTGTATATACAGCAATACCCCGCATAGCACTGATAATTGGTACCGAAACTGTTATGTGAAACTGTGCTGATTGAGGTATAATTATAGTGGGTTTTAATTGGATGCCTACTAGAGAAACAGACTATAAACAATTTGTGCTTGATAGCCAATTATAAAAGGATTTGAAATAAAAAAAAAAATATTGCAAAAATTTTATTTCATAATCGCCTCGCTATGTCAACCCCCTCAAAAAGCTTTCTCCAATTCTTCTGTGTTATCCACTTCAGAATTGTTTTCCTCTTCTTCATATTAAATGAGATTTAAATGAGAGTTGCATCATCTAAGTCATTTGCAAGTGAGTCGATGCAGTCATGTACATTGGCAGTGTCCAAAGTTTCGAACTGCAAGTCTATTCCAATCTTCACAATATCTTTGGCAATTGTCTGAACTTGCAATTTAAAATCAGTGAAATCATTTACCAAATGTGGCAAAACATGCTGCCAAACAGAACGCATGTTGTTGGCAGTGATTTCTAGCCAAGATGCAGATATATTTTCGATCTCATTCCTGTTATAATTTTTCCAAAATGTTTGTAAAGATGATGATCCCACTCCTGTTGAAGCTTCAATCACTTGGGAAAAAGTTTGCCACAGGTAATACACCTTGAATGTAGCAATTACACCTTGTTGTATGAGAGATGTTGTGTTAGGTGGAAGAAAGCATATTTTTGTATTTTCATTGAGATCAGAAATTTCATTTCGATGGCCTGGTGCATTGTCTAAAAGCAGCAAAATTTTGAATTCTATCCCTTCATCTTTGCAGTAACATTCAACAGTCTGACAAAAATAATTTGTGAACCATTCTGTAAACCATCTTGTTATCCATTCTTTCTTATTGGATCGCCAAATTTCGGGCAATATGCTTTTTACACAACCCTTTAGAGCTCTTGGGTTTTCTACTCTGAACACGAGTAGAGGCTTCAATTTAAAATCCCTAGATGAGTTCCGACCAACAAAAGTGTTAAACATCTTTTGATGCTTTATATCCAGGTTGGGACTTTTCATTTTCAGCTAAAAAAGTTTGTGGGCATTTCCCCCCAAAACAATCCAGTTTTGTCGACGTTGAAAATTTGTGTTCGTCCTTGTAGCCACCTTCCTCATGATGTCTTTCAATTCACTGGGAAATCTTGCAGTGCAGTCTTTGTTTGCACTTTCACTTTCACCTGAGATACGAACATTGTGAAGCCCAACAGTTTTTAAACCAGAAAAACCAACCACGACTGGCTGTAAATATTTCTTTAATCTCCTCCTCCTCATTTTCTTTTTCCTTCAGTGTGTTATAACGGCTCATGGCTTTCGCTTGAATGATGTTTTGATTCAAAGGAATTATCTTTTGATTACATTCTTCTATACATATTAATAAAAGACGTTCCATATTAAGCAACAGTGAACTTCATTGCTTAGTTATCACTTTTGTCATGTAAGATGCTGCAGAAATTCCCTGCTCTTTATACTGATCCTAGTTTTGAATAATCATTCGCACTGTTGATTCATTCATTCCATTTTTCCCTGTGCTATTTTAGCATACGATGCACCATCTTCATGGGACTTGATAATATCAATTTTTTTTTTTTTTCTAATGTAAGCCATTTACAGTTAGTAGCTCCATCTCTTTCATTACTTTTCCTTTTTTGACTTATTGTTTCGTACTTAAAGGTGTAAAAAATAAATTGTGAAATGAAAAGTTTGAGGAGCTATCACCTTGTTTTAGCATTAGCATTAGCATTAGTAGAGGCATTTGATGCAAGAAAGCAAGCTTATGCAGCATCAGCCAAAAAAAAAATGTTCCAATCCTGTTTTGGCAGGATTGGAACACCGTTGCCGCTGACTGCTTGAGGGGAGCTATAGGCACATGTGCATATGAGACAAATTTGGCACCACAGCATATACAGGGTGTCTCAAAAATATTGGTACAAACGTTTAGGGTAGTTAGGTAACATCTAAAGGAATGTGAATCGCATAGGAACCCATAACCGGAAACGTCACAGGAAAGTGGTAGCAGAGGCACAGACCAGGCTAGCCAGGTGGGTAAAGTGCTTGCCTGGCAAACCAAAGGTCGCGGGTTTGAATCCCGCCTCGGGCTTGGATCAAAGTACTGCAAAAATCTTGGGAGGTGCATTATGGCCACAGAAGCCGATGCGCCAACAACTACCAAAAAAAAAAAAAAAAAAAAAAAAAGCAGAGGCACAAGAAGTAGAAATGACACAAGACAGTAATTAGTGGTAAACATTTATTTGACATGTTAACAATGGAGTACGAGATGGATGCATTTCATGATGTTACAACAGATGCTCGAAGGTTCCGCCATGAGATGAGATGCGATGCATGCGTGACACCGATGTAGCATGGATTGGCGGACACAGTCGAACACACCTGGAGTTTCTTTGACAGTAGCAGCAGCGCAAACGATGGATTAGCGGACACAGTCGAACACACCTGGAGTTTCTTTGACAGTAGCAGCAGCAGTGCAGACGAGTCTCCCCACAATCCATTTCTGTCTCCACAGGTGATTCATACACGATAGATTTGAGGGCCCCCCCCCCCACAGGAAGAAATCAAGGCTCGATAAATCAGGTGAGCGTGGAGGCCAGGCAATGGGTCCACCACGGCCAATCCATCGACCCCCCAAAACGCCTGTTCAAATGGTCACGAACACATCTTCCATAATGGGCAGGCGCCCCGTCATGTTGAAATCAAATGTTGCGTCTCACATTTGCTGGAACATCGTCAAATAACCCTGGTAGAACTTGTTCAAGAAAGATCCGATATTTAGCGGAGTTTATGCGGGATGGTAACAGGTATGGGCCGACTAAGCAGTCACCAACCATACCTGCCCACACATTTATTGCGAAGCGATGTTATGCCGCATGGAGGTGCACACCGTGTGGGCCCTTTGCTAATCCATACACTAGGTGCATGTCTGCCAGCTCACAGTTCGTATATCGATGCGTGCTCTTCGTGCGGCGACTACTGTTTGAATGAGTAAACCAGAAATTTTCCCTCTCGGGAACTGATGAACAGCACCATGTACCGAATCCCGCCTCAGGATTCGGTACCCGGTTATGGTGACGTTTCTGGTTATGGATTCCTATGCGATTCACATTCCTTTAGATGTTACCTACCTCCATAAGTCATAAAGTTTATTGCTTCCTCTGAAAACTAATACATTTATTATAAGTTAAGATATAAAAATATAAACAAATAGGAGCTTTTGGGGTGATGGAACATTATAGTCATAAAACAAACTTTATGACTATCATGGAAACTGATACCAAAGGTCTTGTCGCTGACTTAAACTTAATTGAAAACGGATTGAAAACTTAGTGAAACCTGTGCTGTTCGAAGCCGTGCTAAGTGAGTTATTGCTATATTGATTACAAAATAAAAGTTTTTGTATTGTAAATATTTTATTGATCCTTCAGAAATTTCCATAATTTCTGAAAGACAAGATACAATGGATTTATGATAACTAAAGTTAGAGACGTACACTTGCGATTGCAAAGTATCTAAATGTTTCTGGAAATCTGCATTAATTGAGTTACCCGATTTTGTAGTTGAAATGACATATGCAGCTGTTGTGATGAAGGCATATCAGGCTTAATGTCTAAACTTCAGATGATGTGAAGGTTAGCAGAGTAGATAATCACAGTTATCAGGTTATGCTACAAAAGGATCTAAGAAATTAGGCAGCTGGCCTGAGAAGTGGCAATTAAAGTTTAATATTGACAAAGTCGAGGTATTTTGTATTGGGAGCAGTAATCCTAGATTAAAGTATGAGCTGTATTGTGTGGTACAACACATTGAAGGAAGTGCAGAATGAAAAAGAACTGGGGGTAATTGAGCAGCCAGATATGAATTTCTCTGAACAGTTCAAACAGGCTGCCAGGACAGCTCATAGAGTATTGTCAATGATATATATATAGGAATTCTTACAACAAGGATGGGGAGTGATTATCCCTTTGCATAAGGCAAGTTTGGCCACATATTATTGTATTTAGTTATATATATTATTGTATAATAATACATATAAATAAATATATTATTTATTATTGCAAAATGAGGTTTCCACACCTCATTTTATGAACAACGTGAATCTGGTTGGAAAGGGTGCAGAGATGAGCAACAAGTTTGGTGAGGAGAGCAAAGGGTGCTCCTACCAAAGAAAGGTTTCAGCTGCTCAGACTGCTCACACGAGAGGGCGTAAATTCAAATTGTGGAGGCGCCTCCGTAGCCAGGTGGGCAGGAACAGCAGTGCATAGCACACACTTCTTGATTAGACTGGGGTTCGAGCCCGTGCCCCCCAAATATGGAGGATGTGGAAAGGTCAGGGAATGACCACCGCATATCCCCGGAGCAATATGGCCTTAGTTGCTAATGCTCCTAAAAACCAAATAACAATAACAACAATCAAATTGTGGAAAGATGGTTGCAGGGCAGATGTGCAAAAATTTATCTTCGGCCAGAGGTTAGTTGATTATTGAATCAAACTTCTAATCTGGTGTTGTGGAGATGGATAATTTGAATAAATATAAAGAAGAATTATACAAATTGTTAAAAGGGATGACTTAGTTAGCTTCCCCCCCCCTTCCTGATGCTATGTAAGTTTGCTTCGTTGCATCATTTTCTGATGCTGATAATAATATTAATAATAGTATGTAAATGTCAATCTATTGGTATATTGGTGTGGCAGATTGGAGGAATATTACTGCTATGGATAACAGGAGCCTTGCACAGTCACTCCAAGGCCAAATTGATTTATAAGCCTCTTATCATGAATTACCCTCCTGTTGTGTCTAGGCAGGATGGCAGACACCTTAAATTTCTGTCCCAACTCTTAACTTTTTTTCAATGTCGGTTTGTACTTGTTAATTAAAACCTCAAATGTCCTACTCTTAATATAACTGGAACCAAAGTGTATTAATTAGTACAACAATATCACCTTTTGTACCCTTAAAAAATGACAGCTGCTCTGCAATGTTATGTTCTTTAACTCATGGTAGAGATACCTTGGTTGTATTCCACCTGTCCTTTTTGCACGATATATTTACTTGACAACCGTTTCTTTGACAATCAGTTCATGAACAATACCTGGTTTCTGTGGGACCAAGGATCTCTGCTGCAGGGGGATGTCTTTACGTTGTGTGATGCTGGAATGTGGTCTTAAGTATTGGGCTGAGTGCTTGATCTGTCCCTCTATTGTCTATGTCCCTATATAAAACCCTATGATTAAAATGATTGTTTCTGCTAAGTAGATGTTTTATTACTTTAAAATTATTGATTTTTTTGTTATGTTGTTTAAAATTAGGAGTGCAGTTTTTATTTATGCATATTTGATAAAGTTGTGAAATGGCTTTTTATTTTGCCTCTGAAAGTAGTTAAAAGTGAGAGTCAGAGCCAAAGGGAATTCTGCCTCTGCTATCAGTATTAATTGTATCAATATGTCATACTCCCTTTTCATATCAGTATTTCACATTCCTTTTTTGTTGTTCTGTAGGGATTTATTTAGTATTAGAAGTTTTTTTTTACTAAGACTATAAACTAAGTTTATAAAATTACAAACATAACTGTATAGTATAACGTAACTTGCTAGTGTAATTCACATTACTGCTATATGTCCTGTGCCTAGTGTCAATGAGGAAACTTATCCTCATTGAGTATCCTCAACAGTCAAGTATTCAGAAATCCAGCTTTACTTCTCTAACTTGCAGGAACCTTATCACACATTCTTTGGTAATTTTACTAATTATATAATCATCTATAATCATCAAAATATTAGCATTAGCATTAGTATAGGGCATACGATGCAAGAAAGCAAGCTTATGCAGCATCAGCCAAAAACAAAATCCTGCTCCCATTTCACCCCTCCGTTCATTCCAAATACCTGTCCAGCTCAGCCTTAAATTTATTTAGGCTATCAACTTCCACAACAAAAGATGGAAGTCTGTTCCACCAATCAACTACCTGCTGGCTAAAAGCAAACTTTCACACATCTATCCTACAACTGTCTTTCCTCATGGATGATTTTGTCACAATATATCACGAGCATGCACAATATGGCCTAGGAGGCCCTTGTGCCAAAAAATTTCAGATGCAGTAACATCTAACTGCCAATGCTATATGAGACATATGGCAGAGAAGAAAAATGCATGGGATACATACAAATTAACACGTGACACAGAAGCCTCTGATAGATACAAGTTGATCTGTAACCAAGTTACAAAGGAGGTTAGGCAGGTGAAGGCAGATTACGAGAAATCTTTGGCAAGGGATGCAAAGAAAAACAGCAAAGAGTTCTTTACTTATGTAAACTCTAGAAGGAAGGGGATGAATCAGATTGGTCCACTTGATATCGATGGGTCAACTATTGATGATCCTGCTCAGGTAGCTAACAAACTGAATGAATATTTTGCATCGACATTCACACATGAGGAGTTATTCAGCGAGGGGAATGCCAGAGGTGTATTCAACTCTGGCAGTAAGCTAGAGAATCTTGTAATAACTGAGAGTAAAGTGGAGGAGAAATTGTTGAAGATAAATACAAGAAAGGCACCTGGGGTGGATGGGATCTATCCAGTTATATTAAAGGAAGCAGTAAGGAAGTAAGCAAACCCTTAGCCATAATTATGAGAGCTTCCTTGGACTCAGGGGAAGTACCCATGGACTGGAGATGTGCAAATGTGACCCCAATTCGCAAAGGAGGATCAAAGGGCAACACAAGTAATTATAGACCTGTTAGTTTAACTTCTGTTCCTGGAAAATTAATGGAGGCACTGGTTAAAGAAGCACTGCAGGATCACCTAGACAAGACTTCAGTTATATCTTAGACACAACATGGTTTTGTTAAGGGGAAGTCTTGCCTGACCAATTTGATTGGATACTATGATGCAGTCACAAAAGAACTGGATGCAGGGAATAACTTTGTTATTATATACTTGGATCTTAGAAAGGCTTTTGATACTGTTGCACATGGAAGACTGCTGCACAAATTGGAGTAGTGTGGCATTGGAGGCAAATTGCTGCTATGGATAAAGGGGTGGTTGAGGGGGGGAGAAGACAGAGTGGTAATCAATGGACACTGCTCATCGTGGACTAATGTTATTAGTGGAGTCCCTCTGGGTTCAGCATTGGGTCCATTATTGTTTTCTGTATTTATAAATGATATGGATGATGGTATATCAAGCTTAATGTCCAAGTTTGCAGACGATACGAAGGTTGGCAGGGTTGTCAAGGACACTACTGACACTATGCTACTGCAACAGGATCAGGAAAGGTTGAGCAGATGGGCTGAGAGGTGGCAAATGAAGTTTAACATTGACAAATGAAGTTTAACATTGACAAATGTAAAGTACTACATATGGGAAACAGCAACCCCAGAGCAGCATATCAACTCTGTGGTACTACACTGACAGTGGTAGAGAATGAAAGGGACTTGGGGGTGGTTGTGCAGGCAGATATGAAGTTTTCTGATCAGTGCAGACGGGCTGCAAGAGTAGCTCTTGTGTATTGTCGATGATATATAGGAATTTTTCTAGCAGGGATAAGGAGGTGATTATTCCCTTGTATAAGGCAATGGTCAGACCGCACCTAGAGTACTGTATACAGGTCTGGAGGCCTCATTTCAAGAAGGATGTAGAGATGCTGGAACAAGTACAGAGAAGGGCAACAAGATTAGTGAATGGATTAGTGAAAGGGGTACTCTTACAAAGAAAGGCTTACGTTTTGCAAATTACAGTGTCTGGAGAGACTAGGCACCAGCGAGGGGATCTGATAGAGGTGTATAAAGCCTTGAATGGTTTGAGCATGCTCAATGCTGATGGGATTATTCCTCTTGCTCAGAATAATCACCTGAGAGGGCATAAATTCAAATTGATGAAAGACAGATGTAGGATAGACGTGACGAAATTTGCATTTAGCCAGTGGGTGGTTGGTTGCTGGAATAGACTTCCATCCCTTGTCGTGGAAGTTGATAGCCTAAATAAGTTTAAGGCTCAGCTGGACAGGTATTTCTAACGAACAGAGGGGTGAAGTGGAAGTGGTTATTTTTTATTTATTTATTTATTTATTTATTTTTTTTTGGCTGATGCTGCCTACGCTTGCTTTCTTGCATCAAATGCCTATGCTAATGCTATATCTTTTCAAGAGTTGAGCTGCTGTAGTTCCGGTGCTGCTTGAAATAAGCTTACCTGACTGTGAGGTTTATATCTTTAAAAATTGTCCTGGGATGGCCTATGCCTTGTTTGGTTTTGGTGTTTATGAGAGGAATGTTGGTGAGCATGGATTTGAAATGAGTGTTCACCAATATGTACTCATTATGTGTAGGAAGTTACTTTCTTCACTCTAGAAATTTCCTGTGTGTGTCTGTTTTTTAGAAAATGGGAGTTGAGGTAATAATTATAGATAGTATAGCTTCTAGTCATTTGGTAAAGGCCTGTTCAGGCCATTGACATTAGGAGTGTACTGTGCGTTAGTACTCAAATTTGTGGGGTTTTGCACCACCAAAAATAATGTGGGAGGACATTCCAATTTGTTGGGATTGATGTGTTAGTTGATTGTTTGTTCTGTCTTGTTGGCAGGAAAAGAGCTTTCACTGGTTTCTTTATCATCCTTCCAAGAAATGAAGATAAAAAAACTTATAGATTTTTACTTTCTTACTTCTGGATTTTTTTACCTGACATTATTGCTTGTTGAGATATCCCATTTCCAAATTAACATGTCCTTTAGATTTCACAATCATGTCAATGCAGTCTTTTCAAAACATTATTTTTTTTTAATTTCCACCACTCATCTTGTGCTATTGTTGATTATGTTCATTAAGAGGTAACTACAGTTTAAAATACTTTTATTCTACAATAAAATTGTTTTTATTGTGAAGTTAATATACTTTAATATGGTGCTCATTATTAAGGTAATTATAATGGAGTAAAAGTGTTTTAAATTGTTATTATCTCTTAATGAAAATAATTCACTGAGGTAATGACCCTTTTAATGTCATGATTATGGATATTGATTTATTATCAATGAGTTTAGATTATAATTTTTAATAAAATATCTGTTGAAACTTTTTCAGTTATACCAATTTCAGTTTTGCAGAACCAGGAAGATATGCAGAATGTTTGCTGCATATTTTTAATAAAATATGAAGTACAGTAAACCCCCGCTATTCGCAGTATCTGTATTCGTGATCGCTGATTTAATATAAAATGAAACCTAAAAAAATGTGAATTTTAAAGCGGCATGAATATTTTTCGCCATCCAAAAACCTGGGCGTGGCTAAAATTATCTTTCCCAGTCAAAACAGCGCTCAGTGGGTGGGGGGAGAGGGGTGACAAAATCGCGAGCGTGGATGTTTCTCGCTAATCCTTGTTCAGTATGTGTTATGCGCTTGTCATGGAAGTTCGTCATTTGCTTTTAATTTATATGCTTATAAATTGAATAAATTTATCAATTTATAAATTGATATGCTTATAAAAGTGATAAATCTACCGTTTTGCAGTGTAAAACAGACTTTTTCGAGTGTGTTAACGGAAGAAAGTGACTTTATTGTGGACAAGTTCTTCCTAACCCATACAAAAATATGGCTACGAATAACAAGATAAATGTGAAAATATGAAAGGAGGTGATGACATTAGCGAATAAAATTGAGTTATTAGACAAAATTTCTAATGTTGAAAGTGTCTCCTCAGTGGCAAAACATTATAAAATCAATGAGTCAACGGTACGATCAATCAAAAAATCGTAAGTAAAAATCTGCCGTAGTGTCTGTGAAAATGCGCTAATTGCTTTAAAAATTTGCTCTGTAACTCGTTATGTTAAATTAGAAAAAATGAAAAAAGCTTTAAATCTGTGGATAGAAGACCGAACTCAAAATAAAATTCCGTTAAGTTCACTCATCATTCGTGAAAAGGCAAAACTCCTTTATCAACACTTTAGCGAAACTGGTGATAGTACTGGCGGGATAAGTTTTTTAGCTAGCAAAGATGCTGGTTTGAAAGATTTGTTTGAAATTTCTAATAAATATTACATTTAATATTAAATTGTTTCTTATTTTCATTTCGATGTCATATGCTTGCATTTCACTATATACTGGCTATGTACATAGTCATATTATGAAGGTACATATAATACATACATAGACAAAATTTTAGACTAGTTTTTCTTATATACAGGTGACCCCCGCTTAACGCTGATCATTTGTTCCGGAAAAACAAAGCGCTAAGTGAATCCGCGCTAAGCGAGCCCCGCTTTCCCATAAGGTAACATATGTATTTATGAGCTGCGGTCGGTGCCATAGGATATTTCCTAATGAATAATAAACAGTAATG
The DNA here is from genome assembly GCF_048544385.1 of Mastigoproctus giganteus. Lineage (NCBI taxonomy): Eukaryota > Metazoa > Arthropoda > Arachnida > Uropygi > Thelyphonidae > Mastigoproctus > Mastigoproctus giganteus. The sequence continues at coordinate 143,436,622 of NC_143579.1, read as the reverse complement.
AAAAGATGCACAAATGTTGGTCAAAATATTTAATATTCAAATATTTGCACATATAAAATATTCTGCATTACATACGTATATAATTATGTGGTAACTACTTACGTATCAAAATTAAACTTAAAATTCCAATTAAAATCTGAATTTAATTGATTTCATTTAATTGATGAATTTAATCATGAAAAATGTGTGGATTTTGAGATGAACTTTGGCCCTCTTCCAAATAAACTAAAAGGGGTATTAATTTTAAATTCCCCGCAGCGTTACCGCCCAACAATAAAGTCAACCGATCCTTTGCCGCTTTGGAACCTGGCATGTTTTTTTCTTCTTTCAATATGAAACTTCTTTTAGCCATTCGTTTCCACAAAAGTCCTGCTTCATCTATGTTAAAAACTTGTTGAGAAGTATAACACATAATACCCCTCTTCAATAATTTTAACAAGTTCTCTTTTGAAAGTTTCGGCTCCTTGATCTGCACTAGCGACTTCTCCCTGGATTTTAAATCTATTCTACCAGCCCTTACCAGTTTTAAATGGTTCCACTTTTTTTTTTTTTTTTTTTAGGCGAGTTTTCTTCAGATCATCATATTGGCTAATCTCTCTCTCTCTCTTTTTTTTTTTTTTTTTTTTAATATTTAACTTAACTGAATTCTGCATTGGAATATTATCTTCAATAACATTAAAGTCTTTCCATTTCAATCCTAATAGCCGTCCTAGTTGCTTGCAGTGGAACAGCTATCTTTGCCGCTGCTAAAATTAATTCTTTATTTTTTTATAATTGTTCTTACAGTTAAAGTTGCAAGTCCTAAATTATGGCACACATCCGCTTGTCTTGGACCTGAATCGATTCGCTTCAAAACGTCTAATTTAATTTTCAAATTCAGTCTTTTTCTTACATTTATAGTCTTCGTACTGCGCCCAGACGTTGTTGCTTTTTCATTCCTATCGGTCATTATTAGCTATTCGAAAATGTAACTGCGTGGTTGAATTAATTATGATACAATGTTCAAGTAAACTTTCCGTTATGCACGATGTCTAATACTCCACTGAGTGATGGCTAGACTTCGGATAAATGCATATAACGCAAATATTACAAGCAATATATTTGATCATTTTTTAAAATGTTGATCTCGGAACTACGTAACAAGTCACTGTGCGAGAAAATTTCTCGCACAGTGACGTAAATTAGCGTGCGAGAAAATTTCTCAAGTCGGCGTGGGAAACGTTTTAATGCTGTTTTGCTATTCATTTTCAAGCTATCGACTCCATCAAATGAAACGATTTCGTTAAATATGTCAAAAATGTAATCTGTAAAAGAGCGTTATAGTGATCTGTGACAGCGTTATAGTCAGATACGGGTTATAATATAAGAACAGCGTTATAGCGAATCAGCGTAAAGCGAACCGCGTTATAACGGGGGCCTGCTGTACTGTATTTCATACTTTGGAACGGAACCCCTTTATTACTATGGGAGCCATAACTCAGTATTCACGTTTTCTGTATTCGCGACATTTCTCAGGAACGTACCCCCCCGCAAATAGCGGGGGTTTACTGTACATCCATTTATTTCATATAACCAGTTATACTGTTCATGTATTCGTCATGGCATACCTGCACTCTGTTAACAACTTCAGAAAACTTTGACTTCTTTAAGATTAGTTAGTTTCTGAACAATGAAACTACATATTGCTTGATAGTTGTCTCTCTTTTATTTATGGTAGATGGCAATTAGAATCTCTGATAATAAAACTTTCTTTGTTCCTACCCTAGGGATATACCCCACATACAAAAATGAATAAATTATTTTCTTTCATTACTAAGTTAAGATATTTCTCTTGAGATATTAAAATTTTGAAAGTCATATCAGTTTAGATGCTTTCTACTTAGTTGTCAGCATGGTAAAATCTGTTATCATGATATTTTGTTTTGAATAGGCCAGTTGGGTTTCTTTCAGCAGCAAATTAAGAGAAACATTTAATATTTATTTCTAAATATGGGGTATTCCTGGACTACTGGTCAGAATTATCTGTGGCACATCTGAAAGAAGACACCTGTAAATGAATACAGATTTCCTTGAGCAGCCCACAGGAAAAGAATAAATACTACAGTTAAAGTTATGAAACAGTTAGTTAATGACCTAGACAAATTGGCTAAAAGTAGGTGTTAACATTACAGACAAGTTTTCCTTATGTATTTTCTTACGTTTAAACATTTAATTTATTTTGATAATTCATGCTCAGTTAGATTTATTGTCCAACAACTGATAATATCCAGGTCCTGAGGCTGCCAGTCTTTGAACATTGCACTGTACTAACTTATAATGGAAATGCATTGTATGGATTTAGTCAAATTACTCAGATTTAAAATTGGATTAATGATAATAAGATAACATGGGGTAGATAGTTACCCCATGCAACATGATGTAGACTAGACTTACTAATCTCTCTCTCTTTTTTTTTTTTATTTTTTTATTTTTCTCTTCTCTTTTGTTATATATATAGAGATCTATTATGGACATTAACCTCTGGAGAATTGAACTTACTGGAGAAAATGCTGTGTAGCTTTGAAGAACCTCAAGTTTTAAATCAGAAAGGTATAGAAGATGATATTCAGTTCTTGGACTCTGAATGTTTTATTAATATGTTTTATGATACACATCAGAATTGCAAAAAAATCATTCAGGACTTCTACTCATATAATTTTGGAGTTTACCTAAGTGAAAGTGATAATGAAGAAACAATATATGATTATCTTCACAAACAGTCTACTTTTAAAAGGGAAAATAATAATAATAATAATATATGTTTACAAACCAATGAAAATGAAGAGGCAATAGAAATATTTCATGAAAGTAGAGTATTGCCTTGTTTATCAGATGAACGTAATCCTTCCTATGCATCTAGCTTTTGTAGTGAATATAATAAAACTCCAAAGTGTTCTGACATCGACAATTCTAAGCTGCCTTTGCAATGTAATTGTGAAAATGGATTAAATAGTTTGTCTTCAGAGAATGGTATATTGCAAGAATATAATGAAACTAGTCCATCGTGTGAATCGCGTGATACAGACAATGATTGGAATTCAGTGACTAATGGTTGTAGGGATTGTTCACTGGTTCAACAAACAGATTTATTAAATGTGACTAAAACAAATGTTAGCGATTCTGGTACTGAATGTGAATATTCTCAGAAGCCTGGTAGCATGGAATTTCCTTCTCCTCAGCCACCATTGTGCCTTGAACATAATTCATCTAACTTAAATGCTTCTTCCAGTGCAGTAGGAAACACTTCTCCCTTATCGTGTTTATTATCAACAACAAAGAGTCATGTAAACAAACTATATTCCCAACATGCTGTTGACTACAGTTCTTCGTCGGACAGGAGTATACAACCTTGTCAGCAACATCTACTCAGTCATTCTTTAACCATACTGCATCAAAATGATGTGTTTGAATTTTCTTATGGAAGAAACAGATATTCATCTACTTTGTATTATGCCAGGCAACAACAAAATGCATTGCAGAGTAACTGTGTGTCTTGCTATTTGCAGCCGTTTCACTCTGTTCCTCATGCTCAGTCTCTTGAAAATTCATATTCTCTCTCTGATTGCAATTTTACTGATTATCGTACATTGTATAGCAACCTTAACTATAGTAGCAGTGCACCATTAACAATACCGTGTGTTACTAAGTTTACAGAAGAAGTGCCAAGGAATTCTCAGGATTGTTCATTATCCTCTAGTTGTCAGAGTATTCCTAACTTAACAGAGTGTGACTGGAATTCCCCAAGGTGAGAGCTTTATTGCTTTTTTTTAACTACTAGTACTATAGTTTTAAATCTTAGTCATTCATAAATGATTAGCTTAAGCAAGATAGGTGAAGTTAATCTGTATCTGAATTATAGATACTGACTGCAAGACCCATTGAAACTAATGGAGGATTTGAAATATAACTTTACTGATACTGTATTATGTTAGTTATATTTATGTGACTTAATAATGTGACTTAATATTAATAAGCACAATTAATGCTTATTAATATTGAAAGATATAAAATTAAAAATACTACAAAAAAAAAAAAAAAAAAATCAGCATAATGAAGTATGATGTTTCAAGTATCAAGAGAAAATATTAGCTTTATCTACTGCCAAATCATAACAGCAGAAAAATCATTTTCTTTGATAAAATTGCATTGGGGTAAACTGCATGATTATTGGCTAGTTGAAAATTGCAAAAGCATGCTAAGATTCGTATAGCATTAATTAATTTGTTTTTTCATGAAAAATGGAACTGTTACTCTTTCAAATAAGAGGACATTGTTTTGTTTTTATCATCAAATATCTGAGCTGTGATGAAAATTTTTAATGCGAACATGTTTTTATAGGGGTGTTTTGTGTTAATTCCTTAAGGTTGGGACTTGTTTGAAGTCAGTTTCATAAAAGAATTGTACCTATATAGCCAGGCCTATTCAGTCTTATAGTGCATGGAATTGGAAAAGATATCTTTTTCTTTTTTTGGTGGCTAAAGGAGATGGTACAGAAAGGCTTCAACAGGGGGGAAAAAAGAGCACACCATTTCTAGTGTGTAAGGATTCATAATAAAAGAAATCTCTCATCTGGCCCATTATTTGTCTTACAGAAGAGTGACTATGGTAATGTGTTAAAACCTGCTTATTTAATAGTGTATGTAGTTGTATATGGGCCTATATTTTATAGATTTTAATAAAATAGTCATTGGAGATAGTATTTATTGTTACAGGTCTTGCAGCCACAGGGGTTTACCCCAACTCCACAATGATCTTCTGTGTCATAAAAACAGACTTTGTAAAGGCCAGAAAAGTGCTAGATTTTAGTGTGTGTTGGTCTGTTGTTCATCTGGCCTCTTTGTTGTTGGGTCTTGAAAGACAAAGGCCTGCGCTTGACCTTCCTTTACCATGTGGAGGTGGGCCATGCGGTATAGTCAAGGCATGTAAGGCTCTGGTGGGTTGAACCCAGGCAACACTTAGGCTTGCCAGGGAGGACCCAAAAAAAGGAGAAATTTTTATTGGAGACAAGCATGGCAATGAAGTTTGAGTGTTGGTGAAAAATGGAGAAAAGTAAAGAGTGAATGAAAAGAAGGCCTCCACCAGGAAATATAAGAATAGGGGATAGAGGAGCATGGGTGGACTGTTTAGCGTAGTAATATCATTTTGGTTGGGGAGGCCCACCAGGTGAAAAGTATGGAAGGGAAGCAGGGCCTTTATATGAGAGAATGGAAGAATAAAATTTATTGGGCCAAGGGAGCCATATATGCAGAGTTTTGGTTAGCATCTAGCGCAGCCACGATTTCTCGAGCTCCTGAATTTCGAATTATATAATGTGTTTAAAGTGATTTCTTCCACTGGAAAAGTGTGCCAGCTGAAAGAACTAAGCAAGCGGATTACGTCGGTGAGAAAATTCTGTTATTAGCAGAGTTATCTTGTAAGAACTCGCTCATTATCTGCCTAATCTCATTAGGCTTAGCATTCTGCTGGCCGCGTTCTAACACGTTTTGCTGTAGTTACATGCGCATTGTCGATAATTAGGCTTAGCTGTTTCACTACTGTATTTCTCTTTGGAAATAAGAATCCGGGGTTTGAAGGATATTGGCTCGTTCCCACTGGGAGTTTGCTTCTTAGTTTGAACATTAAGTATGAACCGTTTTTAGTGTCTGCGGAGTTTTCATGACAACCCTGCTAAGAAAACAGGAAGTTGGACAGTTTTAGTGTGTTTAATAGAATCGAAGCGGTGAATATGCCACCGTGGCCCCGTAACCACGCTGCTGTGTATTTTTAGTGCTCTATGTTTAATCAAAAATTTGTGTGTTTAGTTGTCAAAGTATGATAAATTTTTGTACGGCCGTTCTCAGAATTTAATGAGCTCTTGGATGAACATGTTGTTTCTGCAATGAAGTTAAAAGGTAACTTTTTAATTATATTTTCTAATTTTAATGCTGACTACATCAACTTTTAACGTACGTGATGTATTCTTATAAGCTTATACAAAGCAATAACTAAGACCTTGATCGGAGTCGTTTGGTACCTACTCCAAGGTAGTTTTGGAAAAGTTAACTCCCACAGAGACTTGAACCATAATCATAATTGTAAGTAGACAATTGTTTCCCTGCCTCAACAAATTTTACTGCCACGTATAACAACGTTAAAGCTATAGAAACTTGGAGACCAGGCCTTTTGTGATAGTCACGCAGAAATCGGCTTAGAAGAGCAACGAAAACTGAACTCGGCGTGTTTTGAGTTTTCTCGGGGAAAAAGCAAGCTTTTTTCATAACCGAGGATGAGGAGAACAGAGACATGCCTGATTTGCAAGAATCAGGTAAAAAATACGCTTTTCTGTATATGCTGCAAAATGGAATATTGTCTCAAATGTGCCTCAGTGGCGCATAGGACATTTAAGAAAATGAAGCAAAAAAAAAATGAATGGATTTGTTCTGGCTGTACTGCAACAGAGATAAACCGAACCGGGAAAATATCTGATAAAAAACGAAAAGAAGCGCTCTCTAAGATTATTGATGAATTATCAGATGATGAAGTCTCTCTTGAGAATTCAGAGATAAAAACCCTTGGATCCAAACTCACTCTACAAGACACCAATTGTACAGACACTCTACAGTTAATTAATCAAATTTGTTCAGAGCAAAACTCGTCAATAAATCGAAGCAACACAAATCATCATGACTTGAAATCCCATATAGATGAGTTACAAATCAGACTAGATATGGTCATTACCAACCAGGACCTTTTAAAACAGCAAATCCGCAAGATATTAACAACTCAACAAGAACTCATAATGAGTTCTGAAAAAGAAGAACAACGGAACAAAAAAACTCAGCGAACAAGTTACCACGATCTATAATATGATGCGCACGTCAAGGAACAACCATGCTTCATTTTGCAATATGCATGGAATGGAACTTAAATCAAAAGGGCTAGATGCAGTCAAGAGCAGACCATCTGAACATAACAACATGAATGAAAATTCTGATATGAATAACATGGTTAGTATACAACTTTTGTTGCGAGATGTTCCATCTGATGTAATTTCAAAGAATCGTAATACCGATAAACCGATCCCTCCTGCGGATACCCTCAATAACTGTCATAACGAAGCACCCAAGTTAATCAGTTGCAAAACGCCGGGGTGTATCAGGGGTGAGATAAGTTTTTCGTCGCAATGCTTGTTGCAACCGTCGTGCACCAATGACAAATTAACTGTTTCTCAGGCCCGGAGCAATAATAATGCATTAATACAAACCGATATCTCTTTGCCAGGAACAGTGTCAACGGCTGCACTGTCCATAAAGGACAACCCAAGGCCAGAAATCCAGAACGAGTCAATAAGCAAGTCTGTAGCAGATGAGTTGCAAAGAAATTTCATACCTGTGCTAATAGATAAACTGATGTCTGCTCTTAATGATCTGTTATTTTTTTATTTTGTTATTTTATTTTTTTTAGGAGCATTAGCAACTAAGGCCATATTGCTCCGGGATATGCGGTGGTCATTCTCTGACCTTCCCGCATCCTCCGTATTTGGTGGTGACGGGCTCGAACCCCGGTCTAATCAAGAAGCTTGTGCTACGCACTGCTGCTCCTTCCCACCTGGCTACGGAGGCGCCGCTAAATGATCTATATACCAATATGCAAATCAAAACCGGATGTTTCAAAATTCATAAGTTTTCCAAACAAAATGAACCAGCTAACAGAACCAATACTCAAATCACCGCCCAATCCGCAGAGAAAGATATTTTGACCTCACACAATCCCGCCGAATTGGAATGTTGCCCAAATACTCAGAGAGACAATCACCTTTCAGAGGAACCTCAATTCCCTAATGTAGCAAGCAGCGAAGTCCCGGTCTTGAATTCGTGTCAAGCAGCTGAACAGAGGTGCGATCCACAAGTGGAAGCCAACCAAATTAGCATCCTACCTCCAAAATTGACCTCAGTTTTACCATCTGTGCTGCTGTCTGAAAGCAGCCATTGCTCACCTGTCATGAACAAACAATCTTGGGCAAAAATCGCTGCTACCCGTTCTATTTCATCTCAATTAACAGCTAATCAAAACCCTCATTTCCCCAGGACACCCTTTCAAATTAAGAGCCACCCTGCCAATAGCAAGGAAAAGTGTCAGATTAGGATTGGTACCTTCCACGTCCTCTATTCTGAAATCGATGAGCATGCCTTCCACCTCCCAGCACAGAAGTCTTTTTATTTCCCGACTGGGGCCACTGACAACTGCTGAGGAAATTGAGGCTGCAATGAGTAAAGAACTGCATACCAAAGTATCTGCAAATTTACTCAAGAAAACGCAAAATTACTCGTCCTTTAGAGTAGTTTGCGAAAGTCGGGCGTTCAGATCTGTTGCATCCACATCTGTATGGCCAGTTGGCACTTTAATCAGGCCTTTTTATGAACCGAAAGACCCAAAACCATCCATTTCCACTTCATCTTATGAGCAAAACCGAAAGACGACACAGCTCCCCCCTGCATGACTAACAAATTGTGAAACTACACTAGTGTCTCTCGACTGTCGAAAACTACTGCACCACATGTCCAGCTCCAATCACTCTCTTGCCCCAGCTACTGCTTATAAACATACCGATATGACACCACATAACCCTGCTTTTCAATCACTTTCAATTAACAGGATAATTTCCACAAAGCCTAATCTGTTGAGGTGTTCAAAACAATCTACAAATAGATCAGCACTTATAAAAATTCCCTTTCAACTCACCCTGAGAATTTTCTACCAAAATGTTCGGAGTCTCCGAAATAAGCTTGAAACCCTCGAACAACTCTTGTTGTCCAACAGCATGGATGTAATCTGTCTATCAGAAACATGGCTTCAACCTGACCAGGAGTCAATAGCCTATGCTCCGGCCGCTGGATTTTCATCGTTCTTCACGTCAAGATCTCAATCTAGAGGTGGCGGTGTTGCCATCTTCGTCAAAGATTCCAACCTGAAATTTGTGCACGTCACATCTAGCAACTCCTTATTTTATGAAGCAATACTCGTGACTGTGAAGCTTAATGCCTGTTTAATCGATTTAACGGCAATCTACATACCCCCAGCTCCAGATACTGCAACAGTTGATGATGCTACCGGCTGGATAATGAGTAAGTTACACCCTTCTGCTACGCACATACTGTGCGGCGATTTTAATCTTCCACCCAACCTGAGCCCTCTCTTTCAACGACTAATGAACAATCTCTCTCCATTAAAGTTGACGATTATCAATGAGGAGCCAACGAGAGGCACCAATCGCCTTGACTTGATTCTATGTTCTGGAATTTGCAGAGTCGACATTCCACCAGAAACGTCCTTCAATTCAGATCACGACCCAATTGCATTACTTCTTGTTCTGCCTATGCCCAACTTCAATTGCCATAATACTGTTGAAAAGAAAATCATATTCTCTCCGAATTTTCTGGATCCAAAAAAGTGCCTCGAGGCAGCGCAGTCTATTCCATGGCATGTGCTTGATGGATGTGACCCAATCCTCGCAGTTGATCTAATCACTAGATGGATAAATACAGTCACCCTCTATGCGTCAGCTAAAACCGTACACATTTCTCCAAGAACTAGAGCTTGGTGGACCAAAGATCTAGCGTGCAGTTTCCACAACAAACAGTATCTTCACAGGCAGTGGAAAATCTCTGGCACAACCCAAGATCGAATCCTATACTCCAGAGCAAGAGCTATGTTCAACAGACTCAAGGCATCAGCATTAAAGAGATACACTGATGCTACCTTGTCTAAAGGAAAAGCGCCATACTCATCAAGACACAGTCGCATTAATTCAAATCTTGATCTAGATAACTGGATGGACTACATTTCAAGATTCAATACCAATTCCGCCTCTGCTGAAATTCCTCTCCCAAACTCTCAATTTGCTCCTACTGATGACCTTTCCATAATTTCCATCACAAGACAGCAACTGATATATGCTATTAACTCCCTGAGACCATCTAGTACCGCAGGCCGTGATAAGATACCTCATTTCATAATTAAATGCCTTAGCCCCTATATTCTAGATGCATTACTCTCAATCTACAACTCTATTCTTTCCACACGAGTTTTCCCTACTCAGTGGAATGAATACTCTGTGAGGCCACTGCCTAAGGTCAAAGCACCAACAAGCCTAAAAGATTTCAGACCAATCTCAACTTCTTCCACCCTCCTCAAACTTCTAGAAAAGGCACTCCTTCCGGCATTAAACAAACAGTTGATGCCACAGAAGCCGAAACAGTTCCATTTCGCAGTTGAAAATAGATCCACCATAACAAACCTCATGGCCGCACAGACATAAATTCTTCAAGCCTTCGAAACTAAATCTGAATTAGCTATAGTATACGCTGACATTGAAGCTGCTTTTGACAGCCTAGACGTCACAGCCCTTCTCAGACTCCTGCAATTCTTCTTCAGGATTAATGGAGACCTACTAGCTTTCCTCACCGCCTTATTGAAGAATAGAAGTGTCCACCTCACTTTGAAGAAAACCCACTTTACAAGAAAAATTAATGCAGGAGTCCCTCAAGGTGGTGTCCTGTCTGGCCTTCTCTTCTCAGCGATTCTGATTCCTTTCATGAGTCATCGTGATGATGCTCTAATATATGCCGATGATATAAAGTTTCTTACCTTAATCCCACCGTCTGCAAACCCAATGGAAATTACGTCTTCCATCACAGAGAACTTGACCACTCTTTCAACTTACTTGAAGATGTTTGGATTAAACCTTAACCCGTCAAAATCTGCAATAATGACTTACTCATTAAAACAGCAACCAACAATAATTCAACCTTCAGTTTTAGGTACTCCCATCCCAGTAGTTACCTGCCATAAGGATCTCGGTGTCTATTTTGATCCGAAGCTGAAATTTAATGTCCACACAGAATACCTCCGGAAGCGATTTAACACCTTACGCTGGAGAGCGAAACAACACGTACTTCATTCCAATGATGCCGCAACCACTACCAGATATCTTCAAGCCACTGTTTATCCAGCTATTTTATACGCTGCTGAAATTTGGGCATCTGCGTCGCCTTCACTTCAAAAACCGGTGTTCTCGTGTGAATACTGGACCCTGAAATGGGCCACAAATAAACATCGCCGACCCCCTCAATTGAGAACAACTGACATGGCTGAGCAGCTAAATGTACCCAGGATCCCGAGGTTAATTGACAGCAGGCGTTTAATGACTTCAGTAAAAATGTACACTGGAGTAATAAACGCCCCAAACATCTGGGATTTCTGTCAGTGGCACAATCCTACGCCATCCTTGAGGTCAGAGCCCACACTAATCCTCAAATACAACCGGTTGAAACTGTGTTGTCGGTTCCTACCTGCCCAGGCACTCCCCAAAATTCAGGCACTGCTCCGTCTTGGAGTCGACCTTCAGAAATTAGCTACCGACTACAAATACCGTCACATGCTCCTCGAGTGGATTCCATCTGTGGAACTGGGATAATTTCCTCCATATGACGTTTAGTCCTCATTTTTCATTATTATAATTTACATGTTTGTAACTCATAATTTACATGTTTGTAACTCTTAATTTCCATGTAACAGTAATTTTTTTCCTTTTTGCCAATTAATTTCATTTATAATTTCATTTATAATGTATAACTCCTGGCCGTGTCGCCGTGTTGAGTATTATTGTCTCTAGTACATGTCCTGTACTTATTATCAATAAAGAATTTATTTTTATATTTTGTCAGAACCCTGATGTCCCATACCAGCCAGTATCAGCATCCCATGCCATGCTGTCTAAGAAAAGGAAACAGCATGACATCAGCAAGGGAGAAGGGTTCCAGGTGGGTTACTTCCCACTGGGGTCAAGTTGGGGGGTCACCTCTTAGACACAGGAGACAACACATACATATTGACCAATTATATGCCTAATATGTACACCGTGCATTTTTTTTTTTTAAATTACATATAGACATATATTCTGGTGCACAAAAACAGATGCACAGACATTCACATGTTTTCACTCACCATTTGCTCATCACCCATTGCACACAGACCAGACAGTGCACCTGGATATAAAGACCTCAACAGAATACCGTACATTTTTATTTTTTTAATTAACAAGGGAACACATAGCACTTACTTGGTTATTGCATAACTTTTATACATACCCAACTCATTTACAGGCGCCTCCGTAGCCAGGTGGGAAGGAGTAGCAGTGCGTAGCACACGCTTCTCGAACCGGGGTTCGAGCCCGTCACCGGCGTTCGAGGATGCGGAAAGGTCAGGGAATGACCACTGCATATCCTGGAGCAATATGGCCTTAGTTGCTAATGCTCCTAAAAACTAAATAACAAACAAACAACTCATTCACTCTATGCATACACAAAGCCTGCATTTGAAAGATGAAATTATTTATTTATTTATTTTTAATATGTATATAAACATATATCCAGGAGTGACAAACATTTAACTGGACATTTCCATTCATCTAGCAAGTTTCCACTCATTACAACACTCTGAATATAGACTACACTTTTTTTTTTGATCAGGCTAAGGATGCATAGGTACAACAGCCATATTGGGGATTTCTGCAGCCTAGCAAGGCACTACAAACCACACACTTGGTTGCCAAAACATACACAACCTCGACTTCCTGGGGAAAGGATACAAAGGAACTAGAGGTCAATGTTGGTAGAAGGATGTTGTGCCTTATTCTTCGATTTTCATTTAGTCAAGGGTGGGGGTTTATCTTTGTATGATATGTACCCCCCCCATCAACACAGACAATGTCAGCCATCTAGTATAACCATATATTAATATGGACTAGAGGCACTGCCTCGAGGGGAACGGTAGTGGGGATTGTGAAGTTGTCTAAATAATGACCAAAAAAATCCTCTTCTGTGTTTGAGTGTTCCTCTGAGACCTACTTAACCTGGTAGCCACAGATTAATGTGGCAGCTGAAGAGAAGAGGTAAATCAGTCTCATGCCAGGAATATACTTCCCAAGAAACACACTTGTTGAGAAAACAAGATTCAGTATAGCCCGGGGTGCTATACTGAACTTGTTTTCTGAACAAGTGTGTTTCTTGGGAAGTATATTCCTGGAATGAGTCTGATTTACCTCCTCTCTCCTGAGTATTGGCTGGCAAACAAGGACACTAAGCAATTTCCTCATGATCAGCCAACCGAACTTGAAAACAATATCGGCTGCTTTAGGTGAAATCCCCTCCCCCCCCTGGTCTGGCAGAAGAGAGGCCTTGAGCCAAATCCATCATACAATTTAATTTACTGCCTAGCCACTAATTATAATTTTTAACATGAGGGCCCAGGGCAGAACAATTTACCACAGATATCCTGAAAAAGGCCTCTGAGGTTGGGAAAATTCATATTTTAGAATTAAATCAGCTCACACACCAACCATAAGAATAAGTATTTACTGTAACTAAAATATTTACATATTAAAATAAAATAACTATTTACAAAAACTGCTATTATATTAAATTAAATTATATACATGTAAAAACATTAAAACTGTGATAAAATCCTTAAGATAAAATACACTAAAATAAACCGGATTAAAAGCGATAAAAACAATAAAAGTCTCTGGAGCTTTCGGAAGCATCGGCTTCCTTCCTCAGCAGTAACAAAACTTCCTGCAGCACGTCCATATATAACAGGCTCACGGTACCTATACACGTGGTGCAGTCGGCGCATGGTCTAAACTGGAAGCGGAAATAGCTCGGGAACGTGTTAAGCAGAACCGTTCATCCGTACTTAGGATGATAGTTTCAAACAGAGGATGCATACGCATACTTCTGTCCCTATTCATAATATTGTGGTCGGATGAACAGATTCGTAGGCTCTCGAGCCATTTATGGTTCCAGAACCCATGCGCTCGATCCACGATAACCGCATCCTCTGGGGAAATTTGATGCTGCTTCTCCCAAAAATGTTCGGCCAGAATAGAGCAGAGGATCATAGACAGATTTAGTAGAGGAATAGAGTCTAACCGTCAGGAATCGTTTCTTCCTGTGGCTACCGCATACATTCCTTACTATCCGGGGGTTACTGAGCATCTCGCTAGAGTTCTGCGGGGTTATAAAACACGCTGTGTGCAGCTTCCCGGGCGGAGGTTGCACACAGTGTTGTCTCAGGTAAAAGACCCAATAGCAAAGGGCCTGAGTAGTGGAGTAGTATACAGGATAAAATGCCCGGATTGTGGGGAATGTTATGTGGGCGAGACAAAACGACGGCTCAAGGATCGTCTGGGGGAGCATGCAAATGCTATAAAAACCGCTGATTACAATAAGTCTGCTGTGGCCGAACATTTTTGAGAGAAGCAGCATCAAATTTCCCCAGAGGATGCGGTTATCGTGGATCGAGCGCATGGGTTCTGGAACCGTAAATGGCTCGAGAGCCTACGAATCTGTTCATCCGACCACAATATTATGAATAGGGACAGAGGTATGCGTATGCATCCTCTGTTTGAAACTATCATCCTAAGTACGGATGAACGGGTCTGCTTAACACGTTCCCGAGCTATTTCCGCTTCCAGTTTAGACCATGCGCCGACTGCACCACGTGTATAGGTACCGTGAGCCTGTTATATATGGACGTGCTGCAGGAAGTTTTGTTACTGCTGAGGAAGGAAGCCGATGCTTCCGAAAGCTCCAGAGACTTTTATTGTTTTTATCGCTTTTAATCCGGTTTATTTTAGTGTATTTTATCTTAAGGATTTTATCACAGTTTTAATGTTTTTACATGTATATAATTTAATTTAATATAATAGCAGTTTTTGTAAATAGTTATTTTATTTTAATATGTAAATATTTTAGTTACAGTAAATACTTATTCTTATGGTTGGTGTGTGAGCTGATTTAATTCTAAAATAACAATTTACCACAGCTTATGCAACAGGGAGGAATTTCTGCACATATAGGAACATATAAAAACAGCCAAAACTCAATCCCACAAGGGAAAATTATTTCTCTCTCTCTCTCTCTCTCTCTCTCTCTCTCTCTCTCTCTCTCTCTCTCTCTCTCTCTCTCTCTCTCTCTCTCTCACATTGTTCTTCAAGTGACCCAGGCACACACATTTATTCATCTCTCACACATGAACATGAATGATCTCTCATCAAAATTGTGGAATACCTACACAACATTCCCACTTTTTTTTTTTTTTTTTTTTTTTTTTTTTATGAAAACCCCAAACACGAAAGGTATCAAAACCTATAGTACTTAGTACCGTGCATAGGTTGAAGGAGAAGTATTGGGGGAGGGGGATGCCGGAAACTTTGCTCTAGAGACTAAACATGGGTTTCACAAACAGGGTCCCAATGTCAAGCAAAGTAAAGTTACAAATTTAGCGAAATCTCATTCATTGTTTTGCCTGCTGTTCCTTTTGATAGATTGGACACATATAATAAGTGTCTCCAATCTTCAGGTGCACTGCAGGCAAAGTATGGGTCATCAGTCACACCAATATCAGTTAAATTGGTTTTTCAAGACCCACTTCCACTTAATAGGAAGGTCATATAGAGTCCAGGTGCAAACCAGGGAGGTGATTGGGGGAACACTGTAGCCACATTTGGTATGAACTTCCTTGTAATCTCACCCTTTGTGGGCTGTTCCCAGTATTCTTGCCATTGGCATTGCAACTCAGTGGCAATTTGTTTTGTTTCCCTTTTGACATCTACTGCCATATGACTACTGACTATGGTCATAGTTGCCGATGCGCCCAATAAATCCCGAAACAAACAAACGAAGGATAATGCCCAGATGTTCAGTGGGCATGGCTTTTCTGAATCTGTAATACAGGCCTCAAAATACTGTTTCCAAATTCAGGGGAGAGTGCCTGCCAAGACTGGCACTGTCCTCCTGAATTTCCTAATAGTATGTCATGCTGAGATGCACTGTACAGCAAGCTCTAGTCATAGGCAGTAAGATGTTTCTTTTCCAGTTTGTCCTTATTCCTGAATTTTGTTGGTCTAATATACCAAAATCAGCCCCATAGGTTATGACTGGAATGATAGTAGAAGGAATCAGTGGTCTAGATAGTCATTTAGTCAAATTTAGGTTGGGATAGTTTAGCTTAGCACGTGATTTAGTCAAATTATACTGGCTAACAACAAAAAAAAAAAAAAAAAAAAGCAAACAAAGGGTACTTTTGACTAAATTTAGCAGGTTCTAAAGGAAATTAAACTGTTGATTCCGTATAACACAAAATTATGTTTTTATTACACCTGTATTGAAAATATACCAAATTTAGGAACTAATTGAAAAACCCATTTCAAATATCCTACAGCAACACATATACTATCTTAAAAATGAGTCTCGTTCATTTTAAAATACTGTCATTACCCACTTAATACTATCAACTGGGGCCATAAAAACAGAGCACTAATTGAATCCACATTAGGCAGGGAGATTTATCCATCAAACATAATGTAAATAATTTTTAAGTTGCTGCGATCAGTGTTTCTGGCTGATTTTACGACATTTTTCTATATAACAATATCAAATGTTGTACAGCAATACCCCCGCATAGCACTGATAATTGGCACTGAAACTATTCTGTGTTATGTGAAACCGTGCTGATTGAGATATAATTATAATGGGTTTTAATTGAATGCATACCAGAGAAACAGTCTATAAACAAATTATAATAAATCTATAAACAATTTGTTTGATAGCCAATTAAAAGGATTTGATATTTAAAAAAATATTGCAAAAATTTTATTAGTGAAAAGGTAACATCATGAGAGATGAGAAAAAAATCTTTAAAAAAGCGGTTGTTTATTTAGATATTTCAATAATGAAGTCTGGTGAAGTAATCTCATCTTGTAAAATTTGCCATATCTTGATGCTACGTTCAACATTTGGATCTCCATTCGTAATCGCCTTGCAGGCCATGTCGGCCCCCCAGAAAACTCTCTCCAGTTCTTCTGTTGAAAATTGTTTTGGTGGCACTTCAGTGTTATCCACTTCAGATTGTTTTCCTCTTCTGCATGTATAGTTTGCTTGTCAATTTCAAGGAGAGTTGCATCATCTAAGCCACACATGAGTCAGTGCAGTCATGTACACTGTCAGTGTCCACAGTTTCGAATCCCAAGGCTTTTCCGACCTTCACAATATCTTCGGAAATTATCTGAACTTGCGATTCAAAACCAGTGAAATTATTTACCAAATGAGGAAAAACATGCTGCCAAACAGAACGCATGTTTGTTGGCAGTGATTTCTAGCCAAGATGCAGATATATTTTCGAACGTATTTAAAGGGGTAAAAAATAAATTCTGAAATGAAAAGTTTGAAAAACTATAATTTTGTCTCGTCAGGATGGAATTAAGAATACTGAACACTGTTGCCCGTTGCAGCTGACTGCCTGAAGGGAGCTATTGTCACATGTGCACAGTAGACAATAGAATTGGCACCGCAGCATATATTATAGTACCTGGCTACGACAACACAGCATATATGCATAGTAGTACCTGTCTAGGCTATTGAATGAGTTTTAATATGTACAGTAAAATTTCAGCTTAAATTTAATTGAAAACCGTGTTATAGTGAAACCCGTGATGTTTGAAGCCATGCTAAGTGAGGTATTGCTGTATGTTGTTAAGTATTTAAAGTTTATATTTAAAGCTTTACTTTTAGACTTTAAATACATATCACCTGTCCATCTCCTCTAACAGTTTATTTAGTTTAATCTTGAGTTTGGGTTTGTTCAATCATCTACCTGCTGCTTGAAAAGCAAACCTCCACACATCTTTCCTGCAACCATCATTCTGAAATTTGAATTTATTTCCTCTAATGGATGTAGTCTGAGCAAGAGGAAGAATCCCATTAGAATTGAGTGTGCCTAATCTACTGGCGCCCCCGTAGCCAGGTGGGAAGGAGCAGCAGTGCATAGCACACGCTTCTTGATTAGACCGGGGTTCGAGCCTGTCACCACCAAATATGGAGGATGAAGAAAGGTCAGGGAATGACCACCGCATATTCCCGGAGCAATATGGCCTTAGTTGCTAATGCTTCTAAAAAAAAACCAAATAACAAATAGTCTAATCTACTCAAAGCTTTGAATGTCCTAATCGGATCTACTCACAGGTGCCTAGTCTCCACATGCTGTAATTTGCAGCATGTTTTCTTAATCTTTTCCTGGTAAGTGCATTCTTTTGATCCCCATCACTAATCGCGGTACTTTTCTCTGCACCTTCCAACAGATCCACATCCTTCCTAAAATGAGACCTCGAGGCTTCTGTGCAGTATACTTAAGATGGTTCTAACTGCATTGCCTTGTACCACACAGTTTGTATGTTATTCAGTGTTTAATTCTTCCCAATAATACATTATATTTATCAATGTTAAATTTGAGTAAATTAGTTACTCATGTAACTAATTTTGTTTATATCATTTTACAGTAGTATATCCTGATTACTATCATTAACCACCCTGCCAACCTTTGTATTATCTACAAACTTAGACGATAGTCCTGATATTTGTTGTCAGTATCATTAACCAGTGCGTCATATGTAATAAAATATTATCAAACAGTTCTTTGGCACTCATTTGTGTTTCGTAAGTGTTCTGTAAATATATTGTGAAATGAAAAGAGTTCTGTGACTAAAAACGTTTTGGGAAACGCTGATCTATACAATATCGGTGTAGATATACCATAGACAATTCTTGAAGAAAAACTACAATAATAGTGTAAAGGTCATAATTTCATCTGTATCTCATATTGTGCTTATCCTTCACAACGAGTTACTATGTATTGCACTATCTTAAATAAGTAACGCTTCACTAATAGAGAAGACTATTGTTACATATTCTCAGTGGGCACCATCACCCAGATAGCAGTTTCAAGGCTTGTTGGCCTTTCATTGGTGGGTGGGAAGGTACCCCGGTATTTCAAACATGACAAACCAGTCGTGAAGTTAAACCCACAATGTGAGAGATGCCAAAAGGCATCTCTCATATTGTGAGAGACGTCAAAAGGCATCTCTCAAGAAGGATGAGCACAATATGAGATACAGATGAAATTATGCCCTTTACTCTACTATCATAGTTTTTTCTTTAAGAGTTGTCTATTGTCTATGTAATACACCGATATTACATAGATAATCTTAAAATATTATGCCTAGTTGCATTTAGTTTTATCTTAATATTATCACGTACACCTTTTGGCATCTATCATATTGTTGGGATTAACTGGGTTGTCATGTTTGCAATACCTGCCCACCCACCGATGAAAGGCGAACAGTCCTTGAAACGGTGCCATTTGGGTGGTGGTGCCCACCAAGAATAAGTAACAATACAGGAACTCCCTGACTTATGGAAATTCAACTTTACTTAAGTTTTTGCTGGCCGGTGCAAACTTAAAAAATTGTGGAAATATATTTTGCATCCCATCTGAACCCAATAACACTTCTTTTTTTTTTTTTTTTTTTTTTTCATAATTCGGTCCAAGTCCTTGGAAGTTGAAAATTTTACTATATTACTAAGTGATTTATCTCTCTAAGAAGTCATATTTATAATGAAAATTGCACTAACCTTTCATCGTTATCATATTTTCCTGTTATAAGAATCAATTTTGAACACCTTCGTGATATTATTCTAAAGCATGTTTCTGGAGGTCTCGACCAGAAAACAATAAAAACAATTTACACTTTCCGGTTTATTGGGCTTTTCTGTTAGTGCAATAAATCATAAACGGGTAGTAAACTCGATCTTATTGCATTTGCAATAATACTGCAATTGTGTGAGTTTTTATGCTATTATGGTGAAAGTGTTCCCCTTCACTGAAATCTTCAATCATATAAAAAACAAATTTTCAGAAACTTCTCTTCATTCCTATTTATGTATTATAATGATGAAAGTAAAGCGACCGACGAAAAGTGCAAGTGGTGGTAGTGCCAGAAAATGAAAAAATTAATTTAGAAATGAAGATGAAAATGATTAAAAAGTATGAAGCAGGACAAAGTTGGTAATATATTGCAAGGGAATTAGGTCTCACTGCTTCAACAGTGAACACTATTTTAAAGGAGAGGGCATGGGGTAATGTTATTAGTGAAGTCTCCAATGGTTCAATGCTATGCCCATTGTTTTTCAATATTTTTTATTAATGTTGCTGAGGAAGGAATATCAAGCTTAATATGTAAACTTGCAGGTAATGTAAAGGTCATCAAGGTGAGCTACTGCAACAAGATCTAGGAGAATTAGATTGATGGCCTGAAAAATGGTCCTTGAAGTTTAACATTGACAAATGCAAAGTAATGGATATGGGTAGCAGTAATTCCAGATTAACCTACCAACTATACTATGCTCAGAATAGTGGAAAATGAAAAAGACTTAGTGATAATTGTGCAATCAGATATTAAATTATCTAAGAAGTGCAGACAGCTATCAGAACAGCTCATGGGATTTTATCAGTGATATACAGAAACTTAGGTCAGAGGGATAATGAGATGATTATATCTGTATAAGGCTATGGTAAGGCCACACCTTGAGTACTTTATACAAGTCTGGAAGCCTCACTTCTGCTACAGAGAAGAGAAGTAGATCAGTGAATAGAACAAAATGGATCTTACCAAGAAAGGCTTCAGTTCTGCAAATTGCAGAGTCTGGAGACTAGGGAGCATCTGTGTGTTGTATCATCTGATTGAGTTGTTTAAAGCGTTGAGTGGATTAAGTAAGCTAAATGTTGTTGGCATATATGTAAACAAAGATATTTTCTAAAAATTGCATTAATTTCATAATTCAAGTACAAAAACCAAAATATAGTATTTGGTATGGCCAGCTTTGGCCTTTTAACTGTCACTGTTTTGGCAAGTTATCTGTTTTTGAAAGTTTCACTTATTATTAGATTGCAGAACCACATTTTTATCATGGCATAAAGCATCTTCTCTTTTGTACATTTCATTTTTTTTTAGTCTTTCCGTGAATTTTTCAGTGGGATTAAGGTGGGGTTGTTTGTTGGGGGTTGAAACAATATAAATTGCCATTCTGTGCAATCTATATTGTTTCCTCTAAAAAAATTTCATTATGTTTTGGATAAAAGACAGAGTGAGGTCTACTGAAAAATGGCATTCCCAGTTGCATCTAGCTTAATCAGATCTCACCACAATGCTTGTTGCAAACATTGGGGTATTTTTCACCATTCATCATTCCATATATATATATATAGGTTGAACCTTGATACCTGAAACAACAGCAATTCACTAAGGGGAAATCGAAGGGACACGAGTAATTACAGACCAGTTAGTTTAATTTCTGTTCGGAGTAAAATAATGGAGTCACTGGTTAAAGATGCATTGCAGGATCATCTAGACAAGACTGCAGCAATAATTCAGACACAGCATGGATTTGTTAAGGGAAAGTCTTGTCTGACAAATTTGATAGGATATTATGATGTGGTTACAAAGGAACTGGATGTAATTTTGATATCATATACTTAGATTTCAGGAAAGCTTTTGACACTGTTGTGCATGGAAGACTACTGTACAGATTGGAGCAGAATGGTATTAAGGGTAAGTTGCTACAATGGACAGAAGGATGGTTGAGTGGGAGAAGACAGAGGGTGGTAATCAATGGGTGCTGCTCTTCGTGGACTAATGTTATTAGTGGAGTCCCATAGGGTTCGATGTTGGGTCCACTGTTGTTTTGTATATTTATCAATAATATTGATGAAGGTATATCAGGCTTAGTGTTGAAGTTTGTAGATGATACAAAGGTTGGCAGGGTTGTTAGTGACATTAATGGCAGTGTTCTACCTCAACAGGATCTAGAAAATTTCAGCAGATGGGTTGAGAAGTGGCAAGTTTATCATTGACAAATGCAAAGTACTGCATATGTGTAGAAGTAACCCCAGAGAAATGTACCAACCGTGTGATACTACACTTACGGTGGTAGAAAATGAAAAAGACCTGGGAGTAATTGTGCAGTCAGATATGAAGTTTTCTGAGCAATGCAGAGAGGCTGCCAGGGCAGTTCATAGGGTTTTGTCAATGATATACAGGAATTTTGCTAGCAGGGAAGAGGAAGTGATTGTCCCTCTGTATAAGGCAATGGTCAGACCAAGCCTTGAGTACTGTGCACAGGTCTGGAGGCCTCATTTTAAGAAGGATATAGATTTGCTTGAGAGTGTACAGAGAAGAGCAACAAGATTGGTGAGGGGAAATGAAGGGATCCTCTTACCAAGAGAGGATTAAGTTCTGCAAATGCAGCAGCCGGAGACTAGGCACCTGCGAGGTGCCTGATCTGATTGAGGGGTATAAGGCCTTGAATGGGTTGAGCACACTGAATTCTGATGGGATTCTTCCATTTGTTCAGATTATGAACCTAAGGAGGCATAAATTCAAATTGAGGAAAGACAGATGTAGAATAGATGTGCAGAAAATTGCCTTTAGCCAGCGGGTGGTTAATTGCTGGAACAAACTTCCATCTGTCGTTGTGGAAGTTGATAGGTTAAATAAATTTAAGCAGGAACTGGACAAACATTTAGAGGGAATTGTTTTGTAAATTTTTTTTTGCTGATGCTGCCTAAGCTCATACACCTGCTTTCTTGCATCACATGCCACCACTACATATTTTTAATGGTGTTTTTAGTAGTCTCCTGTATATACTTAGCAGATAAACTTTCTCCATCTGACCATGTTACATGTGTAAGTCTCATTCCGTAAACCTCAAAATGGCTCTCATTAGAATGAGAGCTTTTCTTCATTCTCCTTTATTCAAGATGTTATGCCTGTTAGTTCAGTTCATACTTTTTTTTTCTTTACAGCGTGAGTCAAAAGTTGTTTTAGATTGGCTTGAAAGCTCTCTGGCTAAGCTCTAAAAGCTATAATTGATGGACTGTTCAATCATGCATTTTCACACAAGTTCCAGCCAAATCCTTTACTAAATCCGAACTGATCATATTAGGCGCTATTTTGCTTTCTTCTTCTTCTGATGTTATTTTTCTTTTCTCCACCATTTCCATTTACTTTTAGATTAAATTGTTATGTACATGTAATCATCTTCATCAGCTATTTTCAATCCACTGCAGGATGAAGGCCTCTCCAGCAACTTTCCAGTTCCTTCTGTTTTGAGCACTGGCCATCCATTTACTACCCACAAACTCATGAATTTCATCTATCCATCTCTGCTTTTGTCTTCCAGGTTTTTTTCTAGCTCCTCTTGGGTACCATTCTGTTATTTTCTTAGTCCATCTGTCATCATGTCTCCGAGCTATGGGTCCGGCCCAAGACCATTTTAGTTCTTTAGTTTTGATAAGAATGTCCTTTACTTAAGTTTGCTGCCTAATCCATGTGTTTCTCTTCTTATCTAAGTCTGATTCCCAATATAATTCGTTCCATTCTTCGCTGTGTAGTTCTCAGCTTCTCTTCCATTCTTTTGGTGAGTGCCCAAGTTTCACTTCCATAAGTCATGGTTCATTGTTTTACGTTTCAGACAAACTGGGATATTGCTGTTCAGTATGTGACTATATCTCCTGAATGCTATCCATCCAAAATTTATTCTTCTCTTGACTTCCAGCCATTTATCATTATTACAGCTAATAACTTGTCCCAGGAAGTTTGTTACAGCAATTAACCACCCGCTGGCTAAAGGCAAATTTCTGCACATCTATTCTACATCTATCTTTCCTTAATTTGAACTTATGCCCCCTTAGGTTTGTAATCTGAACAAGTGGAAGAATCCTATCAGAATTCAGTGTGCACAACCCATTCAAGGCCTTATACACCTCAATCAGATCACCTCGCAGGTGCCTAGTCTCCAGCCACTGCAATTTTCAGAACTTAAGCTTCTCTTGGTAAGAGGATCTCTTCATTCCCTTCACTAGTGTTGTTGTCCTTCTCTGTACATGCTCAAGCAAATCTACATCCTTCCTAAAATGAGGCCTCCAGACCTGTACGCAGTACTCAAGGCATGGCCTGACCATTGCCTTATACATCGCCTCCTTTTCCCTGCTAGCAAAATTCCTATATATCATTGACAAAACCCCATCATCTGCCCTGGCAACCTATCTGCATTGCTCAGAAAACTTCATATCTGACGGAACAATTACTCCCAGGTCTTTTTCATTTTCTATTACCTTAAGTGTAGTACCACACAGTTGGTAATTTCTTTGGGGTAATTTCTACCAATATGCAGTACTTTGCATTTGTCAATTGCAAACTTCAGTTGACACTTCTTAGCCCATCTGCCAACTTTTCCAGATGCTATTGCAGTAGCACACTGCAATTACTGTCATTAACAACCGTGCCAACCTTTGTATCATCTGCAAACTTCGACACTAAGCCTGATATACCTTCATCAATATCATTGATAAATATACAAAACAACAGTGGACCTAACACCGAACCCTTAGGCACTCCACTTATAACAGTCCACGAAGAGCACACCCATTGATTACTACTGTCTTCTCCCACTCAACCGTGCTTTTATCCATTGTAGCAGTTTACCCTTAATAGCATTCTTCTCCAATTTGTACAGTAGTCTTCCATGTGCAACAGTGTCAAAAAATTTCCTGAAATCCAAGTATATGATATCAAAATTATTTTTTACATCCAGTTCCTTTGTAACCACATCATAATACCAATCAAAATTTCAGAAAAGACTTTCCCTTAATAAACCCATGCTGTGTCTGAATTATGGCTGCAGTCTTGTCATTGCATTTTTAACCAGTGACTCCATTATTTTACCCAGAACAGAAGTTAAACTAACTGGTCTGTAATTACTTGTATCACCCTTCGATCCCCCTTTGTGAATTGGGGATACATTTGGACATCGCCAATCCGTGGGGACCACCCTGAGTCCAAGGATGTTCTAATAATTATGGCTAAGGGTTTGCTTAGTTGCTTTGCCGCCTCCTTTAATGTAACTAGATAAATCCCATCCACCTCAGGTGCCTTTTTATGTTTATCTTCAACAGTTTCACCTCCACTTTTCTCTCGGTTATTAAAAAATCATTAAGCATCCTGCTACAATTTGATAACCTTCTGGCATTTTCAAACCTTAACTCCTCGTGTGAATGTAGATGCAAAATACTCATTCAGTTTGTTTGCTATCTGAGCAGGATCATCAACAGTCGAACCATCGATATTAAGTGGACCAATCTGATTCATCCTCTTCCTTTTTGAGTTTATACAAGGTGTCTCAAAAATATTGGTACAAACGTTTAGGGGAGGTAGGTAACATCTAAAGGAATGTGAATCGAATAGAAACCCATAACCGGAAACGTCACGGGAAAGTAGTAGCAGAGGCACAAAAAGCAGAAATGACACAAGACAGTAGTTAGTGGCAAACATTTATTTGACATAATATTAACAATGGAGTATGAGATGGATGCCTTCCATGATGTTACAACAGATGCTCGAAGATTCCACCATGAGACGCGATGCATGCGTGACACCAATGCAGCATGGATTGGTGGACACGGTCGAACACACCTGGACTTTCTTTGACAGTAGCAGCAGTGCAGACGTGTCTCGCCACGAGATCCATTTCTTTCTCCACAGGAGATTCATACACAATAGATTTGAGGGCCCCCCCACAAAAAGAAATCAAGGCTCGATAAATCTGGTGAGCATGGGCCCAAGGCAATCCATCAACACCCAAAATGCCTGTTCAAATGGTCAGAAACACACCTTCCATAATGGGCAGACGCCCCATCATGTTGAAACCAAATGTTGTGTCTCACATTTGCTGAAACATCGTCAAGTAACCCTGGTAGAACTTGTTCAAGAAAGATCCGATATTTAGCAGAGTTCATGCGGGATGGTAACGTATGGGCCGACTAAGTGGTCACCGACCATACCTGCCCACACATTTATTGCAAAGCGATGTTGTGCCGCATTGGAGGCGCACACCGTGCAGGTTGTCATGAGCATTCTGCTGATTGAATCAGCCTTCCCGAGTGACATAAGCCTCATCCGTGACTAAAACATAAGCTGGAAAATTCAAGTTTTGAACACTTTCTTGGAGAAACCACTGCGCAAAAGCCACACGTGCAGGATGACCTTGGGGAAGCAGTAACTGAACTCTTTGGAGATGAAAGGGGTGTAAGGATTCGTTGTGCCAGACACACTGTACACTGCAATGAGACACTCCTAAGGCAGAGTCATCGGCACGTCTGCTGGTAGTAGGATTATTCTGGACGGCATTCAACACACTTTCTTCCATGGCAGGAGTTTGCGTCGAACGTGGTCTACCCGCACTACTCCTGTTACCTCGAAATGACCCGTAATCACACAAATTTTGATGCACACGTGCAAACAAACCGTGGTCCTGTACATGTCTGTCTGGGAAGCATTCTCGATAAAATCGTTGAGCGGCTCATCCATTGCCCTCTGCTAATCCATGCACTAGGTGCATGTCTGGCATCTCACAGTTTGTATATCAATGCATGCTCTTCGTGCGGCGACTACTGTTTGAATGAGTAAACCAGAAATTTTCCCTCTCGCGAACTAATGAACAGCGCCGTCTACCGACTTACAGTGACGTTTCCGGTTATGGGTTCCTATGCAATTCACATTCCTTTAGATGTTACCTCCCCTCCCCCCCCCAAAAGTTTGTACCAATATTTTTGAGACACCCTGTATAAGTAAAGAAATCCTTACTGTTTTTCTTAGCATCCTTTGCCAAAGATTTCTCATAATCTGCCTTTGCCTGCCTAACCTCCTTTGTGACTTTATTACATACTAGCTTATATCTGTCATAGGCTTCTTTGTCATCTGATAATTTATGTGCATCCCATGCATTTTTCTTCTCTGCCATGAGTCTCATTAGTTCATTTGACAACCATTTAGGCATAAACGTTGAAGAATATTTCTTAATATGTATGAAACTTTTAGTAGCTTCCACAATTAATTCTTTTAATGCTTCCCACTTGGAATTTGCTGTTGGTAACATCATCGCTTGATCCCATTCTACAGAATTTAAAAACTTTCTGAGAGCACTGTACTTACATTTACGGAAGCAAAAACCTTTTCCTTTACTCCTGATGGTAATTATGTCTCTAAGTAAATCCCACGTCAGTGCACTGTAATCACTGCCACCTAGTAGTTCCTTTATCTGTAAATTCTTAATACACGAATGATCACTGCTGATAACCAGAGCATGAGTACCCTCTCTGGTTGCCTCTCGAACATGCTGCTGCAGAAAACAATCATCCAATAAATCCACAAAAGTCTTACTAGTGTGCGAATGACCAAACCACAAGTTCCAGTCGATATCTGGGAAGTTAAAATCCCCCATGATAAGACATTCTGATTTACTAGCCCACTCTATTTCTCTGTACAATTGTGCATTGTAGTCATTCGAGTCATTAGGCCTATAACATACTCCTATTCTTATTTTTGATTTCGCAGTGCTTATGTCATTCCAAACTGACTCAACAGTGCACTGTTCATCTATATCAACTGGATGCAGGCGCCTCCGTAGCCAGGTGGGAAGCAGCAGCAGCAGCAGCAGCAGTGCGTAGCACACGCTTCTTGATTAGACCGGGGTTCGAGCCCGTCACCACCAAATATGGCGGATACGGAAAGGTCAGGGAATGACCCAATATGGCCTTAGTTGCTAATGCTCCTAAAAATCAAACAACAACATGAACTAGATGCACTTCTTTTGATTTTATGTTTTTCTTTATTAACAGCATAACACCTCCTCCCTTCCTATCCCGTCTATGCTTTCTGTACACATTGTACTCCCCAAATTTCAATTCTCCATTCCTAATATCTGTGTGACACCACGTCTCTTATATCCCAACAATATCCAACTTTGATGTCTTGACCAATACTTCAAAATCATCAAATTTATTTACTATACTTCTAGCATTGGTATACATGCACCTATTCTTAGTTACTCTAACACATCCCATATACCCACCTATTTCACGATGACTGCCATTAGTCCCTGAAACCCCTAGCACCCTTTGCTCCAGGCAGCTGCTTATTCTAACAGAAGTAGTGCAAGAATCACCTTCACCTCTGCCCGCAGCTACTTTTAACCTTTTAGTCTGTGAATCCCACAAGCTAGCAGTTTTCTGACGCACGTAATAGTGCCTCGATAGCATCAGCTAATATTCTTGCACCCTTTCTGTTTAAGTGTATCCCATCCCTGTAGAAGCAGTCTCTTCTGTTAACAAGCACAGACTATGCTGAAAAAATTTCTATCCCTTGAGCCTTGCACATTCCCTCCATGGCCAAATTCATTGACAAGGCTCTCATCATGTACTCCCTCCTATTGTGTCAGGGCAGAATTGCATACACTTTCAAATTTAACCCTAGCTCATGACTTTTTTGCAACCTGTACTTGTTAAGTAAATCTGCAGATCTCTTACTCTTAATGTCATTGGTGCCAATGTGTTCAAGAATATCACCTTTTGTGCCCTCAAAAGATGATCTATGCTTTAAAATCGTCTTTACTGCAGGAACTCATGAAACTGTTACAGTAAAATAAAACATTATGAAACTGGTATAGTAAAATAATTAAAAAAATATTGCTGCATTATTTTTATTGAAAAATAATTTCAGTACAATGAAATATAATGATATTGTCACAGCTGTCAAATAATTTCAGTACAGTGCAATACAATGATGGAATTTTTCATTGTACTAGTGTACAATGAAATAATTTGTATAAAATATATTATAAATGCACCAAAATTATTGGTCTGTGGTAACTGAAATAACATATAATTTTGACACTCAAATGATTTTAATTCCCGAGTGAATACTCCATTGGTTGTCATTCGGTTATGTTTAGTATTTACTAAAGTATTTGACTTAATATCTAAATTTATAAAACTGCTTTCCAGCCTCAATTTAATTCTAGATTGATATCACCAACGAGAACTATAGGTGTATGATCCAGTAGCTCTTCCAATAATTTTGCACATTCAATGGAATATGACGTCAAATTATTGTTTGAATTATATATAACGACATCCCTGGAGTGATGTTTATGGCAACGATGAAAATAGATTCACTATTGAATTTGCATAAAGATCCACAAATGTTTCCAATTTCATCTGATACCGCTGTCGCATTACTGCTATTATGTTGTGCAAAGATATGTTGTGTATTGATGATAGTTGAACCTTCACGTTGATGATATGTAACACCACCACTGCAAACATCTGACCTTTTAAATTTAGTTACACATTGGGTCACATGTTCTTCATTATCCAACCATGTTTCACTTAATATCAATATTTTGGATTGCTGTATGATTGTGTCAGTTTTGATATCTCGAACATGGGCCTGTAAACTTTGTATGTTCATTGACGATATAGATATACCACTTTGTATGAAATCTTGCAGTTCATCCTGTAGAGACATTATTATTTTTCAAGTGATCTAGTTCAGCACGAAGTTCTCTATTACTAGTAGTTTGGCCGTGTGAAATGTTAAATCGTTTTTGTGGGAATTAGTAATATTGCAACGAGGTCGCTCGAAATAATGCTATGTATTCAAGTTGCTGTTGATGATCTTTCTCATAATTATGAACAACTTTGTCGAAGGTCCCTCCTTGAGATATCACTTCTACATGTTAATTTCCTATTGTGCTTGAATGGAATCGTAGTTGATCGTTTTATAATAGGTATGGATTGACTAGTTAAATGTTTATCTTTTGGATATTGTTTATAACAAGATTGAAGGTTGTCTTATTTTTGACTCAGGAAATTTCATCCATACTCATTTAGCTGTTTCATCTTGCTCAGATTCGAAATATACTAAAGTACCGATTGTACCGTTTACATCGACCACATCTATATTTATAGTAATCATATATGGTTTTCCTTTCAATAATGGTAGAATGTATGGAAGTCCTACAAGTATTTCTCACTGGACCTGCTGGCTGTCGAACAACTTGTACTAATTCATGAAATTGTAGTGAATGCCATAATTCTGGAGCAATCAATGAATTCTTCAGGCATAGGTGTAGCACGCACTGGAGGCAATTGCCATAAATCTCCAATGAAGTAGTAGTAGTGGTAGTAGTAGCATATGATGCAAGAAAGCAAGTGTATGAGCTTATGCAGAATCAGCCAAAAAAAAAAAAAAAATCACACCATTGCCTCCAAATGCCTGTCCAGTTCCTCCTTAGATTTATTCAACCTATCAACTTCCACAACGACAGATGGAAGTTTGTTCCAGCAATTAACCACCCGCTGGCTAAAGGCAAATTTCCGCACATCTATTCTACATCTGTCCTTTCTTAATTTGAATTTATGCCCCCTTAGGTTTGTAATCTGAACAAGTGGAAGGATCCCATCAGAATTCATCGTGCTCAACCCATTCAAGGCCTTATACACCTCAATCAGATCACTGTGCAAGTGCCTAGTCTCCAGCCACTGCAATCTGCACAACTTAAGCCTCTCTTGGTAAGAGGATCCCTTCATTCCCCTCACCAATCTTATTGCCCTTCTCTGTACACGCTCAAGTAAATCTACATCCTTCCTAAAATGAAGCCTCCAGACCTGTACACAGTACTCAAGGCATGGCCTGACCATTGCCTTATACAGAGGGACAATCACCTCCTCCCTGCTAGCAAAATTCCTATATATCATTGACAAAACTCCATGACCTGCCCTGGCAGCCTGTCTGCATTGCTCAGAAAACTTCATATCTGACTGCACAATTACTCCCAGGTCTTTTTCATTTTCTACCACCTTAAGTGTAGTACCACACAGTTGGTACGTTTCTCTGGGGTTACTTCTTCTCATATGCAGTACTTTGCATTTGTGAAGGTTAAACTTCAGTTGCCACTTCTTAGCCCATCTGCCCAAATTATCTAGATCCTGTTGCAGTAGCACACTGTCATTACTGTCATTAACAACCCTGCCAACTTTGTATCATCTGCAAACTTCGACATTAAGCCTGATATACCTTCATCAATATCATTGATAAATATACAAAACAACAGGGGACCTAACACGGAACCCTGTGGGACTCCACTAATAACATTAGTCCACGAAGAGCAGCACCCATTGATTACCACCCCTGTCTTCTCCCACTTAACCATCCTTTTATCCATTGTAGCAACTTACCCTTAATACCGTTCTGCTCCAATTTGTGCAATAGTCTTCCATTCGCAACAGTGTCAAAAGCTTTCCTGAAATCCAAATATATGATATCAAAATTATTTTTTGCATCCAGTTCCTTTCTAACCACATCATAATAACCAATCAAATTTGTCAGACAAGACTTTCCCTTAACAAACCCATGCTGTGTCTGAATTATTGCTGCAGTCTTGTCTAGATGATCCTGCAATGCATCTTTAACCAGTGACTCCATTATTTTACCCGGAACAGAAGTTAAACTAACTGGTCTGTAATTACTCCTGTCACCCTTCGATCCCCCTTTGTGAATTGGGATACATTTGTACATCTCCAGTCCGTGGAGATGTGCAAATTTCATATTTATCAAAAATACATTCTTTCCTTATTTTCAAAGACTCACTATCAACTTGTTGTTCATCCAATTCAGCTGTTGATTTATGTCAGGAGCTCTCTCTGTCTTTTTCTCTCTCTCTCTCTCTCTCTGTGTGTGGTTTCTCACTTTCTTGTTTCTTCCCCTTGACTTATGGCCGTATTGCTGTGATAATTATTCTAAATAAGATGATCGTCGGGCAAGGACAAAATCCATGCTATTGGCAAATTAAGTGCTGTTCTACACTTAATTGCTGCAACGTTGGATCAAGTTGTGATTTTAAGATTTGAGTTCACAGTGTGCAACTCAATCCTCGCTCTAACGTTTACTAGTTTGTGCTTGTTTGTACTGGTGTATGAGAATACGGGCAGAGAGAATGAGACATTATGTAACACACAACATTTATTATAACAAAAGAAAACATATATACAGACTTGCACTCTGTCTAGTTGTTTGTGTAAAAGTAAAGGTATGTATATATTGCTTCAAGGTTTCTGTTCATAACAACAACATTAATCTGTTTAGGATTTATGATATTGTATTGGCAAAAACATCTTCATAACATACTGGATTCTAGTACCACTGGAACTATTCCTTCAATAGACTTAGTGTTTGGCTCTGGTTTAACAAGCTGCAACATTCACAAAACACTTCAACATAGAACAGAAGAACCTTAGGCAAAGTGCTTTTGGTGTTCTCATTACTTTACACTATCTTACATCTGTTCTAATATGAACAGTCTCACCCCCTCCTCTCATTTCTCATTCCAACAGCACCTTGCTGTAAGATCCCTGTGTACCACCAACCATGGGAGAAGGTCCCTTTCATTGTTAAATTACCAAGATTAAATATTTAGGAAGGAAGCATTAAAATGGTATCTGTTGATGTTGTGTTCGAGGTTTACATTCACACAAATGAGATAATGGCTTACCAGTTAAATCTCTTGCTTCAGGATAGGTTGTGAGACCTCCTTCCCTCTGGTAGAAACTAGGGTGCGGTCTTCTGGGCCTTGCTTCCTTTGTTTCAGCTCCTTGGCCGTTCTTAAGGCTGGAGCGACACCGACTGCGAACTTTGTCTCTTACATTGCCAGGACTCTCGATTTTTGACGGTGACGAGACGTTCCGCTTTCCTATCAGTCTGTTCTAAAAGCGAAAAAGGGCCCCTTGGTGCCTCACAGAACCCCTTATATACTAACATTATCTCGTTCTACGTCACAGAGACAGAGTTATCCAAGAATGCCCATTTACAGTGGCACTACCATTTTTGGTAATCGTCCCGTGAAATCAACTGAACATCCCGCTTCTGCCATAGCAATAAATCCCTTTTTTTTGTAGCATTGTGGGCGTGAGAACTGAGATGCTCTCCTCTCCTTCTGCTCTGTTGGTGAGAGGCCAACGACAGGGAACTAGGACAAGGAATTGCGCAATATCTGACCATACACTCTCTCTTCCTGGGAAATAAGTTTTTCCTCCCTTATTGTATTAAATGTAAGT
This sequence comes from Mastigoproctus giganteus, assembly GCF_048544385.1. Lineage (NCBI taxonomy): Eukaryota > Metazoa > Arthropoda > Arachnida > Uropygi > Thelyphonidae > Mastigoproctus > Mastigoproctus giganteus. The sequence goes on along the minus strand of NC_143579.1, from coordinate 143,403,700 downwards.
TCCAAATGAATAGAGTTTTATAATTTTATCCTACAGATTTCCAAGATAAGATTCTAACAATAAAATAGTTGATTTTGGGTAGACCGAAGAGATTTTTAAAGAAGCATGATTTTAATATTTTGAAATATCCTAAGACAATGTATTAGCTATTTAGTAGTTAATTAATTCCGCCTGATTGGCGCCTCCATAGCCAGGTGGGCAGGAGCAGCAGTGCATAGCACACGCTTCTTGATAGACCGAGGTTCGAGCCCATGACTAATAAATACGGAGGATGCGGAAAGGGCAGGGAATGACCACTGCATATCCCAGAGCAATATGGCCTTAGTTGCTAATGCTCCTAAAAACCAAATAACAAACAAACAAACAACAACAAACAACCGCCTGATTATTGAGAGGTATGAAACTCTGTCTAACATTTACGTAATTTCTGATGCTCTTGTGGCCATACTGTTGGCACATATTCAATCGCTCTTGAAGGCACACATTGGGTATCATAAAAAATACCAAGCTGCCTCTTGTAAACTCATCTCGTGTTAGATCAATTATATCCATATCAAGATATTCTTCTATGATAAATTGTAAATCCGATTTAGACGTGAGCCCTCCTAAAATCCAAGCATTGTAATTATTCATAAATTTTTCTTCTATCTTCCATTTAAGAAATACACATGGTCGTTTGATAACAGCCTTCAAAATATTTATTCCAGCCTTCAAAATAGATATTCTTCTTATATTGATACCAGCCTTCAAAATAGATATTCTTCTCCTGATAGGCATTGATTTGATTTAAAGAATTCTGCAAAATTAACATTATTATCCAATTCTAATGAGTCATGCATTTTACAATATTTTTTTTTGTGATGAGCTGATCTTCGATTGTCATCTGTGGCCATCGGTATCAATATACGAGTTTGCGACATTGGCCAAAAAAGGTGCTTCAAATCGACATTCACGTTGGTTTGCATTATTATTTTTATAACAGGTAAGAGTATGTTTATGTTGCTGTAAATTTGAATAATTTGAAGTTTTCTCTATAGAACATAATGCATCTATCATTTGGATTGCTTCTTCCGTCCCATCTTTTTCTTCTAATGGTGCAGAGGGTGCATTGTTCATCCATAATAATATATGTGCATGTGGACTTCTTCGATGTTGAAATTCAATGTGTTTAAAGACATTCACACAACATACCGTATTTCCCCATGTATATGCACCTTAATTTTGGGGCCCGAAATTTGAAAGAAAAAAAAAAAAAAAAAAAAATGTATTACATAAAGTTATTGAACTCAAATTTTATTCATCATAAAATTCATACAACTCCTCATCACTGTCAAAACTCCCATCCATTAGCTTGTCCTCATCTGTGTCTGATGACAAATCACTGTCTTCATATATTGCCTCATCCTCAGTTCCATCTATGACATTTGAAATGCTGCACTTCTTAAATGACTTGACAACGATTTCAATCTTGATATTATCCCAGGATCTTTTCACCCAGGTACAAACTTCTCCTATAGTTGGTTTCTTCATTCTTCCTGCTGGTGTCAAATTGTCCCAGAAGATTTCATCCATTGGTTCCATTTGTCTCTCATGGCAGCTTTGAAGGGTTTGTTAATGCTGACATTAAGTGGTTGGAGCTGGGATGTCAAGCCTCCAGGTATGACGGCAAGTTTTGTTTTTTGCTCTGCAGCAGTCTTCTTTGTGTTTTTTGTTATGTGTGCCTTGAACTGATCAAGCACCAATAGGGCAGGTTTGCTTACGTAAGAGCCCACCTGGTCTCCTGCTCCAAACTTTCTCAAACCAGATCTTCATCCCATCCTGATCCATCCAACCCTTGTCATGAACGTGGACAATCACTCCTCGAGGAATGTCTTCTTTTGGCATTGTTTTGCGTTTGAAAATCAGCACAGGAGGCAGCTTGGTTCCATCGGCAATAAGCTAGAACAACTGTATAATGGCTCTTTTCATGTCCACTTGTCTTCACAGTTACAGTTTTCACCCCCTTCTTATCAACAGTTCTGTTACTTGGGACATCAAATTGAAGGGGGACTTTGTCCATATTTGCAATCTGTCCCAACTCAAACTGATGTGTCTTCCGACATTGAATGACAAAACGATGAAATTCAAGGACCTTCTGCACATAGCTTTTGGGCAAGTCTGGTGCTTGTACGCATGCTTGGTCCATTCCGTTTTATGAACCTGAAGCACCAATTGTGTCCTCCTTTGAAATCAGTAACTTCTTTTTCATCAGCCATTCTTCTTGCCTCATGCTGAACCATCTTTGTGGACACAGGAATTCCAATTGCCCCTTGCTCTTCAATCCATATCTTCAATTCCCTCTCTAAATCAGGCCATTTTGCTGACTTGCCTCTCATGGCCTTCTTCTGCCGTGGCATTTTCAGTAGGGTTTCTTCTTCCCGTAGCCAGTCTCGGATTGTTTTCTCAGTTGGAGGAGGACCAAACTTACGTTCAGCAGCAGCACAATTTCCATTCACTTTTGCAAACTGGATCACTTTTAACTTGAATTCAGCACTGTACAAAAATCTTTTCTGAGCCACTTCTGGGCAGAACGTGACAAAACGTAACCTAATATACTGGTAACAAGTGCGAAACAATGAGCGCAAAGACAACAAGCGCGAAACAGTGGGAAATGCAAGTAAAAAAAATCTACAACCACTGTATAAGAAGCACCCAGTTTTTAGACCCCAAATTTTTCGAAAAAAGGTGCATCTTATACATGGGAAAATACGGTAATATTTCCCAAAAGGACTATAAGTTTTCAATTTTAAAATTGAGTATACTCTCAACAATTTTATTAAAGTATATTGGCATACATTACGGGATCTTCATTTATTAATGTAGCTCTTTCTGTGTAAGGTAGCTCCATAACTTCGTTAGTTGTAATTTCTCGTTTATACACTCACCGTTTACACACTCACTCACCATCAAGAACATTGTAGGTTTTCCTAATTGACGAATCATGACAGACATATCTCGTTTACGTTGACTCCAATAATATGCTGAATTGGGAATTGATTTTAGAAATGCCAAATTAGAATCTAATGACTTGTTTATAAATTCTTTCGATTCCAGTATAGCATGAGTAATGTTAACTGTCCTACTGATTTAAATGCGATTTGCAAATTTTCTGCGGTAAATATTAATTAATTATGCGATAATTAATATAAATATTAATTATCGCATAATTTTCATTGCCATATATAGCAAATGTTGGAGAGTTACTCCACGATGATGAAATCTACGAATTTCACTCGATGCCATCATAAAGAGAGTAATTTTCAATTCATTTTTAAATTTTCGTGCATGTCCCTAATATATAGTTGGAAAAGAAAGTTCTGCATGTATATCAAATATGAAATCATCTGTTGGAGATGATTTCTGACCCAGTGCTATACATAAATATTTATCTTCAGACCATAATAATGTTTGTTGTTGAATTAACAATAGTTCATCATCATTGTAGATAGGTTCCACAATTACATCTGAATTTTCCTGTTCACTATCATCATTTGTGGCGCCTCCATAGCCAGGTGGGCAGGAGCACCTGGCTATGGCGGTGCATAGTACACGCTTCTTGATTAGACCGATGTTCGAGCCCGTGTCTACCAAATACAGAGGATGCAGAAAGGTCAGGGAATGACTACCGCATATCCCCGGAGCAATATGGCCTTAGTTGCTAATGCTCCTAAAAACCAAATAACAACAATAATACAGAGTGTGGCAAGTTGTCCCCAAGAAATCGTCATTCACTTTTATGCTGTAGCATTTATACAAAGGTGAATTTATCAAATACAGTAACCATATTTTCACTATTTTCTTCTGCACACATCCTTGTAAATATGATGATTTATGTATGAATCTTCGTTTTATATGTACGTTAATGGCATAATCTTCATCTAATTCTCTAAGTAATTGATGAACCATCGTATTTACATTAACTGGTACATTTAATACTTGTCCATTGATCCATATTGTCCATGTTCATAACGTAAACAACAAATTTGCATAAAGGGTAATCGTGGTGATATCAAACGCTCAGTTACAACATCCAATGGTGGAAAACAGTAGGATATGTTGGATATAGAAATCCATTTGACATGGCCATAGTTAGTATCCATCCCTCTTTTAATGAAGTATGACATGTATTACACTTAATGAAAGTACTCACTTCTTTTAAAGGAAATTCATTTTTGAGTAATTCATATGAAGTTGTTGGAAATGGTTTGAAATCTAATTGATACATAAACAATCACAAACATTACAACTAAATCGAAATGGGTTTTTGTACACTAGTTTTTCAAACTTGCTGTCAGCTCGTGTAGACACTATAGGGATGTAATCAGGAATCTCATTATTAGCCATTTCTAATTTTGCTTTTTTTTTTTTGTGCACAATATTCCTTCAATTGTTCTGCTGGAGTTTTAGATTCCTGATAAGTATCAGGCATAGTAGAACACTGGTTGAATTTCATTATGATTCGGATTAGTTTAAATTTCTAATTTCCTTTTCTTCAGTTCACAATATTCCTTCATTATTTCAGCTCGAGTTTTTTTGGGTGCAGTTTGAGAAGTCCCAGACATAATGAAACACTCTTGTTGAATTTCATCTGGATTCACATTTCTGTCCAATTTCCTTTTCTTTCTTTCACAATATTCCTTCATCTTTTGAGCTTGAGTTTTCTTGTGTGCAGTTTCAGAAGTTCCAGCCTCAGCGAGACACTGTTGTTCAATTTCATCTGGATTCACATTTCTGTCCAGCTTCCCTTTCTTTCTTTCACGATGTTCCTTCAAACACTGGGCTGTAAAATTTGGCACAGTCACTCTCGTATTAATCATTATGCTGATATAACGTAGCGTGCCACTGCAACTTGTAGCATATACTGCACTTGTTACATACAATTAAGTTTACTTGGGTGCATGTGTTGAATTTTTTGTGTCACTGCACGCGAGTACAAAACATGTACATTGGATTTTGTGATGATTTTATATAATGATTTCTAGGTAACGTAACATTTTTTCCCAAATAACGCCGGTAAAGATGTTTTTAACATAAAAAAAATGAATGAATAAATTAATAAAATAAAAAATCTGCAGATTTACATCAAACCAGGCTTCCACGGTTGCTTTTAGCTCTTCATCTTTAAAGTGAGTTTCACAAAGATGAGACTTGAGGTTTCTGAAGAAATAATAATCACTTGGGGCAGAACTATCTGTATAAGGGGGGGGGGGTCATAATTATTCAAAACCACATTCATAAATTTTAACTTGTGCAACCTGGGCTTTGTGTACAGGTGCATGTCATGGAAAAGCAAAACACGGTGACTGAATTTTCCTTGCCTTTATGGTCGGGTTACAGCATTTAACTTTAGCGTAAGGCTGGCATGACTCCCCCACCTTGTGTGTGTTTGTGACACACACGGAAAATTAAAGCCAACACTTTCTGCTAGTTGCTTTCGAAACCTCTTCAGAGATGGAGATCCCTTTTTTAGTACTGCATGCCTTCTAATTTAGATTCAGGGTCATAAAAATGTAGCCAAGTTTCATCACCAGTCACAAAATGGGATAAAAATCTGTTTGGATGGAGCAAGAATTAATTTTAAATTCTCTTTTGGGAACTCTACCTTCTGATATTTCATGAATAGACAGGTTTCTGGGAACTCATCTTTAACGAACATTTAAAATCCCAAATGCCAATTGTTAAAATGCTAAATACTTTTTCAAGTTCAAGCACTTTAATTATTCTGCTATCTAAATTTTTTTCCTTCTTTGATGCTAATTGGCTCAGAATTGATTGCTTCAGATGACTGACCAGACTTGCTCATCCTCACCTTTAATATATCCCTTCAACTTTTTATATCCCTTTTACCACAGCTGAATGGTGCAAAAAATACTGGCACATTCGCAGTCAATCCCTCCCTGTCCTGCACAAACACTAACCTCATGTCACGCATGCTTGCTATGTAAGGGCACGTGACCCAAACCACAACTAAATATAAATTTTGAACCAAACTGCATAAATTAATATTAAGCTATTTTGTAGTTGCATAAAAATATACCTATGTAAATCTAAGCAGGTGCTATTACAGAATTTTTAGTGCAAACCTCCTGGAACACTTTCACAAACCACCAGTTAGGATCCTTTGGCAAACAGGGCATACAGTTTTTTTTTATCTTAATTTCTCAGCTGCTAAGCAATCATAATAACCATATTCTATAATTTATTAATATATTTTATAGCCCAGAACTTTTTCCTCATGTAAGGTTAAACATTCTTAAACCATTTTATAGGGTTAAAATTCATTTTTGCAACGGAAGATCTATTAACACTGCAAGTGAAGCATTTCACAAGATTTCTGTTTAAAAGCACAACTCGCTCTCTCTCTCTCTGCATAACTAATTCAGTTTCTCCTTAAAGCAAACTTTTAATAATATAAAAGAAACAAACATCGAACAATCTTATAAAGACAAACAAAATAACAAATGAAAATATTTACAAATAGCTGTTAATAATTGTGATAAAAGACAACATAAATAAATTCCAAATTTTTTCACATTAATTTGCATAAGACTATTTTCCTAGGACTTATGGGGAGGGGGGGAGATGATATTAAGCATATGTCTCAAGATTGGTGATAAAAGAGGCCTTCTCAATATAGAGGGCATGTTTGGGCCAGACATGTTTTAAAATTTACCTCTGTTATTCCCTGTAGGCCATTAGCATTAGTAGGGCATGATGTCTGTTATTCCCTGTAGGCCATTAGCATTAGTAGGGCATGATGCAAGAAAGCAAGCTTATATAGCATCAGCCAAAAAAAAAAAAAAAAAACACCATTCCCATTTCACCCATCCATTCACTCCAAATGTTTGTCTAGTTCTGCATTGAACTTATTTAAGTTGCAGATCTCCGCTATGTGACAAATGGAAGTTTGTTCCAACTATCAACCACCTGCTGGCTAAAGGCGAATTTCCACACATCTATTCTTCAATTGTCTTTCCTCGATTTGAATTTATGCCCTCTCATGTGAGTATTCTGAGCAAGAGGAAGAAACCCATTAACATTGAGCTTGCTCAATCCATTTCAGCCCTTATACACCTAAATTAGATCACCTCACAGGTGCCTAGTCTCCAAAAAAGCTTCAATTTGCGGAAGTCTTTCTTGGTAACACCAACCTTTTGTTCCACTCACCAATCTCGTTGCCCTTCTCTTTACTTGTTTCAGCAGCTCTACATCCTTCCTAAAGTGAGGCCTCCAGACCAGTATACAGTATTCAGTGTGGCCTGACCATTGCCTTATACAAGGGAGCAATCACTGCCTTATTCCTGATAGCAAAATTCCTGTGTATCATTGACAAGACACCATGAGCTACTCTTGTAGCCTTTTTGCACTGTTCAGAAAACTTCATATCTGACTGCACAATTACCCCTCAGATCCTTTTCATTCTCCACTACCCTGAGTGTAGTACCACCCACTGATATGGTACTCTGGGGTTACTGCTACCCAGAGTACCATATCAACTTTTCCATATCCTATTGCAGAAGTGTACTGTCATTAACAACCTGCCAACCTTCATATTGTCTGCAAACTTAGACATTAACCCTGATATACCTTCATCAATATCATTGATAAATAACGAAAACAACAATGGGCTGAACACCGAACTGTGGAGGCGACTGCACTAATAACATTAGTCCATGAAGAGCAGTGTCCATTGATAACCATTCTTGTCTTCTCCCACTCAACCATCCTTTATCCATTATAGCAACTTGCTCTTAATACCAAGCTGCTCCAATTTGTACAGTAGTCTTCCATGTGCCACTGTATCAAAGGTTTTCCTAAAATCCAAGTATATGATATCAAAATTATTCTTTGCATCCAATTCCTTTGTCACCACATCATAGTAGCCAATCAAATTTGTCAGACAACACTTCCCCTTAACAAACCCATGCTGTGTCTAAACTATAACTGCAGTCTTGTCTAGATGATCCTGCATTGCTTCCGTAACAGTGACTCCATTATTTTCCTTATTACAGAAGTCAAACTAACAGGTCTGTAATTACTCGTGTTACCCTTTGCGAATTGGGGACACATTTGCATGTATCCAGTACATGGAACCTCCCCAGAGTCCAAGGAAGCTTTCATATTTATGCTAAAGGTTTGCTTACTTTCTTTGCTGCTTCCTTTAATAAAATAGATATAACCCATCAACCCATGTTCCTTCCTTATGTTGAACTTCAACAATTTCTCCTCCACTTTGCTCTTAGTTATTACAAAAACATGTAACTCCCTGTTAGAATTTGATAACTTCTGGTATTCCCCCTCCTTGAATAACCCCTCGTGTGGATGTAGATGCAGAATACTCATTGAGTTTATCAGCTACCTGAGCATGATCATCAATAGTCAAACCACTATGTTAATTGGACCAATCTGATTCATGCCCTTCCTTCTGAGTTTACATAATTAAAGAACTCTTTGCTGTTTTTCTCTTGATATCCTTTGCCAAAGATTTCTCTTTTGACTGCCTAACCTCCTTTGTGTCTTGATTAGATTAACTTATATCTGCCATAGGCTTCTTTGTCGCCTGATAATTTATATATATCCCATGTATTCTTTTTTTCCATGAGCCGCATTAATTCATCTGATGTCCATTTAGGCCTGTACTTTGAACAATATTTCTTAGTTGATATGAAAAGCCTAGTATCCTCCAATATTAATGCCCTGAAGGCCTCCCATTTACAATTCACCATTGGTAACATCATCAGCTGATCCACTGAAAAGAATTTAAAAACTCTCTGAGACCACTGTGGTTACCTTTACGAAAGCAAACACCCTTCCCCTTACCCCTGATGATAGTTACATCTTTTAAGTAAATCCCACATCAGTACACTGTGATCACTGCCACCTAGTGGTTCCTTTATCTGCAGATTGTTAACGCATGAAGAATCACTGCTGATAACCAGATCGTGAGTATTACCCTCTCTGGTTGCCTCTCGAACATGCTGCTGAAGAAAACAGTCATCCAATGACCAACTCAGAAGTTCCAGTCAATATCTGGGAAGCTAAAATCCCCCATTATAACACTATCTGATTTATTGACCCACTGTATTTCTCTGCACAGTTGCTCATCAGATTCATTAGGCCTATAACACACACACCTACTCTCATTTTCCCTTTCCCAGCGCTTATGTCACACCCCACTGAATCAAGATTGCATTGTCCACCAATGTCTGTTGGATGCACTTTCTTAAATTTTGTTTCTTTACTAACAGCATAACCTCTCCTCCCTTCCTGGAGCCCACCGGGCTAGCCGAGTGGGTAAAGTACCTGCCTGGCAACCCAAAGGTCGCGGGTTCGATTCCCGCCTCGGGCTTGGATCAAAGTACTGCAAAAAAAAACCTTGGGAGGTGCAATATGGCCACAGAAGCCGATGCGCCAACAACCACCAAATCAAAAAAAAAAAAAAAAAAAAAAAAAATCAAAATCAATCCTCCCTTCCTGTCCTGTCTATCCTTTTGTGCACATTGTACTCCCCAAATTCCAATTGTGCGCTGCTTATATCCATATGGCACCACATTTCTATTATCGCAACAATATCCACTTTTTATGTCTTCACCAGTACTTCAAATCCATTAAATTTATTTACTATACTCCTAGCATTGGTGTACATGCAAGTATACATATGGTTATTCTTACTCTCAGTTACTGTAAAACAAACCATGTATTTACTTGTTCCATGATGACTCCCAGCAGCCCTTGAAATTCCCAGGCAGTGCAAGGAAACCTGAGGCTTATGCTGCACCAGCCAAAAAAAAAAAAAATTCTGATCGAGAGAGAGAGAGAGAGAGAGAGAAGTAGAAGGGAATCACCAAGAAAGAGAAGAATGATGATATCCAGCTGAGGACCCTGGGTGTGCCGAGCCCATACTAACCAGATGTGAGCTCCTGGGGTTAGACTCTAAATCCTCCCAAGTTAGCAGTTTTCCGACCCACCTAACACTTCCTTTATAGCATCAGCAAATATTCTTGCACCCTTTCTGTTTAAGTGTATCCCATCCCCGTAGAAACAATCTCTCCTATTAACAAACACAGACCATGCTGAGAAAAAATCTACCCAATGGGCCTTGCACAATCTCTCCAGGGCCGAAATAATTGACAAGAATCTCATCATATACTCCCTCCTCTCATGTCTGGGCAGAATTGAAGACACTTTCAAATTTAACTCTAACTCGCGACTTTTTTTTCAACATTGACCTGTACTTGTTAAGTACGTCGGCAGATCTCCTACTCTTAATGTTATTAGTGCTGACTTGTACAACATTATCACCCTTTGTGCCCTTAAAAGATTGTCTGCTCCACAATGCCATCAACTTTTGCCCTGGAAGACATACCCTGGTCCTGTCCCACCTATCCTTTTTGCACAATGTATTTCCTACCTCCCTGACAATAGTCACCAACAATAACTAGCTCCTGTGGGACCAGCACATTCTGCCCTGAAGGCTGCTGCTGTGCTGCTGGATGATCAATGTGCAAGTTTTGGCATTGATGTAGGCAGCTGAGAGCTTGATTGGTTTCCTATTGTTAGTCCTTGGAGGGCATCTACCCTGTCCTTCAAGCTCTCATAAAGACCCATGACAGCACTGATTTGGCACCTTACTTCTTCACACTGCTTATATCAAGCACACAAAGGCAACATCATGTGCTGTCCCCTTGGCAACATCATGTCCCGTCCCAAGAAGGTCTGCAAACATATCACAAGTTGCACATTTCTTTAGGCTGTGATGCACTTCAGAATTGCCCCCTTTGGTTCTCCCACTCCTGCTACTTTGTGTACGTTGCCTTGCTGCACTGGTCTCGGGCATGATTTCCTTTAAATATGATTTAATTAATTAACAATGAAAATAATAAGGTTAATAAATTTAATTGATTTAATTTACTATACTATACTTGAATATACAATACTATACTAAGCTATTGCAGTAATACGCATTCTGCTATATAATTTTACATTATACCATAGCTATCAAATTCGAGATATACATTATCAAGTTATGCGTAACAATCACAATGCCAAATTAGTTATATCATTAGCTAAATACAAAAGATATATGCCCAAAAAAGTGATTAAAACTTCAAAATACTTATTTATTACAATTAAAACGCTACTATTCTTCTACGCTACAATATTCCAGCCGAAACACTAATGTAATAGCAGTAAGAGAGAGTTGTAACTTACAAAGTCACTAGCTAAATTTTGAAAAATACACTAATGAACGCTACTAAGCCTATTTAATCTATTTGTAAAACACAGATTAATACATTAACTAATAAAAAATACAACAGATATATGCCCAAGAGGTGATTAAACCCTTCAAAATACTTATTATTACAATTCAAACCTGACTATTCTTCTGAGCTACTAGTTACGCTACAATATTCCTGCCTAAAACACCTCTATCCTTCCTGTGGCAGGGGTACAGGGGTACTTCCTGTGGATGATAGTGGTAGGTGTAGCTATATAATAATTCAGACACATGACAGGAGAACTGCATTAAATGTAATACATATTGAGCCACACAAGTTGTGCGTGGTAGCAAAAGTATTTTAAATTATTATTAAATTTTTTTTTTACCAAATAATATTGTTTCTTTAGCCAAACATCAGGTGTAAAATTGATTAACACAGAACTGCAAGAAAGAAAAAAATAAAATAAATAAATTACTTGAATAGATAATTTGTTGTTCGTAGAACCACCACCTGATGTCTTTTCTGAAAAATTTAGGTTTTTGAAGTTTAAAATTATTATTTCTGTCAGATACACTTTTAACAGTGGGGTTATTCTGTTGATTTTGCCTAACTTCAATGCAATCACTTAAGTGATGGTAAATCAGTGGGGGTATTATATGAAACTTTAGTAAGTTGGAACAATTTTAATGAAATGTACTGTGTTAAGATAAGTATAATATGAAAAAAAGGTGAAATGAGTATCACAAAGGGCCACAGTGTCCCCATCCTTGGCCTAACAGAATAGCATAAATACATATTTACAGTCTTGAGCATGATGCAGGTGTAAGAAGAAAGATCACTTTGAATCCAATATTAACACACTTCAAAGCAGATTTTTTATATATTTTTGTTACCAGATAAAATAAATTATTTTTCTGGGATTCCAGAATTCCTCTCAGAAAGTTATAAAGATGAGCATACTACTACTACCATCACATTGAGAAGGTCCAGAACAGAAGACATATCAAGTCTGCCACTTAAATTCGTCAATGTCTTCTTGGACAAAAGGTTAAAAGGGAAAATGTCACATTTTCTTATCCAGAAGGGGTTGCAAGGGTTGTGTGAGGCTCACCTAAAGCTGCCAAGATATCTGCATTCTCGGTACATCCTCATCATAGTTTTATTATTTAATCTTACTAAGCTTTTCTTGGTCACACTAACATTGGTCCTTCCTTCCTTCCTGTGGCAGGGCCAGAAACCTGTGTGGGAGAGCTAAAACGAGCCAAATGGATCTCCAAAACTTTGTGCCAGTGAAACTTACAGGGTCATATGAGGACACTCCTAGTGATTGTGACACTTCAAATCCCAAAAGAATAAGAACAGTAATGGAAACACAAGATCGTGCACCATTTCTTATTCAGAAATTATTATTATTATTACTAGCCATATAGTGCAAGGAAGCCTGAGGCCTATGCTGCACCAGCTAAAAAAAAAATTTCCAAGTTACCGAGAGAGAGAGAGAGAGAAGTAGAAGGGAATCACCAAGAAGAGAATAATGATGATATCCAACTCACGACCCTGGGTGTGTGCCAAGCCCATACTCACCAGATGTGAGCCCCTGGGGTTCAGATGTTTAGAAAGTTTGATGGTCAACCTAAGAAAGGGTAAAGAGGCTTTGATTAGGAGACCTCCTTGTAAAGATAGCAGCACAAAGACATCCAGGAGTACTGCGAAAATTATCCTTCCATGGCATCTCTGTCAAAGTCATTCCCCATATCACTTTAAATACTCTAAGGGACTGATAAAAGACTGGACTTAAAAGAAGTATTAGAGGAACAATTAGTATGAGAATTGTAGGAACAGGTGGTCATTGATGCAAAGAGAATTTTGACCTAAAAGAGGAAATCTTGTACTTACCCATAATGTTATATTTACACTAGTACACCAGTTAATCTTCTAATACCAGCAGTGGTATTAGAAGACTATATACATATACCAAACTCATACCATGTTTTAAATGCAAAAAATTTTACAACTCACAAGCAATATGTAAGAGAGATGCAATTTGCCCTAACTGTGAATTGAAAGAGCATGTACAAGCAGACTGTACTGGTCAATCACCATGTTGTGCAAATTGTAAAGGTTATATTTACATTGAAAGCAGCATTGAAAAAGCTTGTGATTTTTGAAAAAGAGAGAAAATCCAAAAGTACAAAATTGAATCCGAAGAAACAGCTCCTGCTACACATGCCAAAACATAGTTGTGAATCTTCTATCCAAAAAGTAAGCAACCAGATAGAGACAACAATTCCTCTGGAAGTATCACTTGCCGAGTCGGTGAAATCTTTGTTATAAGATCCACAGCAGATCAGGGATACCAGATCAGATTAATCCTAAACCACATCTCACTTGCTTGTACTTCCGCACATAAAAGTACAGGAACAGAAAAGCCAAATCCTATTTAAAAAAAAAAAAAAAAAAAAAACTTCAACAGATGAACATTGATAATGCAGCCAATCAAGATGAATCACTAAGATATAAGCCACATGATGTGGATACAGAATGACCTGGCTTTCCCAATAAAGAGAGATTCAGAAGTGATCAACACAAGCAAATTACATCTAAAAAAAAACAAACTGACCAATGCTCCGCATATAATCTAAATATTGGATCGTATCCTGCAATGTAATTGTAGAGGACTATGCAGCAACATCTATGGTTTGTATGAACTGATCACCAACTACAAGCCAATAGACATATGTTTACAGTAAACCAATTTAATTATTCCGTTTAAAAATTACACCCTGCAATCAACATAGAAATACAACAAATGCCACACATGGAGATGTCAGTTTAGCAAAAACTAGAATTCCTTCCAATCTATCTCTTCTTACTTTCTTAGAAGCAGTGGTGGTGTGCATTTCACTCACTGTTACATTTACCTATTTCTCTTTCCAGGGTGTCTCAAAAATATTGATACAAACGTTTAGGGGAGGTAGGTAACATCTAAAGGAATGTGAATCGCATAGGAACCCATAACCGGAAACGTCATGGGAAAGTAGTAGCAGAGGCACAAGAAGCAGAAATGACACAAGACAGTAATTAGTGGCAAACATTTATTTGATATAATATTTACAATGGAGTATGAGATGGATGCATTTCATGATGTTACAACAGATGCTCGAAGGTTCCACCATGAGACGAGATGCATGCGTGACACCGACGCAGTATGGATTGCCAGACATGGTCGAACACACCTGGAGTTTCTTTGACAGTAGCAGCAGCGCAGACGAGTCTAGCCACGAGATCCATTTCCGTCTCCACAGGCAATTCATACACAATAGATTTGAAGGTTTCCACAAAAATAAATCAAGGCTCGATAAATCAGGTGAGCGTGGGGGCTAGGCAACGGGTCCATCATGGCCAATCCATCGATGCCCAAAACACCTGTTCAAATGGTCACGAACACACCTTCCATAATTCACAGGCGCCCCGTCTTGTTGAAACCAAATGTTGCCTCTCACATTTGTTGGAACATTCCCCTCTGTAACAACCCTGGTAGTACTTGTTCAAGAAAGATCTGATATTTAGCTGAGTTCGTGCGGGATGGTAACAGGAACGGGCCGACTAAGCAGTCACCGACCATACCTTCCCACACATTTATTGTGAAGCGATGTTGTGCCGCATGGGGACGCACACTGTGTGGGTTGTCGTGATCCCACACAGTGTGCGTCCCCACGCACACTGTGTGGGTTGTCGTGATCCCACACATGGGCATTGTGCTGATTGAATAAGCCTTCCCAATTGAAATAAGCCTCATTATTGAACAAAACATAGGCTGTAAAATTCATGTCTTGAACAGTTTCTTGGAGAAACCACTGTGCAAAAGCCACACGTGCAGGATGATCTTGGGGGAGCAGTAACTGAACCCTTTGGAGATGAAAGGGGTGTAAGGAATCGTCGTGTCAGACACGCTGTACACTGCAACGAGAGATTCCTAAGACAGAGGCAACGACACGTGTGCTGGTAGTAGGATTATTCTGGACGGCATTCAACACACTTTCTTTCATGATAGGAGTTCGCATCAAACATGGTCTGCCTGCACTACTCCTGCTACCTCTAAATTTTAATGCACACGTGCAAACAAACGGTGGTCTGGTACCTGTCTGTCTGAGAAGCGTTCTCCATAAATTCGTTGAGCGGCTCGTCCATTGCCCTCTGCTAATCCATACACTAGGTGCATGTTTGCCAGCTCACAGTTCAGATATCGATGCATGCTCTTCGTGCGGCGACTATTACTCATTCAAGCAATAGTCGCCGCATGATGCATGCTCTTCGTGCAGTGACTATTGCTTGAATGAGTAAACCAGAAATTTTCCCTTGCACAAACACCACCGTGTACCGATTTACAGTGATGTTTCCGGTTATGAGTTCCTATGCAATTCACATTCCTTTAGATGTTACCTACCTTCCCTAAACGTTTGTACCAATATTTTTGAGACACCCTGTATATTTCAGATCAAATCACACACACACACCAGAGCAATCTTAGACGGCTTTATTCTGCAGTTACCAATACCAGTCTGTCAACCAAGTAATTTCATTGGACATCAACTACTCTGGGGAATCACCCGAAATGGACAAGTGAGGAAACTATTTGATGCAACACTTGACAAGCACACCTGATATATTCACTAGTTTCCATACACATGTTCATTTTCTTATGGATTCAACCTCTGCTATTGATCTTTCCCCTCTGTTCCCCTGTATTATACCCAAGCATAGATTTGTCAGTGCTGCATGACCTCTTCAGTAGTGACCATTAACCTATAGCTTGTTGAATCCAAACAAAAGTTACATTTGATACCAAGAGTCAAGCAAAATATGCCACTCATGTTTTTCTTGATATAAAACTTGTTCACAGTCAACCCATCACTGTCATGATGCAAATGAACACACACACACACAATAGATAATAGCAGTAGTAGTAGTGGTACCATACCACATTCACACGGTATTCTGCAAATATCCTGCAACCAATAACATTATCAACTATAAAAGAATTGGAGCGAATGTTTTCCAAGTAAGAAGTAATACAAGAAAGAAATCCTAGACTCAATTGGTCTACTGTTACTGTAGCTGACTGATTTGGAAGGCAATTCAAAAAACAACTCAATGGCAAATCATTACCTACCAGTCTTCATTTAGAACGAACAGGATATAATATATTTCAAATAAATGATAAATTTTAGTTAGTGTATATGATGATGCTTTCAAAGATACTAAAGAAACAGCAGAGAGAGAGAGAGAGAGAGAGAGAGAGATTGGAAAAAAATAAACTTCAACACAAATCACTCGCTTCCCTATAACCAACCAGTTACAGTGTCAAAGTTGCAGGCATCTTTAAATAAGTTCAACTAACAATGCTGCTATTGCAACATATTACAGAATATCCCCTCAGGATATTCTGTATTATGTTGCAACAGTTAAATACCAGTCCCATTCATTATTCCTTGTTGATTCCCCTCCTCCCCCCTTCCTCACTCAGATTTTCTCCAAAGAGACTACCCTATCTCTGGGTCTCACTCATTTCTTCTGGCTTTTCCCAAACTGGGAAAGGACAAAATAAAGCACATAATTACTGACTGGCTTCTCTTACCAGATGTCTTGGTAAAACTTTGGAGAAAATGATCAACAACAGGCTTTCATGCTCTTTAATGAGTGAAAATCAGCATGAATTTTGGAAAAACATATCATGGTAAAATTGGAGGCAAACATCTAGAATCCTTTCATCAAAAAAGCAGAATCTCTTCTAAGAGGTGTAATGAGACTGTTGCAGTAAAATAAATATAATGAAATATTTCGTACCTCACAAGTTTATCCCCTTCAAAATTATTGCCTCAGGCATGCACAGAAACATTTGTGGAAGTCATCTTTTGTAAGCTGTTTTAATGTTTTGGTCATTTTTTTCTGAAAGTATTTAATGGACTGAAATTGGGTTCGCTGAAATATACTTTTCAGTTTAGGGAAGAGAAAATAGTCACAAGGGGCGTTAGACTGCATATTCATGCATGGTGATTTATTTTTTGACCAGAACTGTCAAACATAATGCACAGTGTGCTCTTAATGGATCATCCAATCATCCTCCCATAATTTGCGTTTTTTCTTTAAAAGTTTTTTGCACAGCTTTATCAGAACTTCATGTACTATGTTAGATTGACAGTCTGATTTGGTGGATATATTTAGCCATAATTTCTTTTAATGTTGAAGAAAACAAGAAACATGGTTTTATTTTTTTTTATTTTGACATTCTTGCTTTTTTTGGCCTGGGGGATTATTTTGTCTTCCATTGTATTGACTATCTTTTAGTTTCTGAGTCTTACTGAAACAGCCAACTTTCATCGGAAGTAATTACAGTCTTTGGTATTTTTCAAAACCTCTTCACAAACTTAGTGGCTTCTCATTCTTTGATCTTATCTCAAACATTTTGGATCTTGGCACATAATTTTCCCCATAAACTTGACATAACAACAGGGAGTATATGATGAGAGCCTTGTCAATCAATTCAGAGCTGGAAAGATTGTGCAAGGCTCAAGGAGTAGAATTTTTTTCAGCCTGGTCTGTACTTGTTAACAGGAGAGACTGCTTCTACAGGGATGGGATACACTTAAATAGAAAGGGTGCAAGAATATTTGTTGATACTATCGAGGCAATGTTAATTGAGTCGGAAAACTGCTACCTTGGGGGGGACACAAGGACTTATAGATTAACAGTAGCCACTGGAAGAGGTGAAAGTGATTCTTGCACTGCTTCTATTGGAATGAGCAGAAGCCTGGAAAACAAGATATTTCAGGATATTTCAGAGACTGCTGGGAGTCATTGCGGTGTACAAGTAAACACATGGGTTGTGTTAAGGTAGCTAAGAAAAAGAACAGGTACATGTACACTAGCGTGTGCACCAATGCTAGGAGTTTGGTAAATACATTGCATGAATTTGAGGTATTGCTCAAAGCATCAAAGGCGGATTATTGTTAGGATATGAGAGATGTGGTGTCACACACATATAAGGAATGCAGAACTGGAATTTGGGGAGAACAACGTCTACAGAAAGGATAGACAGGATGGGAAGGGAAGAGGGGTTATGCTATTAGTTAAGAAACACATAAAATCCAAGGAAGTGAAGCCAGTCGACATCGCTGGACACTGCAGTGTCAAGTCAGTTTGGTGTGACATAAGCATTGGGAGATCAAAATTGAGAGTAGGAATGTGCTATAGGCCTAATGACTCTGATGAGTATAATAAGAAACTGTACAGGGAAATAGAGTGGGCCAGTAAATCAGAGAGTCTTATAGTGGAGGATTTTAATTTCCCAGATATTGACTGGAATTTGTGGGTTGGTCACTAACACACTAGCAAGGCTTTTGTGGATTTATTGGATGATTGTTTTCTACATCAGCATGTTCGGGAGGCAATTAGAGGGAGTAATACTCTTGATTTGATTATTAGTAGTGATTTTTTATGCATTAAGAATCTGCAAATAAAGGAACCACTAGGTGGCAGTGAACACAGTGTGCTGAAGTGGGATTTACTCAAAGAAGTAACTACCATCAGGGGTAAAGGAAAGGGTTATTGCTTTCGTAAAGGCGACTACGATGGTCTGAGACAGTATTTAAATCTGTACAATGGGGCCAACTGATGATGTTACCAACAGCAAATTCAAAATGGGAAGCATTCAAAGAACTTATCTTGGAAGCTACTCGGCTTTACATACCAACTAAGAAATATTGTTCAAGGTTTAGGCCTAAATGGATGTCAGATGAACTAATGAGACATACGGCGGAGAAGAAAAATTCATGGGATACATATAAATTAACACTTGACACAGAAGCCTATGATGGATGTAAGTTGATCTGTAACCAAGTTACAAAGGAGGTTAGGCAGGCAAAAGAAGATTACGAGAAATCTTCGGCAAAGGTTGCAAAGGAAAACAGCAAAGAGTTCTTTACTTATGTAAACTCTAGAAGGAAGGGGATGAATCAGATTGGTCCACTTGATATCGATGGGTCAACTGTTGATGATCCTGCTCTGGTAGCTAACAAACCAAATGAATATTTTGCATTGACATTCACAAATGAGGAGTTATTCAGCGAGGGGAATGCCAGAGGTGTATTCAACTCTGGCAGTAAGCTAGATAATCTTGTAATAACTGAGAGTAAAGTGGAGGAGAAATTGTTGAAGATAAACACAAGAAAGGCACCTGGGGTGGATGGCATGTATCCAGTTAAATTAAAGGAGGCAGCAAAGGAAATAAGCAAACCCTTAGCCATAATTATGAGAGCTTCCTTATACTCTGGGAGAGGCACCCATAGACTGGAGATGTGCAAATGTGATCCCAATTCAGAAATGAGGAGCAAATGCTAACACAAGTAATTATAGATCTGTGAGTTTAACTTCTGTTCCAGGAAAATTAATGGAGGCATTGGTTAAAGAAGCACTGCAGGATCATCTAGACAAGACTTCAGTTATACCTCGGACACGGCATGGTTTTGTTAATTGGAAGCCTTGCCTGACCAATTTGATTGGATACTATGATGCAGTCACAGAAGAACTGGATGCAGGGAATAACTTTAATATTATATACTTGAATCTTAGAAAGGCTTTTGATACTGTTGCACGTGGAAGACTGCTACACAAATTGGAGCAGTGTGGCATTGGAGGCAAATTGCTGCTATGGATAAAGGTGCGTTTGAGGGGGAGAAGGCAGAGAGTGGTAATCAATGGACACTGCTCATCGTGGATTAATGTTATTAGTGGAGTCCCTCAGGGTTCAGTATTGGGTCCATTATTGTTTTCTGTATTTATAAATGATATTGATGATGGTATATCAAGCTTAATGACGATGTTTGCAGACGATACGAAGGTTGGCAGGGTTGTCAAGGACACTACTGACACTATGCTGCTGCAACAGCATCTGGAAAGGTTGAGCAGATGGGGGGGGGGGGGCGGATACTCCTTCCACTTTTTAAATTTCCATCTAAGAAGGAGAATTTCTTAAGTCCTCCAGTCATTGATGGGAATCAACCTAGACCATCTTCAAATAAGTAGTAGATGGCAGAGTATCCTGCCATGGAATACGATCTTTTTACATAACAAAATGTTCATCAGAAACGTGTGATAAATGTTTCCTCTATTCTTGTTTTGCTGTACAGGTGTGTGTGATGATTGTGGCTATGTGATAAATGTGATAGAGGAAACATGTGATAAATGTTTCCTCTATTCTTGTTTTGCTGTACAGGTGTGTGTGATGATTGTGGCTATATCTGTTGAATTGAGCCTAGGTACAAGTAGTTTTCCAGAGTTAATATATTAGCTATAATTATTATTAACTTCTGTAGACTAATAGTCAGAAAATCTTTGATTATAATGCTTGAATTTAGGTAATTTGATTACTAATAACACTTTTTGCAAGTTACATTGAATGGATAAGTCAGTAGTGTGGAGAGGTGACTCCTAGATTTAGGATTTTGAACAAAACTACAATCTGTGGCATGAAACCATTTCACCTAATCCCATCTAACAGTTTTGTCAACAGCTACATTGCACAAAGCCTCACTGTTTACTAGAAGCTGCAAGGCTTCTTGTTGTTTTAAGCTGTTGATAAAATAAAAAATTCACAGTTTTGAATTTTTATTCCCTAATCATTCATTCAACTCAGGAACAACTGATTGAAAACTGTCTCCATGTCTAGAAAGCACAATAGATACTCCCAAGACAGTTTGTCATTTAAATCAGAAGACTTACTTATTGAAGTTGTCACTACCTGACAGTCTGAGCAGCTATAAGAACTAAAAGTATTTGGGGTTCTTCTGTTTCTGTTTCACACATGCTTCCCTGAACATGCCGAGAGGACTCAGAAATTTGTCAGATGAAGAACTGAAACAAGAATTTCCAGATGGAGTGATCAATGTAAGGCAAATTCTGACAAAGAAGGATGGTACGCCAGTTGCTACTTGGTATATAATCCTTACATTTGACAATCCCAAACCATTAACAGTGATCAAAGCAGGTTACTTCAATTGCTGAGTTAAACCTGCATCCCAAACCCATTGCTTTGCTACAAGTGCCAGAAGTTTGGGCACTCTTTGGGCAGACCGTCTTCAGAGGAATAGATGCCTGTGCCACGTGTGGATCCACTGTGCAACCACACTAGTACTGAGGTGCCTCCATAGCCAGGTGGGAAGGAGCAGCAGTGCGTAGCACACGCTTCTTGATTAGACCAGGGTTGGAGCCATCACCACCAAATACGGAGGATGCGGAAAGTTCAGGGAATGACCACCGCATATCCTGGAGCAATATGGCCTTAGTTGTTAATGTTCCTAAAAACCAAATAGCAACAACAACTAGTACTGACTGCATAGCCAGCAACATCAAACTGTCCTAACTGCAAAAACCACATCTGGCATATTCCAGTGTCCCATTTGGAAATGTGAAAAAATGATAAAAGTGGTACAAAACTGAGCACAGTGAACTGAACATACCAAGAGGCCAAAAAATCTTTACCAGATCTGAATACCAAAAAGCCAACCTATGTCTAAATAACACCACAAAACACACATCAACTGCTATCCAAATGACATATCAACTGCTATCCTAACAATACCTCCAAGCAAATCACTAGCTGAATGAGCAAGGTCAGTAATGTCTGCAATATCAACACACCAAAACAACAGGCAAACAAAACAAAGCAAAGCTATAAATTATGCCAAGTATAGTACAACCAGCTACCATTTATTATTATTATTATTAGCTATATGGTGCAAGGAAGCATGAGGCTTATGCTGCGCCAGCCAAAAAAAAAAAAAAAAAAAAAAATCCCGAGTTACCCTGAGAGAGAGAGAGAGAGAGAGAGAGAGAGAGAGAGAGAGAGAGAGAGAGAGAGAGAGAGAGAGAGAGAGAAGAGAATCACCAAGAAAGAGAAGAATGATGATATCCAGCTCAGGATCCTGGGTGTGCCAAGCCCATACTCGCCAGATGTGAGCCCCTGGGGTTGACAGCAGAATACTGCAGTATCTACCACTCCTGACTGAAACCAATGAGACTACATGAATTCAGAAGGCTGCCACAATGAACAGAATATAGAAACTGTTCAATGATGAGGAGATGGATACAAGGAAAACCCAAGCACGGTGCTAAGTACTATAGGTTCTAATACCTCTCGTGTTGGGGTTCACATAAAAAAAAAAAAAATTATTATTTTCCAAAGAAGGGGAAAGATATACTTCAGCTATATAAACCTTCAGTCCCTCAAATAATTGAGGGTTCAATAAACCTAAATAATGCTTACCTTTTACAATGAACCTATAGCAGCTATAATAGTAGTTTGACTGACATCCAAGGTTCCTTTCACAATATGACCCTATAGCCTTTTATCTTCAGGAAACCATATAAAACCAAATATAACTGTTTCCCTTCGGAACTACATAAGTAGATGACCAAATTACAATCTGAACAATCTCGCACATGGAAGGTGGTTGTTGTTGTTGTTATTTGGTTTTTAGGAGCATTAGCAACTAAGGCCATATTGCTCCGGGACTATGCAGTGGTCATTCCCTGACTTTTCCATATTTGATGGTCACGGGCTGAACCTCGGTCTAAACAAGAAGCATGTGCTACACACTGCTGCTCCTGCCCACCTGGCCACTGAGGTGCCTTGCACATGGAAGGGTAGCGCTGATAATCATCTCTCAGACACCCCTCGAAACCAAACCCATTAAAAAGCATTTGAAAACTTGCACAGCAGCTGCTTCAAGGTATGAAACATTGACTGCATGAGTCAATGTTTATTTTGATTTAACCATAGTTTCATTATACTTGTTCCCTAACCAAAAATATAAGCAATGTTGACTTAGAAGAATTAGCTGTACAACTTCCCATACCATACTGCATCCTAGCAGACCTCACCAGTCGCCACCCATTATGGGGAAATCAAAACCTGGAAAGCAGGAACAAACTATCAAAAAATTACTTGATGAACACAATCTGATAATGCTCAGTAATGGAGTGCACACTTATATGCATCTTCCTACGTGATATACCTTTTTTAGCTATTACTGTCTCTCAATGCTCAGCAACTATGTAATAGTAGTAGTAATGCAAGGAAGCAAGCTATACAGCATCAGCCAAATAAAAATAAAAATCCATCCATTCCATTTAAAGCTTTAAACACCTCAATCAGATCTACCTGCAGGTTCCTAGTCTCGAGATGCCACAATTTGCATAACTGAAGCCTTTCCAGGTAAGACACTCAAGGTACTTCACTCAGGGTAGTGGACAGTAAGAAAGACCTGGGGGTAATTGTGCAGCCAGATATGAAGTTTTCTGAGTAGTGAAAGCAGGAAGCAAGATTAGCTCATGGGGTCTTGTCAGTGATATGTAGGAATTTTGCTAGCAGGATTAAGGTGATTATCCCCTTTTATAAGGCAATGATCAGGCCACACCTTGGGCCCCGGGTGCCAAGCGATTGTGACTAAGCGACTTCTCAGTACTTCCAGTGCGATTTCCAGAAAGCGATTTACAGTTCCTTTTTGTTGTTATCGTTAAAAAATCTATTCATTTTATAACAGCTCTCGTAACAAAAGTCCCTGTACAGAGCAAGGAAGGAAAGCCACCTTTCTTTTTTCTCCTAGTATATTACTAATACCCACTAATTTTCGCTTGGTCACACCAGGCACTGCTCCTGCCTCCCCGTGGCGGGGCCGGAAATCTTGGCAGAAAAGTCTCTCTGCCAAGGGCTAAAAGGAGCAAAGATGGACTATACCAACACTGACTCTTGCGGGCTCAATGCCCCATCACATTCTAGAGAGCAGGAAGATTATACCCCTTCCTTTGCTAAGAGACAAAAGAAGGATACAGACCAGAATATCTGGCCTCATTTCCTCATAATACATTCTTTGACTGACCAGCCAGTCAGCAAGCTTTCTCCTTTTCTGATTCAGAAAAGTTTAGAGAACATCGCTGGCTCACCAAAAATGGTTCGCAGACTAAAATCAGGTGACCTGCTTGTTGAAACAACTCAATCCAAGCATTCTGACAAGCTACTTAAATTGAAAACACTTGGAGGAACTCCCATAGAAGTAACACCTCATGCCACCTTAAACTACTCAAAAGGAATTATAACAGAATGGGATCTTTTACATGTATCCGAGGAAGAAATCAAACAAGAGCTTTCAGAACAAAATGTTATTCAGGTAAAAAGAATACTAATTAAAAAGGATGGTTCACTGCTTCCAACCAGAAACATTATACTAACTTTCAACTTGCCAAATCCACCAACATCTGTAAAAGCCGGATATTTGAACTGTCATGTCCGACCATATATACCGAACCCAATCAGATGTTATAAATGTCAAAAATTTGGGCATTCACAGACAGTATGTCGAGGGATTGCTGTATGTGCTTCATGTGGTTCTAAAGACCATACCCATACCGAATGTTCTGCACAAATCCTACAGTGTCCAAACTGTAGAGGCAACCATTCCGCTTACTCCAAAGACTGTGAAACATGGAAAAAAGAAAAAATGATTCAGAAGTATAAAACCGAGCACAAAGTCTCCTACCCTGAGGCAAAGAAACAAATATCACCAATTACAACAACACGCTCATATGCAGCAACTGTCCAACAACATAAACAAATAACTGCTGTCACCACCACTACCACTTCAGTTCAAACCAACGTTACAATTCCCCCAAACATCTCTATTTCTGATTGGGCTCGCTCAATCCTAGCTCCATCAGCAAAATCATCTTCAATCTCAACTTCTAATCAAGCCATAAATACACCTGTTACAATTCCTCCAACAATGCCTTCCACGTCACGGCCAACCATAAATACTAAAAACATAGATATGGATGACAAACTCCCTGTCCATGATCATATGGATACATGTGAAAAAGAAGTCCCAGAAGAACCAATCTTAGAGATACATGCTGAGGAAGAGATGGAAGTTCGCCCAATCTTTCCCAGAAAAGAGAAAAAGCCTGAGCGATCCAAGCAAACCCCTACTCGTAAAAAGTCAGAAACAAATACAACTACAAAGCCAATATAATGCGCACAATAATACAGTGGAATTGTCGAGGTTTCCGCAGCAACATTGATGACATTCGCAACCTAATCGATAAATATCACCCTGTAGGTATATGTCTTCAAGAAACTAACCTAACTCCACAAGTAAACACAGCAGTGAACCGTTACGGTACCTATAGACAAGACCGATGCCTTTCCTGTGGAGCTCATGGTGGAGTGGCAATTCTAATTGACTCCAAAATTCCATGTAAACGCCTCCAACTACAAACATCTTTGGAAGCAGTTGCAGTAAGAGTCTCAATCCAGTTTACTTTCTCACTGGTCTCACTCTACCTTCCCCCAAATCAAGAGTATGCATATTCAGACCTAGAAGCATTAGTAACCCAGCTACCACCCCCGGTCTGTATCATGGGAGATTTAAATAGTCACCATCCCATGTGGGGATCCTGTCATCAAGACAAACGTGGTAAATTGATTGAGAAATTACTGGAAGAGCAAAATCTCTCTCTCCTTAACACTGGTACTGAGACATACATCCATTTGCCCACTGGAACAGCCTCCGCAATTGACGTATCCATATGTTCACCTGTCCTATACCCATTGATTGAATGGTCAATATTGAAGAATCCACTGAATAGCGACCATTTTCCTGTGGTCTGCAAAATACTAACAAATGATGTTGCACATCACGATGGCCAAAAAAGATGGAGATTCCATAAAGCTAACTGGACTAAATATAAAACAATTGCAGCAATAGATGAACAAATAATCACCACTCAGCCCATAGACAATGCTACAGCTCATGTCACAAACCAAATTTTAATAGCAGCTGAAGCCACAGTTCCTCGGTCATCTGGAAAACATCATAAACATGACACAGCATGGTGGAATGAAGAATGCAGGATAGCCAAAAGAGAGAAGAATAAGGCTTGGAATCTCTTCCGAAAGTATCCCATTTCCATCAACCTCATAAATTTTAAAAAAGCTAGAGCCAGAGCAAGATATATCCAGCGTAAAAGTAGAAAGGATTCATGGATACGATTCGCCTCCACAATTAATAAAAATACAGATACCCGTGTCATATGGAACAAAATCAGAAGACTTAATGGGAAATTTCTTTCAGTCCCAACTCCACTAATAATCTGGAATGGACAGGAAATAACTAACTCCAAGGAAATCGCAAACTTACTTGCAACTACTTTTGCAAATATATCAGCAGTATCGGCATATACCCCATCCTTTCAGAAAACGAAAACTATAGCTGAAAAATACAGACTAAACTTTAATACCAGCCAACAACTACCATATAACCAACCTTTCAATATAGAAGAATTGCAAAAAGCTCTGGCTAAGTCTAGGAAGAGTGCAGCAGGTCCTGATGGAGTTCACTATGAAATGATCCAACAACTTAATCAAAAATCTCTAAAGGCTTTGCTTATGCTATACAACAGAATTTACATGGAAAACTACTATCCAAATTCCTGGCTTCACTCCCTTGTAATTGCCTTTCCTAAACCTGGCAAAGATCATACAATTCCCACAAGTTATCGTCCAATAGCACTAACAAGTTGCCTTGGGAAAATCCTCGAGAAAATGGTGAACAACAGATTAACCTGGTTTTTAGAAACACATAATGTACTTAACATAAATCAATACGGCTTTCGTAAAAATAGATCTCTCTAGATCCCATGATAAAAGCAGAAGCAAATATCCGAAATGCTTTTCTAAGGAATGAACATCTAATAATGATCAGTCTCGACATAGAAAAGGCCTTTGATACTACCTGGCGATACGGCATTCTTAAAGATCTCCACAGCATTGGTTTGCGAGGCAACTTACCACTCTTAGTAAAAAATTTCCTGAAAGTCAGAACCTTCCAAGTAAAATATCAAAACAATCTGTCACAAATATATACTCAGGAAGAAGGAGTTCCTCAGGGCTCAGTACTGAGTGCAACCTTGTTTTCAATCAAAATAAATTCTATTACAAAAGACTTGCCAAAAACAGTGGAAACATTCCTATATGCAGATGATGTTACTATTTCATGCCATTCACAAAACATGAACATGATTGAAAGGCAGTTACAAAGCGCAGTGAAAAAAATAGAATTATGGACTAAAAACAATGGCTATAGAATATCACAACAAAAAACAGTGGCAATACATTTCTGTAGAAAGCGAAAAATGCACCCAGATCCAGAAATAAGACTAGAAAACCAGCTGATACCTCTAGCAAATAGTATACGTTTTCTTGGCCTCATTCTAGATAAAAAACTTAACTTTTTGGATCACATCAAATGCCTCCGAACAACCTGTCAAAAAAAACTAAATATTCTCAAAGTTCTTTCTGCAATGAAGTGGGGAGCTGATCGGTTCACACTACTTCACCTATACCATGCTATAATCAGATCAAGACTAGACTATGGAGCCCCTGTGTATAGTTCGTGTAGACCAAGTGTCATCAAATGGCTCGATACCATACATCATAGTGCCTTACGAATCTCCTTAGGAGCATACAGAACTTCACCAGTACAAAGTTTATATGCAGAGACCCACGAGCCCTCACTATACCTCCGGAGGCAAATGCTGCTATTAAACTATGCAATTAAAATCCGAAGTCTTCCTCATCATCCTACTTGGCAGTATCTTTTTAACCCACAGTGGGAAATTCTCTACAACAATAAACCTACAGTAAATAAACCAGCAGGAATACGACTAAAAGAAATAGTTTCAAAATGGGGCCTAAGCTTTGACAACATACACGAGGATAATAGCATAAGTATTCCACCATGGTACACTTTCACGCCTAACTGCGACACTTATTTTCAACAATGGGGAAAAAGCACTCTGGCAAATGTCAACATAAAACAGATGCATGCAGCCCACTCATCACAGTTCTCTGAATACCTTCATATATATACAGATGGCTCTAAAACAGACACCAAAGTTGGTGCTGCAGTGGTATTTCCACACACTGTTATCTCACAGCAACTCCCAAACCAATGCAGCAGCTATTCTGCCGAGCTATTCGCCATACTAATGGCCTTAAAATACATAGCATCTTCCCCGCATCTGAAACATCTCATATACACAGATTCATTGAGTGCAATACACGCTCTGCAACAAAGGCAGACTCCATCACATCCCATTCTTCATCAGATACAAACTCATCTTGTGAAACTCAAAAGTAAAATGAGGCAAGTAAAATTCTGTTGGATTCCAGGACATACAGGCATTGAAGGTAATGAAAGAGCCGATAGAGCAGCAAAGAATCCTACAAACACAAACCTAAAGCTTTACAAAGTTCCACATTTGGATTACAGGCCTATTATAAAACAAATTCTCCATACACAGTGGTCACAAATGTGGCAAAATGAATCAAACAATAAACTGTTTCAAATAAAACATGAACTTCAGCCATGGAAATCGAGTCTTCGTAAAAATCGGCACGAAGAAGTCATTTTAACCAGACTGCGCATTGGACATACTCATCTCACGCACTTTCACTTACTCATCAAAGCAAACCCCCCAGAATGTTTTCACTGTTCTTGTCAACTCACTGTAAAACATTTCCTTATAGAATGTCCACAATATCACATGGCCCGACAGTCAGCCTTCCATCTCCCTATAAATTTCCAAGATTCTCTGACCTTATCACAAATCCTAGGCGATAACTCCAACATTGAAAATATATTCACTTATTTAAAATTAATAGGATATTTTGACCAGATATAAATCATATTTAAGAAATATAAACTTCCTTGTCACATAAACATTAATAGATAGGCGCAATATGGCCAAAGTTGCTTTTGCGCCAAAAAAACCCAACAACAACCAACCAGCCACACCTTGAGTACTGAATATATCAGTCTGGAGGCCTCATTTTAGGAAAGATGTAGAGATGCTGGAACAAGTACAGAGAAGGGCAACAAGATTGGTGAATGAAACAGAGTTGCTGTTACCAAGAAAGGCTTAAGTTCTGCAAATTGCAGAGTCTGGAGATGATGCACCTGTGGGGTTGTCTGATTTAGTTGTATAAGGCCTTGAATGGTTTCAGCAAGCATTAGTGCTGATGGGATTCTTTGTCTTGCTGAGATTCTGCACCTGAGAGGGTATAAATTGAAATTGAGGGAAGATGGTTTTACAATAGATGTGCAGAAATTTGCAGTGGATTGTTGATTGCCGGAACAACCACCTGTTGTTATGGAAGTTGATAGCTTAAATAAGTTCAAGACTTAACTACACAAAAATTGGAGTTGAATGTATGTATGGGTGAAAAGGGAAGTTTTTTTTTTTTTTTTTTTTTGGCTGATGCTATATCAGCTTGCTTTCTTGCATCACATGCCTCTACTAATGCTAAAGAACATCCTTTTCTTCCCTTCAACAGTTTCCCTTCTCTGCACCTGTTCCAGCAGTTCTACTTCCTTTCTAAAGTAATGCCTCCAGATCTGTATACAGTACTCAAGGTGCAACTTAACCATGGGGTTATACAAAGGGATAATCACCTTCTTATCACTGCTAGCAAAGTTTCTGTATATTATTAACTATATAATACTATCTTCAATATTACATAATTGTACACAATTATACTATCTTCAATAGTACAGGGAATAGTAAAATGATGATGAAATTTTCATTGTTATAAACAATTCGAACTATGTTCCATAAATACAAATTACAGAAGAGGAGGTTTAGACTGGATTTTGTGCTGTTTTCTTTTAACTAGCAGGTTGTTAATTATTGTAAGAAGTTATCTCCATGTTAGTTAAGGCCGAAAGCTTGAGAAATTCAAAGATCAGTTGGATAAGTGCCTACAGTGGTAAAGCAAAACTATGATACAGCTGTGGGGAACTGATAATTCATATAACCTAACAGCTGGTTTGGTATGGTTGCTACAGATCATGTGGGCTATTCAGCAATCTAGTGGGAGGGCCCAGTATTTATACTTTTGAAATTTTGAAACATTGGGTACCTAAGTGGGGGAAATCATATAGGTAGTTTATTTTATTTTTTGGCTAGCACAGCAAAAAACCTGGGTTAATGGCTTTTGCTGTGGCTAATACCATATGGTAATACTATTACTTAATTTTTTTTCTACCCTGGACTTTAATAAAATTGAAATGATGAAACATAAATTCTTAGATCTTTTGATTTACAAAATAAACAAAGCATAATAATTCATTATTTATATTTAGTACATTGATTAAAAAAAAACCAAGACAAAGGAGGTTAGGCAGGCAAAGGCAGATTACGAGAAATCCTTGGCAAAGGATGCAAAGAAAAACAGCAAAGAGTTCTTTACTTATGTTAACTCTAGAAGTAAGGGGATGAATCAGATTGGTCCACTTGATATTGATGGGTCAACTGTTGATGATCCTGCTCAGGTAGCTAACAAACTAAATGAATATTTTGCATCGACATTCACACATGAGGAGTTATTCAGCAAGGGGAATGCCAGAGGTGTATTCAACTCTAGCAGTAAGCTACAGAATCTTGAAATAACTGGGAGTAAAGTGGAGGAGAAACTGTTGAAGACAAACACAAGAAAGGCACCCGGGGTGGATGGGATCTATCCAGTTATATTAAAGGAGGCAGCAAAGGAAGTAAGCAAACCCTTAACCATATTTATGAGAGCTTCCTTGGACTCAGGGGAGGTACCCATAGACTGGAAATGTGCAAATGTGACCCCAATATACAAAGGAGGATCAAAGGCTGACAGAAGTAATTATAGACCTGTGAGCTTAACTTCTGTTCCAGGAAAATTAATGGAGGCACTGGTTAAAGAAGCACTGCAGGATCATTTAGACAAGACTTCAGTTATAGCTCAGACACAGCATGGTTTTGTTAAGGGGAAGTCTTGCCTGACCAACTTGATTGGATATTATGATGCAGTCACAAAAGAACTGGATGCAATGGTCAGGCCACACCTAGAGTACTGTATACAGGTCTGGAGGCCTCATTTCAAGAAGGATGTAGAGCTGCTGGAACGAGTACAGAGAAGGGCAACAAGATTAGTGAATGGAACAAAGGGGTGCTCTTACGAAGAAAGGCTTAAGTTTTGCAAATTACAGTGTCTGGAGACTAGGCACCAGCGAGGTGATCTGACAGAGGTGTATAAAGCCTTGAATGGTTTAAGCATGGTCAATGCTGATGGGATTCTTCCTCTAGCTCAGAAAAATCACCTGAAAGGGCATAAATTCAAATTGAGGAAAGACAGATGTAGGATAGACGTGCGGAAATTTGCCTTTAGCCAGCGGGTGGTTGGTTGGTGGAACAGACTTCCATCCCTTGTGGTGGAGGTTGATAGCCTAAATAAGTTTAAGGCTCAGGTGGACAGGTATTTGGAACGAACAGAGGGGTGAAGTGGAAGTGGGTTTTTTTTTTTTTTTTTGGCTGATGCTGCATAAGCTTGCTTTCTTGCAACAAATGCCTCTACTAATGCTAATTAACAAAATCCATGGCTGTCCTGGTGCATGTCTGCACTGCTCAGAGAATTTAATGTCTTACTGTACAATTACCCAATCTTTTCCATTCTCCACTACCCTGAGTATAGTACCACACAGTTTATATGTTACTCCAGGGTTACTGCTACCCATGTTCAGTATACCTTGCATTTCTAAATGTTAACTGCCAGTAGTGTATCCTGATGACTGTCATTAAACACCCTACCAATCTTTGTATCATTTGCATACTTATAAATTAGGCCTGATATATCTTCATCAATATCATTGATAAATATTGACAACAACAATGGGCCCAGCAATGAATCCTGGATAATCACACTAATAACTTAGTCCACAAAAAGCAGTGCCCATTGATAACTACTCTGTCTTTTCCCACAACCAGTTTGCCCTTAATGCCACATTACTCCAATTTGTATAGCAGTCTTTTATGTGCAACAACATCAAAAACCTTCCTGAAAAACCTTCCCAGAATCCAAGGAGGCTCTCATAATTATGGCTAAGGGTTTGCTTACCTCCTTTGCTTGCCTCCCTTGATTATATTAAGGGAGGCAGATAGATGGATAGATTCTGTACACCTTAGGCCATTTTTCATGTCCCTCTTCAACAGTTTATCCTCCACATTCTTTTCAGTTATCACAAAATCATTTAGCTTCTTGTTAAAGTTTGATAAACTTCTGATTCCCCTTCCATAGAGAATTCCTGATGCTATATACCTGTTTAATTTGTCCTCAACCTGAGCAGGGTCATCAACAGTTAACACATAGACATCAAGTGGCCCAATGTGATTCAACCCCTTCTTCTACTGTTAATTTAAGCATAGAGTGTGCCAGCAAATCAGAATGTCTTATAATGGGGGATTTTAACATTCCAGACATTGACTGCAATTTGTGGGTTGGTCAGTCACGCGCTAGCAAGACTTTTGTGGATTTCTTTGATTACTGTTTTTTACAGGTAGCACGTTAGCGAGGCAACAAGTGGTAGCAACACTGGTTATTAGCAGTGATTCTTCATGCACATTTTACCTGCACATTCTTCATTAAGAATGTAATGTACATGTACAAAAGACTACTGGGTGGCAATTATAGTGATTATAGTGTACTGATGTAGAATTTAATTAAAGACATAACCAGGGTAAAGGGAAAGGCATTTGCTTTTGTTTGTCACTACACTGGTCTCGGACATTTTTTATATTCTGTGCAGTTGGACCAAACTGGTGATGATGGATATATCTGCTATTTGGATGGACCTTTAAATGCAATCCACTAGGCAGTGTTCACTGCCCTAGGATATACCACATTGACACAAGCATTTCACATCTTTCTTGCCAAATTGCCAAGTGTACTTTTCCAAAGCCGATTGGGGCATATAGAAGCAGCTAGTAACATGAGATGAAAAGCAGGTACAAAAACACCAATAAATCTGCCAGTAGAATATATATCAGCGGTTGAAGCAATTCCAAAATAATTAAAAAATATATCGGCCCTCTCAAAAGTGTGTGGGAATGATGAATGCAGTGCAGCAAAAAAAAAAAAAAGAAAGAAAGAGGAACAGAGCATGGAACATCTTCAATAAGTTCTGAACAAGGGCAAATCCCGTCCCTTTAAAAAGGCAAGGGCAAAGGCAAAACATGTTAGGCAGCCCAGAAAAAGAGAAGCATGGAAGTGTTTCACTTCTACAATTACAAGAACAAAAAACCTAAATGACATGGAAAAAAAATGGCAAATTATGCAAATCACCCGCTAATCAGTGGCCCCGTGCTCACTGTCAATGATTATGATGTTACAAAACTGGAGGAGATTGCAAATACTCGGGTAGATCTTTCATGTAAATCGCAGCTCCAACATCGTACTTCCCACATTTTCAGGCACACAAAGCACAAGCTGAAAAACACTTATTAAATTTGGAAACAGCATCCAGTGCAACATATAGTCTTTCCTTCACATTGTCAGAATTGCACCATGTTCTTGCCTCCAGCAAACTTACTGCAGCAGAACCAGGTAAATACATTATATCATGATAGCATAAGTTATGGAACTGACCCTCAAGATGCTGTTACTTCTCTACAACAGAAATTCAAAGAAAATGCTTTTTCAGACAAATGACACTATGCTTATGTCTGGCATTTCCAAATTCACATCATTATCAATTTGTTGCCTCACCAGCTGTACGAGCAAGAGCATGGAAAAAAATATCAAAGCCTGGCTATCTTGGTTTCTAGCTCAAAATTACCTCCTAAAAGCACAACCACTACTCCCATTTCACCCCTCCGTTCATTCGAAATACCTGTCCACCTGAGCCTTAAATTTGTTTAGGCTATCAACTTCAACAACAAGTGATGGAAGTCTATTCCACAAACCAACTGCCGGCTGGCTAAAGGCAAATTTCCCCACATCTATCTGACATCCGTCCTTCCTCAATTTGAATTTATGCCCTCTCAGGTGATTATTCTGAGCAAGAGGAAGAACCCCACCGGCATTGAGCATGCTCAAGCCATTCAAAGCCTTATACACCTCTATCAGATCACCTCGCTGATGCCTAGTCTCCAGACTCTGTAATTTGCAAAACTTAAGCCTTTCTTCGTAAGAGTAACCCTTTGTTCCATTCACTAATCTTGTTGCCCTTCTCTGTACTTGTTCCAGCAGCTCTAAATCCTTCTTGAAATGAGGTCTCCAGACCTGTATACAGTACTCAAGGTGTGGCCGGACCAATGCCTTATACAAGGGAATAATCACATCCCTATCCCTGCTAGAAAAATTCCTGTATATCATTGACAAGACACCATGAGCTACTCTTGCAGCTCATCTGCACTGCTCAGAGAACTTCATATCTGCCTGCACAATTACCCCCAGGTCCTTTTCATTCTCTACCACTGTCAGTGTAGTACCACAGAGTTGATATGTTGATCTGGGGTCACTGTTTCCCATATAGCCCATCTCAGCCCATCATAGTCACCTTTACGAAAGCTAAAACCCTTCCTTTTACCTCTGATGGTAGTTACCTCCTTGAGTAAATCCCACTTCAGCACACTGTGATCACTGCCACCTAGTGGTTCCTTTATCTGCAGATTCTTAATGCATGAAGAATCACTACTGATAATCAGATCAAGAGTATTACTCCCTCTAGTTGCCTCCCGAACATGCTGGTGTAGAAAACAATCATCCAATAAATCCACAAAAGCCTTGCTAGTGTGTGTGTGACCAACCCAGAAATTCCAGTCAATATCTGGGAAATTAAAATCCCCCATTATAAGACTCTCTGATTTACTGGCCCATTCTATTTTCCTGTACAGTATCTTATTATATTCATCAGAGTCATTAGGCCTATAGCACACTCCTACTATCAATTTTGATTTACCAATGCTTATGTCACACCAAACTGACTCGACACTGCCCTGTCCATCGATGTCAACTGGCTTCACTTCCTTCGATTTTATGTGTTTTTTAACTAATAGCATAACCCCTCCTCCTTTCCTATCCTGTCTATCCTTTCTGTAGACGTTGTACTCCCCAAATTCCAGTTCTGCATTCCTTATATCTGTGTGACACCATGTCTCTGATATCCCAACAATATCTGCCTTTGATGTTTTGAGCAAAACCTCAAATTCATCAAATTTATTTACTAAACTCCTAGCATTGGTGTACACGCAAGTATACATGCACCTGTTTCTATTCTTAGCTACCCTAACACAACCCATGTGTTTACTTGTACCGCAATGAATTCCAGCACTCTCTGAAATATCCTGCATATTGTTTTTCAGGCTTCTGCTCATTCCAATCATGAATCTCTTTCACCTCTGCCAGTGGCTACTGTTAATCTATTTGTCTTTGTCTCCCCCCAAGCTAGCAGTTTTCCGACCCACCTAACACTGCCTCGATAGCATCAGCAAATATTCTTGCACCCTTTCTATTTAAGTGTATCCCATCCCTGTAGAAGCAATCTCTCCTGTTAACAAGTACAGTCCAGGCTGAAAAAAATTCTACCCCTTGTTAGCCTTGCACAATCTTTCCAGGGCCGAATTGATCGACAAGGCTCTCATCATATACTCCCTCCTATTGTGTCTGGGCAGAATTGCAGACACTTTCAAATTCAACCCTACTTCACGGCTTTTTTTCAACAGTGACCTGTACTTGTTAAGTAATTCCGCTGGTCTCCTAATCTTAATATCATTAGTGCCAACGTCTACAACTATATCACCTTTTGTGCCCTTAAAAGATGATATCCGCTTTACAACGTCATCAACCTTTGCCCCTGTCAGACATACCCTGGTCCTGTTCCACCTATCCTTTTTACAAAGCATGTTCCCCATTTCCCTGACAATAGAGTCAGCAACAACTACTAGTTCCTGTGGGACCAGTGCATTCTGCCTTGGGGGCTGCCTCTGTGTTGCAAGATGACCAAGTGCAAGCTCTGGCGTTGAATTGGACAGCTGAGAGCTTGATGGACCCCTCAATTTATTTCCTTCGAGGGCATCCATCCTGTCCTTCAAGGTCTCATATAGGCCCATAACAATGCTGAGTTGTCACCTAATTTCCTTGCATTCCTTGCATCGTGCACACACAAAGGCATCCCCCATGGCAGTATCATGTCCCGTACCCGGATGCTCCGCAAACATCAAGCAAACAGTGCATCTTAAAAGGCTGTGATTCAGGGGCCAACTACCCCCTTCAGTTCTCCCCTGAGCCACAGCACTCCCATTAGCTTGAGCCTTTTGCTTTGCTGCTCTGGTTTGAGTCATGATTTCGATTTAATGTCAATAAAATTACAATTTCAGAACAAAATTAAAACCTTAAACTTGTATCCTAACACAGTTATAACACTATATTTATTTTTCAGTATCGAGTGTTATCTATGAGTTCTCTTTATATAACTTGCGTATCAAGTTATGTATTAATTATTTGTTACGTTTGTACTCTAAGTCGTTATATATATATATATAGTTAAAAGTACAATTTAATTGACAACAAGTTTAACAAGATTAATAGATTTACTGATTAATTGACATTATTATATTATGCACTATACTATACAAAGCTAATGCTATCGAATTCGGGATATGCTGTATCGTGTTACAATGGCGGTAATTATGAACGGTACTTCTACGGACTCTTTTAAGTATTGATTGACTTCCAAATCTTGCTGTCTCAATTTAGAATAAACTAAGGATCCTGACTAGGTCTATAGCTACTTATAGGTAATAATTTGATATAACAATTGGTTAATAAATCGGCTAAATACGGTTAAAAACCTCTCGTTCAACGGAGCTGCAATTTGTAACACGTGGATTTGATACCGTTACCAATACTAAGTAATAACCACAAAATCTCTATCAAGTTAAACTTTAAACTAAGTATCGTAACTGTGAATATAAAACTACTCTAGAAAATAAGTAAATATGCCAATTTAAGCTAATAAAACAGAAAATAAATCAGAAAAAACTTCTCTTCTCCAGGAGCTGCAAAATAGCTGTGGCCGCACAGGCTACTCTCGAACCCAGGAAGCTATCATCTTCCACAACAACAGATGGGAGTTTGTTCCAGCAATCAATTACCCTCTGGCTAAAGAAAAATTTCCTTACATCTATTCTATAACTGTCTTTCCTCAGTTTCAGTTTATGCCCCCTCAGGTTCATAATCTGAGCCAGAGGAAGAATCCAATCAGAATTGAGCCTGTTCAACCTATTCAAGGCCTTATATACCTCAATCATATCACCTCTGTCTCCAGACACTGCAATTTACAGAACTTAAGCCTTTCTTGATAAAAGGACCCCTTTGTTCCCCTCACTAATCTTCTTGCCCTTCTCTGTACTCATGCAACTCTACATCCTTCCTAAAATGAGACCTCCAGACCTGTATGCAGTACTCAAGGCGTGGCCTGATTATTGACTATACAAAGGGATAATCATCTCCTTTTCCCTACTAGCAAAATTCTCATATATCATTGACAATGGCACCTCTGTAGCCAGGTGGGCAGGAGCAGCAGTGTGTAGCACATGCTTCTTGATTATACCGGGATTTGAGCTTGGGACCACCAAATACAGAGGATGCGGAAAGGTCAGGGAATGACCACCGCATATCCCCAGAGCAATATGGTCTTAGTTGCTAATGCTCTTAAAAACCATATAACAAACATATCATTGACAATACCCCATGACCTGCTCTGGCAACTTGTCTGCATTCCTCAGAAAACTTCGTATCTGACTATACAATTACTCCCAGATCTTTTTCATTTTCTACCACCCTAAGTTTAGTCCCACATAGTTGGTATATTTCTCTGGGATTACTTCTGCCCATATGCAGTACTTTGCATTTGTCAATTGCAAACTTCAGTTGCCACTTCTTAGCCCATCTGCCCAACTTTTCCAGATCCTGTTGCAGTAGCACACTGCCATTGCTGTCGTTAACAACCCTGCTAACCATTGTATCCTCTGCAAATTTCAACATTAAGCCTGATATACCTTCATCAATATCATCATTAAATATACAAAACAACAGCGGGCCCAACACCAAACCCTGGTGGACTCCACTAATAACATTAGTCCACAAAGAGCAGCATCCATTAATTACCACTCTCTGTCTTCTTCCACTCAGCCACCCTTTTATCCATTATAGCCACATGCCCTTAATACAATACTGCTCCAATTCGTACAATGGGTTTTCTCCAATAGAGATATATGATGTTGCCTAGAAATAAGTGTTATCGAAGGAGAAAAATCCCTTTTGTGAGATTTAACATAAGTGTGGACTTTAGAAGGATTGAAATCAACTAAGTTATCTTTGCCTCAATTGAGAATTACTTGGAGATCGGCATTTAAGGATTTTGTAGTGGATATTCGAGAGACGTTGAAGCTCTTTGAGCAGGGCAAAGTTTCTCAAACTGGAGGGTGGAATGCAATTATCAGCAAAACTATGGTTAGGATGTCTGGTTGAGGGGAGAAAACTGAAACTTGAGGACAACCAGCATTAATGGAGAAATTAGAAGACAGAGCCATCAGTCATCACCTGCTGTGCATGGTCAGAGAGAAAACTGGATACCCAATTACCAAAAACAGTTGGAAACCAAAGGATAAAGCTTATTTAGAGGATCTCTATGTCAAACCCGATCAAAAGTCTTTGAAATGTCAATCGCAGCTGTTTGAGTTTCACCTAACTTTTCCATTGAATTTGTCCATAGAAGGGTAACAAGCCAGAATATCACCAGCGGATCAACACTGATGGAATCCATACTGGCAATCGTTGATCAGATGGAAGGTTTCTAGATGGTTTGAGTTGGCAGTTGATTGATTTCTTCATTACTTTAAAAAGAGTAGAAGTAGGTGCAATGGGATGATAATTGGATGGGAGGGATTTCTTACCCCCTTTAGGAACTGACTGAATATGAGTAAATTTTCCAGCAGAAGAAAAAACACCTTTGAAATAAGAAAGTGAAAAAAGGCAACACAGTAACAGTAAGTTCAGGAGCAACAAGTTTTGAGAAGAAGTGGAGAAATACCATAAGGAACTGGAGCTTTCTACGCATCAAGATTGATCAAAATTCTTCTGATGTTCCATTAGCACTGCGAAAGCAAAAATAAGAGTAGGAGT
Source organism: Mastigoproctus giganteus (assembly GCF_048544385.1). Lineage (NCBI taxonomy): Eukaryota > Metazoa > Arthropoda > Arachnida > Uropygi > Thelyphonidae > Mastigoproctus > Mastigoproctus giganteus. Next base: position 143,364,334 of record NC_143579.1, on the reverse strand, counting down.
GTGTTTTAGGCCTAATGACTCGAATGAGTACAGTACACAATTGTACAAAGAAATAGAGTGGGCTAATAAATCGTAATGTCTTATAATGGGGGATTTTAACTTCCCAGATATTGACTGGGACTTGTGGGTTTGTCACTCACACAGTAGTCAGACTTTTGTGGATTTATTGGATGATTGTTTTTTGCAGCAGCATGTTCGAGAGGCAACCAGAGAGAGTAATATTCTTGACCTGGTTATCAGCAGTGATCATTCGTGTATTAAGAATTTGCAGATAAAGGAACTACTAGGTGGCAGTGATCACAGTGTACAGTGGGATTTACTTAAAGATTTAATTACCATCAGAAGGAAAGGATTTTTGCTTCCGTAAAGGTGAGTACAGTGGTCTCAGAAAGTTTTTAAATTCTGTTCAGTGGGATCAACTGACGATGTTACCAACAGTAAATTCTAAGTGGGAAGCATTCAAGGAATTAATCGTGGATGCTACTAAAAGTTTCATACCTATTAAGAAATATTGTTCAAGGTTTAGGCCTAAATGGTTATCAAATGAACTAATGAGACTCATAACAGAGAAGAAAGATGCATATAAATTATCAAGCGACTCAGAAGCCTATGGCAGATATAAGCTAGTCTGTAATCAGGTCACAAAGGAGGTTAGCCAGGCGAAGGCAGATTACGAGAAATCCTTGGCAAAAGATGCTAAGAAAAACAGCAAGGATTTCTTTTCTTATATAAACTATAAAAGGAAGGGGATGAATCCGATTGGTCCACTTGACATCGATGGTTCGACTGTTGATGATCCTGCTCAGATAGCAAACAAACAGAATGAGTATTTTGCATCTACATTCACACATGAGGAATTATTAAGGTTTGAAAATGGCAGAAGGTTCTCAAATTGTAGCAGGATACTTATGATTTTGTAATAACTGAGAGCAAAGTGGAAGAGAAATTGTTGAAGTTAAACATAAGAAAAGCACCTGGAGTGGATGGGATCTATCCAGTTATATATTAAAGGAGGTGGCAAAGCAATTAAGCAAAACTTTAGCCATAATTATGAGAGCATCCTTGGACCCAGGGGAGGTCCCCACAGACTGGAGATGTGCAAAGGTATCCCCAATTCACAAAGGGGCGATCGAAGGGTGACACGAGTAATTACAGACCAGTTAGTTTAACTTCTGTTCTGGGTAAAATAATGGAGTCACTGGTTAAAGATGCATTGCAGGATCATCTAGACAAGACTGCAGCAATAATTCCGACACAGCATGGGTTTGTTAAGGGAAAGTCTTGTCTGACAAATTTGATCGGATATTATGATGTGGTTACAAAGGAACTGGATGCAAAAAATAATTTTGATATCATATATATGGATTTCACGAAAGCTTTTGACACTGTTGCGCATGGAAGACTATTGTACAAATTGGAGCAGAATGGTATTAAGGGTAAGTTGCTGCAATGGATAAAAGGATGGTTAAGTGGGAGAAGACAGAGGGTTGTAATCAATGGGTGCTGCTCTTTATGGACTAATGTTATTAGTGGAGTCCCACACGGAACTCCACTAATAACAGGACAGGCATTTGGAGGGAATGGTGTGATTTTTTTTTTTTTTTTTTTTTTGGCTGATGCTGCATAAGCTCATACTCTTGCTTTCTTGCATCACATGCCACTACTACTACTTGACAAATGTCACCCAAATATCAGTTCCATCAGCCTTTTAGACTCCCAGGTAGCAAATACAGCTTGTCTAGCATAAACGAGAGAATGTCTGTAACAACCTCAGGCAGAAGAAGAAGAATCCCATCAGAATTCAAAGTGCTTAACCCATTCAAAGCCTCATACACCACAGTCAGATCAAGTTACTGGTGCCAAGTCTCCAGCATCTGCAATTTGCAGAACTTAAGCCTTTTATAAGAGGACCCCTTCAATCCCTTCATCAATCTTGTTGCCCTTTTCTGTACACGCTCAAGCATCTTTACACCCTTCCTAAAATCAGGCCTCCGTTCACAATACTCAAGTCTTGGACTGACCATTGCCTTATACAAAGGGATAATCACCTCCTTTTCCCTACTAGCAAAATTTTCTGTATATGATTGACAATACCCCATGACCTGCTCTGGCAGCCTGTCCGCACTGCCCTGAAAATTTCATATCTGACTGCACAGTTACCCCCAGATCTTTTTCTTATTCTACCACCTTAAGTGTAGTACCACAGTTGGTACGTTTGTTTGGGGTTATTTCTACCCATATGCTGGACCTTGAGATTTGTCAATGTTAAACTTCAGTTGCCAAATTTTCTAGATCCTGTTTCAGTAGCATATTGCCATTACTGTCATTAACAACCTTGCCAATCTTTGTATCATCTGCAAACTTCGACATTAAGTCTGATGTTCAATATGATTGATAATACTAAACAACAGTGGGTCCAACACCGAACCCTGGGGGAATCCACTAATAACATTAGTCCATGAAGAGCAGCATCCATTGATTACCACTCTTTGCCTATTCCCACTCTGTCATTCTTTTATCCATTGTAGCAACTTGCCCTTAAATACCATACTACTGCAATTTGTATAATAGGCTTTCATGTGCAAAGGTGTCAAACGCTTTCCTGAAATCCAAGTATATGATATCAAAATTATTATTTGTATCCAGTTCCTTTGTAACTACATCATAGTATCCAATGAAATTTGTCAGACAAGGCTTTCCCTTACCAAACCAATGCTATGGCTAACTTTTTACTGCAGTCTTGTCTAGATGATCGAGCAATGCATCTTTAACCAGGGACTCTATTATTTAACCAGGAACGGGGAAAATAATAGAGTCCCTGGTTAAAGATGAATTGTTGGATCATCTAGACAAGACTGCAGTAAAAAGTCAGACACAGCATTGGTTTGGTAAGGGAAAGTCATCATTCATCATCATCATCATGAACTTGGTCCGGCTTGGGTCTTTTAAGACCTGTTCCGTTGTAGCTCTTGGAGGTGGTTTTGATCTTGCCATCGTTGTCTTGGTCGACTCACATCTCTCTTGCCTGTAGGTTTGTAGTTAAAGGCTAATTTTGGGATCCGGTCTGGGTTCATTCTTTCTATGTGGCTGATCCATTTTTCCTGATACCGTTTTATGTCATTTACAATGTTATCTACTTTTAATTTCTCGCGGATATCTATATTTCTTTGGTGGTCTCGTCTTGTAAAGCCTAATAATGGTCTTAAAAATTTCATTTGTGCTGCTTCTAGTTTGTGTGCATCTTTCTTATTTATGACCCAAGTCTCACAGCTGTAGAAGAGGGCTGGTTTTGAAGTGATGTTGTGCATCTACGCACCAGTAGAAGGCAACATTGATGAAACCATAGAATTTTATGACGAATTACAACAGATCACAGACCAAACTAACAAAAACGAGTATCTCATACTAGCAGGAGATTTTAATGCTAGGGTTGGTGCTCAAACAGTTGACAAATGTATAGGATCAGAAGGCGAACCTGTGGTCAACATTAATGGAAGATGCCTGATAGACTGCATTTTTAATAAACTTAAAATTACAAATACTTTTTTCAGACACAAGAATATCGATAAATTCACATGGGAAGCAAGAAACAGTCTATAATAGATTATATTATCATTAATGAAAATTTAAATGACAAAATTAGAGACACTAGAATATTCAGAGGCAGTGAAATTGACAGTGATCACTACCTAGTAGATATCACCACTTTGCTTATTGGAGGCTTGAAGTGGTGAAACCCATGTTTAGTCTCTAGAGCAAAGTTTCCGGCATTCCCCTTCCCCCATACTTCTCCTTCAACCCATGCACGGTACTAAGTACTATAGGTTTTGATACCTTTTGTGTTTGGGGTTTTCATAAAAAAAAAAAAAGAAAGCACTTTCAAACTAAAAAGAAATTATCTTAATAAAAAGAAGAAAATACCAACAAAAACTACTAAGAAATTAAAAATACATTTGTTGGAAGATGAAAGCACAAAATTCCTGTATGAAAGTCGATTGAAAAATAAACTCAAATCAGATGAAAGTGATAATGTTGAGGAAATCTGGTTAAACATGAAAAAATCAATTCTGGGAGCTGCTGAAGAAAGTCTTGGATATAAACCTATAAAAAATAAAAACTGGCTAAGAACTTAGAATGAAGAATTGAAACAAACAATCAATGAGAAAAAAAAAGACCTATAAACTGTTCCTACAAACTAAAGATCTACATCTACACATAAAATATAAAAAGCTTTGAGCAGAAGTCAGAAAACTAACCAGAAGAATCCGACGAGATGACTGGGATAAATTTGTTAAATCTTTAGAACGTGATATCACGGGCCCACAGAGAAGAGGTTTTAAAATTTTTAAGAAATTACAACTAGACACAACTGATCAAATAAAAACCAACTCCATCTCCCAAGCAGAATGGGAGCAACACTATTCCAAACTATGGTATAACCCAGGCGCTAGGGAATTGGAAGATGAATCCGTGATAAAAAGATGAAGAAAATATAACAATGGAAGAACTAGAGTTAATATTACAAAAATCAAAAAACCAAAAAAGCCCAGGCATAGACAATTTGAATGTAGAACTATTTAAATATGGGAACACCTTACTAAAAAACGCACTACTAAAATTATTTAACATCATATGGCATAAGCAACAGATACCCAAAGATTGGGAAACAGGAATAGTAATCAATTTACACAAAAAAGGCTCTAGAAATAACCCTAACAACTACAGAGGGATAACACTGCTGCAAAGCTATACTCTAATATACTAAAGAATAAACTTAATAAACAGAGTGAAATATTCTTAGAAGAAGAACAATGTGGGTTCAGAAAAGGGAGAAGCACAATAGATGCCATTTTCTCACTACAACAAATTTTGGAGAAAAGAAGAGAATTCAGTCTACCAAAATTTCTGCTCTTTATTGATTATGAAAAAGCATATGACAATGTAAACCGGGAAAAACTTTGGCAGGTTTTACGTGAAGAAAATATCCCGACCCAACTCCGGAAAGCAATCCAAAGCCTATATAAAAACTCAAAAGTCTGTATAAAATATTCTAATGGCCAACCATCAGACCCGATTAACACCAATAAAGGAGTGAAACAAGGATGTGGACTATCACCAGGTATAAAATCCAAACTATATTATATGCTGATGGTCAAGTTTATAATCACAAAATCTGAAGATAAACTACAGATAGCAGCAAATGAACTTAATAAAATAGGTAAATAGTACGAGATGAAAATCTCCACCTCAAAAACAAAATCAATGGGATTATGTGGAAAGAACATACAAAGAGTCAAAATTGTTATTGATGATAAAATAATAGAACAAATATCTGACTTCACCTATTTGGGAAATCTAATATCAAATGAAGGGAAAGACATCCACACTAAACTACAAAAATATAATAAAATGAATGGAACGATTAAACGCCACTTCGGAAAACAAATGACAACCGAAACAAAATTACAACTGCACAACATCACTTCAAAACCAGCTCTCTTCTACAGCTGTGAGACTTGGGTCATAAATAAGAAAGAGGCACACAAACTATAAGCAGCACAAATGAAATTTTTAAGACCATTATTAGGCTTTACAAGACTAGACCACCAAAGAAATATAGATATCCGTGAGAAATTAAAAGTAGATAACATTGTAAATGACATAAAACGGTATCAGAAAAAATGGATCAGCCACATAGAAAGAATGAATCCAGACCGGATCCCAAAATTAGCCTTTAACTACAAACCTACAGGCAAGAGAGATGTGGGTCGACCAAGACAATGATGGCAAGATCAAAACCACCTCCAAGAGCTACAACGGAACAGGTCTTAAAAGACCTAAGCTGGACCAAGTTCATGCGATGATGAATGATGACTTTCCCTTACCAAACCAATGCTGTGTCAGACTTTTTGCTGCAGTCTTGTCTAGATGATCCAGCAATTCACCTTTAACCAGGGACTCTATTATTTTCCCCGGAATGGAAGTTAAACTACTAGTCTGTAATTACTCGTGTCACCTTTAGATCCCCCCTTTGTGAATTGAGGATACGTTTGCCCATCTGCAGTGTGTGAGGACTTCCACTGAGTTCAAGGATGCTCTCATAATTATGGCTAAGGGTTTGCTTACTTCCTTTACTGCCTGCTTTAATATAACTTGATAGATCCCATCCATCTCTAGGTGCTCTTCTTATGTTTATCTTCAACAATTTCTTTTCCACTTTGCTCTAAATTATTATAAAATCATTAAGCACTCTGTTACAGTTTGATAAACTTCCGGCATTTTCCTCCCTTAATAACTGTTCATGTGTGAATGTAGATACAAAATACTCCTTCAGATTATCAGCTATCTCAGCAGGATCATCAATGGTCAAACCATCGATATCAAGTGGACAAATCTGATTTATCCCCTTTCTTCTAGAGTTTATATAAGTAAAGAACTCCTTGCTGTTTTTCTCAGCATCCTTTTCCAAAGATTTCTATAATTTATATTCATCCCATGCATTTTTCTTCTCTGACATGAGTCTTGTTAGTTCATTTGACATCCATTTTGGCCTAAACCCTGAACAGTATTTCTTAATTGTTATGAAAAGCCTAGTAGCTTCCACGATTAGTTCCTTGAATGCTTCTCACTTAGAATTTGCTGTTGGTAACATCATCAGTTGATCCCACTGTACAGAATTTAAAAACTGTCTGAGTCCACTGTAGTCACATTTACAGAAGCAAAAACAGTTCCCTTTACCCCTGATTTTAATTGTATCTTTAAATGAATCCCACATCAGTACAATGTGATCACTGCCAACTAGTGGTTCCTTTATCTGCAAATTCTTAATGCACGAATAATCACTGCTGATAACCAGATCAGTAGTGTTATACACTCTGGTTGCCTCTTGAACATGCTGCTACAGAAAACAGTCATCCAGTAAATCTACAAAAGTCTTGCTACTGGGCGAGTGACCAACCCACAAGTTCCCGTCAATATCTGGAAAGTTAAAATCTCCCATTATAACACAATTTGATTTACTGGCCCATTCTATTTCTCTCTACAATTGTTCATTGTAATCATTAGAGATATTTGGCCATAACACACTCTCTTACTCTAATTTTTGCTTTCACAGCACTTATGTTACACCAAGCTGACTGAATGTTGCACTGTCCATCTATGTTAACTGGATGCACTTTCTTAGATTTTGTTTTTCTTAATTTACAGCATAACCCCTCCGCTCTTCCTATCCTTTCTGTACGCGTTGTACTCCCCAAATTCCAATTCTTCACTGCTTATATCCGTGTGACACCATATCTCTGATATCCCAATATTATCTAACTTTGATGTCTTGAACAGCACTTCAAAGTTATCAAATTTATTTACTATACTTCTAGCATTGGTGTACATGCAAATATTTATGCACCTATTCTTAGTTACCCTAATGTAGCCTATGTATTTTTGTTTTGTGATGACCCTCACCAGTCCTTGAAAACCCCAGCACCCCACCCTCCAGGCCGCTGCTCATTCTAATAGAAGCAGTGCAAGAATCACTTTCACCTCTGCCTGTGGCTACTATTAACCTTTTAGTCTGTGAATACCCCCAAGATAGCAGTTTTCCAACCCACCTAACGTCGCCTTGATAGCATTAGCAAACTCTCTTGCACCCCTTCTATTTAAATGAACAATAAAGGAAGAGATTTTACGATGGAGTGTTGAATAAAGGATTCCATCCATACAAGAATAATTTCACTGATACGATGAGAGCAAACGCTGACATCAGCAAATTTGAAACAATAATCTGGTCAAGAAAAAGAAAAGAAATTTTGCAGATCATACCATTTTGCATTCTTGTAATGCCAAACCTTATTAGATCGAGAATAGTAATAAGAGAAAGGCTCTACTGGATAGGAGACCATCACCAAGCATGATACGAGGTGCCTATAGGACCACTCACCTCAACAGTGTATTTTTAAAGGGTGTTTATGTGACAAAGATCAAGCATGTTAGCTGCATGGTTAGGATTGTCCGATATTCTGGTAGGTAAATGAACAATGAGCAAAATGGTATGATCTGCGAGATTTCCTTTCTTCTCCTGGAGTCTTGTCAATGATATACAGGAATTTTTCTAGCAGAGATAAGGAGGTGATTATCCCCTTGTATAAGGCAATGGTCAGGCCGCACCTTGAGTACTGTACACAGGTCTGGAAGCCTCATTTTAAGAAGGATATAGAACTGCTGGAACGAGTACAGAGAAGGGCAACTAGATTAGTGAATAGAACAAAGGGTTGCTCTTACGAAGAAAGGCTTAAGTTTTGCAAATTACAGTGTCTGGAGACTAGGCACTGGCGAAGTGATCTGATTGACGTGTATAAAGCCTTGAATGGTTTGAGCATGCTCAATACTGATGGGATTCTGCCTCTTGCTCAGAATAATCACCTGAGAGGGCATAAATTCAAATTGAGGAAAGACAGATGTAGGATAGATGTGCGGAAGTTTGTCTTTAGCCAGCGGGTGGTTGATTGCGGGAACAAACTTCCATCTGTTGTTGTAAAAGTTGATAGCTGAAATAGATTCAAGGCAGAACTAGTCAAGCATTTGCAACAAATGGTAAAATGAGAAGGGTGATTTTTTTTTTTTTTTTTTTTTTTGTTGATGCTGTATAATGCTGCATATGGTGCGAGAAAGCAAGCTGATGCTTACTTTCTTGCACCATTTGCCTTTGCTAATGCTAATCTGTGCAAGGTCATGAGTATTTGCAAAAGACTCAGCATCTTGACCAGCTCAGTCTGTGTGACTAGAAAGCAGACGCCAGATGGAGTTGTGAACATTAAAATCACCAAGTAAAATAATTACCTCACTGTTAGGAAAGTTGGACTGGAGAAAGTCAACTTTCAAAGAGAGGAAATAAAACAGTGCGAAGTAATTAACGGAGTTGGGAGAACGATAAAAGCAACAGATGAATTTAAGAGAATGTGTTAGAGAGATTTTAAGCCAGAGAAGATCGAAAAGAGGCAATTCCAAATTACTAAATTTCTGACAGGGAATATCAGAATGGACATATGCATAAATACCACCTTTGAAGCAAAAGGAATCATATAGGATATAGTGTCAAAACCATGATGTGTCCAGGAGCTGGTAATATTTCTGGGGAGCGCAACCATATACAAAAATTTCATTACTTCATACAACATATCTTCCCTACCTTTTCTAGTTATTAAATACATCATGAATAGTCAAACTACAAACTAGTTTACTACTACTAGAACAAACTCATCTGTGAAAAGATCTAAAGCTCCCAAACACTTTCTTATTCATTTCACAATTATGTGTAGTCTTAGTTCTTATCTCAATGATATCCATTTCCGCTTAGTCTGCCAAACTCCATGTACCTTTTCTGACAGACTCTCCATTATAGGACAGATCTTGTGGAGATCGGAAAAGATCTGGGATTCGAAACTTTGGCTTAAACCCTGGGTTGAATTGTTGGCATTGCTTGTGTGCATTTATAGGTTTTTTTTTTTTTTATCTGATCAGGTTTTTTTTTTTTTTTTATCTTCCTTTCTGAGTGCTTTGTGGGATTAGATGCACAACCTAGTCCAGTGTTTTGGAAGAACCAGTTGTGTGACGTGTTTTTCTGATCTCTTGTAAATTTAACAGTTGTAGATTGATTAGTCTTGTTTTAAAGATTTTACGACTTTTTTATTTTATTTATTTATTTATTTTTGTTTTTGCTTTGAGTTTATCTGCAATAAAAATTGTTCAAAATATGTAAAGAATTAAAACTAAATTTTGAATAATACCTTAAATACAGCCAATATGGCGTGTTGCCGTATTAGCTTTATATAAGGTATTATCAAAATTTTAGGTACATATGCTTTTCACAAAACTCTCTCTTAATTTCCCCCCCCCCCATTTGCTTTGATGTCTCTTTATTTAACGGTTAGTTTTTGTTGTATTCACTATTCACAGGCTTATCCATTCTGCCAACATTTTGTAAGTTTTATATGTAACTTAATTTACATTATAATTTGGGGCAACACGTTGCTATACTATGCAGCTACTGATGCTTTCCATCTGCCTTCCCATTTTTTATCTTACTTTTCATTATAATGTTTTCTTTCTTTATTTTATTTTTTTCTTTTCTTTTTTTTTTTTTTTAGCAGTGTGCTAATAAATTTTAATTTATATATATATATATATATATATATATGTATATATATATTTGTTTAGTTTACTTTACATAAGATATTTATTAATTTTCTATATTTTATTTATATATATATATATATATATATATTAGTAGAAGTAAATTTGAATACCTCAATTATATGTAAAAACTACTTTTTAGGCCATGGTCACACATTAATATTAGGCTATATAGTTAAAATATAAATATAGAAACATGGTATATATATATATATATATATATATATATATATATATACACACACACAGAAGTAAGAGCATTGCTGTCTTTTTCATTATTTTGGTGGATGACCTCTGATGAAATCACAAAAATTATAAAGACACTGCAATGTTATTTCCACCTTGATCGTTTGTTCAAAATCTTTCAAGGTTTTAGCATTAGCATTAGCATTAGTAGAGGCATTTGATGCAAGAAAGCAAGCTTATGCAGCATCAGCCAAAAAAAAAAAAAAAAAAGTAACATAAATAAATAAAAATAACCACTTCCACTTCACAAATTTCCGCACATCTATCCTACATCTGTCTTTCCTCAATTTGAATTTATGCCCTCTCAGGTGATTTTTCTGAGCTAGAGGAAGAATCCCATCAGCATTGAGCATGCTCAAACCATTCAAGGCTTTGTACACCTCTATCAGATCACCCCGCTGGTGCCTAGTTTCCAGACACTGTAATTTGCAAAACTTAAGCCTTTCTTCGTAAGAGAACCCCTTTGTCCCATTCACCAATCTAGTTGCCCTTCTCTGTACTCGTTCCAGCAGCTCTACATCCTTCCTGAAATGAGGCCTCCAGGCCTGTATACAGTACTCTAGGTGTGGCCTGACCATTGCCTTATACAAGGGAATAATCACCTCCTTATCCCTGCTAGAAAAATTCCTATATATCATTGACAATACACCATGAGCTACTCTTGCAGCTCGTCTGCACTGCTCAGAGAACTTCATATCTGCCTGCACCACCACCCCCCAGGTCCCTTTCATTCTCTACTACTGTCAGTGTAGTACCACAGAGTTGATACGTTGCTCTGGGGTTGCTGTTTCCCATATGTAGTACTTTACATTTGTCAATGTTAAACTTCATTTGCCACCTCGAAGCCCATCTGCTCAACCTTTCCAAATCCTGTTGCAGCAGCATAGTGTCAGTAGTGTCCTTGACAACCCTGCCAACCTTCGTATCGTCTGCAAACTTGGACATTAAGCCTGATATACCATCATCAATATCATTTATAAATACAGAAAACAATAAAGGCCCCAATACTGAACCCTGAGGGACTCCACTAATAACATTAGTCCACGATGAGCAGTGTCCATTGATTACCACTCTCTGTCTTCTCCCCCTCAACCACCCCTTTATCCATAGCAGCAACTTGCCTCCAATGCCACACTGCTCCAATTTGTGCAGCAGTCTTCCATGTGCAACAGTATCAAAAGCCTTTCTAAGATCCAAGTATATAATATCAAAGTTATTCCCTGCATCCAGTTCTTTTGTGACTGCATCATAGTATCCAATCAAATTGGTCAGGCAAGACTTCCCCTTAACAAAACCATGCTGTGTCCTAGCTATAACTGAAGTCTTGTCTAGATGATCCTGCAGTGCTTCTTTCACCAGTGCCTCCATTAATTTTCCGGGAACAGAAGTTAAACTCACAGGTCTATAATTACTTGTGTCAGCCTTTGATCCCCCTTTGTGAATTGGGGTCACATTTGCACATCTCCAGTCAATGGGTACCTCTCCTGAGTCCAAGGAAGCTCTCATAATTATGGCTAAGGGTTTGCTTACCTCCTTTGCTGCCTCCTTTAATATAACTGGATAGATCCCATCCACCCCAGGTGCCTTTCTTGTGTTTATCTTCAACAATTTCTCCTCCACTTTGCTCTCAGTTATTACAAGATTCTCTAGCTTACTGCTAGAGTTGAATACACCTCTGGCATTCCCCTCGGTGAATAACTCCTCATGTGTGAATGTCGATGCAAAATATTCATTTAGTTTGTTAGCTACCCGAGCAGGGTCATCAACAGTTGACCCATCGATCTCAAGTGGACCAATCTGATTCATCCCCTTCCTTCTAGAGTTTACATAAGTAAAGAACTCTTTGCTGTTTTTCTTCGCATCCCTTGCCAAGGATCTCTCGTAATCTGCCTTCGCCTGCCTAACCTCCTTTGTAACTTGGTTACAGGTCAACTTGTATCTATCATAGGCGTCCGTGTCACGTGTTAATTTGTATGTATCCCATGCATTTTTCTTCTCTGCCATATGCCTCATTAGTTCATCTGACAACCATTTAGGCCTAAACCTTGAACAATATTTCTTAGTTGGTATGTAAAGCCTAGTAGCTTCCACGATAAGTTCTTTGAATGCTTCCCATTTTGAATTTGCTGTTGGCAATATCATCAGTTGATCCCACTGTATAGAATTTAAATACTGTCTCAGTCCATTGTAGTCGCCTTTACGAAAGCAATACCCCTTCCCTTTACCCCTAATGGTAGTTACCTCTTTGAGTAACTCCCACTTCAGCACACTGTGATCACTGCCACCAAGTGGTTCATTTATCTGCAGATTCTTAATGCATGAAGAATCACTACTGATAATCAAATCAAGAGTATTACTCCCTCTAGTTGCCTCCCGAACATGCTGATGTAGAAAACAATCATCCAATAAATCCACAAAAGCCTTGCTACTGTGTGAGTGACCAGCCCCCAAATTCCAGTCAATATCTGGGAAATTAAAATCCCCCATTATAAGACTCTCTGATTTACTGGCCCACTCTATTTCTCCGAACAGTTTCTTATTATACTCATCAGAGTCATTAGGCCTATAGCACACTCCTACTCTCAATTTTGATCTCCCAATGCTTATGTCACACCAAACTGACTCGACACTGCACTGTCCAGCGATGTCGACTGGCTTCACTTCCTTGGATTTTATGTGTTTTTTAACTAATACCATAACCCCTCCTCCCTTCCTATCCTGTCTATCCTTTCTGTAGACATTGTACTCCCCAAATTCCAGTTCTGCATTTCTTATATCTGTGTGACACCACGTCTCTGAAATCCCCACAATATCTGCCTTTGATGTTTTGAGCAATACCTCAAATTCATCAAATTTATTTACTAAACTCCTAGCATTGGTGTACACACAAGTATACATGCACCTGTTCTTTTTCTTAGCTACCCTAACGCAACCCATGTGTTTACTTGTACCCCAATGATTCCCAGCAGTCTCTGAAATATCCTGCATCTTATTTTCCAGGCTGCGGCTCATTCCAATAGAAGCAGTGCAAGAATCACTTTCACCTCTGCCAGTGGCTACTGTTAATCTATTAGTCCTTGTATCCCCCCAATCTAGCAGTTTTCCGACCCACCTAACATTGCCTCGATAGCATCAGCAAACATTCTTGCACCCTTTCTATTTAAGTGTATCCCATCCCTGTAGAAGCAGTCTCTCCTGTTAACAAGTACAGACCAGGCTGAAAAAAATTCTACCCCTTGAGCCCTGCACAATCTTTCCAGGGCCGAATTGATTGACAGGGCTCTCATCATATACTCCCTCCTATCATGTCTGGGCAGAATTGCAGACACTTTCAATTTCAACCCTAATTCACGGCTTTTTTTCATCAGTGACCTGTACTTGTCAAGTAATTCCGCCGGTCTCCTACTCTTAATGTCATTAGTGCCAACGTGTACAACTATATCACCTTTTGTGCCCTTAAAAGATGATATCCGCTCTACAACGTCATCAACTTTTGCCCCTGGCAGACATACCCTGGTCCTATTCCACCTATCCTTTTTACAAAGCATGTTTCCCGTTTCCCTGACAATAGAGTCACCAACAACTACTAGTTCCTTTGGGACCAGCGCATTCTGCCATGGGGGTTGCCGCTGTGTTCCGCGATGACCAAGTGCAAGCTCTGGCATTGGTGTGGGCAGCTGAGAGCTTGATGGGCCCCTCACTTGTAATCCTTCGAGGGCATCCACCCTATCCTTCAAGCTCTCATATAGGCCCATAACAACGCTGAGTTGTCGCCTTATCTCCTTACACTCCTTGCATCGCACACACACAAAGACATCCCCCATGGCAGTATCATGTCCCATACTGGACTGCTCCGCAAACATCAAGCAAATAGTGCATCTTATAAGGCTGTGATTCAGAGGACAACTGCCCCCCTCAGTTCTCCCCTGGGCCACAGCATTCCCATTAGCTTGAGCCCTTTGCTTTGCTGCTCTGGTTTGAGTCATGATTTAGATTTACTTTCAATAAAATTTCAATTTCTGTACAAAATTAAATCCTAAACTTGTATCCAAACACAGTTATAACGCTATATTTATGTTTCAGTAACGAGTGTTATCTACGGAATATTTACGTTTCAGTAACGAGTGTTATCTACGAAATATTTACGTTTCAGTAACGAGTGTTATCTGCGAAATCCCTTTATATAACTTTCGTATCAAGTTATGTATTAATTATTTGTTTTTACTAATTATTTATGTTACGTAACCTAAGTGGTTATATGTATAATTAATTATGTTAAATAAAATTAATTATATTACGTTTGTAATCTAAGTCGTTATATGTATTTATTTAAACGTACAATTTAACTGCTAACGAAGTTCAACTAACGCTATCTAGTACGGTATATCGTATCACAAAGGCGGGAAAATTACGAACGGTTAGCGGAGTTGAAACACGTGGAAACCTTTACCGATACTTTTATGCAATTACAAGGCCGAGTAAAGAATAAATACACCAAATTAATCAGAAAATCACAAAATAATGTTATACTACTAAATTTAAATCAAAAGTTTTAGAAAAACAATAATTTCACATCAATAAATAAGAAAAATCCACTTAGCGGCTTTGAAAACGACCGTCTCTAGTAGCCTCCTAGTTTTCAAAATCTTAAAATTTATTTGGTATTGTTTCAATTGGTGCAAATCTTATCGTTTTATTTTCCTTTTCATTTCTCACCCCTTTATTTCACAACATATATCGCTCCCAGGAATATTACCGTATATTCATCAGTTTTAATTTTTACATAAAGCTCGTTAACATGTTCTACCTACAATATTTTATATATACATGTACACATTATGGCTGTAGGGTATTTTTTGCTATAGCAGTGTCCCTGATCTATAAGTAATGTTATTGTAATTCAGACTTATTTAATTTTAAACTTAATTTTCCTCTCATATCATATAGCTTCTCTATATCATTATTCTTGACTATATATATATATAAGTTGTTGTTGGCCCCAGTTGAAGTCATCTGGTTTGTGGGTAAACGGTGATATATATATATATATTTTTTTGCATTTTCTTAATTTCCTGCTTGGTATTATTATTTGACTGATTTGCCTTCTAT
Source organism: Mastigoproctus giganteus (assembly GCF_048544385.1). Classification (NCBI taxonomy): domain Eukaryota; kingdom Metazoa; phylum Arthropoda; class Arachnida; order Uropygi; family Thelyphonidae; genus Mastigoproctus; species Mastigoproctus giganteus. Next base: position 143,348,791 of record NC_143579.1, on the reverse strand, counting down.
ATTATAATCTTACACATTTTATATACATTATGATTGTAATGCATAACTGCTCTGCAAGTGCATTGACCCATAAATATTACAGTTTGTTACAATTTTTAACTTTCTTTCCTTATTACTTATATATATATATATATATATAAAAGTGAAAAAAAAATAGTGAACGAATGGGGATAGAAGAGAACTAATAAAAAAAATACATAATAAGAAATAAGTAAAAAATTGATGAAAAATTGTTACCATACTATTTATAAAATGGGCCTCTAATCATCAAGCACTTTTCTTCTTTTTTTTTTTTTTTTGTGGTTGGCATTGTGTATCTTGTGACATTTTACATTCTTTTCACCTCGGTGTTACTGCCAGATGCTGGTCTAAATTACACACTTTTTTTTGGCCTAATTTGTAACTATTTATTACAAAAAATTGTCATTCCTATTTGTTGTCATCCTTACATTCAAGTTCCATCAAGACTTGTTTGAGCCTTGTAATGTAAGGATGGAACTGTGATGAAGCCTGAATGTAAATTTAACAAATACTGAAGTGTTTGTTAAATTCCAAAAGTATGGCTATTTGCAAACAGCATGTCTTGGCATCTCCCTTCTGTTCACAGTGTTGTGAAAGATCATGAGAACAGGGAATATCTGCATGAAAGCCAAATTGTACAAATTTCTTAGGAGAGCATCCAGCCTAGTATATTTTCGAGCATGCCTTCAGTGGAAGGAAGAGAAAGATATTCAGAAACAGAAAACCAAACTGATAATTTCCAAACAAAATGCCAGGAAATGTGTTCAACCAGTAAATAATAGTAAGTCCTCGTATATCCAGAAGCGACTGCATAATCACAGTCATTTATGCTTCTCACATCACTTACTGAGTTTGTTATAAACAGCTCAAAAGAACCAATGAGCTATCGTGCCTATAACAGTACCTCCTGCTCACTGCTACACAATAGTGGGTGATGAGCAGAAGTTAAAATACCTCCTTTCCCTTCCTAAATTACAAGAACAAATGGACAGAAGTACAGGAGGCAAAAAGTCAGCCTTGGAACATTTTGCTGAGAAGTAGACACAAGACAATGTCCATGCCTCCCCCAAAAAAGGATAAACCAAAGTCTGAGAAACAAAGCCCTCTGCCCCTTGGAATGGATACTTGAAATATAAATAATGATGAAATGAAAATCTTTACAGTAAATTGCTGTAGATTCCATTATCTTCTGACACAAAAGTCTTGGGCTTATATTTGATAAGAAGTTGACATTCTTGCAACACATCCATCAACTGTGGGCAAAGGGGTCTGGACCTCCTACAGGCCATATCATCTCACACCTGGGGTGCAGATTGTTGCACTTTACTTTGAATCTATTGTACACTTGTCTGTCCCAAACTAGATTATTAGTCTTAGGCCTATGCCTTAGCCAGAAACAGCATAATCAGTAATAGTCCAATTAGGTGGATTGTGACGGCTATACCAAATTTGTATTGCTATTGGAGCATTTAGAACATATTTTTTCCGGAGCCTATCTGTTGAAGCTACTGAACTACCACCACTTTCACTTTGACAAAAGCAAATGTTGCTAAATATAATATACGTTTAAACTAAAAGAATGTTTGTGAGCCATGATAGGAAAATGGGGCTTAGAGGGGAACAGGTATCCTGTGTGTTATCAGACACTCAGCCTAAAACACTGATGGATCCAATATCTCTCTATTACAGAAGATTTAGGAGAAGTCCGGTTGGCCTGCCTCCCTAAAATCCACTCATGCACACCTTCTCGATGGTAAGCCCTGTTACGTCACTTAGGTGACAACGAACGTGTAGAGTGGTTCTCTTCAAGACGCCTGGTCAGCGTGAAGAGGAAAAGACCAAACCCTCCAGCAATGAGAGCACAACAATACAAATGGCCCTCAGTCCCCAGCAGCTTTCACTCTCCCTCTTACGGCAGCGAGAGGATCAGAGTGGAAGCAGAGGGTGCTAAGAATCTCTGGGTACGACCAGGCTGCCATGCACGGAAATTGAACTTGGCCTGTTATAACGTACGATCACTCATCGGTGAAGACAGGATATTAGAGCTGGAAAAGGAATTAGAAAATGTGAATTGGAATATCATCGGTTTGGCTGAAACAAGAAGAAGAAATGAATCACTTATAAGTTTATCAAGTGGAAATCTGCTGTACACCAATGGAAACAGTGAAAGGAGTGAAGGTGGAGTTGGGTTTCTGGTCCATAAAGATTTTAAAAACAACATTTTGGAATTCAAAAGTACATCACCAAGGGTGTCAAGACTAATACTCAAGATTTCTAAGAGGTACAAGCTAAAGATTATAATGATTTATGCACCAACATCGAGCCATGATGATGAAGAGGTTGAAGAAATGTACACTGAAATTGAGAGTCTTCTAGATGAGCAGAAAACCCACTACACTATTATTATGGGGGACTTCAATGCTAAGGTTGGAAAAAGGCAAAACAGCGCAGAAAGAGGAACTATAGGAAATTTTGGAATTGGTGAAAGAAATAAAAGAGGTGAAAGACTTGTGGAATTTGCAGAATCTCAAGGAATGTCAGTAATGAACACTTTTTTCAAGAAAAGGGTGAACAGAAAGTGGACATGGAAGAGTCCAAATGGATTAACAACTAATGAAATCGACTTCATCCTCACTAACAGAAGATATATTGTGAATGATGTTACCGTCCTGAATAAGGTAAATGTTGGAAGTGATCACAGAATGGTAAGATGTACACTTGATATAGATGTAGGAAAGGAAAGGAAAAAACTGACTTGAGTAAATAATACAAAGGTCTTTGAAATAACAGAGGAGGAGAAAAAGCAGTATGTACTGGAACTGAAGAACAAGTTTGAGCTTCTGCAGACTGCTCAGGACCAAGATATCGACGAGGAATATTACAACTTTCTGAAAGTGATAAAGCCCAAGAAACCTATAGGGAAACAGAAATCCAAAGAAGAAAAAATTAGTCAAGAAACACTTGTCATGATGAACCAAAGACGACAAATGAAGAGCAAGAAAAACACTGACAGGGAGAAAATTGAGTATACTGAGTTATGCAAAGCCATTAGAAAGAGACTCAGAGAGGACATAAGAAGATTTAACACAAGAAAAGTAGAACAAGCATTAAGGGAAAACAAAGGATTTAAATCAGCAGCCATGAGCAGTAATACAGAAAGACAAATGATACTGAAACTGAAGAATAGCGAAGGTGTACTTATAAACAGCAGAGAAGGCATAATTCAAATAGCAGAAGACTACTATAGAGAATTATACAAGGAACGAGGGAATGATACCAGCAGTGGGGAAGATGGATTGCAAAGTAGCAACACATACGACATACCCGATATTCTTCCTGATGAGGTAGAACATGCATTGAAGAAAATGAAGAATCGGATAGCCCCGGGGGAAGATGAAGTTACTGTAGAGTTGTTAAAATTGGGAGGAAGAGACATAACACAAAAACTGGCAAGGCTCTTCACAAAGTGCATTAGAAAAGGTGTGATGCCTAAGCAGTGGAATAATGCAATCATAGTTTTGCTGCATAAGAAAGGAGATAAATCAGAAATTGGAAATTATAGACCAATTAGCTTGTTATCCCATATCTACAAGTTGTTCACAAGGGTCATTACTAACAGATTAGAAAGAATACTTGATGAGAATCAACCGAAAGAGCAAGCTGGCTTTAGGACAGGATTCTCAACTATGGATCACCTTCACGTAATATCACAGGTAATGGAGAAAGCAAGTGAATATAAAACACCATTATGCCTGGCATTTGTGGATTATGAAAAGGCATTTGACTCTATACAGCATAAGGCAATGTTTCGGGCACTGGAAAGACAAGGCATAGATACTCCATATATTATGATTTTGAAGAAAATATATGAGAGTGCTACATCCTTTATTAGACTAGACAAAGACAGTAGGAAATTTAAAATCGAGAAAGGAGTTCGACAAGGAGACACAATATCTCCGAAGCTGTTTACTGCTGCCCTTGAGGAAGCTTTCAGAAGATTAGACTGGTCGCAGAAAGGAGTCAATGTGAATGGAGAGTACCTAAACCATTTACGATTTGCAGATGACATTGTGGTCATAAGCCACGATCCCAAAGAATTAGAGGAAAATCTTAATCAGTTATGCACAGTTAGTAAGGATTTTGGACTAAAGATGAATATGGCTAAAACAAAAGTAATGATGAACAAGTATGCCACGGAAAGGGAAATAATGATTGAAGGAGCAGTAATTGAAAAGGTGGAGTCATATACTTATCTGGGACAAGTTATTAGCTGTAATAATGATAAATGGCTGGAAGTCAAGAGAAGAATAAATTTTGGATGGATAGCATTCAGGAAATATAGTCACATACTGAAGAGCAATATCCCAGTTTGTCTGAAACGTAAAATAATGAACCAATGTATACTCCCCACCATGACTTATGGAAGTGAAACTTGGGCACTCACCAAAAGAATGGAAGAGAAGCTAAGAACTACACAGCGAAGAATGGAACGAATTATATTGGGAATCAGACTGTTAGATAAGAAGAGAAACACATGGATTAGGCAGCAAACTCAAGTAAAGGACATTCTTATCAAAACTAAAGAACTAAAATGGTCTTGGGCAGGACACATAGCTCGAAGACATGATGACAGATGGACTAAGAAAATAACAGAATGGTACCCAAAAGGAGCTAGAAGAAAACCTGGAAGACAAAGGCGGAGATGGATAGATGAAATTCATGAGTTTTTGAGTAGTAAATGGATGGCCAGTGCTCAAAACAGAAGGAACTGGAAAGTTGCTGGAGAGGCCTTCATCCTGCAGTGGATTGAAAATGGCTGATGATGATGATGATGATAGGAAAATATCAATTACACCTGCTAGACTGCTAACCATCTCTTTAGTATTCATGTTGAATAGCAATTCAGGAAGCTTAGTATAACAACATACAGTAGCCCATTACCAAGGCAACTCTTTCCATCCTGGCATGATTGTTTAGCACCATGTAATTTCTCCATTGAAAATTTGGGAAAGGCCTGCACTCATACTGCCCATCAAGCTGAATACTCTGACTTTTTGCCTGTTTTTACTGGTGGCTCAGATTGCCATCTACCAAGATGACATTGTATCTGAGAAGATTCCTCAGGAATGCAGCATGTACACAGCTGAGCTGTATGCTGTCTCCTATTGAATTAGGCTTGGATCATATTAAAACTTAGTTATCAAAGGTGTATGGTATATAGTGATTAAGTTTTAAATTACGGATAAAGCCTGCATTACAGGCTTGATCGGCTTTGAGATAAAATTCTCATCGAGTCCTGTCTGGTATTCATCAGATGCTGCCAATTTCTGTCTGAATGGTCATTTGATATCTGCTTCTGCTGGATCCCCAACCATATCAGGCTTAGCCTGCTGATTCTGCAGCCAAATCTGCACTACCCCAGAACAGTCATACATGTTAGTTCACCTATAGAGACAACAGGCAAGTAATATGTAATGCAGCATTTACAGTCACGGGTCAAAGTATGGAGAGGTTGCAAATAATAATATCAGATTAAGTTTGTAATCAAAATCTGGCGGTCAAGTCTGCAGTGGGAATTGTGGAGAAGAAATTGCTCTTCCTCATCCCCACAAAAGACACAGTCTTCTTTTGCATTTGTTTCTGATGAGGGATGATGATCTACTCCCAGCATCACCATTTTAATGCTCAATCACATTTGTGTGAATTTCCCTTTCGATTGATGAATGCCTTTCATTAGTTATCTGCCTTCATCCTATACTCAGGCAAATGCTTTCTGACAATGATCATATGTCAGCCGTTTTTAGATATTTAATATCCTTAAACTTATGTGGACATATTTAAAATATATTTTTTATATCTGTTTTTCCGATCTTTATCATCATACATAATTGAATTTTCTTGGTCGCTGAAATCACTTTTTTTTACCTTCATCTTTTATGACTTTGTTTTGGTCCATAATGTGCCACTAATACTCAAGCTAACTCTTTCATTCATAATCTTGATAAATCTCTGCTGTCATACCAATATACTACGTTCAATCCTCCATTGGCTTTCTGACATAAAGAGCTATGAAATCACTTATACAAATCAGCCCATATACCTTGATAACATTTTTCAATGAAGGAAAACCAGAATCTCTGGAGCACAAGTTTTGTGAGCTAGTGCTTCAGAGATTTTGGTTTTTCCGTCTCCATGGAAATTTCCTTTCATCCAGCTGACTCTCAAAATAGAAATTTCCTCACTTCCAGTTATTTTTTTATCAGATTTACTTCAGTTATTTTCAGAATAATGGAGAAATCCATCAACCCTCAACTCGTACACTGTCTTGAAACCTTTGATATTTCTCACCATTATCTAGAGTTGGTAAAGAAATTAGTAAATATGTATTCCATCACAGCTCTTCTGCTCTTAGAGGGTTATTGTGCTGTTGATACTATTCATTTTTATCCCTGCCATACTCAGATTAATTGCAGTTGGATCTGCAACAAAATGGTGGTGTTGTTTTTATAAGTCACTTAATTTCTTCTTGTTAAAATTTAAATTATGAGATCTGGCTTTGTTATATCAGTATTGAAACATAAGTTCTCTATCATGGAAAAGCCACATAGTGTACTCTTATTCACACAGTGCCCAAACCTGTGACATCTCTGACAGCAGGCAGTCATAATGGCAATTACACCTTACCTGCTCCTCTCCCATTTTCAACTTTTTTTTTTGTTATTCTATTCTTGCACAGTGACTTTTTATTTTCTTTATCTCTACCTGTACCTTTATAACTAAAATATAAGTTAGTGACTCACTGTGAGAGTTTAGATTGGTTGGGAGGAGGAAATGTGTCATAATTTTATTTAATTCAGTTAATTATCTTTCTAGTCCAGAGACCAGTAGTTATAACTCGGAATGCCAAGATGATGAAGAAATAGCACTAGCTCTGCAGGCAGTTGAAATAGCATCTCATAACAAAGCAAGGGCTAGATTCAAAAGTAGCGATGATTTGTTGCATAAGTTGTTTGTTTGCATATCTGGTAAGTAGATATTTTCTATTTTAAAATAGTTTATCCAATGTGAAGTAATATAAACTGCTGATTATTTCTAATTAAATATTGAATAATTTGTAGTAATAAAATTATAACCTGTGAGATTAACTTTTTACCCAGCTGCCAACCATATTTTTAGTTGAGAAGAAGTTATTGTGCTCTAGATAAATGCACAATTTAATGTGTGCTTATCTTGAGCTAGGAAATGTATGGTCAATTCTCAGTTACCATATTTCTGGCTAACATTTTTCTGGCTAATGATGCCATTTGTCTAATATATCTGCTCATCTATTTTTTTTTTTTTTTTTTTTTTTTGCCCTATGAAAATGATTTCTAGTAAATGGGTAATTTTCATCAAGAAGCATTATTTGAGACTATTGGCTTAGTTTATTGTTGTTACCAATGGGCAGGAAGCAACAACTCGTATACAGTTTGGAAGTTGTTGTAGCATCATCACCACAGTTCAGAACATTGCTTCAAGCTGGGAAGATATCACACAATCCACTGTGAAGAGGGTTGTCTGAAAATGCTTTTCCTGCAGTTTGATCATGACTGAAGATTTTAAAAATGAAAGACAATGACACAGAGAATTTTCAACATGGCAAAATACTTTAACCTGGAAGTGGATATTGAAGGTGTGAATGAGTTGATGCAGTCTCATAGAGAAGAGCTCATGAGCAACAATATAAATGAGTTTCAGATGTAAATGCAAATTGAAGACATATCTCCAGAATACCTTTTCAAAGAGACTGAATCTCAAAAATTTAAGAGAAATTATGATGGTGGAAGAAACAGCAGGAAGAATCATAGAGGATTCTGATCCCAAAGAACTAGTAATGTTTGTCATTAGAGCTCTTCATGATGTAGGCTATTTATATAAGATTCTTTATGATGAAAAGAATAAATGCAACCAGTTAGCGTTCTTTGAATGACTTTTTTAAACAAGATTGTACATTAGGATGAGGTATGTATATTAATTTTATTTATTCATATTTTATTTTAAAAAATCAGATTACACCTAATTCTGTTTTTGCACGAACTTTTTTTACACGAATTTGATTTAACACGAATTCAAAATAAAAATTTCATTCTCTTTTTACGCGAGTCATTTTGATTTAACACGATTTCAATTAATTTTTTTTGCCTAAATTCTAAGAAAATTTTTTTTTTAATTTGTGGCATATTAGTATCATTTCTATTTTACATGCACCAATAGATTGGTAACAGCTAGTGTGTGCGTTTTGAAACGCGTGCTTTTGTTTACCAATGTGTACGTTTTGAAACGCGTGCTTTTGTTTACCAATGTGTACGTCTAGATATCTATGAATCGTCAACGTTTTTATTGAATTTGGTGCACATCTACGGTATTTGTGCATTGTATCTTCGGAAGACATTTAGTAGTACGCTCTATTTCAAAGTGAAAGAATCTTTAGTGAAATTTGTGCACGTAAAAATTTATTAATTTTGCCGATAGTCAATAAATTGTAAGTTTACAAATTTTTCATACCTTTTTTTATTAATTATAACTGAGATATTTTTCGGTAGCCCTTATTAATGTCGAATAATTCGCCTATTACCAAAATGAAAAGGAAAGCGATTTCTTTGGAACTTAAAATTCAGGTTTTAGATCGTCTTGCAACTGGACAAGGGGCTACGTCTGTAGGAAAGCATTTTGGTGTACATGAAGCTACCGTAAGAACTATTAAGAAAAATGAAGCTGCAATTAGGAAGTCGGTATGTTCTGAAACAAAAGTAAGTGTTAATTCATCATCATATACAAGAGATATTGTCAAGGAAAAAATGGAAAAGGCTCTGGTAATATGGATAGAAGACCAGTCACAAAAAAAAGTACCAGTAGATGGAAATGCCATCAAGCAAACAGCACTAAGAATTTACAGACAGATTAAAGAAAAGGAGCCAAGCACTTCATCTCAATTAAACAGAAAGTATGAATTTTCTGCGTGTACAGGTTGGATGACAGGGTTTCTTAAAAGGAATACTCTTCATAATATAAAACTTAAAGGTGAATCGGCTGCTAAAGTATTCCCGCAGGAACTTGCAAAAATTATTGAAGATGGAGGATACACTCCTGATCAAGTGTGGAATGCAGATGAAACTGGTTTCTTCTGGAAACGAATGTCGAACAGAACGTATGTAGCCAAATCGCAGAAAACTGCTGGTGGTTTTAAGGTAGCTAAGGATCGTGTGACCTTATTATTTTCCTCTAACGCTTCAGGAGATCGTATGTTGAAACCACTGCTGGTAAATCGAGCCCTAAACCCACGTTCAATGAAAGGTGTGGATATCAATAAACTACCTGTTCACTGGATGGCAAACAAGAAGGCCTGGGTGACTACTGCTATCTTTATAGAATGGTTCAATAAATGTTTCGTCCCAGAAGTCAGACGTTATATGAATTTGAAAGGTCTCGAATTTAAAGTTCTTCTCATTCTTGATAATGCACCCAGCCATCCTGTCTTGGAACACCCAAACGTACAAATTTTATTTCTGCCACCTAATACTACATCTTTGATACAACCGGTAGACCAAGGTATAATTGCGACAATTAAAACATACTACGTAAAACGAACATTCCAACACGTTTTGGACAAACTGAATGATGAAACACTAACAGTCATTGATGTGTGGAAGAAATTCTCAATTATGGATTGTATCAATCAAGTTGGATTAGCGTTAACTGAATTAAAACCAGCAACTTTAAATGCGTGTTGGAAAGCGGTTTGGCCACAATGTGTAAAAATCAAAAATCCCATCATCCTTAATAGGACCGCATTTCCCAACATCATTACAATGACACACAAAATTGGTGGAGAAGGATTCGATGATCTATCGTTTGAAGATATTGATGAATTGTTAACCGACCAAGCCCTAAGCGAAGATGAAATATTAGAGATTGTCCTTGGGACTCCTTATCCCACAGAACGTAGTGATAATGAAGAAAATGATCCTGTTCTAAATGCAGATTTAATAAAAGGTCTGGAACTGGCCAGAAAATTAGGTAATCATTTTGTCAAACATGACCCTAATGAGGAACGCGCTGAGAAGTTTCAACTTGAACTGAAATTGTTGACAGCCTCTTACAGAGAATTATTTAACAGCCTAACCAAAACACGAACACAACGATTAATAACTGAATTCGTTCGTAAAACAGGTGAAACATCAGCACCAGAGGAAACTCGTGCTGATTTTGCTCAAGAGATCACAGAAAGAATTTCATTAATAGAGGAAGAAGACGATGTCCACAACATTCAGTGATATTCCAGTCGTACGCAAACGTATGCGCCGTTTATTATCAGAAAGTGAAAATGAATAAAATTTTGTTATGTGTAAAACAGATTTTTTTTGTTCATGAAGAATTCATTTCATATGCATACAAATTTACTTTAATACATTTTCATTACATATTATTACATGTGTATTTTGTTGAAATAAAATAATAAGCTTAAAAAGAATATTTTTATGTGTTTTTTTTTTAAATTATTTTTACTGATTTTTTAGATCCGGAACCAATCTTCTTTTCTTCCATAAATACAATGTATTTTTTTACACGAATTTTTTTTACACGTATTTTTCAGGAACGTATCTATCGTGTAAAAACAGAATTAGGTGTATTTACAAATCTGTTTGATTTGTAAATAATCTGATATCTTCGCAAGTTATGATTTTATATGGGAAATTAGTGTTTCATTAACATACATTTAGAGTTTTCTAAGAGAATATTGTGTTTGTTAACCAATATTAGATGTATTGTTATATTTCGATATAGGTGGCAGTTTAGTCAGAACAACATGTTGTCATCTGCCACTCATTTGGTGATATCTGGATTTGATTCCCTTAGGCGTTTCAAAGTCCTGTTCAGTTGAAAGAGTAGTTGCTGGTATCAGGAAAAGGCAGTAAGGTATTTTTCCTGGGTGGGTTACTCCTGGTTTTTCAGCCTGCACAACATTCAAATGGTCTGTGAATAATTGTAGGCAACTACTATTCAAATGGTCTGTGAATAATTGTAGACAACTGCTCAAATAATCTGGAAAAAAAAATTTAACATTTTTTTTTTCCAGATTTTTTACAATCATTTATATCATTCCCTTTATATTCTAATAATACACGATGCTGTCGTGGACTTAGATTTTACATATCTGTTCTGAAATAATTATATGATTTAGTTTGCCGGAACTGACAAGAGTGTTTCTCTCCCCCCCCCCCACCCACACACACAATTCTTAGTAGTGGCCAGATGCCATGAATGAAGATGTTTAATCATAAGATGTTCATTCTGACATTCTAAACTTGCCATCACCTCATTATTGTTTTCGAGCACTTTTTTAATTTCTGGTGCTTTCTGAGTCACTCCCTATAACGCTGGCCTTCTGTTGTAAATTGTCTTTCTAATGTTCACAGAGGCTACGATTTCTTCCTCACTCAGATAATGCACAGCTGGAGCTGCTGCATCTACCTCAGTGCAAGCATCCAGGTCATTTGCTCTTGGAGCAAATGACCAAGCCATCACCAAGCATGTTACAAGCAGCCTTTACATCTTGTTCTGAAAGTGCTGCTAATTCAAGGTTATTATTGAGATTGCACCTTTTCCGATACATTTTCCCCCAGCAGTTTTCAGTTCTGCTGAGTTTACTTTCTCCCCCACTGATCCAATATCATATGCAAGGTGCCTTTCAGTGTTAATGTTTTCAGAAATTCTAGAACTTGAATTTCTGAGTCCATAACACCAACACTTAAATAATGCCCTGATCCATAGGCTGAATTGGTCAGTTGTGTTTTTTGGCAGAAATGTGACTCTGATCTTGCCGTCATTCGATTTCGGGACATCAGGCGAAGGATCAGTATGGACAGTGATCCAACAGTAACAGAGCAGTTTCTTCAAGTTTTTTGGAAAGCAAGTGGCATATCACTAATGGTACCAACTAACTTTCAAACCATGAAGCAAAAATATCACTCATCATCCAAGTGTTCAAGCTATTTTTATAAATCACAAGTAGAGAATTCATGTTGACTTATACTGATGCATGTTGGCTTTAGCTTGTGTTGTTTGTGCACAGTAACACATTAATTCTCTCTATCTTTGTTAGTTTCAAGTCCACTTTGTTGGGTACCTTTTTTAATATCCATTGACTTGTCTACAAGAAGTCTGTAGTACATCTTGCACCAGTGCTGTACTATAGACACGCCTTCCATCTCCACAGCCACCCTTCAGAAGCTTTAAATGTGCCATCATCTCCACCAAGTAGCTTATGAAATTTAAGGGCCTGTTCTTTCAGAATTACTTCTTATCAGTACTCCTTCACCACACTTCTAGAAACTACTTGTATAAGCGTTGATCCATATCACTGTTTTCTTTCTTTGGAGTCCTATTTCATCTTCTACAGAGTCTACAAATGAATGCAATTTTTCCTCCTCTTTCATCCAACCTTGGATAGTGCCAAGGAGAAGTCACATGATTTCTCTATAATCAATTTACCATTTCATGTATATTTTTGTCCAGTTTAGCTCTTAGCAGGTTTTGCTATCCTAAGTGTAATTTAAAGTTGAAGTAAGGATGTCATGTACTATTTACAAAAAAATTTACTTGTAACTAATGTAACACACTTGATGAACGGTAGCTGTTTGTAATTGGCATTTCACTGATATACTCTTTTATTGCCTCTCTAGCTGAGGAATGAATCTGGGTGTTTCCAGTAATTATTTTCTATCAGATCCTGTTTACAAAAATTACTCTACTGAACACTTGAATATATTGAAGCAAATATACAGCTAATTTTTAGCTAAAAATTAGTAGTAGGATGTACAGTAGTAGATATGAGTATATACAGTATTCACTTTTTCCAATTTCCAGTATGAAATTGCTAGTTCTTTGAACACACCTTTTTTTCATTAATTTGTTTTGGGGACATGAACATACTCGTGCTATATCCAAAACTGTGGCGTGTTTTATTGATGTTGCCCTGTAACTTTGAAAATTATGCATTAAATTAAATTAAATTTCTGTCTTGGGTTTTTTTTTTTGCAACTTTTATTGCTTTGCTGTATAGGGAAAACACCACTGGGTATTAGGAGCTAAAAGTAGGTGTAACTTTTCTTATTTATTTTTGTTTTGCAAAAACAAAATTAAATAAGAAAACATGTTGCGCATAGGAAAATGCAGAAGTGTAACATGCAAGAGCAGGTTTTGGAATAATCTTTGTGGAAAAGCTGATTAGTATTCTTAAAATTATATGTACACAGATTATTTCAGATATGAATTTGTCATATAATTGATTTTTTAAATGTATTCTGTCTACATTTAAAAGGGGACCTGGAAAATTTTGGTGGGAGGAAAAAATTGCAGTAATTTGCATTTATTATTTAAGCCAAAAGTGTGCAAGCAAAAGGGAACAAACATTAGATCTCTTATTTACACATTATATATGTACATGCTTTAAAATAATTGCCAGTGTTTTTCTGCTTAAAAGATGTCAAATCTTATTTTCTGCTCCAAAATGCTGCATTTTTATCGAGAAGGTCAATTGGTTCTCAGTTGATTCTTGTGAATCAGCCTATATAATAGCTGGCTGCTGGTTTCTGTGGTATATCTTTATCATAATGTAACCTCTTTGCATGAAATTTTTGTCTGATTCAGAGTAATATTTAAGTGAAGGAACTATATTGACAACTGCCAAAATTGGTTAATCTGGATTGTTATGAAAAAAAAATCTACAGCTAATGCACAGTTCAAGCTGTGCCTCTAATGTTGTGCATTGCTATTGACCAAAGTATTTATTGCTGCATTGAAGTTCCTATGTATAAAATCATTGTACTTGGTATTATAACAGAAGTAACATGAATGAAATTTATACTTTTTTTGCTTCATTCATAATTTCTGGTATGAGTGGACTCAGGAATTTATTGTACACATTAATGTTAGTTGTGGGAAATGATGAAAGGACACAGGCTTATATAGCATCAGCCAAAAAAAAACAGTTAAAAAAAGGTCTGGGAAAAAAAATAAAAAATCTTCCTTCCTCTTTTGCGCATGTGCTGTTCTAATTTTACAATTTGAATTGTAAAAGGGTGGGGTTGCACGATATATGAGTGCAACCCCACCCTTTTACAATTCAAATTTCCCCCTTTATTTGTATTAGCATTAGCTGAGGCATATGATGCAAGAAAGCAAGCTTATAGAGCATCAGCCAAAAAAAAAAAAAGCCTTCCCATCCGGTCACTCCAAATGTTTGTCTAGTTCAGCCTTAAATTTATTTAAGCTATCAACATTTGTAAAATAATAAGAGAAGTTTACCCCAATATAGTATGTAGAACACTTCCATATGATATTCTCTACGTACTATATTGAGAGTGTTCTACGTACTATATTGAGGTAAACTTCTCTTATTATTTTACAAATATTGATATCAATGTAGAACGTATTGAGCATTACAGCTCTGGTTCATACTACTTAAGCTATCAACTTCCACAACAACAACAGATGGAAGTCTGTTCCAGCAATCAGCTACCTGTTGGATAAAGGCAAACTTTCGCACATCTATTCTACAACTTTTTTTTTTTTTTTTTTTTTTTTTCAATTTAAATCTATGCCCCCCTCAGGTTCTTAATCTGAGAAGTGGAAATATCCTGTCAGCATTGAACCTGCTCAAACCATTCAAGGCCTTGTACACCTCAATCAGATCACCTCGCAGGTGCCTAATCTCCAGATGCTGCAACTTGCAGAATTTAAGCCTCTCTTGGTAAGAGGAACCCCTTTGTTCCTCTCGCCAGTCTTCTTGCCCTTCTCTGTACTCATGTTGTTTGCAAAAGAGAAAGTATGCTTTAGTTAAGTAAAATCTTAAAAAAAAATCTTAAACCCTTTAACAATCACTCAGTGTTTCCTTCCAGGTGCCTAGTTTTCAGATGTGGCGGCCCCAAGTGCCAAGTGATATTAGTGACCACAGCACTTTTTCATAGTGATTATCTGATACGATTTACCATATATACGTTTCTCCCGAGTTTCGTAAATCCGTTAACTCTTGGGTATTCGAATTAAATAGATTTATTAAAATAATATAACTTAGAAAGGAAAGTACCTTTCTTTAACCCCCTTTTTATTTTTTAGTACATACTAACCTTCTCTTCGCTTGGGTCACTAGGTGGCACGTCATGAGTAAATCAAATTCTGATTTATCTGGGCTGCCAGATGCACCCTAGACATCTAAAAAGAAAGATAGTTCCATTGCGAGAACTTCCAAACGCCAGAAAACTGAGACAGAGACATATCCTGTTCCAACTTTCTTGATAATTCATTCAACTAGTGAAAATGCAATTGGCAAACTCTCACCATTCAGAGTCCAAAAGGAACTAGAAAGTAGAGCTGGATCTCCCAAGTCCGTAAAGAGACTGAGGTCAGGAGATATTCTTATTGAGACCTCCAATGCCAAACATTCTAAGCGACTTTTGAGCATCAGTCTCTTTGCAGGTTTACCAGTAACTGTGACACTCCACAGATCACTGAACACCTCTAAAGGAGTGATCTCAGACTGGGATTTATTAGATGTATCTGAAGAGGAAATGCTAGAAGAACTCAAAGATCAAGGAGTAATTCAAGTAAAAAGAATCTCCACCAGAAAAGATGGCAGTCTGATTCCTACATGAAATCTCATCTTCACATTTAACACACCGCATTGTCCAACATCCATTAAGGCCAGATTTCTGGTATGCAATGTCAGGCCATATATTCCAAACCCACTATGGTACTTCCGATGTCAAAAGTATGGACATTCTCAGATAGCTTGCCGGGGAACTCCTACTTATGCAAAGTGCGGTTTAATGGAACATGAGTGCGAAGCCTATGCTGTCCCTCAACCAATATGCCCAAACTGTAAAAAAGACCACCCTGCCTATACTAAAACATGTGAGCTCTGGAAAAATGAAAAACTTATTCAGAAATACAAAGCGGATCATCTCACCACCAATCCATCCAAGCAGACCTACATACGCCCAAATCACCAAAACATACCAGTCAACAGCAGTGCAAACTTGAATTATCAGTACCTCCAAAAGATTCTTTCTCAAATTACGTCAAAACTGTGTACAACCCAAACTCAGGCAGTCAATACACCAATATCCATACCAAGTGAAAAACTACATCCCTCAGATTAAGAATGCAGAGAAAAACAAATCAGAACTACCAGACATCGAGAGAAAATGGATATTAATGAAAAATCTGCAGATGACGGCATTTTAGAAATTTTTGTTGAAGAAGACATGGACAAACCTTACTTTCCAAAGAAAGATAAAAACAAAAGTGAAAATCAGAGAACTACAACAACACGAAAACGTTCTGAAAGCCTAACAAGAAACATAATGAACACAATAATTCAGTGGAATTGTTGTGGTTTCCATGCCAATATTGATGACGTATATGATCTTACCTCTAAATGTACACCAATATGTCTCTGCCTTCAAGAGACATATTTATAACCTTCAGATACACCAAAACTGTCTCAGTATAATATCTTTAGAAAAGACAGAACCCACCAAAATACTGCACATGGAAGTGGAGCAGTTTTAGTAAACCCACATGTTCCTTCCAATCTTGTCTCACTGAATTCTCCACTTGAGGCAGTAGCCACACGTGTAGCTGCTGACATTCATATTACAATCTGCTCCTTATACATTCCACCAAGTGATATCGTCTGACAAAACGATCCAAATAGTCTCATTGCCCAGCTTCCCACACCTTTCCTCATTCTGGGAGATTTAAATGGACATCACACACTATGGGGTAACAATCACATAGATCAAAGAGGAAAACTAATTGAAAAATGTTTAGATGATAACAACCTTCTTCTAAATGATGGGTCACCAACATATGTTCACCTTCCTTCTGGAACTAATACTGCAATAGACTTGTCCATCTGTTCAGCAACCCTATATACTACTCTAAAGTGGACAATAAATGATGATCCTTTGCATAGTGATCATTTTCCCATAATAATTGATTTGATGAACAAACCCACTTATCAACCTACTAAAATTCCACAGTGGCTTATTGATAAAGCAGATTGGCAGACCTATAAAACACTAGCTAAATTTAACCCAGATATAATCCAAGAATCCCCAACCGATGAAGTGGTTGACTGTCACAAAAACAATATTACATGCAGCTGAAAAGACGATACCAAAATCCTCTTCAAAATTTCCAATACACCCAAAAATCTGGTTGAGTGATGAATGCCATACGGCTAAAAAAAGAGCAAAGTAAAGCGTGGAATACCTTTTGCCACAGTCCAACTACAGCAAATCTTATCCACTATATCAAGAAACCCTACACACAAAATTTGGAAAATAATCAGAAAAATAAGTGGCAAATACCAGATGACTCCTGTGCCTATCATGGAATGGAGGGGACAGAACATTTCTGACCCTGTACAAATTGCCAATATCTTAGGGGAAACTTTTGCTAAAACATCATAAATGGAAAGTTATACACCAACTTTCAGGAGATTTAAAACAAATACAGAAAAACAAAAATTAAACTTCTTGTCAAAAGGGAAAGAACAATACAACCTACCATTCACTATCCACAAACTGCATAGAGCTCTGTCAACGTCTAGATGTAGCGCAGTAGGACCTGACAATATCCACTATTCAATGATACAGGAACTAAGTACTGAATCATTGCAGTCACTCCTTGATCTGTTTAATAGACTTTACCTAGAAGATACATTCCCTAAAAAATGGCAACATGCTACAGTCCTTGCCTTCCTTAAACCAGGAAGAGACCCAACAAACCCCACTTGTTATAGACCCATTGCCTTGATTAGTTGCCTCTGCAAAATTCTCGAAAAGATGATAAACCGTCAGCTGATATGGTACTTAGAAAACTTTAATCTCCTACATGCTGCACAATTTGGTATTCGCCCAAACAAATCAACCCTAGATATGTGGCAAGACTAGAGAACTCCATTCGGAATGCATTCCTCAGATCACAACATCACGTAATGGTTTGTTTCGATATCAGTAAAGCATATGATTCCACATGGAAGCATGGCATTCTTCACGAATTACATTGCCATGGACTTCAAGGTCATCTACCGATTTTCATACAGAACTTCCTGTACAAATGCACATTTCAGGTCCAATTTAAAACTTCGTTATCCCAAGTATGCTCACAAGGAGTTCCCCAAGGCTCAGTTCTAAGCACTACACTTTTTTAATTGCAATAAACACCATTGCTGAACAACGTCCGAAGATTGTTGATATAGCACCATTTGTAGATAATCTTAGCATTTCGTGTTATGCAAAGAATGTGAATACTGTTGAGAGACAGTTACAAGGGGCAATAAATAAAATCAGTTCATGGACACAAACTAATGGCTACTAACTCTGTCCCTAAAAAACGTTGTGCATCCATTTTTGGTGCCAACGTAAACTCCACCCACATTCCGAACTACTATTAAACGGACAACCAATAGCAGTTCATCCCACCATACGGTTCTTAGGAATCACACTAGATCACAAGCTTACCTGTTTAGACCATATTAAAAAATTAAGAATATCCTATCAGAAAAAACTAAATATCATCCGGGTTCTTTCAGCAACTAAGTGGGGAGCTGATCGCCTTACCTTGTTACGATTATATAGAGCTTTAATCAGATCGAAGCTTGACTATGGAGTACCGGTGTATATCTCGGCAAGACCCAGTGCCCTTCGCTGTCTTAACCCTATCCATCATAGTGCAATATGCGCACTGCCTTAGGAGCATATCGCACGTCTCCAATATATAGTTTACATGCCAAGCACATGAACCCCCTCTCTCCATCAGAAGACAACAGCTAATACAACGCTATGCACATAAAATTAGATCTATGCCTGAACACCCAAACTGGCAAATACTTTTCACATCAGAGCATAGCAGGTTAAACCAAAACTGCCCTACTGCAAATTGTCCTTTGGGTATGAGAATAAAACACCTCTTAGAAGAACTAAATTTAAACTTAGAGAATGTGACACGTACCCTCCCATTCTCTCTCTTGCTCCTTGGAACCTCACTCCACCTTCATGTGACTTACATATTCATGGATGGAATAAATCTACTTTACATAGAAAAAATTTCTTGCAACTATACCATGCAACAGTGGACCAGTTTCCCAACTTTGTCGTAGTACATACTGATGGATCAAAGAATGATGCCCATGTTGGAATCACTGCAGTTTTCCCAGACATCATATTAGCATATCAGTTGTCATGTGAGTTACATGACAACACATGACAGAACCATCAACACTTCCAAGGTCCATTAACCTTGGAAGTGTTAATGGACTTCCAGAAACATCAACACTTCCAAGGTCCATTAACCTTGGAAGTGTTGATGTTTCTGGACCTTTTCTACAAAAACTAAGTCTACTTTAAACTCTCACTGCATATAAAAAATAAAAAAAAAACCTTCCAGTTAAATAAAAACATTTTTGTACACACACACAAAATATATAAAATATGCTCAGCAAAGTACCCTTTTATAGTACTATTTATTATAGTACTATAGTACTATTTATTCAAAGTACTATTTGTTTATTTTTTTTTATGTAAACCCCAAACACGAGAGGCAGTAGAACCTATAGTACTTATTACCGTGCTTAGGTTGGAGGTTGAGAAGATGAAAGATATTTGTTGACATTGTACTTGAACTTCTGTAGATTGTAATTTTCACGAAATACGTATGAAGGAAGGTTGTTCCAGAAAATGGCAGTTGAATGAATAAACTAGGAAGGTGAAAAGTTGGTTCTGTGAGTTTTAAGTTGGACAGTAAATGGATGTTGGCAGCACGTGTTCGGACTGTTTTGAAAGAGAAAGTGGGAATTATAGAAGCCAATTCATAAGAACAGTGCCCATGGAAATATCTGTAGGAGAGGCTCTGTTAAAGATGAATCATTAATAAACCTAACTGCACTCTTCTGAACGGAATCAAGAAGCCTGGGAGAGGCTTCGGGGACAGCGCCCCAGATGTGGGAACAATATTCCATGGTAGGCGGATTTGCGATTTCTACAGAGTGAGCAGCTGTTTGGAAGAAAAGTAATGCCGAGAGGGAAAATGAAAACCAAGTTTTTTAGATGCAGAGGAAGCAATATTTGTAATGTGCTTGTGCCAAGAGAGATTAGAAGTCAGGGTAATCCCCAAAAGAGATATATCATTTTGTCTAGAAATTGGAGTGTCACCAAAGATAAGCATAGGAGCAGAAGAATCCTTTTTGCGAGATATAATACAAGACTGAGTTTTAGAAGGATTGAAATAAACTAAGTTATCATTGCCACACTGGAGAATTACCTGGAGATTGGCATTTAAGGAATTGGTAACTGATATTTGAGAAGTTGAAGCTGATTGCGCAGGGCAAGGTTTCTCAAAATGGAAAGTGGAATGCAATGTAATATACAAGAGGAAAAGAATAGGGGAAAGAACTGAGCCTTAAGGAACACCGACATTAGTGGAGAAGTTAGAAAACAGAGAGCCATCTACCATCACCCTCATTGAGTGATCAGAGAGAAAACTGGATAACCAATTACTAAAAACAGTTGGCAAACCATAAGATGGAAGCTTGTTTAGAAGACCTTTATGCCAAACACAATCGAAAGCCTTTGAGATGTCAAGAACAACTACTTGTGTTTCACCGAACCTTTCCATTGAATTAGTCCATAAATGGGTAACATAACCCAGAATATCACCAGTGGATCGACACTGACGGAATCCATACTGGCGATTTTTGATCAGACGGAAGATTTCTAGTTAAAGAGTTGGCGGTTAATTGATTTCTCCATTACTTTAGAAAGGGTAGAAGTAATTGTAATGGGACAATAATTGGATGGGAGGGATTTGTCACCCTTTTTAGGAACTGGCTGGATGTGAGCAAATTTCTAAGCAGAAGGAAAAACACCTTTGGAATAAGAAAGTGAAAAAAGGCGGCAAAGAACAGGAGTAAGTTCAGGAGCACAGGTTTTGGGAACAAGTGGAGAAATACCATCGGAACCTGGAGCTTTCTTAGTATCAAGATTTGTCAAAATCCTGCTGACATCCTTTTGATGGAAGACCACAGGAGGGATTGAATGGAGCATGCTGGGAATGGTGGGAGGTGTTTTACCAAGATCATTAATACATGAGTTGGAAGAAAAATGGGATGCTAGCAGGTCAGCTTTATCCTTGGCTGAAGTGACAACAGAACCATCTAGTCTGGACAGAGGTGGGAGCAGAGATGGGCAAAAGTTGCTGCCAATAGCTTTGGCATGAGACCCGAATACTTGGCTACCATTAGATCAAGAAGCAAGTTTTCTGCTCCTAGCCTATTCAAACTCTAGTTTGGACTGATTAATAACTGCTTTACAATTTTTCCGAGCTTTGTTGTAGGCAGAAAATGAAACTGAAGAATGAGAAACAAGCCAATTATGATATGCAACCTTCTTCTCTTGAATAGCCTTAGCACATTTATTGGAAAACCAAGGTTTGGATAAAGGATGAGATTTTAAAGTAGAGTGTAGGATAGAGGATTCCATTCCTGCAAGAATAATTTCATTGATGCGATCTGATCAAACGTTGACATCAGAACTTTTTGAAAAAGTAATCCGACCAAGGAAACGAAGAAAAGGAATCTCACATGTCATCCCATTTCGTATTCGTGTAATGCCAAACAATACGAAGTTGGGAATAGCCATGAGATAAAGGCTCCATTGGGAAAGAGACAATCACCAAATTGTGATCTGAGGTGCCTAAAGCACCTGTCACTTCGACCGTATACTTAGAAGGGGTTGTTTGTGAGAAAAAGATCAAGCATGTTGGCTGGATGATTAGGATTGTCTGGTATTCTTGTAAGTAAATGAACAGTTTGTGCAAGGTCATTAGTAATTGCAAAAGCCTCAGCATCTCAGCCAGCTGGAGTTGTGAACATTAAAATCACCAAGGAAAATTACCTCACTGATAGTAAAGTTGGACTGGAGAAAGTCGAGTTGCAAAGAGAGGAAGCCAAAGAGCTCCAAGTGTTTAGTGGAGTTGGGAGAATGGTACAGACAACAGATGAATTTGACACAATGAGGTAAAGAGATTTTAAGCCAGAGAAGGTTAAAACGAGGAGATTCCAAATTACCAAGTCTCTGACAGGGAATATCAGAACGGACATATGCACAAGTACCACCTTTCAGGCGAAAGGAATCATACAGCGAATAATTAGGGAACTGAGATGAGTAGTAGTTGAATCAACCGATAACTGAGATTCTGAAAAAAAAAAGTACATGGGATTTGGCAGACTGCAAGTGGAAATGGATGTCGTTGAGATTAGAATTGAGACCACATATATTTCTGAAATTGTGAAATGAATTAGGAAGTGTTAGGAAGTATATTCTCAGCCAAACTATTAGCAATTCAGGTTGCACTGAATTACATTGAATCCTTTGATATTAAAAACAACATGATTTTCTCAGATTCTTTAAGTGTGCAATTCAAGCACTGAAAAGCACCATGAACATCACTCACCCAGTTGTAAAAGAAATACTCACCTCTTTGGATACATTATCAGAACTTGGGAGAAACATACACTTCTGCTGGGTCCCAGGACATATGGCAATTCCTGGGAATGAACTAGCGGACAATGCTGCAAAATCGGCAACCTACCACCCAGCAGCAGTGGAAAGTCCCTCATGAAGATTATACACTAATAATCCAGGAAAATTCACGTACCAGTGGCAGTTATCACAGCAGCAACAGCTTAACAATGAACTTTAAAGTATTAAACCAAATCTTGAGTGATGGCCTTCAAGCTTCAGTTCAATTCGACAGCAGGAGGTAATATTAGCTTGCTTGAGAATTGGACATACTGACATTACTAATGGTTATCTCTTAAGAGGAGAGACTCCCCCTCAGTGTCATCACTGTAACACTATACTTTCCGTGAAACATGTCTTTATCAAATGCACAAAACATGTTGTTGTTATTTGGTTTTTAGGAGCATTAGCAACTAAGGCCATATTGCTCCGGGATATGCGGTGGTCATTCCCTGACCTTTCCGCATCCTCCGTATTTGGTGGTGACGGGCTCGAACCCCGGTCTAATCAAGAAGCGTGTGCTACGCACTGCTGCTCCTTCCCACCTGGCTACGGAGGCGCCAACAAAACATGTAAGAGAACGCCAGAACCATCTCACTACTGACATAAAGAAAGACCCTCTTACGCTTGCTTCAATCTTGGGTAATAAAATAAATGTCTCAAATATCACTTTTCTCAAAAGGATTAATAAATATCACCTCCTCTAGCTAATAAAAAAAAATAATAATAATTTTGTAGCCATAGTTAGGAACCTATCCCTACCTGCAAGAAATAACATCCATACTTTCCATATGTATGACGTACTATGGTCATAGATGCTGATGCGCCAAATAAATCCCAAATCAACCAACCAACCAATCATATGTGGCAATTTGTGCATCTAAATCTTTCTGATAAAAGTACCCTATTGTTTCCCAGACCAATCATGCACCTCTCCCAACAAATCCACATTCTTCCTAAAATGAGGCTCCCACACATATATGCAATACTCAAGATTCAGTCAATCTTTTCCTTGCACAACTGGATAATCACTTGCTTTTATGTGCTGCCAAAATTTCTATCATTTGCTGAACCCACTGAGCTCTGCTAAGACCCTGTCTGCACTGCTTCAAGAACTTCATGTTAAACTTTCTTTCCCCCCCCCCCAACACACACACACACACACACACACACACACACACACACACACACACACACACACACCCTTTTCATTCACCACAACCTTGAGTGTGGTACCACCAAACTGGTATGTTATTCTGGGATTACTGATACCCATAAGCAGTATCTTGCATTTACCATTGTTAAACTAAGTCTAGGACTTGTTCCAGTTTTATGCCTTGGTTTCCGTCAGTACCCAACTTGCAATCCTTTCATCATCTGAAAACCCAGATAGTAAACTTGATATGTCTTTATCACTCTCATTAATAAATATTGAAAATATTAAAGGGGCCAGTACTGAACTCTGATGGATTCACTAATAAAATTAGTCTAAGAATATTATTGCCCACATTAATAACCATCCTATATCTTTTACCACTCATCTATCCCTTTATCCCTAGCATCAACTTTTGCCTAATGCAATACTGACCCAATTTCTACAATCTTTCATGTGGGACAATGTCAAAAACTTCACTGATATCAAAACATTTGAGTCCAGTTCTTTAGTAAACGTCATAGTAAGCAAAAGATTGGCCAGAAAATATATCGCCTTAAAAGCCATGCTGTGATTGCTTTTTATTACTGTCATTCCTCCTAATGATCCTGCATTACTTCTTTTACCAGCAACCCTGTTATTTTACCCTGGAATAGAAGTCAAGCTTCAGGTCTTTAATTACTGATTTTGCCTTTTGATCTCTCTCTTTGTGAATAGGAGAGACATTTACACATAAATTTCTACAATTGGTAAGGAATTTGACCATATTGTTAAGCAAACCTTTGGCTTTATCAATGAGAGAATCCTTGAATCCATTGTGCCCTCATAAATATGGCCAATATTTATCCAATTTATTTGCTGTACTTCTGTGTGCATTTGATTTTGCTCTTAACTCTCTAAAACATCACATGAACTTGTTCCATGAAGGCCTCCAGCTAGCCCTGTTATCCCCCACAGCCTTGTTTTTCAAGCTGCCACATGTCTCCAAATAGTAAAAGAACCAATTTGACCACTTCTTGCAACTGCTGTCTAAACTAATGGTCTGTCATATTCATGAGATGGTTTTGTTTCTTACATTTAAATATAAATTGTGTCAATTTTTTTATCAAAACTGAAGGAAAACATAAATGTAAAAAAAAAAAAAAAAAAAAATTAAATATCATGTTTTGAAATTAGCAAATGGTTGAAAATTTGGGAGAAAAAGGAATATAATGCACTCCATCTTCTTTCAACTACTAAGTAGACATTAGCAAACAAACTTTTGCACATTTTAGTTGTTGCTTTCAAGTCTTTCAAAAAACTGTATTAAGGGTTGACTGTTTCATTGCATCTCTGTTTCTTGTTAACAATTTCAGGAAGGGAATCTACCTTTTCTGTTTCAAAAAATTTAAATCCAGTTTGCAAACCAGCTAGTGCCTCCGCAATACAAGTCAACAAATAAGGTTACAGTCATTCGTTATTGTTCTTACGGAAATCAAAGGATAATGCATATTGCAGATTTGCATTAAACTGAAAATATTATCATGTGTTCACAAGGAATCCAAAATGTTGATTTTCAATGACTAAAAATGTTTCAACTGAATGTGAACCATGCTTGCATTGCGTTATATGCGGATTTCGTGTTTTAATGGGTTTCAGCTGTAGTTTGTTTGTTTGACATAATAGAATAAGACAAGGCTTTAATTAATGTCATTAACTACTTGGATACTATAATGGAAGTTTTTTGATGAGAAACCAATTCATCAGAAATTCCAAATTCCCAGAAAACCAGGCATATAATATAATGGAAGATGAAATACATTAAAAATGTAAAGAAAAATGCCAATTTGTGTCAAAAAGAGTTATAAAAATATATATCTGCTCATATAAGAGCTGAGAGGGAAGATGAAAACCAAGAATCTCTTAGGCTCTTTGTTACAGGCAGAGCTGGAACAATAAAATATTTACCTTGAAATTGATCAGAGAAATGGTACAAAGAAGTTACCCCTGATCTAATTGAGATGCCATGTTTGTTAAGGTTGCTGCCATTAGAGGAGTTGCAGCTTTGTTAGTTAATGGTGAAACGCTCCATTCCCTATTAAAGTTGCTAATTGATAAAGATAATAGAACTGCAGGTTTTGTATTTTGTGTGGTAAGTTTCTTGAAAAACTCAGAACAAGATGGCATTCAATTAAATTTATTATCATAGATGAGATTTCTATGATTAATTTATATTTCTGTGGTATAAAATATTAACACAGATAGATATGAGATTGAAGCAAAAAAAAATTCTAATGAGTTATTTGAAGGTATGAATGTATTACTTTTTGGCTATTTACTTCAACTTCCTCCAATATTAGGTACCCATGTTTATAAAAAACTAAAAGAACTGGATGGAGTGATCCATCTTTGGAGACAATTTAAATTTTGCGAGTTATTATTTATTATTATTATTAGCTATATGGTGCAAGGAAGCCTGAGACTTATACTGCACCAGCCAAAAAAATTCCCGAGTTACCCTGAGAGAGAAGAGTGTCAAAAGTAGAAGGGAATCACCAAGAAAGAGAAGAATGATGATATCCAGCTCACGACCCTGAATGTATTCCAAAAAAGATAATGCTACTTTGCTTAAGAAAAAAGATTATTATAATGAATAACTTGATGAATAACAGAAACCTATAGCAGGTATAAACTAGTCTCTAATCTGTTTATATAGGTATAAGCTAGTCTGTAATCTTGATTACAAACTAGTCTTGATTACAGACTAGTTTGTAATTGAGGTTAACTGGGGTAATTGTGCAGTCAAAGGAGGTTAGGCAGATTATGAGAAATCCTTGGCAAAGGATGCAAAGAAAAACAGCCAAGAGTTCTTTACTTATAAACTCTAGAAGGAAAGGGATGAATCAGATTAGACCTCTTAACATAGATGGGTTGACTATTGAGGATCATGCTCAGGAAGCTGATAAACTGAATGAGTATTTTGCATCTACATTTATGCATGAGGAGTTATTTAGGGCGGGGAATGCCAGAGGTGAATTGAACTCTGGCAGTGAGCTAGATGATTTTGTAATAACTGAAAGGAAAGTGGAGGAAAGAAATTGTTGAAGATAAACATGAAAAAGGCACGAGGGGTGGATGGGATCTATTCATTTATATTAAAGGAGGCAGCAAAGAAAGTAAGCAAACCCTTAGCCATAATTCTGAGAGCTTCCTTGGATTCAGGGGAGGTCCCCATGGACTGGAGGTGTGCAAATGTATCACCAATTCACAAAAGGGGGTTCAAAAGGTTTTTGCTGGTTAAAGAAGCATTACAGGATCTTCAAGACTGCAGTAATAGTTAACACACACAGCATGGGTTTGTTAAAGGAAGGTCTTGTCGGACCAATTTGATTGCATACTATAATATGGTCACAGAGGAACTGAATGCCAAAATTAATTTTGATATCATATACTTGGATTTCAGGAAAGCTTTTGACACTGTTGCACATGGAAGACTACTGTATAAATTGGAGAGGTATGGCATTAAGGGTAAGTTGCTACAGTGGGTAAAGAGATGGTTGAGTGGGAGATGGCAGAGAGTGGTAATCAGTGGACACTGCTCTACGTGGACTAATGTTATTAGTGGAGTTCCCCAGGGTTCGTTGTTGGGCCCATTGTTGTTCTGTATATTTATCAATAATATTGATAAATATACAGAAGTTTGCAGATGATACAAAGGGTTGTTAGTGACAGTAAAGACAGTATGCTACTCCAACTGGATTTAGATAAGTTGGGAAAATGGGCTGAGAAGTGGCAAATGAAGTTTAACATTGACAAATGTAGCAAAGTACTGCATATGGGAAGTAATAACTGAAGAGAAACTTACTAACCGTGTGGTACTACACTCAGGGAAGTGGAAAGTGAAAAAGACCTGGGGTAATTGTGCAGTCAAATGTGAAGTTCACGGATCTGTGCAGATGGGCTGCCAGGGTAAGTCACGGAGTCTTCCCAATGATATATAGGAATTCTGCTAGAAGGGATAGGGAGATCATTATCCCGTTATACAAGGAAATGGTCAGGCTACACCTAGAGTACTGTGTACAGATCTGGAGGCCTCATTTTAGGAAGGATCTAGAGTTGCTAGAATGAGTACAAAGAAGGGCAGCAAGATTTTTTTGGGGAAAAAATGGGTGCTCTTACCAAGAAAGACTTAAGTTCTGCAAATTGCTGCACCTGGAGAGTAGGCTGTTCGTTTGTTATTTGGTTTTTAGGAGCATTAGCAACTAAGGCCATATTGCTCCCGGATATGCGGCGGTCATTCCCTGAACTTTCTGCATCCTCCGTATTTGGTGGTGACGGGCTCGAACCCTGGTCTAATCAAGAAGCGTGTGATACGCACTGCTGCTCCTTTCACCTGGCTACGGAGGTGCCGGAGAGTAGGCATGTGCGCGGTGATCTGATTGAGGTGTTTAAGGGCTTGTATGGTTTGAGCAGGCTCAATGCTGATGGGATACTTCCGTGCCAGACTAAGAACCTGAGGGGGGGTATAGATTCAAATTGAAGAAAGACAGTTGTAAAATAGATGTGCGGAAGTTTGCTAGAACAGACTTCCATCTTTTGTTGTTGAAGTTAATAGCCTAAATAAATTTAATTACATACCAGATAGAGCGGTTAGTAGAGATTGACAGGTAAAGTTTGTGTTGAAGAGGCTGAAAACGTTTTTGAGCCTAAAAGTAACTTTTATAGCCAATACAAAGATTGCATCTAAAATTAATACAATTATTTTTACAAATTAAATAATTATTATAATAATAACATTATGTGAAGATATAATGAAATAAGTTTTGTTGTTTGTTAATATGTATTATTATACATATAATATCAAAATTATAATTATTAAAGTATAAATTAAAATTATTATTATTATCATTACAAATATTATATACATATATAAGATGTCCTCCCCCACCCCCAATTTTTTGAATGATGCTATATAAGCTTGCTTTCTTGCATCATTAGCATTAGTAGAGGCATATGATGCAAGAAAGCAAGTTTATGCAGCATCAGCCAAAAAAAAAAAAAAAAAAACACTCCTATTTCATCCCTCTGTTCATTCGAAATACCTGTACATTCAAGGCTTTATACACCTCTATCAGATCACCTCGCCGGTGCCTAGTCTCCAGACACTGTAATTTGCAAAAACTTAAACCGTTCTTCATAAGAGAACCCTTTGTTCCATTCACTAATCTTGTTGCTCTTCTCTGTACTCATTCCAGCAGCTCTAAATCCTTCTTGAAATGAGGCCTCCAGACCTGTATACAAGGTGTGGCCTGACCATTGCCTTATACAAGGGAATAATCCCCTCCTTATCCCTGCTAGAAAAATTCCTGTACAGTAAACCCCCGCTATTCGCGGTATCTGTATTCGCGGTTTCGCGTATTCGCGATCGCCGATTTAATATAAAATGAAACCTAAAAAAATGTGAATTTTAAAGCGCCGTGAATATTTTCCGCCATAAAAAAACATGAGCGTGGCTAAAATTATCTTTCCCGGTCAAAACAGCGCTCAGTGGGTGGGGGGAGAGGGGTGACAAAATCGCCAGCGTCGATGTTTCTCGCTAATCCTTGTTCAGTATGTTTTATGCGCTTGTCATGGAAGGTTTCGTCGTTTGCTTTTAATTTATATGCTTATAAATTGAATAAATTTATCAATTTATAAATTGATATGCTTACAAAAATGATAAATCTACCGTTTTGCAGTGTAAAACAGACTTTTTCGAGTGTGTTAACGGAAGAAAGTGACTTTATTGTGGACAAGTTCTTTCTAACCCCTACAAAAATATGGCTACAAATAACAAGAGAAATGTGAAAATATCAAAGAAGGTGATGACATTAGCGAATAAAATTGAGTTATTAGACAAAATTTCTAATGGTGAAAGTGTCTCCTCAGTGGCAAAACATTATAAAATCAATGAGTCAACGGTACGATCAATCAAAAAATCGGATGAAAAAATCCGCCGTAGTGTCCGTGAAAACGCGCTAATTGCTTCAAAAATTTGCTCTGTAACTCGTGATGTTAAATTATAAAAAATGGAAAAAGCTTTAAATCTGTGGATAGAAGACCGAACTCAAAATAAAATTCCGTTAAGTTCACTCATCATTCGTGAAAAGGCAAAAAACTCTTTTATCAACACTTTGGCGAAACTGGTGATAGCACTGGCGGGATAAGTTTTTTTAGCTAGCAAAGACGCTGGTTTGAAATTTCTAATAAATATTACATTTAATATTAAATTGTTTCTTATTTTCATTTCGATGCCATATGCTTGCATTTCACTATGTACTGTCTATGTACATAGTCATTATGAAGGTACATATAATACATACATAGACAAAATTTTAGACTAGTTTTTCTTATATATTTCATACTTTGGAACGGAACCCCTTTATTACTATGGGAGCCATAACTCAGTATTCGCGTTTTCGGTATTCGCGACATTTCTCAGGAACGTAACCCCCGCGAATAGCGAGGGTTTACTGTATATCATTGACAAGACACCATGGCTACTCTTGTAGACCATCTGCACTGCTCAGAATACTTCATATCTGCCTGCACCCCCCTAGGTTTTTTTACCCCTAGGTCCTTTTTATTCTCTACCACTGTCAGTGTGGTACCGATCCGACTGATCTTGAAGAACCCGACAAAATCACGGGAATTCCGGAGTCGTACAGACCTCTAGTACTATTACCGGTACTGAGCAAACTATTTGAACACTTACTCCACAACAGAATAGAAACCCACTACCTAGAAGCAGGGCTACGATCCCACAAGCAATTTGGCTTTCGTAGAGGCTGCTCCACTGTAGACGCCTTGGAACGCATAATAACCGCAGCTAACAACTGTAACCGCAAATACTTCCTAATGATCTCTGTCGATTTTGCCGGGGCATTTGACTCACTCTGGTGGCCAAGTGTCCTCGGCAGACTCCAGGAGGCAAATGTCTCCAATAACCTGTACCACTGTATCAAAACCTACCTATCTGATAGAAGGATCTCAGTATGTGCTCCCTATTCTCAACTTACTCGGCCTATCTTCCAGGGGTGCCCACAAGGTTCAATCCTGGGGCCACTCCTTTGGAATCTGGTGATGGACGGCTTCCTCAATGGCGCCTCCGTAGCCAGGTGGGAAGGAGCAGCAGTGCGTAGCACACGCTTCTTGATTAGACCGGGGTTCGAGCCCATCACCACCAAATACGGATGATGCGGAAAGGTCAGGGAATGACCACCGCATATCCCGGAGCAATATGGCCTAAGCTGCTAATGCTCCTAAAAACCAAAACAACAACAACAACAACAACAGCTTCCTCAATCAGAATCTCAATGGGGGGCAGATGCACAAGCATTTGCAGACGACCTCGTCCTGATGCTGGAGGAGGACAGCCGGGCACAACTGGAAGCCACTGCAAACCGGGCAATTGACTCCTTGCAAACGTGGGCGAAACAGAACCACCTAACAATATCACCAACCAAGACATCCTCAATACTCCTCAAGGGTTCTCTCGACACGAGAAGGCCACCACAAATCAAAATAGAAGGAACCACGATTAAACTAACTACAGAACTAAAATACCTCAGAATCGTATTTGATAAAAACTTATCCTTTACCCCACATCTCATCTATCTCCAGAGAAAGATCAGGAACTACTCAGCCCTCATAGCAAGAGTCACACGAAAAGATTGGGGACTATGGAAACGGACCCTGTCTCTCTTTTGCAAGCCTTTTTTCATCCCTGCCGTCTCATACGCTGCAGGGATTTGGTACAACAAAGCAACCACGGCTGTGAACAAAAGGAAATTAGAATCAATACAGCGTAGCATCTTGCTCACTATCACAAGAGCATGCTGCACTGTCAGCTCTCATGCGCTGCAGGCCCTGGCAGGATCACTCCCCCTGGACCTGGAAATTGTCCGCTGCGGCATGCTCTTTCAACTATCCAGAGGTAAAAGTGTATCCTGCATCGGCTTCACTACCGATCCAGCCAACAACAGCAACATAGAGAAAAAAACGTCTTATCAACCATCTCCGGCAAACCTGGCAGTCCCGATGGGCAGAATCAACTAAAGGCGCCATAACCCGGAAATTCATTCCGGACGTTACCCAAGTCTACCCCCACCAGCCGGCCTGGTTCTCACCGGGGCTCTACACCACCTTCCTTCTAACGTGACAGGGTTCCTTTAAAAGCCCAACTTTCGACCTTCGGAATAAAAGAATCACCACTATGCCACTGCGGTGAAAATCAGACATGGACACATCTGATGCATGAATGCCTCCTCTTTGATGATATAAGATGTTACTTTATAACAAAAATATGTTTCAACCCGAAGGATCGGGAACACCTTGTACTGTGGGAGGAGGAGTACTATAGAGCCCTCTCGAAATTTGCGCACGAACTGTTCAGCAGACAACGAGCATTACCACAACTTCCCTAAACTCGACACTGTAACTCTGACAACTGAAATGGACAACGACTAGGACTTTACTGGATGAGACCTATATCCCCTTAGTGACACCATCCCACACTGACACCCTGATTATTGGAACAGCAGTGGATGAGATCCTATCCCAACACTGACCAACTAATGGACTGTACACTGTCATGGACCTGACGAAGCCACAGCTTTGCTACATACACGCCATGTTAGTGATTTGAGCCGGCTTCCTTGTTCGGCCCTTTCTTCTCCCTTACCCCGGTGGGGAGAGGTGACGGTTTTCCTGTCTCCTCCCCTCCTTGCCGACCCCACTCTTCCCTCTGGTGGGGTATGGGCATGCCCCACTGATTCCACATGGGGTCGGCTTCCCTATTGACCCCATTCTTCTGTCTTTATCCCTCCAGTCTTCATTCTCCCTACCCAACTCTATCTGTATGCAAGCGAATGCCCCACACGCCAAAATTAACCGTGTGTAAATTACGCTGTTCGCCCACCATTTTGGCTTTTCTAATTCTAGCGCAATATTCCCATGGAAAATTTTTTTTTTTTTTTTTTTTTAAGGTCCTAGCCACTGAAATCCCAGGAAACTAGGTGGCAGAACCTGCCAGAGTGAAAATTTAAACAAGTGGTTACCTGGTCTGCCTCCACGGGGCGAAGTGCGGGCAACGTTGGGCCTCAGCTGGGGTCCATCGGCTAAATGGCCAGAAGAACAACGGTATAACATAACACACTCACATGATCCACACACTTTTAAATCTCTGGCCTTCCCAGTGAACTGGTACACTCACAATGAAAGCAATGCGGAGATGGGGGGAACCCCTGGTGCCGTTAGACACTTAACACACTTTGCACTTGTCAGTGTGGTACCACAGAGTTGATATGTCGCTCTGGGGTTACTGTTTCCCATATGTAGTACTTTACATTTGTCAATGTGAAAACTTCATTTACCACCTGTCAGCCCATCTGCTCAACCTTTCCAGATCCTGTTGCAGCAGCATAGCGTCAATAGTGTCCTTAACAACCCTGCCAACCTTTGTATCATCTGCAAACTTGGACATTAAGTTTGATATAGCATCATCAATATCATTTATAAATACAGAAAACAGCAATGGACCCAACACTGAACCCTGAGGGACTTCACTAATAACATTAGTCCACGATGAGCAGTGTCCATTGATTACCACTCTGTCTTCTCCCCCTCAACCATCCCTTTATCCATAGCAGCAATTTGCCTCCAATGCCACACTGCTCCAATTTGTGTAGCAGTCTTCCATGTGCAACAGTATCAAAAGCCTTTCTAAGATCCAAATATATAATATCAGAGTTCTTCCCTGCATCCAGTTCTTTTGTGACTGCATCATAGTATCCAATCAAATTGGTCAGGCAAGACTTTCTCTTAACAAAACAATGCCGTGTTCGAACTATAACTGAAGTCTTGTCTAGATGATCCTGCAGTGCTTCTTTAACCAGTGCCTCCATTAATTTTCCTGGAACAGAAGTTAAACTCACAGGTCTATAATTACTTGTGTCAGCCTTTGATCCTCCTTTGTGAATTGGGGTCACATTTGCACATCTCCAGTCTATGGATACCTCTCTTGAGGCCAAAGAAGCTCTCATAATTATGGCTTAGGGGTTTGTTTACTCCCTTTGCTGCCTCCTTTAATATAACTGGTTAGATCCCATCCACCCCTGGTCCCTTTTTTATGTTTATCCTCAACAGTTTCTCCTCCACTTTCCTCTCAGTTATTACAAAATCATCTAGATCACTACCAGAGTTTACTTCATCTCTTCCATTCCCCTTCCTGAATATCTCCTCATGTGTGAATGTAGATGCAAAATACTCGTTTAGTTTGTTAGCCACCTGAGCTAGATCCTCAACTGTGGAACCATCAATATCCAGTGGACCAATCTGATTCATCCCTTTCCTTCTAGAGTTTACATAGGTAAAGAACTCTTTTCTGTTTTCTTTGCGTCCTTTGCCAAAAATTTTCTCGTAATCTGCCTTCGCATGTCTAACCTCATTTGTAACTTGGTTACAGATCAACTTATATCTATCATAGGCTTCTGTGTCACGTGTTAATTTATATCCCAAGCATTTTTCTTCTCTGCCATATGTTTCATTAGTTCATCTGACATCCATTTAGGCCTAAACCTTGAACAATATTTCTTAGTTGGTATGTAAAAACTAGTTTGTTTTTTTTTTTTTTTTTTTTTTTTATGAGAACCCCAAACACGAAAGGTATCATAATCTATAGTACTTAGTACCGTGCATGGGTTGAAGGAGAAGTATGGGGAGAGGGGGGGGGCATGCCGGAAACTTTGCTCTAGAGACTAAACATGGGCTCCACCACTTCAAGCCTCCAATAAGCAAAGTGGTGGTATTTCACCGGTTGATGAAAGTCATCTACCATGGCTTCCAAAATAAGTTCTTTGAATGCTTCCCATTTTGAATTTGCTGTTGGTAACATCATCAGTTGGTCCCACTGTATAGAATTTAAATACTGTCTAAGACCATCGTAATTGCCTTTACGAAAGCAAAAACCTTCCCTTTACCCCTGATGGTTCTTACCTCTTTGTGTAAGTCCCACTTCAGTGGCCCTGGGTGCCAAGCGTATTTCGAGGCCAAGCGATATTCTTGTGATATATAGAGCGCTCTTGTAAAGTGATTGAAGTTATTTCATTTTAAGTTCCTACATTTCTATCAACAGCCTTTCTTTAAAACTAGTTCCATACTTGAAAACCACAACTTAGAACACAGAAAGGAAACACACCTTTCTTTTTCCTATATTTCTTGTTCTATTAATCAACTAACACTTCAACCGCTTGGCCTCCGAGCGGCACTGATCCTGCCTCCCCATGGCGGGCCGGTAATCTGGGGGAAAAGTTATTCGCCCAAGGCTGAAAGGAGCAACGATGGATAAAAACGATTATCCAACTCTAGAGCCTTCAAACTCAAGGCTAGATAAACTAAATGATGAAGACCTGAACCAACCAAAAAGGTTCCGAACAGAAGTGCAGCGCAATGAAATGCCAAACTTCCTGGTGATACACTCTCTCTCCAACCAACCTGTCGGCAAATTATCACCCTTCGTCATCCAAAGATTTTTGGAATCGATTGCTGGAACACCAAAAATACTTAAATAGCTGCAATCCGGAGACCTGTTAATTGAAACAGCCAACTCCAAACATTCCGAGTGGCTGCTCAAAACAACGACATTCGGTGGCCTGCCAGTATCTATTACTCCACACAACACCTTAAATTCCTCAAAAGGCGTTATAACCGAATGGGACATACTTACAATATCAGAAGAGGAATTAATTCAAGAACTGAGTAATCAAAAAGTAATCAACGCCAAACGCATAATGACTAAAAAAGATGGAAATCTCGTCCCAACTAGATTTTAACTTTCAGTATCATTTTAACTTTCAGTACCCCAGATTTGCCATCCTCATTAAAAGCTGGCTATTTAAACTGCCGAATTTGGGCTTATATTCCTAATCCCATTCGTTGTTTTAAATGCCAAAAAAAAAAAGACATTCCCAACAAGCATGCAGAGGAGAAGCTATTTGTCCTATTTGTGAACTACAAATAGGACAAATGGTTCCAAGGAACATACACAAGCAGACTGTTCAGCATCAAGTCCCATTTGCCCCAACTGCAAAGAAAGTCACCCAGCATTTTCAAAATCCTGTAAAATGTGGAAAACAGGGAAGAAAATTCAAAAATATAAAATTGAACACAAAGTCACATACCCTGAGGCACGCAGACAGGTTATCTTGACCATGCCAAGTCGTTCATATGCATCTCACATTGAAGCTTTAATTCAACAGTAGTACAAACAGATGTATCAATAACCCCTAGCACAACTATGGCTAATTGGGTTAAAAATACATTATCTAACTCAGAAAAAGACACACATCAAACTAAAACCAGTGAATCGACCAACACTCCAATCAGCATCCCAACTGATACTCGGACAGTCTCGTATGACAAAGAAAAATTAAAAACTACTAAAGACAATAAGAAACCTGAATCATCCACCAATAGTATGGATGTAGATGTACACTCAGATCTTGAAGAACCCATACTGACAAATGACACTATGGATACTGCACGCCCCAGCTTCCCAAAAAAAAGACTGGAAAAAGTGCTCAAACAAAAAACACTGATGAATCATCCTCAACTAAACCTAAATGAACCACAGTATCTTACAATGGAATTGCAGAGGTTTTTGTTGCAACACTGACGATATTCAATACCTAATTAACCGATATCCTACAGTTGCCTTCTGTCTACAGGAAACTTACCTGACCTCACAAATTTCTCCTTCGATAAAGAAATATTGCCTTTATCGAAGAGATCGAAATACCGCTAATGCTGCCCATGGTGGTGTAGCAATCCTAGTAAACTCGAAGATCCCAACTAGACATATCCCACTCCAAACTGAAATAGAAGCTGTTGCTGTTCGTATAACTCTCCATAGTGCAATAACACTTGTCTCAATCTACCTACCACCAAACCGTTGACCGGGCTAGCTGGGTGGGTAAAGTGCCTGCCTGGCAACCCAAAGGTCGCGGGTTCAAATCCTGGATCAAAGTACTGCAAAAAAACCTTGGGAGGTGCATTATGACCACAGAAGCTGATGCACCAACTACCAAAAAAAAAAAAAAACCCACCAAACCGTACTTACTCTTTAAAAGATCTTGAAGACCTCTTTATACAGATACCTCCACCTCTGTATATTAGGGGACTTTAATGGGCACCACCCATTATGGGGCTCTCCTAAATTGGATAGACTGGGGCCGACTAATTGAAAGCTTTTTAGAGGCACTAAATTTCAGTATACTCAATAATCGTGCACCGACACACATACAGCTCCCAGCAGGACACACTTCAGCAATAGACCTCTCAATTTGTTCACCAGTACTAGTCCCAACCATAGAGTGGTATGTAATAAACGATCCCATGGGCAGTGACCACTTCCCAATAGTATGCAACTTCCTAAAAGCAAAGACTCCAATTCAACCCTGCAGAATGTGGAAATTTGTCCGAGCAGACTGGGCAAAATTTCAATCATCAATCAACCTTGATGAGAAACAAATCCGACTCCGGCATATTGATGATGTGACAGATTACATCACGTCGCATCTTTTAAATGTTGCTAAAGACACAATACCACTATCAAATCCCCCGGGCCGAAAGCATTATAATTACTGGTGAAATGACAAATGCACCACAGCAAAAAAGACAGCAAAAAATAAAGCTTGGAATTTGTTTCGGCAATGTCCGAGCACAGTCAATCTCATTAATTACAAGAAATTAAGGACAAAAGCAAGCAAAGAAAGAATCCTGGACCTGTTTTGCATCCAGTTTTCACAGAAATACTGATCCCAAAATAATATGGAAAAAAATTAGACAGCTGTATGGTAAGTTTCCTACCATGCCGTCTCCAATCCTCTCCTGGAAAGGGAAAGATCTATCTAATCCTGTAGATATACCTAATGCTTTAGGCAATACTTTTGCAGAAATCTCAGCAACATCAGCCTATACTACCTCATTCCAAAGAATTAAAAACACTAAATATGCACTAATGATATCAAGAGTAGGAGACCGGCAGAATTACTTAACAAGTACAGGTCACTGTTGAAAAAAAGCCGTGAAATAGGGTTGAATTTGAAAGTGTCTGCAATTCTGCCCAGACACGATAGGAGGGAGTATATGATGAGAGCCTTGTCGATCAATTCGGCCCTGGAAAGATTGTGCAAGGCTCAAGGGGTAGAATTTTTTTAAGCCTGGACTGTACTTGTTAACAGGAGAGATTGCTTCTACAGGGATGGGATACACTTAAATAGAAAGAGTGCAAGAATATTTGCTGATGCTATCGAGGCAGTGTTAGGTGGGTCAGAAAACTGCTAGCTTGGGGGGAGACGAATAGATTAACAGTAGCCACTGGCAGAGGTGAAAGATTCTTGCACTGCTTCTATTGGAATGAGCAGAAGCCTGAAAAACAAGATGCAGGATATTTCAGAGACTGCCGTGAGTCATTGCGGTACAAGTAAACACATGGGTTGTGTTAGGGTAGCTAAGAATAGAAATAGGTGTATGTATACTTGTGTGTACACCAGTGCTAGGAGTTTAGTAAATAAATTTGATGAATTTGAGGTATTGCTCAAAACATTAAAGGCAGATATTGTTGGGATATCAGCGATGTGGTGCCACACAGATATAAGGAATGCAGAACTGGAATTTGGGGAGTACAACCTCTACAGAAAGGATAGACTGGGTAGGAAGGGAGGAGGGGTTATGCAATTAGTTAAGAAATACATAAAATCCAAGGAAGTGAAGCCAGTGGACATCGCTGGACAGTGCAGTGTCGAGTCAGTTTGGTGTGACATAAGCATTGGGAGATCAGAATTGAGAGGAATGTGATATAGGCCTAATGACTCTGATGAGTATAATAAGATACTGTACAGGGAAATAGAATGGACCAGTAAATCAGAGAGTCTTATAATTGGAGATTTTAATTTCCCAGATATTGACTGGAATTTGGGGGCTGGTCACTCACACTAGCAAGGCTTTTGTGGATTTATTGGATGATTGTTTTCTACATCAGCATGTTCAGGAGGCAACTAGAGGGAAGAATACTCTTGATTTGATTATCAGCAGTGATTCTTCATGCATTAAGAATCTGCAGATAAATGAACCACTAGGTGGCAGTGATCACAGTGTGCTGAAGTGGGATTTACTCAAAGAGGTAACTACCATTAGAGGGTAAAGGGAAGGGTTATTGCTTTCGGAAAGGCAACTACAATGGACTGAGACAGTATTTAAATTCTATACAGTGGGACCAAATGATGATGTTACCAACAGCAAATTCAAAATGGGAAGCATTCAAAGAACTTATCTTGGAAGCTACTAGGCTTTACATACCAACTAAGAAATATTGTTCAAAATTTAGGCCTAAATGGATGTCAGATGAATTGATGAGGCATATGGCAGAGAAGAAACATGCACGGGATACATACAAATTAACACATGACACAGAAGCCTATGATAGATACAAGTTGATCTGTAACCAAGTTACAAAGGTGGTTAGGCAGGCGAAGGCAGATTATGAGAAATCTTTGGCAAGGGATGCAAAGAAAAACAGCAAAGAGTTCTTTACTTATGTAAACTAAAAGGAAGGGGATGAATCAGACTGGTCCAATTGATATCGATGGGTCAACTG
Source organism: Mastigoproctus giganteus (assembly GCF_048544385.1). NCBI lineage: Eukaryota > Metazoa > Arthropoda > Arachnida > Uropygi > Thelyphonidae > Mastigoproctus > Mastigoproctus giganteus. Next base: position 143,309,319 of record NC_143579.1, on the reverse strand, counting down.
TTGATGATCCTGCTCAGGTAGCTAACAAACTAAATGAATATTTTGCATCGACATTCACACATGAGGAGTTATTTAGCGAGGGGAAAGCCAGAGGTGTATTCAACTCTAGCAGTAAGCTAGAGAATCTTGTAATAACTGAGAGTAAAGTGGAGGAGAAATTGTTGAAGATAAACACACGAAAGGCACCCGGGGTGGATGGGATCTATCCAGTTATATTAAATGAGGCAGCAAAGGAAGTAAGCAAACCCTTAGCCATTATTATGAGAGCTTCCTTGGACTCAGGGGAAGTACCCACAGACTGGAGATGTGCAAATGTGACCCCAATTCACAAAGGAGGATCAAAGGCTGACACAAGTAATTATAGAGCTGTGAGTTTAACTTCTGTTCCAGGAAAATTAATGGAGGCACTTGTTAAAGAAGTACTGCAGGATCATTTAGACAAGACTTCAGCTATAGCTCAGGCACAGCATGGTTTTGTTAAGGGGAAGTCTTGCCTGACCAATTTGATTGGATACTATGATGCAGTCACAAAGGAACTGGATGCAGGAATAACTTTGATATTATATACTTGGATCTTAGAAAGGCTTTTGATACTGTTGCACATGGAAGACTGCTGCACAAATTGGGCAGTGTGGCATTGGAGGCAAATTGCTGCTGCTGTGGATAAAGGGGTGGCTGAGGGGGGAGAAGACAGAGTGTGGTAATCAATGGACACTGCTTGTCGTGGACTAATGTTATTAGTGGAGTCCCTCAGGGCTCAGTGTTGGGTCCATTATTGTTTTCTGTATTCATAAATGATATTGATGAGGGTATATCAAGCTTAATGTCGAAGTTTGCAGACGATACAAAGGTAGGCAGGGTTGTCAAGGACACTACTGACACTATGCTGCTGCAACAGGATCTGGAAAGGTTGAGCAGATGGGCTGAGAGGTGGCAAATGAAGTTTAACATTGACAAATGTAAAGTACTACATATGGGAAACAGCAACCCCAGAGCAACGTATCAACTCTGTGGTACTACACTGACAGTGGTAGAGAATGAAAGGGACCTGGGGGTGGTTGTGCAGGAAGATATGAAGTTCTCTGAGCAGTGCAGACAGGCTGCAAGAATAGCTCATGGTGTATTGTCAATGATATATAGGAATTTTTCTAGCAGGGATAAGGAGGTGATTATTCCCTTGTATAAGGCAATGGTCAGGCCACACCTAGAGTACTGTATACAGGTCTGGAGGCCTCATTTCAAGAAGGATGTAGAGCTGCTGGAACGAGTACAGAGAAGGGCAACAAGATTAGTGAATGGAACAAAGGGGTGCTCTTATGAAGAAAGGCTTAAAATTTTGCATATTACAGTGTCTGGAGACTAGGCACCAGCGAGGTGATCTGATAGAGGTGTATAAAGCCTTGAATGGTTTGAGCATGCTCAGTGCTGATGGGATTCTTTCTCTCGCTCAGAATAATCACCTGAGAGGGCATAAATTCAAATTGAGGAAAGACAGATGTAGAATAGACATGAGGAAATTTGCCTTTAGCCAGCGGGTGGTTGGTTGGTGGAACAGACTTCCATCCCTTGTCGGTGGAAGTTGATAGCCTAAATAAGTTTAAGGCTCAGCTGGACAGATATTTTGAGAGGGGTGAAGTGGAAGTGTTTTTTTTTTTTTTTTTTTTTTTTTTTTGGCTGATGCTGCATAAGCTTGCTTTCTTGCATCAAATGCCAATGCTAATACTAAAGAAAAGGATGCCATTCATTTTCAAACTGCCTGTCTTCTCCCATATAACAAACCTCTGCAATATTCTGAACTTTTACATGTCATTAAAACCGTTCGCAATGGCGCTGCCGGGCCAGATGGCATTTATTATGTCATGCTACAACATCTTGATGACAAAGCTTTGCGCCGCCTCCTGGTCTTTTACAATCGCATATTTTTAGAAAATGTTTTTCCAGCTTCTTGGCATCACTCAACAAGTTTGGCATTCCTGAAGCCTGGAAAAGATCTATCCAACCCCAATAGCTATAGACCCATATCTTTCTCAAGCTGCCTCAGCAAAATTCTTGAGAAAATTATCCACAGAAGACTCGTCTGGATCATTGAGTCGGAACAGCTAATGAGCCATAGTCAGTATGGCTTTCGTCAAAACAGGTCATGCTTAGATCTTATGGTCAAGGCTGAATTTGCCATCCGTAAAGCTTTTGTCAAACATGAACAGCTAGTAATGGTTTCAATTGACATAGAGAAGGCTTTTGATACCACCTGGCGGTATGGTATACTTAGAGACCTTTACCTTCTTGGATACGTGGCAACCTTCCTATATTTGTTCAGAACTTCTTACGTACTAGATCATTTCAAGTTCGATACCAACATGCCCTTTCCGCAACTTTCATCCAGGAAGAAGGTGTTCCACAGGGATCAGTACTGAGTGCCCCTCTTTTTGCTCTGAGAATAGATTCTATCACTAAGCAGCTTCCAAATACAGTTGAGACTTACCTTTATGCAGATGACCTTTCCATCTCCTGTCATTCTCAAAACATGAGGTCTATTGAAAGACAGCTGCAGATATCACTTAATAAAATTCAACAATGGGCGAGCCTTGACCGCTATCGGCTCTCGCAGCAGAAAACAGTTGCTATCCATTTCTGTAGACAACGCAAACTTCATCCAGTTCCTGAACTTCAAATTTCTAACGTCTTTGTCCCGGTCATCAGCAACATCAGATTTCTAGGATTAATCCTTGACAACAAGTTAAATTTCCTAGATCATATTAAAAATGTACGGACTTCATGTCTATAAAAGTTAAACATACTAAGAGCTTTATCTGCCCAAACGTGGGGTGCAGACCGTACTTTCCTTCTTCGGTTATACAGGGCATTAATCAGATCCTGTTTCGATTATGGTGCTCCAATCTATGATTCTGCCAGAAAGAGTGCATTATGCTGGCTTGATCCAATTCAACACAGTGCTTTGAGAATTGCAATGGGTGCATTCAGAATGTTGCCACCACATAGTCTCTACACAGGAAAACACTGTTTCTGAAATATGCTGTCAAGATACAAAGTTGTGCCTCTCATCCCGTTCAATCATACCTTTTCAACCCACCGTTAGAAATCCTATACAGAAACAAACCTAGTATAGTAAAACCAGCTGGTCTTCGCCTTCTTGAACTGGTGCAAGTTTGGAATATTTCCATCCATTCCGTAAGGCAGGTAGCAACCTATACTCAACCACCATGGGCTCCTCCTCCTATTCCAACCTGACCTCTGTCAATGGAGAAAGAATACTTTGCAAGCATCAAATGTCAACCAAATTCATGCAGTTCACACTCAAAGATATACTGATTTCTCCCCAATTTATACAGATGGCTCTAAATCTAATTCAAATGTTGGAGCAGTTGCAGTGTTTCTGAATATAAAATGGCGCCTCCGTAGCCAGGTGGGAAGGAGCAGCAGTGCGTAGCACATGCTTCTTGATTACACTGGGATTCGAGCCCATCACCAACAAATACGGAGGATGCGGAAAGGTCAGGGAATGACCACCGCATATCCCGGAGCAATATGGCTTTAGTTGTTAATGCTCCTAAAAACCAAATAACAACAACATCCGAATACAATTGTATCAGTTTCCCTTCCATCAGAATTTAGTATATTTTCTACTGAATTATATGCAATCAAACTAGCTCTAGAACATCTCTATTCTGACTGTTCCTTAAAATCAGTTATTTACACTGATTCCCTCAGCTTAATAATGTCGTTATGTAATTCCTCAGATAAAGTTCACCCTGTTCTAGATGAAATCAGAAGCTTATTACTGCAAATTAAAGAACGCAACCAACTGGTCACTTTTTGCCGGATTCCAGCCCATTCCGGTATTTTAGGCAACGAACTGACCGATAATGCTGCAAAAAATCCAACTACCTTAGATTTAACCAATATCCCTGTTCCAGCATCACATTATGCACTAACTGTTCATGCTGCTTGCCTATCACAATGGACAGCACTCTGGCACTCTCAGACTAATAATAAACTCTTTCAGTTTAAACAAGACCCGAAAATTTGGCGCTCCAGTGTCCATACATCGAGACGAGAAGAAGTAGTCCTTTCAAGGGGAAGAATAGATTATACCCATCTGACCCACCTTCATTTACTCACAGGAGATGATCCACCACAATGTACACATTGTTCTAAAATTTGACTGTAAAACATATTCTTATTGGCTGCCCCTATTATAAACAAGGCATAATAAATCAAATTTTCATTCCATTTTGTTGGCGAACATGATTGTGTGTGTGTGTGTGTGTGTGTGTGTGTGTGTGTGTGTGTGTGTGTGTGTGTGTGTGTGTGTGTGTGTGTGTGTGTGTGTGTGTGTGTGTGTGTTTCGTAATATGTAACATAGCAAAATTACAGGGTAACTTTAAATTATTCATCTGATTGTGAAGCTCGATCCTTGATCTCACTGGTTAATCTTCATAAACCAATAACTCTTGAAAATCTCATTGGTGATAAGGCAAATATTTCTGAATTTTTTGACTTTCTCAGGCAAACTGGACTTTTTAATTATTTTTGATTTCGCATTTTCTTCTGATTTATGGAAAACTCATGTTTTAATATAATAAGTGAATAGGCACATTATAGCCTTAGCAGCTTATGTGCTATTAAGCCTCCATAACAACAACCCACTTCAGCACACACTGTGATCACTGCCACCTAGTGGTTTCTTTATATGCAGATTCTCACTGCATGAAGCCTCACTACTGGTAATCAGATCAAGAGTATTACTCCCTCTAGTTGCCTCCCGAACATGCTGATGTAGAAAACAATCATCCAATAAATCCACAAAAGCCTTGCTAGCGTGTGAATGACCAACCTACAAATTCCAGTCAATATCTGGGAAATTAAAATCCTCCATTATAAGGCTCTCTGATTTACTGGCCCATTCTATTTCCCTGTACAGTATCTTATTATATTCATCAGAGTCATTAGGCCTATAGCACACTCCTACTCTCAATTTTGATCTCCCAATGCTTATGTCACACCAAACTGACTTGACACTGCATTGTCCAGCGATGTCGAATGGCTTCACTTCCTTGGATTTTATGTGTTTCTTAACTAATAGCATAACCCCTCCTCCCTTCCTATCCTATCTATCCTTCTGTACACATTGTACTCCCCAAATTCCAGTTCTGCATTCCTTATATCTGTGTGGCACCACATCTCTGATATCCCAACAATATCTGCCTTTGATATTTAGAGCAGTACCTCAAATTCATCTAATTTATTTATCATACTCCTAGACATTTGGTAAATAAATTAGTGTACATTAGTGTACATAAATAGTTATGTACTAATTTATGTACACTAATAAATTAGTGAACATAAATTAGTGTAAATTATTGGTGTGCACGCAAGTATACATGCATTGTATAAATGTTTACTTGTACCGCATGACTTCCAGCAGTTTCTGAAATACCCTGCATCTTGTTTTCCAGGCTGCTGCTATTACAATAGGAGCAGTGCAAGAATCACTTTCACCTCTGCCTGTGGCTACTGTTAATCTATTAGTCCTTGTCTCCCAAGCTAGCAGTTCTCCAACCCATCTAACACTGCCTTGATTGCATCAGCAAATATTCTTGCACCCTTTCTATTTAAGTGTATCTCATCCCTATAGAAGCAGTCTCTCTGTTAACAAATACAGACCAGGCTGAAAAAAATTCTACCCCTTGAGCCTTGCACAATCTTTCCAGGGCCGAATTGATCGACAAGGCTCTCATCATATACTCCCTCCTATCGTGTCTGGGCAGAATTGCAGACACTTTCAAATTGAACCCTAATTCACGGCTTTTTTTCAACAGTGACCTGTACTTAAGTAATTCCGCCTATCTCCTACTCTTAATATCATTAGTGCCAACATTACAACTATATCACCTTTTGTGCCCTTAAAAGACGATATCCGCTCTACAATGTCATCAACCTTTGCCCCTGGCAGACATACCCTGGTCCTCTTCCACCTATCCTTTTTACATACCATGTTCCCTGTTTCCCTGACAATAGAATCACCAGCAACTAGTAGTTCCTGTGGGACCAGCGCATTTTGCCTTGGGGTTGCCGCTGTGTTGCGTGATGACCAGGTGCAAGCTCTGATGTTGATGTGGGCAGCTGAGTGCTTGATGGCCCCCTGAATTTAGATCCTTCGAGGGCATCCACCCTGTCCTTCAAACTCTCATATAGGCCCATAACAACGCTGAGTTGTTGCCTGATTTCGTTACACTTCTTACATCGTGCACACACAAAGACATCCCCCGTGCCAATATCATGTCCCGTACCTGACTACTCCACAAACATCAAGCAAGTAGTGCATTTTAAAAGGCTGTGATTCAGAGGGAAACTGCCCCCCCCCCCACAGTTCTCCCCTGAGCCACAGCACTTCCATTAGCTTGAGCCTTTTGCTTTGCTGCTCTGGTCTGAGTCATGATTTCGATTTAATTTCAATTTCAGTACAAAATTATAACCCTAAACTTGTATCCCAAAACAGTTATAATGCTATATATATTTTCAGTATCGGGTATTATCTATGAGTTCCGTTTATATAACTTCCGTATCAAGTTATGTATTAATTAATTATGTTACATTTGTAAAATCTAAGTCGTTTAGTTAAAAAGTACAATTTAATTGACAGTGAAGTTTAACAAGATTAATAGATTTTCTGATTAATTGACAACATTATATTATATATTATACCAAGCTAATGTTATCTATTTCGGGATATAATGTTGTATCGTATAACAATGGCAGCAAGTTATGAACGGTAAATCTACGGACACTTAAGTATTAATTAACTTCCAAATCTCGCTGTCTCAATTCAGAATAAACTAAGGAACCTGAATAGGTCTATAAGCTACTTATAGAAAATAATTCAATATAACAATTGGTCAATAAAACGGCTAAATATGGCTAAAAAACTTCTCGTTCAGCGGAGCTGCAACTTGTAACACGTGGATTTGATACCCCTACCGATACTAAGTAATACCTACAAAATCTCTATCCGAGTTAAACTTTAAACTAAGTATCTTAATTAGGAATATAAAGCTACTCTGGAAAATAAGTTAAAATGCCAATTTAAGCTAATAAAGCAGAAAAAACTTCTCTATTCCAGGAGCAGTAAAAACTTTGCCTGCACAAGGCTACTCTCGTTCTCACATTCCACTATCATATGCCACTACTAATGCTAAATGCTAAATTCAGAAAGAGGGATCAGAGGGTGACATGAGTAATTATAGACCTGTTAGCTTAACTTCTGTTCCAAGTGAAAATAAGGGAGTCACTGGTTAAAAAAGTAATGACGGACTATCTAGACAGGAATTAGTAATTATATAGTGGCTGACAAAAAAAACTGCATCACGTTTATACTATATATAAAAAAATAACATTTGTAGTAAAACGTAATATATTGTTTGATTACAGTTATTTTGTTTGTCGCATAGCAAAGGTATTGTGTCAGGTAAACCCTTCAAAGGTATTGGATCAACCGTTTTACTACATTGTAAGCATTGGAGCATTAGTGGAGGTGTAAGCATGACTCCATATCTTCAGCTACACTGAAGATATGGAGAAAAAAAAGTATCAAGAAAAAAAAGTGTAGCTGTCCCAGGAAGTGCTTTCTATGCATGCTATCACTGATAAAGTAGGTTGTTATTTGGTTTTTAGGAGCATTAGCAACTAAAGCCATATTTCTCCCCGAGAAATGCGGTGGTCATTCCCTGACTTTTCCACATCCTCCTTATTTGGTGATGACGGGTTCGAACCCCGGTCTAATCAAGGAGCGTGTGCTACGCACTGCTGCTCCTTCCTACCTGGCCATGGAGGCACCTGATAAAATAAGCTGCCACCAGTCAACAGTATCTCAGGTACTGAAATTAAATTGCAAAACCAGTGATGTGAAGAGAAGGCCTGGATCAGGCCATAAGAGAGTGATTACACTTTCCCAAGATTGATATTTGAAATGGCTGTGCCTTCGTAATCACCATGCTAGTGCTCCTGATCTAAAACTGGACTTTGGGATGTCCTCTGGTGGTGAAACAAGTGCACGAACTATTCAAAGATGGCTTTCGGAATGTGGTCTGCATGCTATCGACCCAAGAAGAAGAAGCCTTTGTTGACCCAACAAATGAGGAAGAAGCATCTTGCTTGGTTAAAATGCATGTTTCATGGGCAAAAGAGCAATGGCACACCGTCATCATTTGTGACGAATCGAAATTCAACCTGCGTGGCTCTGGTGAGAGCAAAATGCCAGAAGATGAAAATCGGAGGCATACCATCCTGATTGCATAACACGGGCTGTGAAGTTCCCTACTGGCCAGATGATCTGGGGATGCATAACAAGCAAAGGGGTGGGGCGAATTAAGTTTATTAACGGAACGCTGAATGAAGAAACCTACACTGCTATCTTGGAGGAGTGCCTGAAACCTGTTATTAGGGATCACCATACAGACATCTAAAACTGCATTTTTAAACAGGACTCAGCAATTGCCACACAGCAAAATTGGTAAGCTTTATGCTATTTAGATTTAATGATGAGTTTGTCTTCTTGTCTCAAGGCTTAAAACATACTTACACCAATGTTTTCTCTTGTTTTTTTCCCTTAAGGTGCAGTCATACCTCAGAAATGCTGGCATTACAGTGTTAGACTGGCCAGGCAACACTCAAGATTTGAATCCTATTGAAAATTGCTGTACATAATATAATCTAAAATTGCTCAGAAGCCAACAATTAAGATTCAGCTGTAGGAGAGCAGTGTAAGGGTGTGGTACAATGAAATTGAGCAATCGTATATCCACAAGTTGATTAACTCTATGCCAAATCGTTGCAAGGAGGAACAATAAAATATTGAGGACTTATTTTGCTGATTTACGGTACATAATACTATTACGTTAACTTGTCATTTCAGTTTGTATACGTAAATGCAATAAAATGTATGTTTGGTTGTCGTAATTTCCATTTGCATGATTTCTCATATTTCCATTAATTACTCATTTTACCTTTTGGGAAGATATTTATGGCAATTAGGTATATCAGGATTTAGATCTTTTTATTGGATTTCATTCACAGAGAGTCAGTCACCTAACAAATGCATTTCGAACATTTCTGCAACCCACAATGCAGTGTAAAACACATCATTTGCAAAGTGCACAGGTGATTCAGTTTTTTTGTCCGCCACTATACTTCGGTCACAGAATGGGTTTGTTAAGGGGAAATCTTGTCTGAATGAATTAATTAGATACCGGGATGCAGTCACAGTATCCATTCAATTAGTAGGAACTGCATGCAAAGAAATCATTTTGATATCATGCACTTTGGTTTTAGGAAAGCTTTCGATACTTTTGCACATAAAAGACTACTGATCAGTATGGTATTAAGGGCAAGGTACTGCTAGGAATAAAAGGGATGGTTGAGTGGGAAAAGACAGAGTGGTGTGAACATGTAGAGTTCTTTCTAAAATTTATATATAGCGCGCAAAAGTTAAGAAAAATAAAATTCAAATAAAGTTACTATATAGAGAAAGATAAGAAATGCAAAAATTTCATCAGCAACAAGCAGCAACTTTTAATTCTCTTCTATTTACTTTTAAAAATATTTATAGCATGTTTATATAGCTATTAGGTTTCTACTTTTTCGTTCATGCGTATATTCCCAAGCCAAAATGTATGCAGCTAACTGCTTTGCTTTATAATATGTTGCTACTTTTTGCTCTGCATTATCAAACAACTATAATGATAATAATATTGATATTTTATCATCACTAAATAAAAGTAGTACAGTAAAATTCTCTCTGCCAAGAACTCAAAAACACCACCGTCCATTTCATCTTTCTGCTTATTAGTCCTGTAAGCTTAATCAGTTTCTCTTCACTACTCAAAACCATCCTGGGCTTAAGGCACCATGTCACCTCGCACACACATATACTCGCTGCATAGATATATATATACTCGTTGCTCTTACTTACTTAGGTCTTGTGTGTACTAGGGTGTGGCCGCATCAGAACTAGTTAGTCTAGGCATAACCTATACTTTTTGTTCTAAGTGTAGTTACGTTGGTTCCGACACTATTCTTTTGGTCTGTCATCTTGATTTGCTTTAATGTGTTCATCTCGCTTAATCTGGAATATCGTTCTGTTTTATCGTCTAGTGGCTCGGTTAGGACAAAAAACCTCGTATACCCTCAGGGAAGAAGAGAGATGGAGATATTTACCCCTTTTCTACCTTTTTCCCCGCAGTTTGGGCTTTGCGTTGTGCTTATTATTATCGGGTAATCAGGCAACTGATTACTCGATAACCGCGATTAACCGGTAATCATGCTTTAACATTTAGCTTTAGTGGCTACATGTGAGGTTTTGGCAGAGAATGAGAAACTCCTATAGCAAAACATAATAAGGTTTAATACAAGAGAAAGTAAATCTTACATAGATGTCAATTCATCAAATCATTATGATAATAATAAGATCATAGACTTTGGGATTATCATTCTTAAACACAGCAGTTATTAGTTACAAGATTATAAGAGGCTAGAAAGAATCCATCTTTTCATCATAAACTTACCAGTCTAAGATATGGCTGGGCGGCGGCTCTTCCCTCCGCTCTCCGCGACTGGAACCGCTCTATTCTCTTCTCTCTGGACGCCGACCTCTCACTCTGCTTCGGCCTCCCCGTTCTGTTCCTCTCGACTCTTTCTCTGGACTCCGACTTCCCGTCCTCTCCGACCTCTCTCTGGGCTCCGACTCTTCCCGTCCTCTCCGACCTCTCCTCTTCTGGGTCTCGAGGACCTGCTTTTATAGCTCTAGTTCTCCCTTATTGTTTATACATTTTCCTTTCTCTTAATGGAGAACTCCCACGTTATGGGACACTTAATCAAAGGAGTCACCATCATCCTCGATTACGCCATGTACCAAACATTCTTGCCAGACGTGTAGACACTTCACCAGCTCCTTATTAGGAAAATGAAGAGTCTCTAGCTTACATATTCACCGAGTTTATGATGCTCGGAGGAATCTACGATATCCGTTCACACGGGTGTGTGTGTATCTCTCTGATTCCCCCCCCCCCTTTCTGTCGTCATCATTTGCATGTCAAGCTAAGTGCATCTTTCTGTGTTTATAAAAATGTAACCCGTAGGTGGCTCCCAAGATAGCATCGTAGGCCAGCAATTGCAAGCTTCTGTAGAGTTTTTCCGATAGGCTTTGTTTTTGCATAGTTGCTGTGGCTAATTTCGCCATATTTTAAGTCGCCATTATAACAGGTTCCAATTTAAAGACTTAAAGACATCTAACCTGCTTTAATACTCCGTTTTAATAACTCTAAAATTGTCAATAAATGGGGTTTTGGATAAAAACCAAATACGGGAAATTATTAGAAATTAAAATTAATGTATTTATTATAGATTTAGAGGAAAAGGCGGAATTAGCACTGCAACATCTTCCACAGCTCCCCCTTTCAGAATTGAGACCGGGGATTTAGAAGAAAATCACTCTTCTCAATTCTGAAAAACCAAATCGGGCCCTAAACTAAGGTTCCCAAAGTAAAAGATGGCTTCTTCCTTTACAACTGCCTCTATAACTAGACTATATATATTTTCAAACACAAAATACTAAAAGGTTAATATCTATGATATTATAATATTATAATACTGGTATAACATGAGTAATATTGTATCATGAATAATAATAAGTTCGTAAATCTTCCTTTGGCTATCTTTCCACATTTTCGCGCACGCACAGTTTTATAAGGAATACACTTCTTATCTTCATTATATCTTCTCAAGTGTCCATTGTCCTTTTATCAAAAACAAGCACAATGTTTCGTTGGTCTGCTAGGCTGTAGTACACTTCTGTTTTAAGAATGATGCACGTCTTTTCCATAGCATAATCGTCCTTCAAGATTTTTCTCCAAGCATGATACATTGTTCGTGTAACAAAATAAACAAAGTTAGCAAATGTTCTTATTAGATTTATATATGTGTTTTTAATAACGCTAATATATAATTAGTGCTAACATATAAGTACACATAATACTGATCAATAGTAGAAAAGTAACAATCAAATTATTTTTCCAAGAATTTAAACCTTTAAAAGCATTAATACTTTCATAATTATTTCACAATTACTATTACAAGTATATCACTCTAACATAGTTATTGCATTAAAATTTCATTTGAATGTCAGTAGAATGTCAACAGAAGTATTCATAAAGTTCTAAGTGTTTCTTTTAATTCACTCGAAAGTTTTTCTTTCTCGAAAGTTCACACACAGTTTGAGTGTTTCCAAAAAAACAAACACTTCTGAAGTTCACTTAGACGTCAGGGAAGAGGAGAAAGGTTTTTCCTCCCCCTTTTCTTCTTATTCTAGGCTGGTAATGCTTATACGATCGTTGTCATTCTCCCTATAATAAACTTGATAAGTGCGTATTTGATTTGAAGTTTCCATATTGATACTTCCACACTTCCATAGCTTCCATAATACTGCTCCTAGTGTGATTAAGATCAACACTATAGCTGGAATTCCTAACGTAAGGTATACTGCTTCACGAGACCAATTCCTTTCTAGATGCACCACTAATTTTAACTGTCCCCACTGATTCCATACAAGACATTCATAAAAGCCAAATTGTTTTGCTTGGACTGAGTCGATGCTGAGAGTACTGGTTACAACTCGTTGACTCCATACTTCCAAATGAGTGGTTAGCAGTTCATTAGTCATGGTATTTTTCCAGGTCACATTCTCTAGAGGAGGAACATGTTTAAAAACACATTGTAGCCGAACGTCGTCTCCTAAACTTGCTAGATGTGTTTTACAGTTTCCTTCTGGTGATCCTTTTATATAAATTAATGCCTGGTCTTTCACTAAAGGATAGTTTGAGATTTCTGCTGTACAAGTGTAGCGACCTGACGTTTGACGTGTCATCTTAGGAATTGATAAAGTAGAAATGATACTGCTTTGAATAATCTTATCCTCGAAATACCATTTTATTACTGGAAGTGGATTTCCTCTAGCTTCACACTGTAGCAAAACTGGATTTCCTTGGATTGTAGCAATATCGTTCAATTTAGATATGAAAATGGGTCCGTAAGATACTGTCAATACGTAGGAAGCTTGGGCTGTTCCTAGTTCATTTCGAACTAAGCAGGTGAAGTTATCGTTATGATTTGTTCTCATAACGCTTTTAATTTCAAGAGAAGCGTTTCCTTGTTTTGTTAGCACTTCTCCGTTTTTAAACCATTTGTAAACGAAAACATCTGGGTTTGCTCTGGCTTCACATTTTAATTTGAACCGATCATATTCACGTGCGATTTTTGAGGTTGTTTTCATAGTGATTCTTGGCTTATACTTCACTAGGACTGTGATTGAGACCATTTGAGGATGCAAGTAAGTTAGATGATTAGCGACACAGGTAAATGCTTTCTTATCATACTCTGGTGATAGAGTGGTTATCCATTTCAAATAAGTGTTCATTCTTATTTTGTCTGACCATAATTCCTGACTGGCTTGTACTGATCCGTTGATGGGATTACCATTAAAATGAATCCATCTCAAAATAGCTGGCGGTTTTCCTGCTAAAGATTTGCATGTAAGAGTGGCTTGCTCTCCTTCGTTCCCATTAAGGAATGAGCCTTCTCCGATTAGAGGTGGTAGAGGCGTAACATAAATTGTTACCATAGCTGTACTTGATCGGAATTGACGTCCATCCTTAGTTTGAACGTGACAAAAATATTTGCCTTCATCTTGCAGCTGCAGTTGGGAGATTTGCAATGCAAAATCATTCTCTCTAGGTGATCCGACGATTTTATAATCAGGAAGCCCTGATGGTCTGAAAAGGTGATCTGTGCTTTTTCCGTTGAAAAACCATTTTACAGTGACTGTGAGATTTGAAACTAATCTGCAGGGGATGATGATATTTTGACCAGTCATGGCCTCTCTATCTAATGGCTGAAGAATGAAGATACCAGTCTGATAAGGCGTACACCGAATAAGTAGCGTAACTAGTAGGAACATGATCTGGGCTGGAGAAGTCATATTGATGAGTATTCTGGTATGTATTTCTGTCAAAAATAATGTTACCCCCTTTTTTTTTTTTCCCATTCTTTTACATTAAATTTACTTCAAAGACCTAAAATACTAAAATCAGAGTTGAACAATTTTTTTTTTTTTTTTGATCGTTCCATTTGATAGGCTCATTTTTTTTTTTTTCAGGAGGAGTGAGAAGACAAATACCAAACTTCTTTTGTTACTGCTTCCTCTTCTTCCCTTCTCTCATATTTATTATTATTATTATTATTTTTTTTTTTTTTTGATGAGAAAAAGAAGAACCTTTCACTCAACATCTGAATGTTGATCTTTAGTTTTATTCATCTCTCTAAACTTTAGACATACAAAGTGAGAGAGAATCTGCCCTAATTGCTTCTTCCAATTCCGAAGGAGGAATCCTTCCAATTTTTTTTTTTTTTTTTTTTTTTACATAATTGGATGATTCTTATAGGAAAACCTGTAACAATGTTACTCTTACTTCCTGTCTGAGATTCAGTTATGCATGATCCATATACTCTCTTACCTTCCTGCAGTCGATCTCACTGATTTTCCAGTAGTCAGTCCTGCGAATCATTTTCCACATAATTTTGAACATTTTCCACACACTCTTTATCATGAAAAACATACCTTTTATTGTCTGTCATATTGACCCTAGTATGAGCTTTACATACTAAAAACAAATACCAAAATTATTCCTACTATTATATAGATCACATAGATAACGTACTTGTGTAAACAATGTCTATTTCTAATCAAATCCCAACATATAACACAAGATAATCTTCAAAACTCGTCTCTTCCTAATAAATGTATAATTCCTTCAGCAATCTTACCCTTTTGTGAGATAAACAGAAACTTTAAAGGTCCCGGGGTTAATAAGAACTCCTGGGGAACACTCACTTGAAGGGGTTTCTTTATCCATGACAAAAGATTTCTCTGCTCCAAATTTTCGTATAATTGCCTCTGTGTGTCAAATTCATAGACATTACCTTGAAACCTTATTTGTTCAAATCAAACGTCTTGCCTCAAAACGTTCAGAGCAGTTATAGCCACATGTCATCCCTTATAGATAGGTTTTGAGTGATGTAAGTTAGCACAGGGATAATCGTAATTTATGTAGCGTGAAGAAAACAGCTGAAATTTTTTTTTTTTTTTTTTCTTCATACAGTTTAATCGATAATAACTATGTATTTGCTGTCTTGACATTCCTATGTAATGTCAATAACTCCTTAATTCCATATATAAAACAGTTATAATTAGTAGATAAAGTTGAACCAAAATTCTGATTTATATTGCTCCAAACCTTTATTTGAGAGTAAAAATGAGTTTTCTTTTTTTAAAACAGCACAAGAAGAAGGTCCCCTTATTTTAACCTCAGAATTCAGATGATACCTCTTTTTTTTTTTTTTTTTTTTTTTTCTTAACTCTTATTCTTTAGAAACATGATAAAAACAAGTAGTGACTGGGAGGAACCAGCCGTCCCCAGGCTAAATGCTTCTTCTCATCTCCAAAAAGCACGATTATTGTCTTCCTTAGATATCATTCTGAATCTTCTTTCTTGAACTTGAATTTAGACATACAATGAGGGAGAGAGAGAGAGAGAGAGAGAGAGAGAGAGAGAGAGAGAGAGAGAGAGAGAGAGAGAGAGAGAGAGAGAGAGAGAGAGAGAGAGAGAGAGAACAAAAGGGGACTAGGGGTACCCGGGAAGCCCTAGACCATTTACAATCCTCCTCTCCTCTTTTAATTTTGTATACTCGAAATATATTTTGCGGCGAAAAATATTATTTGCTCCGTAATATCCCTAGTTAATTAAAAGTTCTGACACTATTCACTTTTTTTTTTTTTTTTTTTTTTTGATTCCTACAAATAACTTATGCTTTTGCTTGCAATTTACAGTTAGGATAAATTGATTTCTCTTTCCTGTGTCTCTAACTATACCATTTACTACTTTGTGCTTCTTGGGCTATCCAATAATATAACTGCTGATAAAACTTAATGTTAGAGTCGAATGACATCTATCCTTCCCCCCCCCCCCCTTTTTTTTTCTCTTTTATTTCAAGGCATCTAAAAACCTCAGCACTAGATCGTACGCAGTAGTCCCTGTCGGTTGATTGGAGCTTTCCTGGTTTTCTTGAGATTCGGGTTCGAATATAGGTTCTGTTGCCCACTGTACAAGTCGATCATATATACTCGGATTTTCAGGGTGTGGCGGTGCTGCTTCTGCCCTTTCTTCAGAGCAAATTTGAGCTGGCTGAGCCTTGTCTTCTTTCACAATATTTTCGGAGGGACCGCTTTGGTCCATTTCTTCATCTGTTGTTTGAACTATTTCAGGAGCAGTTGTCTGGGGAAGTATTTTCTCTTCCTTATGCTCAGGAATTGATACTGAATGAGGCTCGTGATTTCTACTCCGTAAATTGTATTGATGTGTTGGCTGGGAATGCACTTGCTGTTTTCTGCTTGGCAAAGTGGCATTATCCTCTTGCCTTTGACTCTGTGAGACTATTTGTTGCTCTTGCTTTACCACTGTTGATTGTTTTTGACTCTTATTAGGTAAATACCTTAACGGAATTGAAACGGGCAAACTTGGCACCTGGTAAACCTCTGGGTCAATCCATTCTTCTTCCTCTGATTCTGATTCAACATATACCTCTTTTGGTTTTGTGTGTTCAGAGGTTTGTTCAGGTAAGGAAGTAGTTTCTGAAGGTTCTAAACGTAGTTCTGGAAACGGTTTGCGTTCTATGACTTTAGTTAACCTATCCACGTGAACTAATTGTTTATCCCTAGGGTGATATATGTGCTGAATCTGATAGTTCACTTCAGATGCTTGAGATATAACCCGATATGGTCCACTACTCTGACGTGACAACTTGTGTGTCCTACCTGGTTTAACCGTCGGAGTATAAAGATATACTATGCTTCCAACCCTAATCTGCTTATCTACGGCCTTAGTAGAGCGATATCTTTCTTGGGTTTGTGCAGCGTCTTCCAGATGTTGCTGAACTATTTCATAAGTTCGCTGCATCCTCGCTACCATTTGCTCTGAATAATGCTCCAAAGAGGCATATGTAGGATGGGTTTCTGAAGTCCAAATATGCTGTGGCATTATAATATCTCTTCCATACATTAGATAATTTGGTGTTTCATGAGTAGCAGAATGTACAGCTGAATGGTATGCTGCTACTGCCAATGGAACACAGATATGCCAGTCTGATTGTGTAGAATTCACGACATGCGATAGGATTGCTGCTAGAGTTTTATTCAGCCTCTCCACTCTTCCGTTGGTTTGAGGATGAAAAGCAGTGGTTTGAAGCTTCTTAATGCCTAGTTTTTGATAGATCTCTTTCATTAAAGTTGATAGGAAGTTAGTTCCTCTGTCTGTCAGCAGGGTTTGTGGGATTCCATGTCTGGCAACCACATGATTTACAAAAGCTGTAGCTATTTCCTCTGCTTTCTGTGTCTTGAGAGGTATTGCTTCCACATAACGTGTAAAGCAGTCTAATACCATTAATAAATATTTATGTCCATCTAGACTGGTTGGCAATGGACCAAGGATGTCCATGCTCACTGTGCACCAGGGAGATGATTGTGTTGGGAGTCGCAGCAAGCGTGCTTTTGCTTTTGGATTATATCCTCTTCTTTCTAAGCATGAAGGGCAAGAACTGACATAAGCTTTAATTTCCTTATACATATTTGTCCAGAAGAAATTTCTTTGTACTTTCTGTAGAGTTTTGTCAAACGATAGATGGCCACTGGAAGGATTCGTATGACAAGCCTCCAAAATCTGACCTTTTAATACATGTGGAACCACAACTTGCTCAAATGGCTGTTCTTGAGTTGATTTAGCATCAGGTAAGGAGTAATGATACAATATCCCCTCATTTAAATAATAAGAATCTGGAATCTTAGCTAAAGCTTGGCCATTTCCCTCTAATTGAGTGATTAAGGCGTTTAGACTGTTGTCTTCCCTCTGTAATGTTCTCATTAATTTCTTAGTAGCCTCCTTGGGCATTACTAATGCTTCCAACGTAATTCCGGTCGACATCGTCGCAACTTCCTCAGTTCTAGGTTTCTTTAAGCACTTAGGCTTCGCATCTTCTTCTAACACTGGTCTAGACAAAAAATCTGCATTTAAATGCATTTTACCAGGCCGGTGGATCACATCAAACCTGTAATCCTGGATCATTAAGTTCCATCTCGTCAATCTGGGCGTTGGGTTTTTTAATTTCAATAGATAACTTAATGCTGAATTATCTGTGATGATCGTAAAATAATTCCCATACAAATACGGGCGGAACTGAGATATGGAGTACACCACAGCTAAACTTTCCTTTTCTACAGTGCTATAGGACTTTTCAGCCTGTTTTAAGAGTCGACTTACGTAAGCAATTGGATGTCTCTCCCCATCTTTTGTATTCTGCTCTAGAATTCCCGCGATGGAACTTTCACTAGCATCTGTGGCAAGGAAAAAAGGCTGGGAGAAGTCTGGGTAAATAAGGACCGGCTCTGTTATCAGGGCCATTTTCAATTTCTCAAAGGCGGACTGTGTTGACTCGTCCCACTTAAATGGGGTGTCCTTTTTTGTGAGATCGGTTAATGGCTTGGCCACCTTCGCATAGTCCTTGATGAACTTTCTATAGAATCCTGTCATTCCCAAGAATCTTCTCACCTGCTTCACACTCCTAGGATGAGCGCAATTTTCGATTGCTGAGATATTCTTTCGATCTGGTCGGATCCCTTCTGAGCTGACTCTATGGCCGAGGTATGTGATTTCTTCTTTTAAGAAATCACATTTGGATGGCTTGAGCTTTAGATCATACTGCCGCAAGCGCTGGAACACCAGCTCCAACCGTTCTATGTGTTCTGAGAACGTTCTACTGCAAACCACAACATCATCCAGGTACCAGAAAATGGACTGCGTTTTGAGACCTTGCAATACGATCGTCATGGCTCTCGAGAAACTAGCCAGGGCCCCCTGGAGGCCAAACGGGAGTTTTTCACATTCGAATAATCCTCTTCCTGTTGTAAATGCGGTTTTATGCTTATCAGCGGGATGCACTGGGATTTGCCAATATCCTGATTGCATATCAAGCGCCGAGAAGTAACGAGATCCAGAAAGGAGGTCCAAAATTTGTGAGATTAACGGAAGCGGAAAGCAATCTGTGACCGTTTTAGAATTTAATTTAATTTTAGAATTTAGAATTTAATTTTAATTTAATTAATAAAGTCAATGCACATTCTCATCGATCCATCCGATTTTTTCACCATAACAATCGGAGCACTATAGGGTGAAGTACTTGGAGAAATTATGCCTGCATCCAACAACTCGTCGATCTGTCGATCGACCTCGTTTTGCAAAGAATATGGTGTTCGATAAGCTCGTTGTGCAACTGGGGTATCATCTGTAAGTTTTATTCTATGATATAGAACTGTAGAATGACCTAATTGGGATGGAGAATTAGCAAAAACGTCTCTATATTTATGTAGCAACTGAGATAACTCCTGTCGCTGTGAATCAGTCAAATGATTCAGCTTGAAGTCACTAATCGACACTGGAGGCAGCTTTTTCCTGTTATCTTGTTTACCTGCAAAATTAACTTCATTCATTTTAATACATTCTATAACAGCAATTCCCATACGTTTTGGTAGATGTAATGGTTCATCAGAAACATTTGCCACTAGGACAGACACCCTTCTGTCCTGAGATACCTGGTCAATTGAAGTCCTCACAGCTACATCGCTCCTGCCTAGATTATAATTCGGCTCTACAATTACTGATTGCCCTGGGAGAAACTTGGAATTACACTGAACTGTTAGTATAGATTCAGTATTAGGTGGTAGGATATGTTTAGAAGTTAGTTTTCCTACTGTGGGTTTTGTGTCACCTAGGATTTTCTCCCTAACTCCTATTTCTCTCATGCAAATACCAAGTGGTAAAGATTTTAAAATTCTCTTCCCAGAATCTATGACAAAAGAACGACGACGTAAGATGTCTGAACCCAGGACAATTTCATATCTAGGGCTTAAGGTATCTGAGGCTACAAGAACATGTTCTGTAAATGTTTTTCCATCTAATGTCAAGTTTACAGTAATTTTCGAATGCAAGGGTACAATATTTCCCCCGATTCCACAAACAGTAACATCAGGTGGCCTTTGTTTCAAAAATCTGTCATTTTTAATTTTGTGAAAAATATCTGCACTAATTAAAGTTACTGAAGCCCCACTGTCAATTAAAAATGTTGTTGGGATACCCTGAATAAAGCCTGCCACTAAGGGTAACTCTGTGTCGTTCTCAGCTGTGAAAACACCATGCTCTGCCCTATTATACTTACTAAGTTTTGGAATCTGTTTGAAAGTTTTTGGTTGTCAACTCGATCTTCGACCAAATTGTCGGTCTGAAGCCACTCCCATGTGATTCATCTGCCTACGATTGAATACCCTAGGTTGTCTATATTCAGTATTATCCCTATATAACATTCCTCTAGGTCTAGCATAATAAGTATTCGATCCTATATTATTTTGAAAACGATTTCTTACCCTGTCATCAAAAGGCATCCTAACTTGTGGAGCGCTAGTGTAGTCATTTCTGGCTACTGTTGGTCTCCGATAGCCCTGCCGATAAGAGGCCTCTTGACTCGGGGTAAAGCTACGTGGTCTCCCTGTAACATTTTCGCTCCTCTCTCTGTTTAAATTCTCTTTCCGACGGTCCTAACGCTCTGCTCTGTCTACCGTAATTCGACCCAACTTGGCGGCGCGCAGCTTCTCTGTTTGTAAACAATACGCTGTGCGGAGCGCTCTCGGCAATTGGCCTCACAGCGGTGTCTCGCACATTAGGCAGATAACCCTGCTTACGCTGATTTTGTCTAATTTCTTGTAACTGTTGGTCAATTCCCGCTGCGAAATTCTGAAATTTGCTGGCTAAGGTAGACAAGTTTCTTTCTAAGCTATGTAAATTAGTGTTGTTCGTTGATAATGCTTCTAGTGATTGTTGTAACGAATTTATTTGTTCTTGTTCGGGAGTTAAAATTCGATTGTTAGCAGTTTCGGCCAAATTTATAGTAACGTGTTTAGTTTGAGTTAATCTTTCATTTTGTTCCTCACGAGTTGAAATTTCTAGTGCTAGTTGATAAGTGGCTGGATTTTGACTAAGAACTAAACGTTTCAATTTAGGGTTTAATCCGTTCAAAAATTGTGCCAATAATGTCTGATCTCTTAACGCAAGTATTTCTGGTGTTTCATTCTCAGTTTTAAAAGCAACCCTACACAAATTGTTTAAACGAGTGCCAAACTGAATGACTGTTTCGGAAGGTTCCTGCCTAGCAGAGCTAAATTTTTGTAATTGTGATATGAGTGGCTGTGAACGTTCAAAACGTGTTATAAATGCCTCCTTAAGTTTCTCATAATCCTTTTCTGATCTTAACTGCATCGAATGAGAGAGAAAATCATAGGTGGGGCCCTTCAGCCTACTCTTCACCACTGCTATTTTCTCTCTGCCAGACCAGTTTGCAATGCTTGCAGTTTCTTCCAGCGATTCGAAAAAGAACGAGGCCGATGGCCCTTCATCGTCCTTCCCAAAGTACATCGGAACTAAATTAAGAAAACCAGCAATTTGAGGCGGATGCACCCTTGCAGGTGTATCCTCATGTTGGATGGGAAATAAGGGCTCAGAAATTTCTAAATTTGCCCCATCTAAGCTTGTACCTTCCATTTTGCTGTGTAATATTTATATGTTAAACGCTTATATTAAGTTAATACCAATGCGCCTACCGTACCGTCCCAATTTTCCAAATAAATATACTTACCGTATCATGGCTAAGTGGGCATTTCAAACATTATCAATATTAAATTCAGCTTTCTAAAATTTATATATAGCGCGCAAAAGTTAAGAAAAATAAAATTCAAATAAAGTTACTATATAGAGAAAGATAAGAAATGCAAAAATTTCATCTGCAACAAGCAGCAACTTTTAATTCTCTTCTATTTACTTTTAAAAATATTTATAGCATGTTTATATAGCTATTAGGTTTCTACTTTTTCGTTCATGCGTATATTCCCAAGCCAAAATGTATGCAGCTAACTGCTTTGCTTTATAATATGTTGCTACTTTTTGCTCTGCATTATCAAACAACTATAATGATAATAATATTGATATTTTATCATCACTAAATAAAAGTAGTACAGTAAAATTCTCTCTGCCAAGAACTCAAAAACACCACCGTCCATTTCATCTTTCTGCTTATTAGTCCTGTAAGCTTAATCAGTTTCTCTTCACTACTCAAAACCATCCTGGGCTTAAGGCACCATGTCACCTCGCACACACATATACTCGCTGCATAGATATATATATACTCGTTGCTCTTACTTACTTAGGTCTTGTGTGTACTAGGGTGTGGCCGCATCAGAACTAGTTAGTCTAGGCATAACCTATACTTTTTGTTCTAAGTGTAGTTACGTTGGTTCCGACACTATTCTTTTGGTCTGTCATCTTGATTTGCTTTAATGTGTTCATCTCGCTTAATCTGGAATATCGTTCTGTTTTATCGTCTAGTGGCTCGGTTAGGACAAAAAACCTCGTATACCCTCAGGGAAGAAGAGAGATGGAGATATTTACCCCTTTTCTACCTTTTTCCCCGCAGTTTGGGCTTTGCGTTGTGCTTATTATTATCGGGTAATCAGGCAACTGATTACTCGATAACCGCGATTAACCGGTAATCATGCTTTAACATTTAGCTTTAGTGGCTACATGTGAGGTTTTGGCAGAGAATGAGAAACTCCTATAGCAAAACATAATAAGGTTTAATACAAGAGAAAGTAAATCTTACATAGATGTCAATTCATCAAATCATTATGATAATAATAAGATCATAGACTTTGGGATTATCATTCTTAAACACAGCAGTTATTAGTTACAAGATTATAAGAGGCTAGAAAGAATCCATCTTTTCATCATAAACTTACCAGTCTAAGATATGGCTGGGCGGCGGCTCTTCCCTCCGCTCTCCGCGACTGGAACCGCTCTATTCTCTTCTCTCTGGACGCCGACCTCTCACTCTGCTTCGGCCTCCCCGTTCTGTTCCTCTCGACTCTTTCTCTGGACTCCGACTTCCCGTCCTCTCCGACCTCTCTCTGGGCTCCGACTCTTCCCGTCCTCTCCGACCTCTCCTCTTCTGGGTCTCGAGGACCTGCTTTTATAGCTCTAGTTCTCCCTTATTGTTTATACATTTTCCTTTCTCTTAATGGAGAACTCCCACGTTATGGGACACTTAATCAAAGGAGTCACCATCATCCTCGATTACGCCATGTACCAAACATTCTGGCCAGACGTGTAGACACTTCACCAGCTCCTTATTAGGAAAATGAAGAGTCTCTAGCTTACATATTCACCGAGTTTATGATGCTCGGAGGAATCTACGATATCCGTTCACACGGGTGTGTGTGTATCTCTCTGATTCCCCCCCCCTTTCTGTCGTCATCATTTGCATGTCAAGCTAAGTGCATCTTTCTGTGTTTATAAAAATGTAACCCGTAGGTGGCTCCCAAGATAGCATCGTAGGCCAGCAATTGCAAGCTTCTGTAGAGTTTTTCCGATAGGCTTTGTTTTTGCATAGTTGCTGTGGCTAATTTCGCCATATTTTAAGTCGCCATTATAACAGGTTCCAATTTAAAGACTTAAAGACATCTAACCTGCTTTAATACTCCGTTTTAATAACTCTAAAATTGTCAATAAATGGGATTTTGGATAAAAACCAAATACGGGAAATTATTAGAAATTAAAATTAATGTATTTATTATAGATTTAGAGGAAAAGGCGGAATTAGCACTGCAACAATTCACACATGAGGTTATGAAGGTAAAATGAAGTAAAGGGAGGAGAATGCCAAACGTTTAACAAACTGTAATAGGGAGCTGATGGCTTTTGTAATAACTGAGAGCAAAGTGGAAGAGAAATTAAGTTGAACATAACAAAGGCACTTGGGGTGAATGGGGGATCTATCCAGTTATATTAAAGAAGGCAGCAAAGGAAGTAAGCAGGCTCTTAGCCATGATTATGAAGGCATCCTTGGACTCGGGGGAGATCCCCATGGATTGGAGATGTGCAAATGTATCCCAATTCAAAAAGGGGATTGAAATGTGGCGGGAGTCATTAACATTATTTGAGGCATATAATACAAGAAACAAGTTTATAGAGCATCAGCAAAAAATAAAAAAAAAATCTTCCCATTTCACCCATCCAGTCACTCCAAATGTTTGTCTAGTTCAGCCTTAAATTTCATTAAGCTATCAGCTTCCACAACAACAGATGGAAGTCTGTTCCAAATCTATTCTACATCTGTATTTCCTCAATTTGAATCTATGCCCCCTCAGGTTCTTAATCTGAGCAAGCGGAGATGTCCCATCATCAAATCATTCAAGGCCTTGTACATCTCAATCAGATCATCTTGCAGGGGCCTAATCTCCAGAGGCTGCCACTTGCAGAATTAAAGCCTCTTTGGTAAGAGAACCCCTTTGTTTCTCTCACCAATCTTGTTGCCCTTCTCTGTACTCATTCTAGCAACTGTACATCCTTCCCAAAATGAGGCCCCCAGACATGTACGCAGTACTCAAGGTGTAGCCTGACTATTGCCTTATACAAGGGGATAACACCTGCTGCTTGAAAAATTCCCGTATATCATTGACCAGAGCCCACAACCTAATCTGGCAGCCTGTCTGCACTGCTCAGAGAACTTCATATCTGACTGCACAATTACCCGAAGGTTTTTTCATTCTCTATCTCCCTGAGTGTATTACCACAGAGTTTGTACATTTTTCTTGGGTTACTGCTATCCATATGCAGTACTTTGCATTTGTCAATATTAAACTTCAGTTAGGCAGATGGGCCGCTTCTCAGCCCATCTGCCTAACTTTTCTTGATCCTGTTGCAGTAGCATACTGTCTTTATTGTCATTAACAACTAAGGTTCACAGTACCGGTCAAAATCTTAATACAGGTATTTCGGTGTTTTTAATTTATGAAACTGGGATACCGGAATTCAAAAAAAAAAAAAAACAAAAAAAAAAAAAAAACATTTTTCACAATAAATTTTGATGACAGTTAGGTGCAATAAAGTAAGGAAAAAACAAGTAATTACTTGAATTCACATTTTAAATCAAAATTTTATTATAATAAATATTCTAGCAAAATGATTAAACTTACAGTTATGTAAAAACATAAAAATAAGCAACCACACTACCTGTCCGAATAAAATGAGCTCTTAAAAATAAAAAAAAAATTTACTTTTTGACTTTTTATGGCACTATATCCGTATTAACGAAAGAAAAGATCTGACCATTAAGTTTGTTCAGGGAACCAAACCTAAGTTGTGGATGGGTAGGGGGGGGGTGATTTATTTATTAATTTTTATTTATTTTTTTTATGTAAACCCAAAACAAGAGAGGTATTAGAACGTATAGTACTTAGTACCATGCTTGGATTGGAGGGTGAGAAGACGAAAGAAGATATTTGTTGACATTGGACTTGAACTTCTGTAGACTGTAATTTTCAGGAAATACGTATGAAGGAAGGTTGTTCCAGAAAACGGCAGTTGAATGAATAAATGAGGAAGATGAAAAGTTGGTTCTGTGGGTTTGAAGTTGAATAGTAAATGGATGTTGGCTGGTGGCAGCACGTGATCGGACTGTTTTGAAAGAGAGAGCGGGAATTATAGAAGTCAATTCAGAAGAACAGTGCCCATGGAAGTATCTGTAGAAGACGCATGCAGCAGAAACAGTCATCTATGAGACAGTGAGTGGAGAGGCTCTGTTAGAGATGAATCATTAATTAACCTAACTGCCATCTTCTGAATGGAATCAAGGAGCCTGAGAGAGGTTTTCGGGACACCACCCCAGATGTGGGAACAATATTCCATGGCAGGGCGGATTTGCGATTTATACAGAGTGAGCAGCTGTTTGGAAGAAAAGTAACGCCGAGAGCGAAAGAGAAAACCAAGTTTTTTAAATGCAGAGGAAGCAATATTTGTAATGTGCTTGTGCCAAGAGAGATTAGAAGTCAGGGTAATCTACAAAAGAGATATAACATTTTGCCTAGACATCGGAGTGTCACTAAAGATAAGCATAGGAGCAGAAGAATCCTTTTTGCGAGATATAAGACAAGACTGAGTTTTAGAAGAGTTGAAATCTACTAGGTTGTCTTTGCCCCACTGGAGATTTTACCTGACGATCGGCATTTAAGTATTTGGTAGCAGATTTTCGAGAAGTTGAAGCTGATTGAGCAGGACAAGGTTTCTCAAAATGGAAAGTTGAATGCAATGTGCTATCATCGGCAAAACTATGGATAGGATTTCCAGTCAATGGAAGAAGGTCATTGATATACAAGAGGAAAAGACTGGGGGAAAGAACTGAACCTTGGGGTACACCGGCATTAGTGGAGAAGTTAGAAGACAGAGAGCCATCTACCATCACCCTCAGTGAGCGATCAGAGAGAAAACTGGATAACCAATTACTAAAAACAGTTGGCAAACCATAAGATGGAAGCTTGTTTAGAAGACCTTTATGCCAAACATGATCAAAAGCCTTTGAGATGTCAAGAGCAACTACTTGTGTTTCACTGAACCTTTCCATTGAATTAGTCCATAAATGGGTAACATAAGCCAGAATATCACCAGTGGATCGACACTGATGGAATCCATACTGGCGATCGTTGATCACCAGTATGGATTCCGACAGATGGAAGGTTTCTAGGTAGTTTAAGAGTTGGCGGTTAATTGATTTCTCCATTACTTTAGAAAGAGTAGAAGTAATTGTAATGGGATGATAATTGGATGGGAAGGATTTGTCACCCTTTTTAGGAACTGGCTGAATATGAGCAAATTTCCAAGCAGAAGGAAAAAGACGGATTTGCAATTTATACAGAGTGAGCAGCTGTTTGGAAGAAAAGTAATGCCGAGAGCGAAAGAGAAAACCAAGTTTTTTAGATGCAGAGAAAGCAATATTTCTAATGTGCTTGTGTCAAGAGAGATTAGATGTCAGGGTAATCCCCAAAAGAGATATACCATTTTGCCTAGAAATCGGAGTGTCACTAAAGATAAGCACTAAAGATAAGCAGAAGAATCCTTTTTGCAAGATATAAGACAAGACTGAGTTTTAGAAGGGTTAAAATCAACTAAGTTGTCTTTGCCCCACTGGATAATTACCTTAAGATCGGCATTTAAGGAATTGATAACAGATTTTCAAGAAGTTGAAGCTGATTGAGCTGGGCAAGGTTTCTCAAAATGGAAAGTAGAATGCAATGTGCTATCATCGGCAAATAGGATTTCCAGACAATGGAAGAAGGTCATTAATATATAAGAGGAAAAGAGTGGGAAAAGAACTGAACCTTGTGGGACACCGGCATTAGTGGAGAAGTTAGAAGACAGACAGCCATCGACCATCACCCTCCGTGAGCGAACAGAGAGAAAACTAGATAACCAATTACTAAAAACAGTTGGCAAACCATAAGATGGAAGCTTGTTTAGAAGACCTTTATTCCAAACATGATCGAAAGCCTTTGAGATGTCAAGAGCAACTACTTGGGTTTCACGGAACCTTTCCATTGAATTAGTCCATAAATGGGTAACATAAGCCAGAATATCACCAGTGGATTGACACTGACCTAATCCATACTGGCGATTGTTGATCAGATGGAAGGTTTCTAGGTAGTTTCAGAGTTGGCAGTTAATTAGAAAGAGTAGAAGTAATTGCAATGGGACGATAATTGGATGGAAGGGATTTGTCACCCTTTTTAGGAAAGTTGCGGCCAATAGCTTTGGCAAGAGACAAGAATGATTGGCTACCATTAGGGCAAGAAGCAAATTTTCTTCTCATAACCTGTTCAAACTCTACTTTGGACTGATTAATAACTGCTTTACAATTGTTGCGAGCTTTGGCGTAGGCAGAAAATGAAACTGAAGAATTAGAAACAAGCCAATTACTATATGCGACATTCTTCTCCTGAACAGCCTTAGCACATTTGTTGGAAAACCAAGGTTTAGGTAAAGGACGAGATTTTAAAGTGGAGTATGAGAAATTGCAAGAATAATTTCACTGACACGATCCGAGCAAACGTTGACATCAGAAGATTTGAAACAGTAATCCGACCAACGAAAAGAAATCTTGCAGGTAATCCCATTTTGCATTCTTGTAATGACAAAAAACATGAGGTTGGGAATAGCCATGAGATAAAGGCTCCATTGGAGAAAAGACAATCACAAAGTTGTGATCTGAAGTGCCTAAAGGACCTCTCAATTCGACCGTGTACTTAGAAGGGTTGTTTGTCAGAAAAAGATCAAGCATGTTGGCTGTATGATTAGGATTGTCCGGTATTCTTGTAGGTAAATGAACAATCTGTGCAAGGTCATTATTAATTGCAAAAGCCTCAGCCTCTTGACCAGCTGGGTCGGTGTGACTAGAAAATGGAAGCCAGCTGGAGTTGTGAACGTTAAAATCCCCAAGGAAAATTACCTCACTGTTAGGAGAAAGTCAAGTTGCAAAGAGAGGAAGTCAAAGAGCTCCAAGTGATTAGTGGAGTTGGAAGAACGGTAGAGACAACAGTTGAATTTGACACAATGAGGTAGAGAGATTTTAAGCCATAGAAGATCAAAGAGAGGAGATTCCAATTTGCCAAGTGTCTGATAGGGAATATCAGAACGGACATATGCACAAGTACCACCTTTGAGGCGAAAGGAATCATACAGCGAATAATTTAGGCAACTGAGATGAGCAGTAGTTGAATCAACCAATAACTGAGATTAGAATTGAGACCATGTATATTTGTGAAATGAATTAGGAAGTGCTTGGGAGGTTTAGATCTTTTCGCAGATAAGCTTGCTCTATGAGTTTGACAATTCATGGTGTATTCAATAGTAAGAAAAAGTGGGTGGGACATGCTGTATGAAGTAATAAAATTTTTGGATATGGCGTACACATGGTAAGAAAATACCCTGATCCTTGACATATTGTGGCCTCGACAATGCTCCCCGTATACACACTACTCGGACTCCCTGCAGTCACTATCTGGCAGAGTAGACGTAGCAAGATTATCATTAGCATTAGTAGAGGCATTTGATGCAAGAAAGCAAGCTTATGCAGCATCAGCCAAAAAAAAAAAGAAATACCTGTCCAGCTGAGCCTTAAACTTATTTAGGCTATCAACTTCCATGACAAGGGATGGAAGTCTGTTCCACCAACCAACCACCCGCTGGCTGAAGGCAAATTTCCTCATGTCTATCCTACATCTGTCTTTCCTCAATTTGAATTTATGCCCTGTCAGGTGATTATTCTGAGCAAGAGGGAGAATACCATCAGCATTGAGCATGCTCAAACCATTCAAGGCTTTATACACCTCTATCAGATATACACCTCTATCACCTCGCTGGTGCCTAGTCTCCAAAAACTCTAATTTGCATAACTTAAGCCTTTCTTCGTAAGAGCACTCCTTTGTTCCATTCACTACTCTTGTTGCCCTTCTCTGTACTCGTTCCAGCATCTCTACATCCTTCTTGAAATGAGGCCTCCAGACCTGTATACAGTACTCTAGGTGTGACCTGACCATTGCCTTATACAAGGGAATAATCACCTCCATATCCCTGCTAGAAAAATTCCTTATATATCATTGACAATATACCATGATCTACTCTTGCAGCCCGTCTGCACTGCTCAGAAAACTTCATATCTGTCTGCACAACCACCCTCAGGTCCCTTTCATTCTCTACCACTGTCAGTGTAGTACCCCAGAGTTGATATGTTGCTCTGGGGTGGCTGTTTCAATATGTAGTACTTTACATTTGTCAATGTTAAACTTCATTTGCCACCTCTCAGCCCATCTGCTCAACCTTTCCAGATCCTGTTGCAGTAGCATAGTGTCAGTAGTGTCCTTGACAGCCTGGCAACCTTTGTATCGTCTGCAAACTTGGACATTAAGCTTAATATACCGTCATCAATATCATTTATAAATACAGAAAACAATAATGGACCCAATACTGAACCCTGAGGAACTCCACTAATAACATTAGTCCACGATGAGCAGTGTCCATTGATTTCCACTCTCTGTCTTCTTCCCCTCAACCACCCCTTTATCCATAGCAGAAATTTGCCTCCAATGCCACACTGCTCCAATTTTTGCAGCAGTCTTCCATGTGCAACAGTATCAAAAGCCTTTCTAGGATCCAAGTATATAATATCAAAGTTATTCCCTGCATCCAGTTCTTTTGTGACTGCATCATAGTATCCAATCAAATTGGTCAGGCAAGACTTCCCCTTAACAAAACCATGCTGTGTTTGAGCTCTAACTGAAGTCTTGTCTAGATGATCCTGCAGTGCTTCTTTAACCAGTGGCTCCATTAATTTTCTGGGAACAGAAGTTAAACTGACAGGCTATAATTACTTGTGTCAGCCTTTGATCCTCCTTTGTGAATTGGGGTCACATTTGCACATTTCCAGTCCCTAGGTACTTCCCCTGAGTCCAAGGAAGCTCTCATAATTATGGCTAAGGGTTTGCTTACTTCCTTTAATATAACTGGATAGATCCCATCCACCCTGGGTGCCTTTCTTGTGTTTATCTTCAACAATTTCTCCTCCACTTTACTCTCAGTTATTACAAGATTCTCTAGCTTACTGCCAGAGTTGAATACACCTCTGACATTCCCTTCACTGAATAACTCCTCATGTGTGAATATCGATGCAAAATATTCATTTAGTTTTTTGCAACCTGAGCAGGATCATCAACAGTTGACCCATCGATATCAAGTGGACCAATCTGATTCATCCCCTTCCTTCTAGAGTTTACATAAGTAAAGAACTCTTTGCTGTTTTTCTTCGCATCCCTTGCCAAAGATTTGTCGTAATCTGCCTTCGCCTGCCTAACCTCCTTTGTAACTTGGTTACAGATCAACTTGTATCTATCATAGGCTTCTGTGTCTCGTGTTAATTTCTATGTATCCCATGCATTTTTCTTCTCTGCCATATGTCTCATTAGTTCATCTGACATCCATTTAGGCCTAAACCTTGAACAATATTTCTTAGTTGGTATGTAAAACCTAGTAGCTTCCAAGATAAGTTCTTTGAATGGTTCCCATTTTGAATTTGCTGTTGGTAACATCATCAGTTGGTCCCACTGTATAGAATTTAAATACTGTCTCAGTCCATCGTAGTCGCCTTTACGAAAGCAATAACCCTTCCCCATACCCCTAATGGTAGTTACCTTTTTGTGTAAATCCCACTTCAGCACACTGTGATCACTGCCACCTAATGGTTCCTTTACCTGCAGATTCTTAATGCATGAAGAATCACTACTGATAATCAAATCAAGAGTATTCTCCCTCTAGTTGCCTCCCGAACATGCTGATGTAGAAAACAATCATCCAATAAATCCACAAAAGCCTTGCTAGTGTGTGAGTGACCAGCCCCAAATTCCAGTCAATATCTGAGAAATTAAAATTCCCCATTATAAGACTCTCTGATTTACTTGGCCCACTATTTCCCTGTACAGTTTCTTATTATACTCATCTGAGTCGTTAGGCCAAAGCACACTCCTACTCCCAATGTTTATGTCACACCAAACTGACTCGACACTGCATTGTCCAGCAATGTCGACTGGCTTCACTTCCTTGGATTTTATGTATTTCTTAATGAATAACATAACCCCCTCCTCCCTTCCTATCCCCCCTCGACGTGGGCACCTGTACGTGGTGAGGTGACCTCCCAGTGACGCTGCTGGACTTCCAGACTAGCATCACTGGGATCCAACGCCCACAGCCCAGGTTCCAGGCTTACATCAATGGAATCCGGCGTGTTTGCCGTGCGCTGCGACCCGTGGAAATTCGGAAAGGGGGATCCTGGTGGTTGAGGAGCCCAGCTTCAATACACCACTTTGGCCCCTGCTTCGACAAGACGGGTGGTCCTGGAAGGCCCGGCTAGGATCAATCGGCTAGTAAGCTCGCCTGTGAGGGTCAACCGTGTCAATGCCACGCCCCTACCCTCATGGTCCGAGGGACAGGATTCAGGCTGGCGGCGGTGCGGGTATAGTGTCTGGGTAGCCCTGGCGTCCCACTCCCGAGCGCATTTATTGCATGCCGGGTAGTGGGCGTCCCTTTGGGCTCCGTGGTGGGTGGGGGAGCCCGGGCAATGAACAACTAAATAATCTCTATGAATCCTGATAAACTTACTCCTTCAGGGGCTCCAACCCGGTCCCTATCTGAAAATTTAGACAATGAAGCAGATAGCATTATTGCTACAAAGCGGCAGCGAACAGAAATATCATCAGGGCCTGTTCCAAGATTTTTAATAATTCATTCTACCACAGAAAAACCGATTGGCAAAATGTCGCCCTTCTTCATACAGAAAGGGTTAGATGGGTTAGCAGGTTCACCCAAGTTAGTTAAGAGGCTCCGTTCTGGAGACCTCTTAATTGAAACCAAAACTGACAGGCAGTCTGAGCAGCTACTCCGTGCAACATCAATCGGAGGAATACCATAACAGTAACACCACATAGAACACTAAACTCATCAAGAGGTGTCATTTCGGAATGGGACCTTCTCGACGTAACCGAGGAGGAAATCTGCTTGGAACTGAAACCTCAGGGAGTTATAGCCGTCAAGAGAATTAGTGCGCGTAGGGATGGGAAACTTGTTAAAACCAGGAGTGTTATCCTGACTTTTAACTCTCCCAAACCTCCTGATGAGATTAAAGCTGGCTACATCAACTGCCCAGTGCGTCCATATGTTCCAAACCCTTTACGGTGTTTTAAATGCCAGAAATATGGACATTCTCAAATGGCCTGCCGTGGAGTCCTTGCATGCGCTCGATGTGGTGCAAAGGACCACGAAACAACAGCATGTTCAGCCGCAAAACCCACCTGTATTAATTGTGAAGGCGAACACCCGGCCTATTCACGAGCATGTCAGAGGTGGAAAGAAGAAAAAGAAATTCAACGGCTGAAGGCAGAGCTAAACATATCGTACCAGGAGGCAAGGAAAGCAGTGAAACCTCTCAACATCAAAAAACCTACCTACGCCCAGAAGGTAGCAGGGTGGTGTTCCATTGGAACTCAGACGGACATGTCCATCCCTCCAAAAGAATCATTTACTCCCATCGCACGTTATCTCTTAAGCTCCCAAAAACCTGCACAGAAGGACCAATCAGCTGCCACTCCTATATCAGTACCTCCTAATGCTCCACAAATAACAAAAGCAATCACGAAAGAAAAGAATAAGAAAGGTGAAATACCACTTACAATCCAAGAAAAGATGGATATAGAGCAGAAGGAGGTACAAGAAGACTCAGTCTTGGAGCTCTTTGCTGAGGAGGAAATGGACACTGGACAGCGTCCGTACTTCCCCAGGAAGGATAAATCCAAGACTGAAAAAGGTAAGCCCTCAGCACCTCGGAAGCCGCCTGATGGACCCACCAAGCCAAAATAATGGCTAAATTCCTACAGTGGAACTGCCGTGGATTCTGGCGAAACAATGATGACATCAAGGCCCTTCTGCAAAAGCATGAGCCTGTCTGCTTTTGCTTACAAGAGACATACCTGAAGCCAAATGAAAACCCTTCGCTTCGTAACACTACTATCATTCGAAAGGACAGAACTGACGATGGACCTGCTCATGGGGGTGTTGCTATAATTCTGGGCAACCACACCCGATATCAAACTATTGCGCTCACCACCAACATAGAAGCGGTAGCGGTTCGCCTTACGGTAGGGTTTTTAATAACAGTCTGCTCAGTATATGTGCCACCTGGGGCTGATATCTCCCAGAGAGACCTTGATGATCTCATTGTGCAGCTGCCTACGCCTATCTTACTCCTGGGCGACTTCAATGGACATAACACCCTGTGGGGTAGTGCAAACGTTAATGGAAGGGGACGTGTCATAGAGCATGTGCTCAATGACAATGACCTATCCCTTCTAAATGTGGGAACTAACACCTTTTTTCACATGCCTACCCGTACGTTCTCTGCTATTGACCTCTCTATATGTTCCCCCTCTCTCCTTCCTTCAATCACTTGGGAGGTAGAGGAGAATCTTTATGGGAGTGATCACTTCCCCGTGATAACCAGCCTACTTAAAGTGACGCCATGTTCACCTTTTAGGTTACCACGATGGAAGATTGATCAGGCTGACTGGAACACCTTTCAACACCTGGTAGACTTTAACATCAGTACAGTCAGTCAGGAGCCTATCAATGACGCAGTGGCGTACATCACAGAAAGCATTGTCCATGCAGCTGCAGCTACAATTCCGAAAACATCTACCCGGTTTCTGCCATTTCCAAAACCTTGGTGGAATACTGAATGCACAGCAGCAAAAAAGGCACAAAATAAAGCTTGGGGGATATTCCGACGATATCCTACCACAGCCAATCTCTTAGCCTTCAAACGTGCACGCGCGAAAGCGCGATATATTCGTCGTCAGAGCCAAAGGGAATCTTGGGTCCGCTTTACATCCACCATTACCCAGTCAACCAGCAGTAAAGCTATATGGGACAAAATCCGGAAAATGAAGGGTAAATATACATTGTACCCTTCATCGGTCCTGGAGTATAATGGATGCGTTATTGCAGATCCAACTGGAATAGCCAATGCACTTGGGGAGACTTTTTCTGCCATCTCGTCAACATCTGCTTACTCCCCAGAATTTCTGGTCTGGAAAGATAAATGTGAAAAGCAGCCAATTAACTTTAAATCAAGGAGGTCTCATCCCTATAATGGGCCCTTCACCACGGAAGAGTTAGAAACAGCTCTAACTCTTACCAAGGCAAGTGCTGCCGGACCAGATCTTATCCATTATGATATGATCAAACATCTGTCTGAAAAATCCATGGACCAACTGCTTTTTCTATATAACAGAATATTTCAAGGAGAGCAGTTTCCAGATTCCTGGCATAAGGCAATCGTGCTTGCCTTTCCTAAGCCAGGAAAAGATCCCAAAATCCCAACGAACTACCGTCCTATTGCTCTGACTAGCTGTCTGTGCAAAATTCTGGAGAGAATGGTCAATGCCCGCCTTATCTGGTATTTGGAGGCTAATGGATTCCTCTCCAGATTTCAGTGCGGCTTCCGGAGGAATAGGTCAACTTTGGACCACTTAATCAGGCTCGAAACCTCCATTCGAGATGCCTTTTTAAAACGAGAACACCTGGTGTCAGTGTTCTTCGATATGGAAAAAGCAGACGACACAACTTGGAGATTTGGCATTTTAAAAGATTTACATAGCCTTGACCTTAGGGGGCAACTCCCCATTTTTATTAAAAACTTTTTAGTCAATCGATCTTTCCAAGTTTGTGTGGGATCCTCACTCTCTCGTTCCTTCAGCCAAGAGGAGGGAGTACCTCAAGGATCCGTTTTAAGTGTTACGCTTTTTGCCATTAAAGTGAATTCCGTCAGAGAACAACTTCCTCCAACTGTAAACTGTGCCCTCTATGTTGACGATTTTAGCATATTCTGTCATTCCTGCAACATGAGGGTAATTGAGAGGCAACTGCAACGTGCCATTGACCATTTGAACTCATGGGCAGCGAATAACAGGTTCAGGTTCTCTGCACAAAAGACTGTTTGCATGCATTTTTGCAGAAAGCGCAATCTTCACCCTGAACCTGAACTGAGGCTTGGACAAAATGCTGTCCCAGTAGTACCTGAGACCAGATTTTTGGGGCTTATATTCGATAAAAAGCTGACCTTTTTAGAACACATCCGTCAACTACGTGCGAAGTGCACGAGAGGTTTGAACATCCTACGTGCAATCTCCTCACATTCCTGGGGCGCTGACCGATGTACCCTTTTGCGCCTCTATCGTGCACTCGTACGATCTAAGTTAGATTACGGGTGCCAGGTATAAGCATCCGCTAGACTCAGCGTACTCCGATGGCTGGAGCCCATCCACCATCAGGCGATCCGTATTGCCACAGGAGCATTTCGAACTTCTCCTGTCCATAGCCTCTATGTCGAAGCGAATGAGCCCTCGTTATCGCTTCGCAGGAAACAGTTGTCTCTACAGTATGCTTTAAAACTGAAATCCCTGCCAGACCATCCGACGTGGACACCCGTTTTTGAGCCACGTTGGTTAAATCCGTACAACATTCGCCAGACTGCCAATCAACCATTCGGTATTAGTGGAGTTAGTGGAGTCCCTCAGGGTTCAGTGTTGGGGCCTTTATTGTTTTCTGTATTTATAAATGATATTGATGATGGTATATCAGGCTTAATGTCCAAGTTTGCAGACGATACGAAGGTTGGCAGGGTTGTCAAGGACACTACTGACACTATGCTGCTGCAACAGGATTTGGAAAGGTTGAGCAGATGGGCTTCGAGGTGGCAAATGAAGTTTAACATTGACAAATGTAAAGTACTACATATGGGAAACAGCAACCCCAGAGCAACGTATCAACTCTGTGGTACTACACTGACAGTGGTAGAGAATGAAAGGGACCTGGGGGTGGTGGTGCAGGCAGATATGAAGTTCTCTGAGCAGTGCAGACGAGCTGCAAGAGTAGCTCATGGTGTATTGTCAATGATATATAGGAATTTTTCTAGCAGGGATAAGGAGGTGATTATTCCCTTGTATAAGGCAATGGTCAGGCCACATCTAGAGTACTGTATACAGGCCTGGAGGCCTCATTTCAGGAAGGATGTAGAGCTGCTGGAACGAGTACAGAGAAGGGCAACTAGATTGGTGAATGGGACAAAGGGGTTCTCTTACGAAGAAAGGCTTAAGTTTTGCAAATTACAGTGTCTGGAAACTAGGCACCAGCGGGGTGATCTGATAGAGGTGTACAAAGCCTTGAATGGTTTGAGCATGCTCAATGCTGATGGGATTCTTCCTCTAGCTCAGAAAAATCACCTGAGAGGGCATAAATTCAAATTGAGGAAAGACAGATGTAGGATAGATGTGCGGAAATTTGCCTTTAGCCAGCGGGTGGTTGGTGGGTGGAACAGACTTCCATCCCTTGTTGTGGAAGTTGATAGCCTAAATAAGTTTAAGGCTCAGCTGGACAGGTATTTCGAACGAACAGAGGGGTGAAGTGGAAGTGGTTATTTTTATTTATTTATGTTACTTTTTTTTTTTTTTTTTTTTTTGGCTGATGCTGCATAAGCTTGCTTTCTTGCATCAAATGCCTCTACTAATGCTAATGCTATTTGTATCCAAAGGCTACTCAACGATTTGAACATCACATTAGACAATGTTGCCCCATCACCAGGGCAACCTTTTCCACCCTGGCATGCTCGTGTCCCAAACTGCAACTTCTCCCTTAACAATTGGAGAAAGGACAATACTTCGTCCACCGTCTACCTGCAGCTCTTTTTAGCTGATCGCTCGGAACATGCTGACTTCTTGCCCATCTACACAGATGGCTCGAAGTCAGAAATGTCTGTCGGATCTGCAGCTGTTTTCCCAGATACCACGGTATCTGAGCAGATCTCCAACGAATGCAGTGTGTTCACTGCAGAGCTGCATGCGGTTGAGCTAGCCTTAGATCGCATACGAACCACCCACCACAAAAAATATATTATATATACCGATTCTCTGAGTTCATTGCAGGCTTTATCATCGATGAGGTTCAACCCTCATCCTGTCCTGACCCGGATACAGCAGAAGCTGCACTCCCTAGCAGAATTCAAATTTGATGTTCGTTTCTGCTGGATCCCAGGCCACATTGGGATCTCAGGAAATGATTTGGCAGACACTGCAGCCAAATCAGTGAACCTATTTAACTCTTGCCTGTCAGTCCCCTATACAGACTACAGGCAAGTAATTCGAAAGAAACTGATATCCCAATGGCAACACTCTTGGCATGGACAGACTACAAACAAGTTATATGAGATTAAGCCTGTAATTGAACATTGGCAGTCTAGTCTGCGCAGGAGCCGAAAAGAGGAAGTTGTTCTATCTCGGCTCCGCATAGGACATTGTCACTTGACACATTGCTATCTGCTGAGGGCAGACGATCGTCCTATGTGTAGAAATTGTGACACCATTTTAACAGTCCGTCATATTTTAATTGAATGTCCGTCCTTTTATAATGACCGCCGTTTATGCTTTAGCCATCTGTCTGAACCTTATACACTCAGACAGGTTTTAAACGACAATGACAATATGTCAGCTATTTTTAAGTTTTTACAACTTATTAATCTAAATAATTCAATCTAAAATATTTTTATCATTTTATACTACATGATCGTTTTAAATCGTATATTCTTTTAAAATAAAATACAAATAATTTAAATTTTATATTCTACATCTTTTTGACTTGGCGCATTATAGCCTTAGATGCTAATGCGCCATAAAACAAACAAACAAACAAACAAACAAACAAACAAAACCCTTCCTATCCTGTCTATCCTTTCTGTAGACATTGTACTCCCCAAATTCCAGTTCTGCATTCCTTATATCTGTGTGATACCACGTCTCTGAAATCCCCACAATATCTGCCTTGGATGTTTTGAGCAATACCTCAAATTCATCAAATTTATTTACTAAACTCCTACCTTTGGTGTACACACAAGTATACATGCACCTGTTCTCTTTCTTAGCTACCCTAACACAACCCATGTGTTTACTTGTACCCCAATGATTCTCAGCAATCTCTAAAATATCCTGCATCTTATTTTCCAGGCTGCAGCTTATTCCAATAGAAGCAGTGCAAAAATAACTTTCACCTCTGCCAGTGGCTACTGTTAATCTATTAGTCCTTGTATCCCCCCATTATACACTAGCTAATCCAGAAGCCTCCTAGAGAGTTACCAATAGGTTCGGTCTGGTGTACTAACATGTGGCCAGCCTGCAAACACCATTTTAGAGCTGTACCCTCGAAATGTAAGGAATATTGGATCTCCCCACGATGTTCATCATAACCTCAAATGTCATCAATCATACTGCATGATGGAAGACATAGGGAAGGGTTGATTGGAACTTAGCTCTAGAGACTTGGCTTTCATATACTGTCCGTACTTCGCTGAAATTGGGTTCACTTGACTTGAGTGTCACCCGAAGATCAGTTCCATCAACGTTTTAGACTCCCAGGTAGCAAGTTCAGCTTGTTTGGCATATCTGAGAGAATGTCTGTGGCAACCTCAAGACCTTAGTATCACCGTCAGTGGCCACTGTTATGATTTTCGTACAGCAGCTCTGAGGGGAGCTGCTGTATGAAGCACTAAGCCCTCAAGCACTAAGCCCCAAAAGCTACCTGACTGCATTAATAAATGAGAATTTCCAGGTGCTGAGGGATATTACCCCCTCTACCCACACACGTGTGTATATATATATATATATATATATATTATATGTGAGCTGTCAGTTTCTCAAGAGCAATGACACAAATATAAAACAAAAGTCATTTATCATATAAATCTACTTACAATTCATAAATGGTGTTCATTTATATCTAATCTATTCATTTTTCTCATTTAATCTGCTAATATATGCTATCTTTTCCATAAAATTTCTCTCAATTAACAATCTCAACTCTCTCCACAGGTTCAAACAATTAACTAATTCAATCTTAATCACTTCCTTATATTTCTCTTAATCACCAATATCAATTTTCTTCACAACAGCAATCCATAAGTCGCTAACTTAATGCTAACAATTCCATGTAATCTCTCTCTTAATTTAGCAATATCAATTTTCTTTACAACTTCAACCAATAAACCAACTCACTACTAAACATTTCCTTATTTCTTGTATTTCTTCAACTTCAACCTTACTCTAAAATAATCTCCCACTCTAAGTACCATTTCCGAAACAATACAGTTCAGAGGATTTACCTTCCTTTTCTTTCACGGTGGATTTCCTTTGTGTGGGTTCCTTCCACGGAGTGCGGTGATGTCTCTCTCGCTCTTCTTAGTTGAACTCTGCATCGCTGCTGTAGGCCCCGGGTGCCATGCGATTGACTGAGCGATTTCCCTGTGCTTTCACTGCGACTTTTTGATAGGTGAATTCTGCGTTCTCTTTTACGTTCCTCTCGTTGAGAAATACTTTAATTTAGTAGCTCTTATATCAAAAGTACTGGTAGAGAGCAAGGAAGGAAAGTAACCTTTCTTTATTTTTCACATCTAATAGACTAACTCCTACTAATTTTGCTTGGTCACTCCAGGCACTGCTCCTGCCTCCCCATGGCAGGGCCGGTAACCTTGGCAGAAAAGTTCATCTGCCAGGGATTAAAAGGAGCCAAGATGGAACAAAATACATTTCCTTGTTTAGAACTGACAAGCAGTCGGCTAGACACAGAGCACGAACATGACTCTTCACAAGCAAAGAGGTTAAAAACGATTTCCTCTGCGACCGAGTTTCCTGCATTTTTAATAATGCATTCATTATCAGAACAGCCTCTTAGTAAGCTATCCCCCTTTCTTATCTAAAAACACTTGCAAAGTATTGCAGGGTCTCCCAAGATGGTTAAGAGATTGCAATCGGGGGACTTACTAGTAGAAACTGTCAACTGCAGGCATTCTGAAAAACTCAGAAAAACATGTTTGTCAGAAAAACATTCTGACAAACTTTGCTAAAATTCCAGTAAAGGTAACTGCCCATGCAACCCTAAATACATCTAAGACAGCCACGTCAGGTACAGCTTCTTCTAAACTCAAATAATGCCTTATATTTTACAGTGGAATTGTAGAGGCTTTAGAGGCAACATTGATGACATTCAGTACTTAATTAGACGCTACTCTCCAGTGGGTTTCTGTCTGCAGGAAACCTATTTAACTGCTAAAATTTCTGTTTCTATAAAAAACTACTCAGTCTATCGAAGAGATCGGAATACATCTGACTCTGCTCATGGTGGTGTAGCTATTTTGATTAACTCAAAGATCCCTGCTAGTCAAATCAAACTCAAATTGAAGCTGTTGCTGTGCGTCTGATTGCTGAGATTGCATTTACGCTAGTCTCAGTCTATCTCCCACCAGACAATACCTACTCTTATAAAGATATCGAAGAACTTTTAGTACAGCTACCCTCCCCAATCTGCTTGCTAGGGGATTTCAATGGCCACCACCCTTTATGGGGATCCTCTAAATTAGATAGACAGGGCCGACTGATTGAAACTCTACTAGATAAACAGAACCTTACCCTTCTTAACAGTGGTACACACACCCACATACAATTAACTACTGGACAGACTTCTGCAATCGACCTCTCGATTTGTTCTCCGATACTGTTTCCAGTCATTCAGTGGTCCGCTATGGATGATCCAATGGGAAGTGACCATTTTCCAATTGTCTGTAACCTGCTCACTATACAAACACCATTAGACCAACCCTGCAGAAAATGGAAATTTTCTAAAGCCAAATGGGCCAAATTTCAATCAGCAATAATTCTGGACAAAGAAACTATTCAGCTGCAACCTATAGACAAAGTAACTGATTATATCACATCCCATCTTTTAGTTGCAGCAAAATACTCAATTCCATTATCAAACCCCCAAACCCGACGGCACTTCAACTACTGGTGGAACGAAGAGTGCATGAAAGCAAAGAAGGAAAAAAATAAAGCATTCAGTTTATTCCGTCGATTTCCAACTACAGTTAATTTAATTAGTTACAAGAAGTTAGCATTAGCATTAGCATTAGTAGAGGCATTTGATGCAAGAAAGCAAGCTTATGCAGCATCAGCCAAAAAAAAAAAAAAAAGTAACATAAATAAATAAAAATAACCACTTCCACTTCACCCCTCTGTTCGTTCGAAATACCTGTCCAGCTGAGCCTTAAACTTATTTAGGCTATCAACTTCCACGACAAGGGATGGAAGTCTGTTCCACCCACCAACCACCCGCTGGCTAAAGGCAAATTTCCGCACATCTATCCTACATCTGTCTTTCCTCAATTTGAATTTATGCCCTCTCAGGTGATTTTTCTGAGCTAGAGGAAGAATCCCATCAGCATTGAGCATGCTCAAACCATTCAAGGCTTTGTACACCTCTATCAGATCACCCCGCTGGTGCCTAGTTTCCAGACACTGTAATTTGCAAAACTTAAGCCTTTCTTCGTAAGAGAACCCCTTTGTCCCATTCACCAATCTAGTTGCCCTTCTCTGTACTCGTTCCAGCAGCTCTACATCCTTCCTGAAATGAGGCCTCCAGGCCTGTATACAGTACTCTAGGTGTGGCCTGACCATTGCCTTATACAAGGGAATAATCACCTCCTTATCCCTGCTAGAAAAATTTCTATATATCATTGACAATACACCATGAGCTACTCTTGCAGCTCGTCTGCACTGCTCAGAGAACTTCATATCTGCCTGCACCACCACCCCCAGGTCCCTTTCATTCTCTACCACTGTCAGTGTAGTACCACAGAGTTGATACGTTGCTCTGGGGTTGCTGTTTCCCATATGTAGTACTTTACATTTGTCAATGTTAAACTTCATTTGCCACCTCGAAGCCCATCTGCTCAACCTTTCCAAATCCTGTTGCAGCAGCATAGTGTCAGTAGTGTCCTTGACAACCCTGCCAACCTTTGTATCGTCTGCAAACTTGGACATTAAGCCTGATATACCATCATCAATATCATTTATAAATACAGAAAACAATAAAGGCCCCAATACTGAACCCTGAGGGACTCCACTAATAACATTAGTCCACGATGAGCAGTGTCCATTGATTACCACTCTCTGTCTTCTCCCCCTCAACCACCCCTTTATCCATAGCAGCAACTTGCCTCCAATGCCACACTGCTCCAATTTGTGCAGCAGTCTTCCATGTGCAACAGTATCAAAAGCCTTTCTAAGATCCAAGTATATAATATCAAAGTTATTCCCTGCATCCAGTTCTTTTGTGACTGCATCATAGTATCCAATCAAATTGGTCAGGCAAGACTTCCCCTTAACAAAACCATGCTGTGTCCTAGCTATAACTGAAGTCTTGTCTAGATGATCCTGCAGTGCTTCTTTCACCAGTGCCTCCATTAATTTTCCGGGAACAGAAGTTAAACTCACAGGTCTATAATTACTTGTGTCAGCCTTTGATCCCCCTTTGTGAATTGGGGTCACATTTGCACATCTCCAGTCAATGGGTACCTCCCCTGAGTCCAAGGAAGCTCTCATAATTATGGCTAAGGGTTTGCTTACCTCCTTTGCTGCCTCCTTTAATATAACTGGATAGATCCCATCCACCCCAGGTGCCTTTCTTGTGTTTATCTTCAACAATTTCTCCTCCACTTTGCTCTCAGTTATTACAAGATTCTCTAGCTTACTGCTAGAGTTGAATACACCTCTGGCATTCCCCTCGCTGAATAACTCCTCATGTGTGAATGTCGATGCAAAATATTCATTTAGTTTGTTAGCTACCCGAGCAGGGTCATCAACAGTTGACCCATCGATCTCAAGTGGACCAATCTGATTCATCCCCTTCCTTCTAGAGTTTACATAAGTAAAGAACTCTTTGCTGTTTTTCTTCGCATCCCTTGCCAAGGATCTCTCGTAATCTGCCTTCGCCTGCCTAACCTCCTTTGTAACTTGGTTACAGATCAACTTGTATCTATCATAGGCATCCGTGTCACGTGTTAATTTGTATGTATCCCATGCATTTTTCTTCTCTGCCATATGCCTCATTAGTTCATCTGACAACCATTTAGGCCTAAACCTTGAACAATATTTCTTAGTTGGTATGTAAAGCCTAGTAGCTTCCACGATAAGTTCTTTGAATGCTTCCCATTTTGAATTTGCTGTTGGCAATATCATCAGTTGATCCCACTGTATAGAATTTAAATACTGTCTCAGTCCATTGTAGTCGCCTTTACGAAAGCAATACCCCTTCCCTTTACCCCTAATGGTAGTTACCTCTTTGAGTAACTCCCACTTCAGCACACTGTGATCACTGCCACCAAGTGGTTCATTTATCTGCAGATTCTGAATGCATGAAGAATCACTACTGATAATCAAATCAAGAGTATTACTCCCTCTAGTTGCCTCCCGAACATGCTGATGTAGAAAACAATCATCCAATAAATCCACAAAAGCCTTGCTACTGTGTGAGTGACCAGCCCCCAAATTCCAGTCAATATCTGGGAAATTAAAATCCCCCATTATAAGACTCTCTGATTTACTGGCCCACTCTATTTCTCCGAACAGTTTCTTATTATACTCATCAGAGTCATTAGGCCTATAGCACACTCCTACTCTCAATTTTGATCTCCCAATGCTTATGTCACACCAAACTGACTCGACACTGCACTGTCCAGCGATGTCGACTGGCTTCACTTCCTTGGATTTTATGTGTTTCTTAATTAATAGCATAACCCCTCCTCCCTTCCTATCCTGTCTATCCTTTCTGTACACATTGTACTCCCCAAATTCCAGTTCTGCATTTCTTATATCTGTGTGACACCACGTCTCTGAAATCCCCACAATATCTGCCTTTGATGTTTTGAGCAATACCTCAAATTCATCAAATTTATTTACTAAACTCCTAGCATTGGTGTACACACAAGTATACATGCACCTGTTCTTTTTCTTAGCTACCCTAACACAACCCATGTGTTTACTTGTACCCCAATGATTCCCAGCAGTCTCTGAAATGTCCTGCATCTTATTTTCCAGGCTGCGGCTCATTCCAATAGAAGCAGTGCAAGA
Source organism: Mastigoproctus giganteus (assembly GCF_048544385.1). Lineage (NCBI taxonomy): Eukaryota > Metazoa > Arthropoda > Arachnida > Uropygi > Thelyphonidae > Mastigoproctus > Mastigoproctus giganteus. The sequence goes on along the minus strand of NC_143579.1, from coordinate 143,264,669 downwards.
ATCACTTTCACCTCTGCCAGTGGCTACTGTTAATCTATTAGTCCTTGTATCCCCCCAATCTAGCAGTTTTCCGACCCACCTAACATTGCCTCGATAGCATCAGCAAACATTCTTGCACCCTTTCTATTTAAGTGTATCCCATCCCTGTAGAAGCAGTCTCTCCTGTTAACAAGTACAGACCAGGCTGAAAAAAATTCTACCCCTTGAGCCCTGCACAATCTTTCCAGGGCCGAATTGATTGACAGGGCTCTCATCATATACTCCCTCCTATCGTGTCTGGGCAGAATTGCAGACACTTTCAATTTCAACCCTAATTCACGGCTTTTTTTCATCAGTGACCTGTACTTGTCAAGTAATTCCGCCGGTCTCCTACTCTTAATGTCATTAGTGCCAACGTGTACAACTATATCACCTTTTGTGCCCTTAAAAGATGATATCCGCTCTACAACGTCATCAACTTTTGCCCCTGGCAGACATACCCTGGTCCTATTCCACCTATCCTTTTTACAAAGCATGTTTCCCGTTTCCCTGACAATAGAGTCACCAACAACTACTAGTTCCTTTGGGACCAGCGCATTCTGCCTTGGGGGTTGCCGCTGTGTTTCGCGATGACCAAGTGCAAGCTCTGGCATTGGTGTGGGCAGCTGAGAGCTTGATGGGCCCCTCACTTGTAATCCTTCGAGGGCATCCACCCTATCCTTCAAGCTCTCATATAGGCCCATAACAACGCTGAGTTGTCGCCTTATCTCCTTACACTCCTTGCATCGCACACACACAAAGACATCCCCCATGGCAGTATCATGTCCCATACTTGACTGCTCCGCAATCCAAAGTTAAGGGCAAAAGCGCGGTTCATTCGCAGGCAAGCCAAGAAAGAATCTTGGACTCGGTTTGCAGGTACTATCAACAGAAATACCGACTCCAGATTAATATGGAAGAAAATTAGACAGCTTTCTGGGAAGTTTCCAAACATCCCTTCCTCAATTCTTTCATACAATGGGCAAGAACTCTCTGGTCGTCTAGATATAGCGAATGCCTTGGATAAAACCTTTGCCGAAGTCTCTGCTGCATCAAATTACACTCCGAAATTCCAAAAAATTAAGACCTCCACCGAACAGAGGCCCATCAACTTTAGAACCTCACTATCACTTCCGTATAATCAGCCTCTTGAATATTGTGAACTTTTACAAGCCATCAGAACAACACGAAACAGTGCAGCTGGGCCAGATGGCATATATTATGTCATGCTGCAGCATCTCGATGAGCAAAACTTACAAATGCTGCTAGTCTTCTTTAACCGGATCTTCCTGGAAAATATTTATCCAACCTCTTGGCACCATGCTACAGTTTTGCCGTTTTTGAAACCTGGAAAAGATCCTTCCAATCCTAATAGTTACAGGCCAATCTCTCTATCAAGTTGCCTTGGTAAAATTCTTCAAAAAATGATCCACAGTCAACTCATCTGGATCATTGAAACTGAACAACTACTGAGTAATTGTCAACATGGCTTTGTTGAAAATTACTCAGTAGTTGTTGACAATTACGCAAAAATAGGTCCTCTCTAGATCTGATGATCAAAGCCGAATCTGAAATTCACAATGCCTTTGTGAAAAACAAACACCTTGTCATGGTCTCCATTGATATAGAAAAGGCATTCGATACTACTTGGCGGTATGGCATTCTCAGTGACCTACATAATCTTGGTCTACGAGGCAACCTGCCTATATTTATTAGGAACTTCCTCTAGAGCTGTTCTTTCCAGGTTCAATACCAAAATTCCCTTTCTTCTGCATTCTTGCAGGAAGAAGGAGTACCACGTGGGTTGGTTTTGAGTGCAACCCTATTTGCCCTTAGAATTGATTCTCTTTCAAAAGAACTTCCAAATATTGTAGAAGCCTATCTTTATGCTGACGATCTATCCATTTCTTGCCATTCTCAGAGCATGAGATCTATTGAACGGCAATTGCAAATGTCCCTCAATAAAATTCAAAAATGGGCTGATTTCAATGGATATCGGCTTTCCCATCAGAAAACAGTTGCAATCCACTTTTGTAATCAACGTAAATTACATTTAGACCCTGAACTTAGGATATCAAATTCCACCATCCCGATTGCCAACAATATTAGATTCTTGGGATTAATATTAGACAGCAAGTTAAATTTCTTTTGAACACATTAAAGTAATACGTACTACCTGTCTGAAAAAGCTGAACATGCTAAGAGCTCTATCTGCCCGGTCTTGGGGAGCAGATCGTACAACTTTGCTGCTCTTATACAGAGCACTGATTAGATCTCGGTTGGATTACGGTGCCCCAGTTTATGATTCCGCCCGAAAGAGTGTATTGTGCTGGCTCGATCCTGTACAACACATGGCACTGAGGATTGCCCTTGGTGCTTATAGGACTTCACCAACCTATAGTCTATATATTGAAGCCCTTGAGCCCCCTCTGTACCTCCGCAGAAAAATGTTACTACTTAAATATGCAGCCAGAATACAAAACTGTTCTCTGCACCCTATCTCTTTAATCCACCATTTCATAATCTTTATAGAAATAAACCAAATAAAATACGACCAGCAGGCCTACAGCTCCTTGAAATAGCAAAAAATTGGAATGTTCCTCTCCAGAGTAGGCAGCACAGAAAGACTTATTCTCACCCACCATGGATTCCATTTCCTCAACCAGCCTGCGATGATTATTTTCTCCAATGGGGAAATAATTGTTTACCGACTTTGAATGTGCAGCAACTCCATGCTAGCCATATTCAAAACTATTTTGACTTCTTACCGATATATACTGATGGTTCCAAAACTCATTCAACTGTTGGAGCAGCAGCAGTGTTTCCCTCTGCTATCATATCAGCCTCTCTTCCACCTGAGTATAGCAGCTTTTCAGCAGAATTATATGCAATTCAATTAGCTCTAGAAAATTTGACTCTTCACCCATCTGCAAAATATTTAATTTACACCGACTCTCTCAGCTCAATTAGAGAATTTCTCTCATAAGGATCACCCTATATTAAATCAAATCAAGTATTTGCTGTTGAAAATTGAAGATCATCAGCAACAAGTGAACTTCTGCTGGATTCCAGCACATTCAGGCATCAAAGGGATCGAGTTGGCTGATATTTCTGCTAAAAATCCGTCAATACTAGACTTAACCTCTGTTTTTATTCCTGTTTCTGATTATAATATTATAATTCAAACAGCATACCATGAACAATTGACAAAGCTATGGCATATACAAACAAATAACAAACTTTTCCAGTTGAAACAGGACCCAAAATTTTGGCCCTCATGCATTCAGACAGTTCGGCTAGAAGAAGTGGTACTCGCACGGATTAGAATAGTACATACTCATCTGACTCACCTCCATCTACTGACAGGCGATGATCCTCCTCATTGTTCACAGTGCTCTGAGCATCCAACAGTCAAACATATTTTGATTGACTGTCCACATTATCAACAACATCGAACTTCAATATTTCATTCTCTGGCTAATTTCCGGGAACGGATAACATTAAATGATATCATTGGTGAAAATGCCAATATTAATGAACTTTTCTGTTATTTGAAACAAGTAGGAATGTATAAGCGACTATGATTAGTTTCTGGCATGAAATGAGATTGAACCGTGTTCACATTAATTAATTATTTATTTTATCTATTCAACATACCTATGAATAGGCACAATATAGCCACAGCAGCTTGTGCGGCATTAAAAACCCATACCACACACACATCGCTGCTGTATAGCTCTTCCAGTACTGTCTTATTTCGAGAACAATTCTGTTAATACTCAAGGAAATTACCACAGCAGTAGTAGAAACTAGGGCATTATCTGACTGGCTTGTTATTCAATTTACAGATTAACTTCTAGCACAGAAGCATGCCTGGCGGAACTCTTCACTGCTGGACACTCACAGACCCGAAGTGAACCCAGAACTACCACTGCAAGTCTGCAACCCCTCTGAACAACAACCACAAACCCCTATTTTGTCGCAAGCACCTTATTTATTTCCTTCTCATTTATTTATTTATTGAATTGATTGCAAGTTAAAGTCGTCCCCTTGTCCTATTTTATGTGCAAACCCCAGAGGGGTTGCATGTTTTTACATCTAATTTAAGCATGACCCAATCACGGTGTTATTCTTTAAACTTACTCTTCTTCCTTTGGTGGGAAAAACCGAATATTTTTCCCAGACAACCAAACACTTTCATCTTTTACCTCAAGATCATCTGTTCACAATACATTTGAACTGCTCCATACCGACACCCTTATCTAAAATGCAATAAGTGTTGCATCCTCAAATAGCAGTGTAATAGAGTGATTACACTATTCTTCAAAAGCTTTAAATTTTAACCCTTCCGCACCCACCATACCATTGTTCACCATATTCCTTAATTGCACTACCAGGACTACTGCCACTAATGGAAATATTTTTGTAATGATGTTTTTGTTATTCCTTAAGTGCTTTACTTCGACACACACACACACACACACAATATGCTTACTAAGAGAATTATATTTGTAAGATTTTTTCTTATGAAAAAATTCATTTTATGACATTTGTTTGTTGTACTCATCAGAGTTATTAGGCCTATAACACACTGCTACTCATTTTCCCCATGTTTGTCACACCAGACTGACTCACCATTGCACTGTCCACCCACGTCAGCCTGATGCACTTCCTTAGATTTTGTTTCTTAACTAACAGCACAACCCCCCTCCCTTCCTACCTGTCCCTGATATTTATCCCGACAATATCTGCCTTTGATGCGCACTTCAAATTCATCTAATTTATTTCACTATACTTCTAGCATTGGTGTACATTCACCTGTTCTTACTCTTATTTACCCTAACACAGCCCATGTATCTTGTTCTCTAGGCTGCTGCTCATTACAATATAAGCAGTGCAAGAATCTCTTTTGCCTCTGCCTGCTACTGTTAATCTTTTAGTCTGTAATGCCCCCCAAACTAGCAGTTTTCCGACCCACTTAACACTGCCTCGATAGCATCAGCAAATATTCTCGCACCCTTTCAATTTAAGTATATCCCATCCCTATAATTACAGACCTGTTAGTTTAACTTCTTTTCGTGGAAAATATTGCCGTCACTGATTAAAGAAGGATCATCTAAACAAGGCTGCAGTAATAATTTAGACACAGCATGGGTTTGTTAAGGGGAAGTCTAGTCTGCCAAATTTGATTGGATACCATGGTGTGTTCAGAAAGGAACTGGATGCAAAAAATAATTTTGATATCATATACTTGGATTTCAGGAAAGCTTTTGACACTGTTGCAAATGGAAGACTACTGTACAAATTGGAGCAGCATAGTATTAAGGGTAAGTTGCTACAAAGGATAAAAGTGTGGTTGAGTGAGAGAAAACAGAGTGGTAATTAATGGACTCTGCTGTTCGTGGACTTATACAGGAATTTTGATATTAGGGAAAAGGAGGTGATCATCCCTTTGTATAAGGCAATGGGCAAGCCACGCCTTGAATACTGCATACTGGTATATCCAGTATGCAGTACTCTTATTTACTGTTGCTGGAGGCCTCATTTTAGGAATGATGTAGAGTTGGTTGAGCTTGTAAAGGGAAGAGCAACAAGATTGGTGAGGGGGAACGAATCTGTCCTCTTTCCGAGAAGGGCTTAAGTTTTGCAAATTGCAGCGGTTGTAGATTTGATACCTGTGAGGTGAATATGATTGAGGTGTTAAGGCCTTGAATGGGTTGAGCTCGTTGAATTTTGCTACACTTTTTCTGCTTGATCAGATTATGAACCTGAGGGTGCGTAAGTTCAAACTGGACAAATGAACGTTTAGAGGCAGTGAATGTGTGAAATTTTTTTTTTGGCTGATGCCTCCATTACTACTACTACTACAACTAATTTGATTGGATGGATACGTGCTGTTATCACAAAGGAACTGGATGAAAAATATAATTTTGATATCATACACTTGGGTTTTAGGAAAGCTTTTGATATGGTTGCATGTGGAAGACTACTGTACACCTCACAGGCCATCAACACCCTCCCATCCAAAAGAATAACTTTCTCCAATTCTTCTGTTAAAAATACTTGCGCTGCCACTTCGGTATTATCCAATTCAGAATTATTTTCCTTTTCTTCATATTTTCTCATACTTTGCTTTTTCAAAGAAAGTTGCATCATCTAAGGTGGCGCCTCCATAGCCAGGTGGGCAGGAGCAGCAGTGCGTAGCACACGCTTCTTGATTAGACTGGTGTTTGAGCCAGTGCCCACCAAATACGGAGGATGCAGAAAGGTCAGGGAATGACCACCGCATATCCCTGGAGCAATATGGCCTTAGTTGCTGATGCTCCTAGAAACCAAATAACAAACAAAACAGCAAACAACAAAGCATCATCTAAGTCATTTGCATGTGAGTCAATGCATTCAGTTACATGACAGCTGTCCAAAGTTTAGAATCTAAAGTCTTTTCCATATTCCATTAATCAGTAGTGAATTTCTTTGCATGTTATCATTTTCATCATGTAAGATGCTGTAGAAATTCCCTGCTCTTTATGCTGATCCTTCTTTTGAATAATCGTTCACAGTAATGCTTCATACATTCCATTTTCTCGTGCAATTTTAGTATACTATGCATCATCTTCATGGCACTTAATGATATCAAGTTTTTTTTATAATGTAAACATTTATGTTTAGTAGCTCCACCACTTTCATTAATTTTCATTTTTTTGACTCATTGTTTTGTATTTAAAGGGGTAAAAAATAAATTGTGAAAAGAAAAGTTTGAAAAGCTATCACGTCATCTCGACTGTTGCATGTTGCCACTGACTGCCTAAGGGGAGCTTTGTTTTTCATGTAGCAAGTACAGTACTACACTGCATTAACTAATGTACAATCAGTGGTGTGACTACAAAAGTCACACAATGAGCAGTAGGAGTAGGCACTGCAAAAAACAGATTTTTTCTTAAACAGTATTTTAGAGTATTGTTTTCCCTTTAAACCCAACCTTATTCACTTGATTCTCTCAGTCTATGGTAGTCCCCATCAGTGCAGAAGTTAATGCAATGATAGGGACAACTTTCTAAAGTTTTGCAATTTTAATATGGTATATATTATTCCAAATAAAATGTGCACACAGATTTCCAGGTTTTTTAAAAATTATTAGCATTAGCATTAGTAGAGGCATATGAGCTTTTGGCATATGTGCATGCATGTGAGACGGAGTTGGCACAGCAGCATAAATGTAGCATACATGTCTAGGCTGTTGAATGAGTTTTAATATGTGCAGTAAATTTTTGACTTAATCTTAATTTAAAACCATGTTGTAATGAAAATCCGTGCTGTTGGAACTGTCCTAAGCAAGGTATTGCTGTATGATTTTCATCATTTTCTAAGTCCTGTAGTAAATGATGGAATTTGCCCTTTTCTGTTCTGTTCAAGTTAATGTCATGTATCCATTGCTTCCTCTGTTTTGTTTTCTCAGCTAAAAGAAAAACACATGCTGTTTTTAAATCTCCTTTGAAGTCTTAAGTAGAGGATGAACTGTGGCAATTCATTTTGCTTTAGCTTTTCCCAAAGAGAACAACCCATATATAACGTGATATGATAATAATGTCTCCTATAACCAATTTTTCACAGTTTCACTAAACGGTGAAATCACATGAATTCACGTGACATAATAATAATGTGTTTCTACCTTAACTAACAATGTCTTTTAAAGCACTACGCTGAAGAAATATAGCATAAAATTTTGAAAGAGACTTGTGCGTGATTTTCGACATATCATAAAATCCAAAAAAGTTAACGTTTGCCTTTGGTACTACTCTGCATAGATGAAATTTTAACATTCAAATGGGTGGGAAGCATGATGTTATCAGATATTTGAAACAAATAGGCATAAGGACAGCTTGTAGTGCATTAAAAAAAAATCAAAAATCGATGCAGCATTTCGAAATGTTGATGACCTGACATGTCAAAAGTTAATTGGAACTTTTGTCATAGAACATTATTAGTATTAGAGAGTGATGCAGGAAAGCTAGCTTATATAGCATCAGCCAAAAAAAAAAATAAATACAACACCAATATTTCCCATATTACATATCCATTTCAAGAGCTCAAAATTTCAGGTTAAGGCTATACTATATACAGTATTGCATCTCCTTCAACCAGGCCTTACTTTTCCATATTGAAGTATATTGTTATTAAATTTGATTGTTGGTTCATTTAATTATTTTATTCAAATGAAAGCAGATGTGTATGCTGCTCACCAGCATCTCCTGTTGCTGGGTTCTATACATATAAATTACTTTTTAAATTAAAGCTGGTCTTAATTTAGACAATGTGCATATTTATTGGTGTTTCAGATTGCTCAGCTCTAATTTTGTCGCACTGTATTGTGAATTCATTTAGCCATTTTATTTGAATTAGATAATTTTTGATGCTCCTGAAGCAAGTTCCATGTCCATGCATTAGCTAGCAGAGTGATCCTTACTGTTTTTTTGGTACTTATGAATTACCACACTTAATTTTTGGAAGAAGGAACAAGTCAATTTAGTCGGACAGACTTTTTTTCTGTGTACCAGACAAAACTGATGGTCAGTGCACAAACTAAAAAAAAGGAAAGGAAACTGAGTAAGTTATGGCAATACAGTAATGTTACTTCACCGCATCAGAGGCTTTCAACTGTAGCCACAAAATATTGGTAAGAATTTTTTCATTGGGTGGTTGGACTGCAGGCCACCCTTCAGCTCTGTTTTGCCCCAAGAAACTTTTTTTTTTTTTTTTTTTTTTCTTTCTTCTCCCAGAATTTAATGATCATCTATAAGGCAACAGATAAAACACAAATTAAAATGATAAAGATGCCATGATTGCGACTTCAGTCAAAAGAATTTCATTTTATTAATATAAAAAAATAATAAATTTAAGAGTTAAACTAAATTCAATTTTTTTTCATTATCATTCAATTGTTTTTTTTTTTTTTTTCTCTCCTCCCCTTGATATATCTTTATATCATCAAAAGTAATGTACCCTCATTTTCTCAAATTCTTTTCCTCTACCCTCATAGGTTTTAATTTCTTACATTATTTTTTTTTAATTCCATTATGAAGAAAATTATCTGTATATCAATTTTTATATTGCTGTTTGAATAAACATTATATATAGTTTTAGTTTCATTATTATAATCACCCCAAAATGAGCTTTGATTAGTAAAAGAGGTCATTCATCTTAGAATTATGCATGTATCTACCATGCTTCAATAGTATAAAGAAAATTATTGAAAAGTCAGACAGTATAACAAGGGTAACTAGTACCTGGTCTGTTCTGCACTGACCTGCTATGTGGCTCCTATCTACTGCCATCAACCAATACATGAATCTTTGGCAACTTCTATATTGTGTGCTATGTGAATTTAGTGAGATTAGCATTAGTGGAAATAGTCAGCCTTCAAAATAAATTCATGATTTTGCAGAATATTTATCGAGTATAGCTCCCACGACTTACATTCTGAAAACATGTCCTTAAGTCAAATTCTATACAGTGGGACCAACTGATGCTGTTACCAGCAGCAAATTCTAAATGAGAAGCATTCAAGGAATTAATGTTGAAAGCTACTAGGTTTTTCATGCCAACTAAGAAATATGCTTCAAGGGTTAGGTCTAAACGGATGTCAGATGAACCAATGAGACATGTGGCAGATAAGAAAAGTGCATGGGATGCATATAAATTATCAGAAGACACAGAGGCTTATGGCAGATATGAGCCACAAAGGAAGTTAGGCAAGCAAAGGTAGATTGAGAAATCTTTGGCAAAGGATGCTCAGAAAAACACCAAAAGACTTCTTTACTTATATAAACTCAAGAAGGAAGGGGTTGAATCAGATTGGTCCACCTAATATTGTGGTTCAACTGTTGATGATCCTCTCAGATAGTTGATAATGTGAATGAGTATTTTGCATCTACATTCGCACATGAGGAGTTATTAAGAGAGGAAAATTCCGGAAGTTTATCAGACTGTAACAGGGTGCTTAATGATTTTGTAATAACTGAGAGCAAAGTGGAGGAGAAATTGTTGAAGTTAAACATAAGAAATATAACTGGATAGATATCCTGGGGCAGATATCTATCCAGTTATATTAAAGGAGGCAGCAAAGGAAGTAAGTCACACCTTATTCATTATTATGAGAGCATCCGTGGACTCAGGGGAGTTACCCATTGAGTGGAGGTGTGCAAATATATCCCCAATTCACAAATGGGGTCAAAAGCTGATACAAGTAATTACAGACCTGCCAGCTTAATTTCTGTTCCAGGAAACACAACAAAGTCACCGGTTAAAGGAGCATTGCAGATTCATCTAGACAAGACTGTAGTTATAGTTCAGACACAGCGTGAATTTGTTAAGTCTTGTCTGACCAATTTGATTGGATACTACGATGAGGTCACAAAGGAACTGAATGCAAAAAATAATTTTGATATATCTTTACTTGCTTCTGCCCTATAGCCGACATCATTCAGGAGGAGGAGATGAGGCTAAGAATATTTTGAATTATTGATTGTCCAGAGCTAGATGATTAGTAGAACATTCTTTTGGCATTCTCAATGGAGAGTATTAGCATTAGTAGAGACAGGCATATGATGCAAGAAAGCAAGCTTAAAAAAAAAAACCTTCCCATTTCACCCATCCATTCACAACAAATGTTTGTCTAGTTCTGTCTTGAACTTATTTAAGTTGTTGACCTCCACTACAACAGATGGAAGTTTGTTCCAACTATCATTCACCCATTGTCTAAAGGCAAATTTCCACACATCTATTCTACAACTGTCTTTCCTCAATTTGAATTTGTCTCCTCAGGCAATTAATCTGGGCAAGAGGAAGAATCCCAGCAGCATTGAGCTTGCTCAAAATGTTATTCAAGTCCTTATATACCTCAATTAGATCACCTCGCAGGTGCATAGTCTACAGAAGTTGCAATTTGTGGAACTTAAGCCTTTTTTGGTAATTGGTAACACCAACCATTTGTTCCTCTCACCAATCTCGTTATCCTTCACTGTACTTGTTCCAGCAGCTGTACATCCGTCCTAAAATAAGGCTTCCAGACCTGTATAGAGTACTCAAAGTATGGCCTGACTACTGCCTTATACAGTGGGACAATCACCCCCTTATCCCTGCTAGCAAAATTCCTGATATCATTGACAAGACATCATGAGCTACTCTTGTAGCCAGACTGCGCTGCTCAGAAAACTTAATATCTGACTCCACAATTACCCCCAGGTCATTTTCATTCTCCACTACCCTGACTGTATTACCACTCAGTTGATATGTTATTCTTAGAATACTGCTATCCGGATGCAGTAATTTATATTTGTCAATGTTAAACTTCAGTTGCCACCCCTCACCTCATCTGTTCAACTTTTCCAGATCCTGTTGCAGTAGCTTCCTATCACTACTGTCATTAACAACCCTGCCAACCTTCCTGTCGTCTGCAAACTTACTTTAATCCTCATGAATATCATTGATAAATACCGAAAACAATTATGGACCCAACACCGAACCCTAGGGGTCACCACTAATAACATTAGTCCACGAAGAGCCACTCTGTCTTCTCTCACTCAACCACCCTTTTATCCTTTGTAGCAATTATTGTGGATATCAGAGACGTGGTGTCACACAGATATAAGGAATGCAGAACTGGAATTTGTGGAGTACAACGTCTACAGAAAGGATAGGAAGGGGGAGGAGTTATGCTATTAGTTAAGAAACACATAAAAACCAAGGAAGTGAAGCCAGTCGACATCGCTGGACAGTGCAGTGTTGAGTCAGTTTGGTGTGACATAAGCATTGGGAGATCAAAATTGAGAGTAGGAGTGTGCTATAGGCCTAATGACTCTGATGAGTATAATAAGAAACTGTACAGGGAAATAGAGTGGGCCAGTAAATCAGAGAGTCTTATAATGGGAGATTTTAATTTCTCAGATATTGACTGGAATTTGGAGGCTGGTCACTCACACACTAGCAGGGCTTTTGTGGATTTATTGGATGATTGTTTTCTACATCAGCATGTTCGGGAGGCAACTAGAGGGAGTAATACTCTTGATTTGATTATCAGCAGTGATTCTTCATGCATTAAGAATGCATGAAGATAAATGAAGATAAATGAACCACTAGGTGGCAGTGATCACAGTGTGCTGAAGTGGGATTTACTCAAAGAGGTAACTACCATTAGGGGTAAAGGGAAGGGTTATTGCTTCCGTAAAGGCGACTACGATGGACTGAGACAGTATTTAAATTCTATACAGTGGGACCAACTGATGATGTTACCAACAGCAAATTCAAAATGGGAAGCATTCAAAGAACTTATCTTGGAAGCTACTAGGCTTGACATACCAACTAAGAAATATTGTTCAAGGTTTAGGCCAAAATGGATGTCAGATGAACTAATGAGACATATGGCAGAGAAGAAAAATGCATGGGATACTTACAAATTAACACATGACACAGAAGCCTATGATAGATACAAGTTGATCTGTAACCAAGTTACAAAGGAGGTTAGGCAGGCGAAGGCAGATTACGAGAAATCCTTGGCAAGGGATGCAAAGAAAAACAGCAAAGAGTTTTTACTTATGTAAACTCTAGAAGGAAGGGGATGAATCAGATTGGTCCACTTGATATCGATGGGTCAACTGTTGATGATCCTGCTCAGGTAGCTAACAAACTAAATGAATATTTTGCATCGACATTCACACATGAGGAGTTATTCAGCGAGGGGAATGCCAGAGGTGTATTCAACTCTAGCAGTAAGCTACAGAATCTTGAAATAACTGGGTGTAAAGTGGAGGAGAAATTGTTGAAGATAAACACAAGAAAGGCACCCAGGGTGGATGGGATCTATCCAGTTATATTAAAGGAGGCAGCAAAGGAAGTAAGCAAATCCTTAGCCATAATTATGAGAGCTTCCTTGGACTCAGGGGAGGTACCCATAGACTGGAAATGTGCAAATGTGACCCCATTTCACAAAGGAGGATCAGAGGCTGACACAAGTAATTATAGACCTGTGAGCTTAACTTCTGTTCCGGGAAAATTAATGGAGGCATTGGTTAAAGAAGCACTGCAGGATCATTTAGACAAGACTTCAGTTATAGCTCGGACACAGCATGGTTTTGTTAAGTGCCTGACCAATTTGATTGGATACTATGATGCAGTCACAAAAGAACTGGATGCAGGGAATAGCTTTGATATTATATACTTGGATCTTAGAAAGGCTTTTGATACTGTTGCACATGGAAGACTGCTACACAAATTGGAGCAGTGTGACATTGGAGGCAAATTGCTGCTATGGATAAAGGGGTGGTTGAGGGGGAGAAGACAGAGAGTGGTAATCAATGGACACTGCTCATCGTGACTAATGTTATTAGTGGAGTCCCTCAGGGCTCAGTGTTAGGTCCATTATTGTTTTCTGTATTTATAAATGATATTGATGATGGTATATCAAGCTTAATGTCGAAGTTTGCAGATGATACAAAGGTAGGCAGGGTTGTCAAGGACACTACTGACACTATGCTGCTGCAACAGGATCTGGAAAGGTTGAGCAGATGGGCTGAGAGGTGGCAAATGAAGTTTAACATTGACAAATGTAAAGTACTACACATGGGAAACAGCAACCCCAGAGCAACGTATCAACTCTGTGGTACTACACTGACAGTGGTAGAGAATGAAAGGGACTTGGGGGTGGTTGTGCAGGCGGATATGAAGTTCTCTGAGCAGTGCAGACGGGCTGCAAGAGCAGCTCATGGAGTATTGTCAATGATATATAAGGAATTTTTCTAGCAGGGATAAGGAGGTGATTATTCCCTTGTATAAGGCAATGGTCAGGCCACACCTAGAGTACTGTATACAGGTCTGGAGGCCTCATTTCAAGAAGGATGTAGAGCTGCTGGAACGAGTACAGAGAAGGGCAACAAGATTAGTGAATGGAACAAAGGGGTGCTCTTACGAAGAAAGGCTTATGTTTTGCAAATTACAGTGTCTGGAGACTAGGCACCAGCGAGGTGATCTGATAGAGGTGTATAAAGCCTTGAATAGTTTGAGCATGCTCAATGCTGATGGGATTCTTCCTCTCGCTCAGAATAATCACCTGAGAGAGCATAAATTCAAATTGAGGAAAGACAGATGTAGGATAGACGTGCGGAAATTTGCCTTTAGCCAGCGGGTGGTTGGTTGGTGGAACAGACTTCCATCCCTTGTCGTGGAGGTTGATAGCCTAAATAAGTTTAAGGCTCAGCTGGACAGGTATTTTGAACGAACAGAGGGGTGAAGTGGAAGTGGTTTTTTTTTTTTTTTTTTTGGCTGATGCTGCATAAGCTTGCTTTCTTGCATCAAATGTCTGTACTAATGCTAATGCTAACTTACCCTTAATGCTATATTGCTCCAATATGTACAGTAGTCTTCCATGTGCCGCAGTATCAAAAGCTTCCTAAAATCCAAGTATATGATATCAGAATTATTTTTTGCATCCGGTTCCTTTGTGAACACATCATGGTATCCAAATTGTCAGACCAGACTTCCCCTTAACAAACTCATGCTGTATCTATCTGAAGTCTTGTTTAGGCAATCCTGCATTGCTTCCTTAACCAGTGACTGGAACAGAAATTATGTCAACCTTTGTGTTCCCCTTTTGTGAATTGGGGATACATTTGTACATCTCCAGTCCACGGGGATCTCTGAGTCCAAGGAAGCCTTCATAATTATGCTTAAGTGTTTACTTACTTCCTTTAATATAACTCGATAGATTCCATCCACCCCAGGTGCCTTATGTTCAATTTCAACAATTTCTCCTCCACTTTGCTCTCAGTTATTACAAAATCATTTAGCTCCCTGCCAGAATTTGAAAAGCTTCTGGTCTCACTACAGACCCTACAGACCTACTCATGTGTAAATGTAGATGCAAAATACATTGTTTTTATCAGGCTAATCTACCATAGGAATCTGTGTCTCCTGATAATTTGTGTCCCATGCATCATTTTGATTCTCTGCCACAAGTTTTCTACATCAGCATGTTCGGGAGGCAACTAGAGGGAGTAATACTCTTTATTTGATTATCAGTAGTGATTCTTCATGCATTAAGAATCTGCAGATAAATGAACCACTTGGTGGCAGTGATCACAGTGTGCTGAAGTGGGAGTTACTCAAAGAGGTAACTACCATTAGGGGTAAAGGGAAGGGGTATTGCTTTCGTAAAGGCGACTACAATGGACTGAGACAGTATTTAAATTCTATACAGTGGGATCAACTGATGATATTGCCAACAGCAAATTCAAAATGGGAAGCATTCAAAGAACTTATCGTGGAAGCTACTAGGCTTTACATACCAACTAAGAAATATTGTTCAAGGTTTAGGCCTAAATGGTTGTCAGATGAACTAATGAGGCATATGGCAGAGAAGAAAAATGCATGGGATACATACAAATTAACACGTGACACGGACGCCTATGATAGATACAAGTTGATCTGTAACCAAGTTACAAAGGAGGTTAGGCAGGCGAAGGCAGATTACGAGAGATCCTTGGCAAGGGATGCGAAGAAAAACAGCAAAGAGTTCTTTACTTATGTAAACTCTAGAAGGAAGGGGATGAATCAGATTGGTCCACTTGAGATCGATGGGTCAACTGTTGATGACCCTGCTCGGGTAGCTAACAAACTAAATGAATATTTTGCATCGACATTCACACATGAGGAGTTATTCAGCGAGGGGAATGCCAGAGGTGTATTCAACTCTAGCAGTAAGCTAGAGAATCTTGTAATAACTGAGAGCAAAGTGGAGGAGAAATTGTTGAAGATAAACACAAGAAAGGCACCTGGGGTGGATGGGATCTATCCAGTTATATTAAAGGAGGCAGCAAAGGAGGTAAGCAAACCCTTAGCCATAATTATGAGAGCTTCCTTGGACTCAGGGGAGGTACCCATTGACTGGAGATGTGCAAATGTGACCCCAATTCACAAAGGGGGATCAAAGGCTGACACAAGTAATTATAGACCTGTGAGTTTAACTTCTGTTCCCGGAAAATTAATGGAGGCACTGGTGAAAGAAGCACTGCAGGATCATCTAGACAAGACTTCAGTTATAGCTAGGACACAGCATGGTTTTGTTAAGGGGAAGTCTTGCCTGACCAATTTGATTGGATACTATGATGCAGTCACAAAAGAACTGGATGCAGGGAATAACTTTGATATTATATACTTGGATCTTAGAAAGGCTTTTGATACTGTTGCACATGGAAGACTGCTGCACAAATTGGAGCAGTGTGGCATTGGAGGCAAGTTGCTGCTATGGATAAAGGGGTGGTTGAGGGGGAGAAGACAGAGAGTGGTAATCAATGGACACTGCTCATCGTGGACTAATGTTATTAGTGGAGTCCCTCAGGGTTCAGTATTGGGGCCTTTATTGTTTTCTGTATTTATAAATGATATTGATGATGGTATATCAGGCTTAATGTCCAAGTTTGCAGACGATACGAAGGTTGGCAGGGTTGTCAAGGACACTACTGACACTATGCTGCTGCAACAGGATTTGGAAAGGTTGAGCAGATGGGCTTCGAGGTGGCAAATGAAGTTTAACATTGACAAATGTAAAGTACTACATATGGGAAACAGCAACCCCAGAGCAACGTATCAACTCTGTGGTACTACACTGACAGTGGTAGAGAATGAAAGGGACCTGGGGGTGGTGGTGCAGGCAGATATGAAGTTCTCTGAGCAGTGCAGACGAGCTGCAAGAGTAGCTCATGGTGTATTGTCAATGATATATAGGAATTTTTCTAGCAGGGATAAGGAGGTGATTATTCCCTTGTATAAGGCAATGGTCAGGCCACACCTAGAGTACTGTATACAGGCCTGGAGGCCTCATTTCAGGAAGGATGTAGAGCTGCTGGAACGAGTACAGAGAAGGGCAACTAGATTGGTGAATGGGACAAAGGGGTTCTCTTACGAAGAAAGGCTTAAGTTTTGCAAATTACAGTGTCTGGAAACTAGGCACCAGCGGGGTGATCTGATAGAGGTGTACAAAGCCTTGAATGGTTTGAGCATGCTCAGTGCTGATGGGATTCTTCCCCTAGCTCAGAAAAATCACCTGAGAGGGCATAAATTCAAATTGAGGAAAGACAGATGTAGGATAGATGTGCGGAAATTTGCCTTTAGCCAGCGGGTGGTTGGTGGGTGGAACAGACTTCCATCCCTTGTCGTGGAAGTTGATAGCCTAAATAAGTTTAAGGCTCAGCTGGACAGGTATTTCGAACGAACAGAGGGGTGAAGTGGAAGTGGTTATTTTGATTTATTTATGTTACTTTTTTTTTTTTTTTTTTTTTTTTTTTGGCTGATGCTGCATAAGCTTGCTTTCTTGCATCAAATGCCTCTACTAATGCTAATGCTAAAGTCACCTTAAGTCATTTTACATCCATTTTGGCCTAGTGGAAGAATACAAATTAAATCAAAAACCTCGTACCTAGATTTTTTTTTACATTTAAACAACAGCAATGTCAGAATAATTTCCTATTATAGTACAAGATATACGCATATGTATGTCTTTCACACCAACTTGAAGATGTTTATTAATTAATTTGTTGTTGATTCATCATAGTTTACCCATAAATTTAAACTATGTATGTAGTATAAAAGGCATCGTTTTAATTGTATCTCATATTGTGGCTGCCTTCACGAGATACCAAGTATTGCACTACTGACTAAGTAATGCTTCTCTACTAGAGAAGACTTCTCTATTAGAGAAACGTTACTTAGTCAAAGTAGTGCAATACCTGGTATCTTGTTGTGAAGGCAGCCACAATATGAGATATTAAAACGATGCCCTTTTATACTACATATGTAGTTTAAGTTTATGGGTAAACTATGGTGTATCTACACCAATATTATTTAGTTAATTACTTAAAACCCATATATAATTATGCCTTGTGCATTTCATCTTTAAATAGCCATTTATTTAAATAAATAAATTTAAAGTATTTAAATAAATTCTTAAATTTATCTGTCATTTTGAAATCTCTTCCTATTTCTTGCCGCATATGTTGATTTCGGTAATTTGGTGACTTAATATTACTTACTTAATAGAACCTTGTGCAATCTCACTTTTGCTATTAGCATTTCTTTCGTTTTCCTCTGCTCATGCTATTGCACCTCATGAACTTTGTGTTCAGATAGAAAATCTGAGCTCCTGGAAACTTTAGTTGGCCTACAATATCACATGAAGTACACTGAATGACAACATAACATGTCTCCTACCAATACAACTAAATGAGAAATATGGCTCTCGCATATTTGACTTTTGACATGTCTTCATGTGAGCTCACATGGATTCACATGATATGATAATAGTGTTGTTCTACCATTAGCCTCACACAACTACACTAAAATGGTCATTACAGAGAACAAGGCTGTTTTTCCACATTTTTATTTTTCATTGTTGATTGCCACCTGACAGCCATTTAGTGTCTAATTAAAATAAGCAGAAATTCAAAGAAATTTTTAAAAAATTTAATTTTAACTTTTTTCTGTTTCTTTTTGCAAAAAAAAAAAAAAAAAAAAAAAAAAAAAGAGTAAAACACTGTTTTGTACACAAAGATGGGGAAACTTTTTTGTAATTAACTCTATTAAGATGGGATGGAGAGGGGTAAAAAAAATTAAAATTCGATTTGAGTAAATAAGGAATTCTCTGTTTTAAAGGTGGAGGTTTGGCAGCTATGAATATGTGAATATTAGGTTTTGATTTGATAAATTCTGTTATGATAATTATTTTTAAATGTGGTCCATTTAGTACTTTGCTGTGTGGTAATTTGTGTGCTGTTTTTTTTTTAGGTGTAGCTGATCAACTTCAAACAAATTATGCTAGTGACCTCAGGAATATTTTGAAAAGTGTGTTTGACATTAACTGCAGCCATCCCACAATAAATTCTGAGAATGAATTTCTTATGTTGGTAAATGAGGGATCTGTGTATGAATTTTTAAATAACGGTTCAGCGGAGAATCAATTTCTTACAGAACATCATGAAAATAACACTCGAGAAGAATTTTGTGCCGAACATGACCAAAACAATTTTTCTGGTGATGTGTGTGCTGAAATCTCCGAAGATAGTGGTATTGCCCACCTTGGAGATGTGGAAAGGGATGAGAATTCTATAGATAGTGCTGAAGAAGTGATACCAGATCACTCATCATCATCATCATCATCTTCATCAGTAGATTCCTATCGAGTTCAGAATGAAAGCATTTTCTCCAGTATCACTGAAGGTAATACATCAATATTTACTATAACATATTTGTAAAATAATAAGAGGAGTCTACCACAATATAGTACGCAGAACACTTCCGTACGATACCCTCCAGAAATTAAAACGGAAAAAACGGGGGGGGGGGGGGGATCGACAACTTACCGGTAAATTAGAGTAAATTATAAATAATTAAATAATCAATTTAACACAATACAAATCAAATTAAAACAATTAAAAATCGAATTAACGCAATTAAAAGAATCTATGTAAGGAAGGAAAATCGTTTTATATATTTTTGTTAGATTCTTTTAACTGCATTAATTTGATTTTTAATTGTTTTAATTTGATTTATATTGTGTTAAATTGATTATTTAATTAATTATTTATAATTTACTCTAATGTACCGGTAAGTTGTCGGTTTGTTTTTTTTTTTCCATTTTTTCTGTTTTAATTTCTGGAGGGTATCATACGGAAGTGTTCTGCGTACTGTATTGAGGTAGACTCCTCTTATTATTTTACAAATATTATTATCAACGCAGAACATATTGAGTATTACAGCTCTGATTCATACTAACTATACCATATTATATATATACTAGACCATAACTATTTATTATATTAATTTACTCAACCATACCAATATTTCTGTATCTTTGCATTTTTCTCTTTATCCATGCATTCCTTATCTTTATAAGCTTTCAGTGAATGATAAATTTTTGGAGTTGTTTTTATAGAATGTCATATGCCCAATTGCATGTGTAAATATGAAATGCAATAAATATAAATGAATTATTATTATTTGTTGTTTTTTTTTATTGAAGCATTAATATATAATTTCATTTAAAATTTTTTTTTTTTTTTTTTTTTTTTTTCCATTTACCAAGGATCTTGATGCTTTTTATTGCATGTTGAAAAGCAAGGGTCTAAAATTGTGAAAGTATGCAGTTACTTAGGTTACCGAGCAGTAGATAAAATTATTGTCAAGAATCAAACTATTGCATTTGTTATAGACCTAATCACTGTGATGAGTATAACAAACAGCTATACAGACAGATAGCTTGTGCCAGCAACTCAGAATGCCTTATAGTGGGAGATTTTAACTTTCCACATATGGAAGGATAAATTCCCCATTATAAGACATTACGACTGTTTCCGGGGTTCAGTGTTGGGTCTATTTGATGATAATGATGAAGGCATATCAGGATAAATGTCTAAGTTTGCAGATGATGCAAATATTCAGCAGGGTGATTAATGACAGTAATCAGGTTATGCTACTGCAAAGAGATCAAGAAAAATTAGGCAGATAGGCTGAGAAGTTGCAAATTAACTTTAGCATTGACAAATTCAAGGCTGGTCATATGGGTAGAGAAATACAGAATAATATACCAATGTGGTATCTCACTCAGGGCAGAGAATGGACTTGGGGGATAATTGCGAAGTCAGATATGAAGTTCTTTGAGCATTGCTGGTAGGCTGCTAAGATAGCACACGGGAGTGCCGTCCTGTCATTGATATACAGGAATTTTGCCTGCATGATATAGGAGTTGATTATCTCATTGAATAAAGTAATGATTGGTCGTTTAGATTACTGCATACTGGTCTGGAAGCCTCATTTTAGGATGTGGATCAATTAGAATTTGTACAAAGAACAGCATTAAGGTTAGTTATGGGGGAGAACTAAAAATTTACTCTTATGAAGAAAGCCTTCCATTCTGCAGAATATTTATAGTTCTTGATGCTTTGAATGGATTAATCAAGGTAAGTTGATGGCACCTCACTCTCGCTCAGAACACGGGTGGAATAATTTAAATTCTTTAAATTCAGGATGGTTGTAGCATAGATGGCAAAAATTTGTTTTCAGCCAGATGGCAATTGATTGATACCTGAAACTTTCTTCTGGTGGTGTGTAGTTTGTAGAAATTTAGGTGTGTGTGTGTGTACTCATATTGCAAAATAACCTTGCATTTACCCCTAATAATACTAATTTAAAAAAAATTATTAGAGAAAAGATAGGTGATCTCTAATCTATATGGATCTCCCCTGAATCTAAGGCTTCTTTCATAATTATAACCAGAAGCCATAGTTATGAAAGAAGCTTACCTATTTTGCTATTTATTTAATATAACTGGATAAATTCCATGTGCTTTTTTTCTTTTAGTTTTGGTAATTTGTCTTCCATTTTCTTTTCAATTGTCACAGAATCATTTAGCTCCCAATAAAAAGTTGAAATATTCCTGGTCCATCCCTAAACACCTTTCCTTATGAATGATTATGGAGAATATTTATTTGCTTTTTCAGAAATCTCAATAGGACCATTAATAGTTATTACATTCATGTACAGGTTGAGAAAAATTCTACCGTGGGGTAGAATTTTTCTCAACCTGATCTGTGCTTGTTAACAGGAGAGGCTGCTTCTACAGGAATGGAATACACTTAAACAGAAAGATGCAAGAATACTTGCTGATGCTATCAAGGCAGTGTTAGATGGGTCAGAAAACTGCTAGTGTGGGAGGATTCACAGACTAATAGGTTAACAATAGCCACAGGCAGAGGTGAAAGTGAATCTTGCACTGCTTCTGTTGGAATGAGCAGCAGCTTGGAAAGCATGTTGCTGGGGATTTCAAGGGCTGCTGGTAGTCATCACAGAACAAGTAAATATATGGGCTGTGTTAGGGTAGCTAAGAATAAGAACAGGTTCATGTATACTTGTATGTACACCAATGCTAGGAGTTTAATAAATAAATTTAATGAATTTCAGGTGCTGGTCAAAACATCAAAAACAGATACTGTTGGGTTATCAGAGACGTGGTGTCACACAGATATAAAGAAGGCAGAATCAGAATTTGAGGAGTACAATGTGTACAGAAAGGATAGGAAGGGAGGAGGGGTTATGCTATTAGTTAAGAAACACATAAAATCTAAGTGCAGCCAGTTAACATGGGTGAACTGTGCAGTGCAGTGTAGTGTTAAGTCAGTTGGTGTGACATAAGCACTGGGAAAGAAAAATCAGAGTAGGAGTGTGTTATAGGCCTAATGACTATAATTAACAACTATACAGAGAAATAAAGTGGGCCAGTAAATTAGATTGTATTATAATGGGGGATTTTAATTTCCCAGATATTGAATGGAACTTGTGGGTTAGTCACTCGCACACTAGCAAAGCTTTTAGGATTTATTTTATGATTGTTTTCTACAGCAGCAGCAGCATGCTCGGGAGGCAACCAGAGGGAGTAATACTCTTCATCTGATTATCAGTAGTGATTCTTCATGCATTAAGAATCTGCAGATAAAGGAACCACTAGGTGGCAGTGATCACAGTGTGCTGATGTGGGATTTACTCAGAGGTAACTACCATCAGGGGTAAAGGGAAGGATTTTTGCTTTCATAAAGGTGACTGTGGTGGTCTGGGACAGTTTTTAAATTCTATACAGTGGGACTAACTGATGATATAACCAACAGCAAATTCTAAATGGGAAGCATTCAAAGAATTATTCTTGAAAGCTACTAGGCTTTTCATACCAACTAAGAAATATTGTTCAAGGTTTAGGCCTAAATGGATGTCAGATGAACTAATGAGACATGTGGCAGAGAAGAAAAATGCATGAGTTACATATTAACAGGTGACACAGAAGCCTAGTGCAGATATAAGATGGTCTGTAATCAAGACACAAAGGAGGTTAGGCAGGCAAAG